>NC_138303.1:23480000-24145000 GCF_965601325.2 Salmo salar | reverse complement strand
CATTCACAATAGCTGAGATGAATTCATAGTGCATCACTTTATCTTCAACCTGAACCTTCTACCAGGACCCACAGTAAAGCAAATGTCCTCTCAATGCAGATGCTCTTGCCTTGTACTTGGGTCGTTCCACCTCAAAAAGCACCAGAAAGAGGATTTCAACAACCACCATCCCAGATTGTTCTGAAATAGTTTCTGTTGTTAGAAACAGATAAGATTAGCATTCCTGCAACATTATTTTGTTGCAATATAATAATTTGATCTCTGAGAAATTAAGCTAATTGATTGCACCCAAAATGTGCCATTTTAATTTATAGGATTCATATAATATTCAATAAATATAGTACCTAACAACTGATTTGGACCAAACTTTTTTTTAAACATTGAGTTAAACATGAGGAATTCAAATAAATGGTCAAAAGCCACCCACGGATCCCCCCATGCCCCACACCAATCCCACACCAATATGTCTTTCTCATTATTTCTCATGTCTTTCTCATTATTAGTAAAAAGTGGCCAATTTGGGGACAATCAATTAACTTAAATTATCAGAAATGAAATTATATTTCAACGAAATAATGTTGCAGGAGGCTAATCTGGTATTTTTCTAACTACGGAAATGATTTCAGAACAATCTGGGATGATGGGTGTCATGGCTTGCTGAAATGACATGGAACGACCCACTACATAGTCAGCAGTGTTAGGGAAGCTAATCTAAAAATATAGTTTACTCAGCTACCGATTACATCACAATGGAAGAAGTTAAGCTACACTAAAGCTACCCTTAAGAAACATACAGTATAGTTTACTGAACTAAAGTTACTGGGGAAAAGTATTTCACTACATCCAAACTACTTTGTGAAAAATTATCCTAATATGCAAATCTGAAATGTCATAGCTACAAATTTCAAGAACAGGTCATTTTGGGGTCAAATGCTAACAGAATGTTTAATTTAGCCAATTAAACACAAAAACGATGTTTCTGGTGCTGAAAAAGAAAGGAAATGATTGCCTACTACACCCATATTTTATTTTTGTAGTTAGCTACACCGTTACATGGCAACAAAAACAATATTAACAACAAGCTACTGCAAAATGTAGTTAATTACTAGTTGAACTCCATGTAGTTCACTAATCCCCAACACTGATAGTCAAATCAAACTTTATTTGTCACATGCGCCGAATACAACAGGTGTAGACTTTACCGTGAAATGCTTACTGACAAGCCCTTAACCAACAATGCAGTTCAAGAAAGAGTTAAGAAAATATTTACCAAATAAACTAAAGTCAAAAATAATAAAAAGTAATATAATAAAATAACGAGGCTATATACAGTCAGTCATGTCATATGGGAACTTTCTTTATTACTGTTCCTTGCATTTTAGCGGTCATTCTTTACAATGAATGTCAGCACCTCTTAGACCTTCTTCTCAGTTATTTTCTGATTTCTCATCTTTTTCTTTGGGTCATTCCACGAAATGAGTGCCTTTTGCCATATAAACTTTCATATTTTAAGTATAAATTGTGTACAAATATAGAATTGTAAAAGCCTGTTATATTAAATGAAGTGCCCTTTATAGGCCACATGGAAAATTCAATAAATCAGATTTTTTTTATATGAATAAAGACTTGCTAAAGTGACAGAATTCAGCATTTTGACATTATCTTGTCCCTTTGTGCATTCACCATCATTGTAAAGCCCTAGTTATGTTGTTGCTTTTACAAAGTCATTTCTGAAGATTATTATTTATTTCATGTGATTAGTGATTCATTTTAAGGTATCAAAAAATAAATCCCTAATTTAAGGTCAACCCTGTTACGTGAACTGAACTCTCATTTTAATATGGTGAAACTATTCCTTTTTAAATGTTTTTTTTTTTAAAGAAACATTGAATATCTAATAGTCAAATCATAGTGTAAAAGCAGGTGAGCTGGTTCTACTCTTTTTGGCCATTTTCAGGTGTTTTGTGGTGGAAGACTGAGCAGATTGAGCATAACACTTCAACCCTGTTACCCATGTATAGACAGGCTAAAAATGTTTTAACAATTTAACAATTGTTGTGAAGCTTGAATTCATTTTCCACTCCCTGTTGCACACAACAAGCTTCCATTCCCCCTGTCACATGGGGATTAATGGCTGATTTAAGATGAAGTTGTCAACCCTGTTTACGGTCAACCCTGTTACTTTATTTGACACTTAATAGGCACTTACTATAGACATTCTTTAATTTAACCTCTTGAGATGGGAAAACACATTATTTATTAAGTTGAATGTGCTCTTTATGACAGAATGTTAAAATTAGGTGAAATCAAAATGTTTAGTTGCATTACTCAAAAGACACCTAATAAGTGGAATGATCCCTTTACTTAAAAAGAAAATCCCCCTTCCCTGCTGTTCCAGCTCTATAGTAATTTACACCTGACACTTTAACTTATTTTCAATAAATGTCATACATCCCTGAATAAAAGAATGGCTGAATATCTCTGGTACATTCAGTTTGTTCTTAAATTCCGGCAGCATAGTTAGACTGTGAGGTAGCAGGCCTAGCAACTGTAGATTTTTTCCTTTACAAGACAAAAAGGATAACAAATAAAACACTGCTCTCTCTTTTATAAATGTGGATATTACTGAGAGATTTCTTATGTAAGTAAACCATCTCCTCTGACCTTGCGCAGTCGTCCAGTGCTGGTGCCCAGAAACACCACGGTATGGTTGTGTATGTTGTCCACAGCAACCGAGCTGAGGCCCAGGGACACAAACAGGGGCGTGGCCCTCAGGGGCCTCCGTAGGGCCAGCGGGTGCTGCAGGTGGGCCGCTCCACAGTCCAGTTGCTCCGGTTGCAGCTGACAGACAGAGAGAAAGATCTTATTTTAAAGTTGGTTTAAAATATCTCAATTTACAGGAAGAGAGACCGGCAGGCATGCATGTCGGCAAGCAGAAAAAGATAAATGGAGAGAAAAATAACCCCAAAACAGTGTAACACCATTATTGGACACTTATGTTTTAGTAGGCTACACTGTAATAATGATGTAATTATAACACTATGAAAAGCTAAAAAGCTATGTCTTCTTGAGAATTGGCAATTTTCCCTCTAAATGTTCAGGACAGCTGAAGGCCTGATGTCAACATTTACCATGTGAAAATGAAAACTTGAGTATATATCAAAACATTCATTCCATTTGATTCAAATGCTTGGATGACTTCCACGAGTGCATGTCCATAGTCTTTTGGAGGGCAAAGGAACAGTAAGGACTCGAAGATGAACACAGTGAAGTGGAAATCGAGAGAGAGAGAGAGCGGAGAGAGAGAGAGAGAGAGAGAGAGATCTTTCCCACGAGCCGCTCCTCTCTCGACCTCTGTGCTTATCATAAATTGTGTCTTTGGCTTTCCTTCAATGGAGGGCCCTCAGAAACGCTACAGATATATCAGATTTTCCCAGTCACCGTTGGGGGGGGGGGGGGGGGGGGGGGGGGGCAGGGGGGGCCAGTGCCTCTGTGACAACAATTTTGGACCCCCTTGTGGCCCCCCTAAATGTGGAGTATGACGACATTTTTACATAGCAAAATTAGTTATAATTCTTTTTTTACATCCTTTATTAGACAGTGGCAACGCAGAACACTAATGATAATGAACATGATCTTTTGCCTGCTAATGCCTGCATTGCAGTGAAGAAAACGATATGACAACAATAATGTCTAACGTAACTGGCCCCTCTAACAGTTCAATTGGCCCCAGCTTGGCCCCCCCAGTTGAAATGGTCTAGAACCGCCACTGTCACCACGGACTAAAAGCAAAACCAAGAAAACCCTTTCTTCTTCGGGGCAATGCTGACTTTCTTCACGAAAAACACAACCATTTCAAGCTGCAGATTTGCAGGCCTCGGGGAAACACAGGCTGAGAACGACATTCGGTCGAGATTTCTAATCTGGTTACCGGAGCCTACAGGGCAGGCCAGCACCACACAACACCGCTCATGGGACAGCCCCGCATCTTTACGACCTGACTGTCAACGCAGTGGTCTGGAGACTGTTTGTCACGACTAGCGACCTGTCAATCTCACCACAATGAAACTATGGAATTTCACATTCCTCAGATGCCGCGAGCGGCATAAAGACTTTTCATGTTAAGAGACTTTTCCGTTAATAGGGGCGCTTTAGCCTAAATAATAAGGAGTGGGGCTTTATAGTGTCAAAGTAACAGCCTTTATAGATCTATAAGTTAATAAGAATAAACTTTTCTTCTTGAATTGCATGCGTAAAATATGAGAGAATGTGCTATGTTATTTGACACAACACGATTCAACACTGATTTACCAAGATTATTTAACACTGCTTCTCATAAAATAAATAGGCCTACTATATTTTTCTTAGAGAAGTAATCAGTTTGCCCAGGGAAATTAAAATTTTTTTAGCCTACATGTAATTTAATTGAATGTGTTGTGTATCGATGGCAAACGAACGTTTTCTTTAAAAAAATCTAAATACATAAGTCCATTCTTCCTCTCCAACATGCAATAGGCTATAGGCCTAAGCGTGAATGAGCTGGCGCGGATGTGACATTCACAGAAATACCCCGCACGGTTCCCATAACCTTCGCGTGCTTTGGAAGATTCTTCACACAATCACCGCCCTGGGCTGCGCTCGTGACATCGGAGCTTTCCCCCCAGAAATGATATGGGGTGATTCATTATTCAAACTGTCATACCAAGTTGCCAAAAGCAACATATTTGCGGAAATATTTATTTATAGTAGCAAGTCCAATAATAAATACATCTTATAATAAATCTTTCAGAAAAATGTAACAGAATGTTTTTATGACATTATGCAAACTGGGGAAACGAACAGTGCCGTATTGCGCGTTCCATGCGTAATTGTGGCTGCTAACTTTATCTAGGCTAAATCAAATAATACAAAACAGTATTGGTTTCAACCAAGTCTCCCAAACACGAATAAGCATACAGATCTCACTGAAGTGTAAAATGCTTCACTTACCACCAGGTTCCCTTTGTGTACGCATGCTGCGCCCGAACCCTGGATGACGCTGTCCAGCACCTGCACATCGCTGCTGGGGGAGTTGGAGCAGTTCCTCCGGCCCTGACGGATCTCCTCCTCGATATCTGAGAACCGAAACGCACACAGGGCAGACTTTCTGTCCGATTTGGTGAACACTCCGAAAAGGTGCGACTCCAGCCCCTCTCCGGTCACCGAGTGGATCACCGCCGGGTGAACGGAGACCAGCCGGTTGTAGATGTTTCCGTTATATCCACACTGAAGCGGCATCTGGATGAAGGACTCAGTGAGCTTTCGGCTCTCCGAGGTGGATTTTCGTGTGTTCTCAGTGTCCAGGCATATCCTTGCAAGGATGCTGTTCGGCTGGCTCTGCTTGTGGCCCATATTCGCGTCATTGTTGATAGCAATATAAGCGTAGGTCTTCTGAATGAAGGCATGAACGAAGTTTAGTTTATTCTTCTGCTTCACCTCCTGTTTTATCTTGAAGACGTTATCCTCTGACGGGTTGATGTCATAGGTGAACAGCCTGGATAAATCATTGATGTTCAGGGACCGAATGGCGATTTCGGGTGTGTTCTCGAAGCGCAGGTCCTCCTTGCTGTGGTTCTTGGGGAAAAACTGGGTTCCAGCGCCGGTGTAAGTGGCCCCGACGAGGAGCCGGGTGTTACCCCCGTGGCTCCTGAAGATGAGCCCCACGGTGGAGGCGTTAGGGTGATTGGCGGCGATGTTCAGCATGCTGGGGAACACGGTCTTCTCGCCATGAGGGGGGAACTCCACGGCTATCTCCGATATGTTTTCCATCTTCCTGAGCTCGCAAAAGCCCTGGTACACCGAGCCGCATATCACCAGCACCCCCTGCTCCCTGTCCAGCTTGAGCAGCTTGTTGAAGTTGTCGGTGAGGGATTTGGGGTGCTCGCAGGGCGCCTGGGGCAGCTGCGGCGCATGGCACAACAGGTTGTCCTCCACCGGCCCCGTTCTCTTCTCCACTTCTACGCTCAGGGTCCCGTTAAGCTGGTACACCGTGTTTACCGTAGCCAGGTAGACTTTTCTGCTGACCTCATCTACCACAAAGTTATTTGTCTGGTTTGGAGAGGCGAACGCCTGTTGGATCTGTAACGCGTTGGCAAGGCACGGGCTGCGATGGGCATTCCAGGCCGATTCCAGCACCAGAACGCCGAGAATCAGAACTACTATCTTCTCCGAAGGAGGCATTTTTCCTTCTGGCCGGTTTCCGCGTGTTCTGTGCGGAGGGGTGCATTGAGTAAGGACAAAATAATGTGTTTGTTCCTACTGCGACAATCTAAAAGGAAATGCTGTTTCCTGCTCAAAACCCAAACACAGAGTGACGCAATAAGAGTCGTGCTTCATTTTCCCAGCGCAGCTCACCGCGGAAGAGAGTTGAGCGCGCAGAGCTGTCTGCTGCCCCTCTCTCTGCCCACTCCACCTACAGCCCCGCTCCCAGCGGCTGCAATCCTAAACTCCCCATTAATTCTTATTAATTGGGAGTATATAGGCCTACGCCTTGGAATTTCATAATTTAAAATGTATTCAGTCAAAGTTCATTGTTGTGATTAGGGCATGCTAATTGTAGGTTATTTGCGTAATGGACATCCACACACCAAGGCAGAACAATAATGGTGTAATTACTGTTAATGATCCCTCTCATATATATATATATAAAATAATTTTTACAAAATAATAATTTGAGAGGAATGAGGGGAAATAATCATTTGAGAAGAAAGTATAGCCTATGGTCCCGCTCCTCTTAGGGTTAATGGTGGGTCCTGCTCTCACCTCCTGCGGCCAGTTGGTCCCTTGGTTTTCAGATTAGTTCTGCCTGCAGATACGCAGAGGGCTCCGTCTGCTCTGCGCCCATACGGTGGGGGTAAGCTACGTGAAAGTGCTACCAGATGGGCACCACAGCGCACCTTTCCGGTTTTTGACATTCACATCTATTTAGCAGAGCTTTTGGGTCTGCGCCTCATAAATATTCTAAAGCAACACATGTGCACCTCTCAAAAATGTGTTATTAAGTTTAAAGGGACAATCTGCTGTTGCTAGATCCATTTTTGGACTTACTATGTACCCATTGATTCTTGACGAATACAACCTTTAAATTAAATACAAAATAAAATAAAATGGTACTTGCCAGATGCGCCGAATACAACAAGTGTAGACCTTACCGTGAAATGCTTACTTACAAGCCCTTAACTATATTTCTTGAACTGCATTGTTGGTTAAGAAAATATTTACTAAATAAACTAAAGTTTTTTTTTTTTTTTAACAAAACAACAATACCGAGGCTATATTCACAGTGTACAGGTTAGTTGAGGTATGTAAACACGCTCATGAGCTTAGTTCTACTGTCGTACCCACTCACAAAATATAGCCTACAGTTGTTTAACTCCAATGTTTGTAAACAAAGTAAATAAAGAAACTCTGTATAAATTTTCATATCATGGATATTCGGTGCTTGGAGCCATAGCTCTGTCTGAATTTGAGAGTGGTTACATTTCTCCAGCCCCATCCTTCTGGTTTTTGCGAAACAGGGGAGGGATTTGTCTTTTTATTGTTTCAACTACTGATTGCCCCTTTAAACTTACATTTTTCCCAAAACACAAATGAAGTGCTTCTTGTGAACAACTATGCAATGAGAGAACATGGAAAAGCTGAAGGGACTTTTAACAAAAAGTGACAGCGCAAAGTGAGAGTCCGTAATTTTGGATTAGGCTACCCATGGATTTATTCTCTCTAGAGCCGTTCAGATAGGCCCACAGAAAATTAATACAATTACCAAATGTGATGGCCATCACTCTGTACTATTCGACGCATTCTAACCCATGCGTCATGCCAGTTTGGACACTATCAAAGCCCGCTGGAACTATTATATCTCTCGGGCCAGCTCTGTTCCTCTCAGATCGGTGCACGCCTCCCATCATCACTTGGCGATGTTATTTGCGCTGATAAACACCGCCCGGGTCTGAGTGTTTACGTTGGCCCGCATTCACGCTCATCTAATCCGACAGCGCGGAGGGGCAGGAAAGCGGTCTGATAAGGAACGAGCTGACTGATCGCAACGCAGGACCAACAGTCTCCACCACACATACATACAGCCTAAACCTACACACACACCCTCCAACACACTCCCTAATGCCCCATTAAGAGTGAGAGGAGTGGGAAGGGACCGGGGAAATAGACTGGGGAGAGAGGGGGTATCACGGGTCACTGCTGTCAAGGATCAGATATCACTGAAGAGTGCTGCGTTCTGGTTACACTCGATTGTTCGTGACACCTTACGGATGCGCGCGCGCGTGTGTGTGTGTGTGTGTGTTTTGAGGTAGACTTATTTGTCATACATGGGTCTTGTAATATATGCAATATAGATATGGTGCATCAAGAAAAGGCATTTAAACAGTATTGGTGCGTGTAAGAGAGAGAGAGAGACTTCCTGAGCCTTCTCTCACAGTGAGGAGAGGGCCTTCTGGAGTGAGAGACTGCTATTTTCTCTGTTGTCAGTGAAAACAGCTACTGCTCTCTACTCTGTGGTGGAGCTCTGAGGCCCGGGCTCTGCCCACCAACCTGTTTCCTGACAGATAAGAAACAACACCTCCACAAGGCCTGCGTCAACACTCCACTGCCCATCAACCCCATATGGACTGGCATTGTGGTGCATGAACAGCTAGGGAATATGAATGGGAAAAATACACACACACACACACACACACACTAAATATGGTGTTTCAAGGATCAATTTGATAACTTTGAGCATACAGATCATCTGTGTGGGTCATGTCAGGAAACTAAGGTGCTATAAACATGAGAGGACTGCCATCTAGTGGATTAATCCACAAACGTCAACAAGGCTGATTTATTCACACTATAATCAATTCACATTTAACACTAAAACACCATCAGTGCTTCAGCCTATTTTGTTCCTCAATTAAACATTTCATCCAGACATAGTGTGGTCCAGGCAGTTTAAGAATCTGTTTTACAACATTACTTTGCTTTAAATAATTGCTCTTATTGGTCCATTTCCTCCTTAACCTGAACCATCCTTAACCTGAACCATCCTTAACCTGAGGCAGGAGCTGGCCAGCATGGAGGAGATAATCGCTTACCAATCCTATGAGAAAGCTAGACACACCCCAAACCCCTCCGATCCTCAACACACACACACACAAGTCATGGGGCCAGGAGTTAGTCAGGAATGCACTTTTATTATCCCACATCAGAAGGCACTGGAGTGGTTTAGCACACAACCCTACCCTACCACGCTGCATCGGAGGTCACAGCAAAGTCACACCAAGGTCAGAGGTCAACTCAGGAGCCACTCACCTGGGCAACGTTCAAGATCACAACAATGATCAGTATCTTTAAACTGATTGGTGTGTAATAACAATATCCATTGACTTCAATTAATTTCTATTTAGTGATTAGACTGACAATAAATTCAGTGCAGTTTCTGGTTTAAAAGTGTTTCAAAGATCCTGAACATCCTGGTCCTAACACTACGGAATGCTGGTCTGCAGCTCCCACTATAAGTTATGATCTTCATCAAACAAGCGTCAGAATGGACTGCAGAAGGACTCATTCATATCATCTAGGTCGACTGAAGCTCCATGAACAGATGAATGGTAGGATAAGACGGATAGAGAGCCATCATATTCAGCAGTAATCAAGGACCAGGTTTAGGAAACACACACCAGGTTATTAGCAGTGAGTGTCTCAGAGAAATTACCCAGACAACCTTGTAAAGGTATATTCTGTTAGCCTGGTCCCATATCAGTTTGTGCTTAGTTTAGCCAACTCTTCTGTTATGTCATGACTGTGAGAGTCAGAGGAGTTGGCTAATAAAGCACATACAGATCTGGCAATGTGAAATAGGACAGTTTTGGCACATACTGGTATGCTTGAAAAAACAGGGCAATGAGGTGAGAGATGGAGAGATAGGACAGTAAGGCTGCGTTTACACAGGCAGCCCAATTCTGATCTTTTACCCACTAACTGGTCTTTTGACGAATCACATTAGATCCTTTCACATCAGACTTTTCTCAGAGCTGATCTGATTGGTCAAAAAAACAATTAGTTAAAAAAAGATCAGAATTGGGCTGTCTGTCTAAACATAGCCATTGTGATGGAGTGAGTCACATTCTTCATACAGGCAGTGCATTGAACAACAGTAGCATGGCAGTGGAGACTGTTGTGTATGTCTGGCAGACAGTCTATGCTTTTTCAGCTGACACAATGGGTGAGCACCAGTGAAAGCAATATCATGGCAACTCCACATTTCCTGCAAAGTGGCCTTATCTGTACCTACGGTCTCTCGTGGCTCCGTGGTGAGTGGCCCTAACTGTCAAACCCTCCCTCTTGTCTAAGCTGGTGCCACTCTCTAAAAGTCATTAGAATTCATTACATCACCTCTCCTAATTAAAATGACCTCTCCTAATTAATTGACTTTCCTTTAAAAAAAAAAAGACACATTTAATAGGACGTAAATCATTGCTAGTAGAAACAGTACGGAAGCACGAGAAGTCTCTTAGCTTGACACGCAAAGTAATGTCCGTCAGTCTTTTGTGTCCGGAAAACAAAGAGTACTCGGTAGAAAGGTTCCTTTTCATCTCAGAATCCATCGCGGTGGAAAAAGTGCGAGGCGGGGATTCATTCATCTTTTCATTTTCTACTAATAACAGACCGATAGAGCACTTTCTTTAAGAAAGGCAACCAAATCAGAGTACCATTTATCAGTAGAGGGCCTGAGCCTCTGAGGTGAACGTCCAATCAGTTTCTTGCCAAGCTCCTCTTTGTGCAGAGTGGGAGGAGCTTAACGCTACATGGTACTGAATAAAATGTAAAAAAGAATATATTATTAGAAAAAAATAATAAACAACAATAATATACTTGATTAACCCCTAGAAGAAAAGAAAAACAGTATGACGATGCATCCCGTGAAAGAAATAAACACTATTTCTGAATGTAAACAAAGTTTCATCCTTCCTAAACAAAAGTGATGACTGAGTGGTATTCTCATCTTCCATCCTTCCCTCACTTTCTCCTCAGTCCAAATCCTGCCTCACAGAGCTCAACCGATAGACTAATTCCTCAGCGTCCGTCAAGACAACCACGACATCCCATTGGCAGTTAGGCTCTTCCTGCTTTCTCTCTCTGTGTGTGTGTGTGTGTGTGTGTGTGTGTGTGTGTGGACAGAGTATCCACCCTCGCGCATAGTCATAGAAACACACGTCTCCATTCGGTCATCTGGGCGGCTGCAGGGCACGGTGCGTGTAGCCCGACAGAGCGTCCCAGTTCCTCCAGAGGAAGGCGAAGAGGAGGATGAGGAGGAGGGTGGAGAAGGACCGGGAGCGGGTTTTCATTAGAGGGACTACACAGTTGGCCACAGTGGAGACAAACACCAGGAGCACGGCCATGAGGGCCAGGAGGACGTTGATGAGTTTCCCCAGCAGTGTCCGGGCCGTGGCGTTCTCCAGGCCCTCTAGCTGGACCACCTGCTGCTGCTGCTGCTGCAGCTCCATCTTAGAGATCCGCGTCTGGCACGCCTCCAGAGCTTCCTGCAGGACAGGAGGATAGAAAAGCATTAGACATAGTAGTACACAGTATGGCTACACACAGTAAAGACTACAGGAAAAGGAGGACAGGGCACACCCCCCATTCTCATCAACGGGGCTGTAGTGGAGCAGGTTGAGAGCTTCAAGTTCCTTGGTGTCCACAGACAGTCGTGAAGAGGGCACGACAAAATCTATTCCCCCTCAGGAGACTGAAAAGATTTGGCATGGGTCCTTAGATTCTCAAAAGGTTTGACAGCTACACCATCGAGAACATCCTGACTGGTTGCATCACTGCCTGGTATGGCAACTACTCGGCCTCCAACCGCAAGGCACTACAGAGGGTAGTGCGTACGGCCCAGTACATCACTGGGGCCAAGCTTCCTGACATCCAGGACCTCTATACCAGGCGGTGTCAGAGGACGGCCCTAAAAATTGTCAACGACTCCAGCCACCCTAGTCATAGACTGTTCTCTCTGCTGCCGCACGGCAAGCGGGACCGGAGCGCCAAGTCTAGGTCCAAGAGGCTTCTAAACAACTTCTACCCTCAAGCCATAAGACTCATGAACAGCTAATCAAATGGCTACCCAGACTATTGTACATATTACATATTACCTCAATTACCTCGACACCGGTGCCCGTGCACATTGACTTTGTACCCCCTGTATATAGCCCCGCTATTGTCATTTACTACTGCACTTTAATTATTTGTTATTCTTATCTCTTCCTTTTTTTTGTTGTTGGTATTTTGGTATTTTCTTAAAACGGCATTGTTGGTTAGGGGCTTGTAAGTAAGCATTTCACTGTAAGGTCTACACCTGTTGTATTCAACGCATGTGACAAATAACATTTGATCTGATTTGATTTTGTGTGTCTGACAGACAAATAGCAAAGATCATTACATATAGAACTCCAACACCACCTACAGCCAAGAGGGGGAAACGTAGGTTAGAGACAAGGCGATAAACACACACACACACACACACACACACACACACACACACACACACACACACACCGGTTACTTTTTTGCCACTAACTTGAAAGAACTCAACATCTGTTACATTATGGGGCTTGTTCTAATGGATTCCAATTAAACAAAATATAATTATTAAGTAATTATAGTGTTATTATCTCTAACCCTATCATGTGTTTTAAATACCAGGTCAATATTAGGGCTGTCAGAGTTGTATTTCATTTTTTTACCCCTTTTTTCTACCCAACTATGTGGTATCCAATTGGAGGTAGTTACAGTCTTGTCTCATCGCTGCAACTCCCGTACGGACTCGGGAGAGGCGAAGGTCGAGAGCCATGCGTCCTCCGAAACACAACCCAACCAAGCCGCACTGCTTCTTGACACAATGCCTACTTAACCCGGAAGCCAGCCGCACCAATGTGTCGGAGGAAACACCTGGCGACCGTGTCAGCGTGCATGCGCCCAGCCCGCTACAGGAGTTGCTAGAGCGAGATGGGACAAGGACATCCCTGCAGGCCAAACCTTCCCCAACCCGGATGACGCTGGGCCAATTGTGCACCGCCCCATGGGTCTCCCGGTCGCGGCAGGCTGCGACAGAGCCTGGGCTCGAACCCAGAATCTCTGGTGGCACAGCTCTTAGACCACTGCGCCACTCGGGAGGCCCGGGCTGTCAGAGTTAATCAGTTAACTCAAATGTATTTATATTTTAGTGCAGACATTTTCATTGCAATTAATCGCATCGTCTGAAAGTGTTCAAAATAAACAGAAAACATCTGAAATACATAATCTATACAGCCAAAAAACAATGCAATGTAAAAACAAGCTGACATTAAGGTGAAAGAAAGTGTGCTTTCTCAATTTACCTAATTTTGCTAAACGTTACTTTAGACAAAATCAAGATGTCAATATTCTTGTAATGTTTTTTGTATGAAAAATCTTGAATTACAGCCTAATTTGAGCAAATTCAGAATTGGCTAATTATCGTGATTAATCACAGCAAATCCTGTGATTAACTCAATTACATTTTTTTATCGTTTGAAAGCCGTAGTAAAATAGTGAACTGTACAATAACCTGGTAGTTGTACACAAAGATTAAACAGCACTGGCTTATGTCTGATTGGGTTTGTTCCTCATAACTGTGCAAGGCTTTCTGTTTGTCTTCAGATAAAGTTGTGATTATGAAATGAATCACAGTCATACATTTGCCTGGCTATCTAGTTTGTGTACAGTGTGTGTGTGTGTGTGTGTGTGTGTGTGTGTGTGTGTGTGTGTGTGTGTGTGTGTGTGTGTGTGTGTGTGTGTGTGTGTGTGTGTGTGTGTGTGTGAGACTGACCTGTATGTCTCTGGCTCTCTCGTAGGACTGGTAAGCTATCTTCTCCTCCATGCTGGCCAGTTCCTGCTTCAGGTTGAGGATCTCATTCTGGTGGAGCTCTGTCAGATCATTCAGCTGCTCCTCCAGACGCTCACACCTACAGAGAAACACACGTTAGTCTAGCAGCTCACACAGACATATACACAGACACAGACATATACAGACACAGACATATACAGACACAGACATATACAGACACAGACATATACAGACACAGACATATACAGACACAGACATATACAGACACAGACATATACAGACACAGACATATACACAGACACAGACATATACACAGACACAGACATATACACAGACACATACACAGACACATACACAGACATATACACAGACATATACACAGACACAGACATATACACAGACACAGAGATGGATGGACGGATAGACAGACACAAACACACACACACAGACATACGCACGCACGTGTGCCCCATAGACAAACACAGGTTCCTGTTTTTCCTGGGCAAGAGGTTAAAGAGCTTTCAGGTGGAATGACACCTGACTGGATGGATGATTATCTGTGAGCTGATCAGCACATGCTTACTCACCTGCTGATGAGAGTGACCAATGGCAGATAATCAGCAGTTTGACACTGACCAATCATGAGGGAGAGGGAGAATGTGATATCTGTGAATGCATGTGTGTGTGTGTGTGTGTGATTAAGTGAATCCCACCACCAGTCTGATCTCATTATGTCTGTCTTAACCAGTTTAAGAGTCACATTTTAATAAGATGTACAACTATGCCCTCTGGTACTGCACACACACACACGCTCTGGTGGTTAATCAGACAATAAAACAATCAGAATAGAGGCAGGTGAATCAGAGAGGGGAAGAGGGAGGGGGAAGGATGGGGGAAGCTACTGCAGAACATCCTGTACCATCCTAATACTGCTGACTGCACCAAAAACTAAATGTTTCCTCTGGGAGTTATACAGGTAGGAGGCTCCATATTCTAAACAATGGTTCAAACACAGTGGGTTAACCATAACTGTGTGGTCAATGCTCAGAACATGGTCATCAGCAGAAGACATGCTCAAAGCTCATTCTGCTGGACCTTATTTTTTGCCTGAAAGACAAAAAACACATACTTGTGACATTTTAGAGAGAAAAATGTTTTTGTCTCCTCGTCACAAAAATCCTCTCCCCCTCCCTTGACTAACATTCCCTGAGATAGCAACACATGCCCTCAGATAGATCTGTGATAGGACAAGATACTTGTGCTCAGGACTGGTTTATAGCAAAGTGCTTCTTCCTTGTTCCTCCAAGGCAGGGACTTTTCCCTGGCCACCTACACTTGGCAGGCTTTAAGGGAGTTTCAGGGTTTCCGCTTCAAGTCTCAAGTCAGCGTTTTGATAACCCCCCCATCCCCCTTTGAGACAATAGTGTTTTGTAAAAAGTGCCAAATAAAAAGACTTGAATGGGTTGTCTGTACCTGTTGTGTCTTTACTAAAAGGTACATACACCTCTTCACTTTAGCAGTCTAGGGCTGATCTCTCAGCCTAAATAATGGATACTGTCACAAGTTTACAATTCAGTTTTAAGGGCAATAAAGCTTCAACCTGTCTTAAGTTGATTAGAGTGGGTTTGGTTTCAGTGAAAACACACCTGCACATCAATATCACTTTGTGATAACCTTCCAAATGTTAACCTTATACATCTCTGTGTGGGTTTTTTCCTACAGGGCTCTCTCTCTCACTCACTCTAGTGCTCTCCTTCTATTCTCTCTCTACATATATAGTGTGTTAAGTACAATGATGTATATAAAACCTGGATTGCTGATGCTATGTATCGGCCCATGAGAGGCTTTGAAGCCACCGGTTGGCCATTTTGGTACTCTCCCGTAGGAGCAGTCCTTCATAGGAACGAATGGAATTCTACAGTATTTCCATTAAATGTTTCAAGGACAAAATGATATTTAATTGTAGTGGGGACAGTAACATTAGTAATCGCTAAAAATTCTACTTTAAGGAAAATGTTTTTATATCGTTTTTCTTTTTTTAATGCTTAGCTCACATAATATAATTTGTAAGTATGCATTAAGGTGTCTGTAATAGAATAAATGTGGCAAAAGCAAAGGTAAATAAATGCATTTCTATAGCTTCCAAAATATTGTTTGCAATGGCGGGGAAGTGCCAAGATGGAGGCACAGTGGAATCAAAACAGCACCCCCTGTCAGACATCTAGTATATATATAAAATCATTGGTCAAGTAAGTCAGGAGCTAAATTGTTCGTCCTGCAGGGCCTGCATGATGACAGCATGTCCTCTAGCTCCCTCTCCCTTCCTACCTGAATCGTTCCTCCTGCAGGGCCTGCATGATGACAGTGTAGTCTCTCTGATAGTGACTCTTCAGCCCCTCCAGATTCTCCTCCAGTCTCCCCTGGCCCTCCTGCACCTCCTGTAGCAGCATGTCCAGGCTAGAGCTCTGGCTCCTCTCCAGGGTGTTCCCCTTGGAGCTGGGGGGGCCTCCGGGAGCCCCTGTGGTGCTGTTGGCCCCTGCCGACCCCGACGTAGCGCTGGAGCAGTCATCCTCGCTGCCGTACTTGGGGCTGGACTGTAGATGGTGGTGACCTGCGCTGCCCAGAGAACTCCCCCCGGCCCCAGTCACCCCCTCCTCGCCCCCTGACGGATCATCCAAGGAGTCCTTCAGCCCGGGGATATTGTCGGCGCTGCCAAACTTGTTGCGGAACAGCGAGGCAATCTCCCGGGGCTTTGAGACGACCCCGGCGGCGGCGGAGTGCGTGGCCTGGGAGAAACTGGAGAGGCCTCCCTTGACACTGTCCACCACGCCCTCGCTGAAGCCTGTAACCTTTGCTCCCACGTCCTTCAGGCCCTGCTGCATGTCCCTGAGGACGTCCTTGGGCTGGCGAGGGATGCCGTTGTGCTCCACCTCCCTCAGCTTGCGGTGGTAGTGCTCCAGCTTCCTCTGCAGCTGCTGGATGGTCTGGGCGGACTTCTGGTTCTTCTTCTCAAACACCTGCAGTTATATAGGATACTTATGTGTCTGTTATAGGACAGTCTGCAGACATTATATACACACACACACAGACACATATACACACACACACACACACACACACACACATATATATTACCTACACATGTTGATGTCGAAAGTTTACATACACCTTAGCCAAAAGTTAATCTCACCTCCAAAACTCAGTCAAACCACTTCATTCATGTCCATACATAAGCTTGTTCGACCTCAACACTTTCAACATTTCTCACTCATAAAGCATACATTGTCACTCATAACACACTGACCTAAAAAACATTAACAACAGGGAGCATTACATAAACAATGAACTTTCTCTTTGAAATTTGAATGATTTTTCACATAAATCAGTATTTCATTATAGAATAAGAATAACACCTTTTCTTTATTGACTGTACTAAAGTATACAGTTGAAATCGGAAGTTTACATACACCTCAGCCAAATACATTTAAACTCAGTTTTTCACAATTCCTGACATTTAATGCTAGTAAAAATTCCCTGTCCTAGGTCAGTTAGGATCACCACTTTATTTTAAGAATGTGAAATGTCAGAATAATAGTAGAGAGAATGATTTATTTCAGCTTTTATTTCTTTCATCACAATCCCAGTGGGTCAGAAGTTTACATACACTCAATTAGTATTTGGTAGCATTGCCTATAAATTATTTAACTTGGGTCAAACGTTTCGAGTAGCCTTCCACAAGCTTCCCACAATAAGTTGGGTGACTTTTGGCCCATTCCTCCTGACAGAGCTGGTGGAACTGAGTCAGGTTTGTAGGCCTCCTTGCTGGCACATGTTCTGTTCTGCCCACACATTTTCTATAGGATTGAGGTCAGGGCTTTGTGATGGCCACTCCAATGCCTTGACTTTGTTGTCCTTAGGACCATGCCTCAGGACAACTTGGCATGATGACTCCTTGCTGTCCCCAGTCCACCTGGCCGTGCTGCTGCTCCAGTTTCAACTGTTCTGCCAGCGGCTATGGAACCCTGTCCTGTTCACCGGACATGCTTCCTGTCCCAGACCTGCTGTTTTCAACTCTCTAGAGACAGCAGGAGCGGTAGAGATACTCTCAATGATGGGCTATGAAAAGCCAACTGACATTTAGTCTTGAGGTGCTGACTTGTTGCACCCTTGACAACTACTGTGATTATTATTTTTTGACCATGCTGGTCATTTATTAACATTTGAACATCTTGGCCATGTTCTGCGATAATCTCCACCCGGCACAGCCAGAAGAGGACTGGCCACCCCTCATAGCCTGGTTCCTCTCTTGCTGTTTGGGGTTTTAGGCTGGGTTTCTGTACAGCACTTTGAGATATCAGCTGATGTAAGAAGGGTTATATAAATACATTTGATTTGAATTTGATTCTGGGATTGATTTGCACTTCTTGCACCAAAATACATTCATCTCTAGGAGACAGAACGCGTCTCCTTCCTGAGCGGTATGATGGCTGCGTGGTCCCATGGTGTTTATACTTGCGTACTATTGTTTGTACAGATGAACGTGGTACCTTCAGGCGTTTGGAAATTGCTCCCAAGGATGAACCAGACTTGTGGAGGTCTACAATTTGTTTTCTGAGGTCTTGGCTGATTTCTTTAGATTTTCCCATGATGTCAAGCAAAGAGGCACTGAGTTTGAAGGTAGGCCTTGAAATACATCCACAGGTACACCTCCAATTGACTCAAATGATGTCAATTAGCCTATCAGAAGCTTCTAAAACCATGACGTCATTTTCTGGAATTTTCCAAGCTGTTTAAAGGCACAGTCAACTTAGTGTATGTAAACTTCTGACCCACTGGAATTGTGATACAGTGAATTATAAGTGAAATAATCTGTCTGTAAACAATTGTTGGAAAAATTACTTGTGTCATGCACAAAGTAGATGTCCTAACAGACTTGCCAAAACTATAGTTTGTTAACAAGACATTTGTGGAGTGGTTGAAAAACAAGTTTTAATGACTACAACCTAAGTGTATGTAAACTTCCGACTTCAACTGTGTATAAATATATATACACACTAGAAATATTTATAGCACGTACACGTTTATAGTACACATACATCTTGGCTTGTTACAGAAATTGTAACTAGATAAATCAGCCCTTCTTGCTCAGTGAAATATAACAAACAAGGAGACTGGCTGACACACACACAATGATGATCTGTGCCTGAGCCCAACATCTTGGTGATTTACAGTACCAGTCAAAAGATTGGACACACCTACTCATTCAAGGCTTTTTCTTTATTTTTACTATTTTCTACATTGTAGAATAATAGTGAAGACATCAAAACTATGAAATAACACATAGAATCATGTAGTAAGCAAAAAAATGTTAAACAAATCAAAATATATTTTATATTTGAGATTCTTCACAGTAGCCACCCTTTGCCTTGATGACAGCTTTGCACACTCTTGGCATTCTCAACCAGCTTCATGAAGTAGTCACCTGGAATGCATTTCAATTAAACAGGTGTGGCTTGATAAAAGTTTTTTTTTTACATTTCTTTCCTTCTTAAAACCTGCTAGGGGGCAGTATTTGCACGGCCGGATAAAAAACGTACCCGATTTAATCTGGTTACTACTCCTGCCCAGTAACTAGAATATGCATATAATTAGTAGATTTGGATAGAAAACACCCTAAAGTTTCTAAAACTGTTTGAATGGTGTCTGTGAGTATAACAGAACTCATATGGCAGGCCAAAACCTGAGAAGATTCCATGCAGGAAGTGGAAATCTGATTTGTGGAATCACCTTCAACACTTTGCCTATGAAACACACAGTGAGTTAGGATTCATTTAGCACTTCCTAAGGCTTCCACTAGATGTCAACAGTCTTTACAAAGTGGTTTGAGTCTTCTCCGGTAAAAACTGACCGAACGAGAGGCCTGGAAAGTTGGTGATAGGGGGAGGGCCATTACTACTATGACGCGGGCGCCCGTGGGTACCCTTTCGTTCCGAAACGTTTAGTAAGACAATGCAATCGTCCGCCTTGAATATTATTGAAGCTCTGATTGAAAAAGGCCCTAAAGATTTATGTTATACAACGTTTGACATGTTTGAACGAACGTAAATATATATTTTTTTGCACATTCGTGACGACAAGTCCCGCGCGCTTCAGTACATTATGAGTAGCCTTCGGAACGCGCTAACAAGAAGGAGCTATTGGGACATAAATTATTAACTTTTTCGAACAAAACTACATTTGTTGTGGACCTGCGATTCCTGGAAGTGCCTTCTGATGAAGATAATCAAAGGTAAGGGAATATTTACAATAGTAGATTTGATTTTAAATGGTTCCAAGATGGCGCTAACCTGTATCGCCTAGCCTACTTTTCTGAGCATAGCACCTCGTTTATTGCAAAGTGTGATTTCCCAGTAAAGTTATTTTTAAATCTGGCAATGCGGTTGCATTCACGAGATGCTAATCTATAATTCTTTGAATGACAATACTAAATTTTAACAATGTTTTCGAATAGTAATTTTGTAAATTGTAGCGCTGACTCACCGGAAGCATTTGAGGGAAAATATTTTCTGAACGTCACGCGCCGATGTAAAATGCTGTTTTTATATATAAATATGAACTTTATCGAACAAAAAATGCATGTATTGTGTAACATGATGTCCTAGGAGTGTCATCTGATGAAGATTGTCAAAGGTCAGTGCTGCATTTTGGGTATTTGTGATGCATGCTAGTTGCTTTGAAAATGGCAGTGTGATTATTTTGGGCTGGGTACTCTCCTAACATAATCTAATGTTTTGCTTTTGCTGTAAAGCCTTTTTGAAATCCGACAACGTGGTTCGATTCAGGAGAGGTGTATCTATAAAATGGTGTAAAATAGTCATATGTTTGAGAAATTGAAGTTATAGCATTTATGAGGTATTTGTATTTTGCGCGACGCAATTCCACTGGCTGTTGACTAGGGTGGGACGCAAGCGTCCCAGGTTCCCAGACAGGTTAATGCGTTTGAGCCAATCAGTTGTGTTGTGACAAGGTAGGGGTGGTATACAGAAGATAGCCCTATTTGGTAAAAGACCAAGTCCAAATTATGGCAAGAACTGGCAGAAGATTTTTCCCCCCCCTTTAACGAGTCTGACAAGCCCGAAATGAACAACATACTGCTTTCCCGGGAACAGGCCCAAATCCCTGTCATTTGCGTGAAGAGACAACGGAGAAAAAGAGGACATAGGTCTGCCTTCAGAGAATTCGTAGGCGATCAAATAAACCCCCCTGGCTTTCTGTTCTTCCAGCTAAAATGAAATCATTGGAAAATAAAATCGACGACTTACGAGGAAGATTAAACTACCAACGGGACATTCAAAACTGTAATGCTATCACGGAGTCATGGCTGAATGACAACATTATCAACATAAAGCTGGCTGGTTATACGCTGTATCAGCAGGATAGAACAGCGGCGTCTGGTAAGAGAAGGGGTGGCGGACTATGCATATATGTAAACAACAGCTGGTGAACAATATCTAAGGAAGTCTCGAGGTTTTGCTCGCCTGTGGTAGAGCATCTCAACAGGACAATGACCCAACACACCTCCAGGCTGTGTAAGGGCTATTTGACCAAGAAGGAGAGTGATGGAGTGCTGCATCAGATGACCTGGCCTCCACAATCACCCTACCTCAAACCAATTGAGATGGTTTGGGATGAGTTGGACCGCAGAGTGAAGGAAAAGCAGCCAACAAGTGCTCAGCATATGGAGGAACTCCTTCAAGACGGTTGGAAAAGCATTCCAGGTGGTTAACAGTGTTCAAAGCTGTCATCAAGGCAAACAGTGGCTACTTTGAAGAATCTCAAATATAAAATATATTTTGATTTGTTTAACACTATTTTCATTTACTACATGATTCCATATGTGTTATTTCATAGTTCATTATTCTACAATGCAGAAAATAGTTAAAAATAAAGAAAAACCCTGGAATGAGAAGGTGCGTCCAAACTTTTGACTGGTACTGTATATTGTTGTCATATATGCGATCATTTAGCAGAGCTGTTATCCAGTAAAAGTTGTCCTGTCTTGTGTATTGTCATTCCATGTTGTTTTGTGGTTTCATCTTAAAACAAATAAAACTTTGATCATAAAACAATGCTCACCTGTTTGATGCGGGCACTCTGCTGCTTGTCAGCGTTGTTGGCCAGTTTGAGGTACTCGGCCACGTTGTCGTCTCTGGCCGTCTGCTCAATCTTGATCTGCTCTGTGAGCTTGAGGATCTTCTGCTGCAGCTGGGCGATGGCCTGCTTGGTGCGCTGGGGGTCCGGGGTGCCATCTTCACCCCCGAGGAACGACCCATCAGCACCACACAACACTGCCTGGGGGGTCTGAGCCAAGCCACTTACCTCCAACCGCTCAATCTGGAGAAAAGGAGGGGGAGGTTAAAAAGTGTAAGTTGCATATTGAGGAAGCTCAGTCATTCCTGAGGTTTTGCTGACATGCTGGTCTGAGAAAGAGAGACTTCTTCTGCAATCCCCTCTGCTAAAGATGAGAATCTGTGTCAGCAAGGGAGGCCACTATCGGTCAGCTCATTCTGAAGTGTGTGACTCATGATCGCAATATTTCTACAACATGGGCTACAATGAAAACAAAAAAAAAGGAAGCAACTGAAAAATAACCCATTTCCTTCCATATGCCCAGAATCAATACTGACTGTGTAGCATGGCATATAAAATAGAGAGCAAATAGAACCTTTCTGCTTAGTCAAAAAAGGTTGAACATGAGTGGTGGTGGATAATCACTGAACCTAATCACTAAAATGTGCTTACAGCTCATCACGTTTGACAGGATGTTGGATTTGTGATTACAGTGTCAAAGTTGTTCCACACAGATTAGGTCTACCTGTCTATGTCTGTAGAACACAGACAACCTTTGCTTTTAGACAATTCTACGACAATCGTTATTTTTCCCCAAATCAAATTATGAAGAATTTTGTTAGGACTTTCTGGGAGTGGTCTAAGGGGGAAGGGGAAAACTGAAATCTAGCTGTTATTGGCAGAGGGTTGCAACGCTAATTTACCAGGCATGCCAAAACTTCATCCCACCAAAACAGGCTGAAATTCCAGGTGGTCTTTCAAATAGCTCTTACACTAAAAGGGATTTATCAGAATTTTCAAAATATTATTCCAACCAATATATATATAAAAACCCAGGAAATCAGGTTTTTGACTGAAGTGGGCCTTTAAAATCTGTCTAACAAAAACCAATGCACAAGGACTACTTTTAACAATTTTCACAGAAAATTCTACAAAACCCCATTTACTTGAAGAACAATGCAGATGCAAAGTTTGGTAAGAGAATGATGACAAACAAAACAAACCATAATTCTGTTATCACACTTTACATCTGCACTGTTCTTCAAGTAAATGTGGTTTGTAGAATTCTCTGTGGAAATTGTTAAAAGGAGTCCACATGCTTGTGTAGTTGGTTTAACTTTGCAATCATTGGTTTTTGTTTTGACATACATTTTAGAGTGAGTCCAGAGTTTGTATTATACCGTGACATTCAAGGGAGCCTCTATTTTTTATGGGCCTAATAAACTCAGCAAAAAAAAGAAACGTCCTCTCACTGTCAACTGCGTTTATATTCAGAAAAATATTTGTATGAACATAAGATTCAACAACTGAGACATAAACTGAACAAGTTCCACAGACGTGACTAACAGAAATGGAATAATGGTGTCAAAATCAAAAGTAACAGTATCTGGTGTGGCCACCAGCTAAATTAAGTACTGCAGTGCATCTCCTCCTCATAGACTGCACCATACTTGCCAGTTCTTGCTGTGAGATGTTACCCCACTCTTCCACCAAGACACATGCAAGTTCCCGGACATTTCTGGGGGGGAATGGCCCTAGCCCTCACCCTCCGATCCAACAGGTCCCAGACGTGCTCAATGGGGATTGAGATCCGGGCTCTTCACTGGCCATGGCAGAACACTGACATTCCTGTCTTGCAGGAAATCACGCACAGAACGAGCAGTATGGCTGGTGGCATTGTCATGCTGGAGGGTCATGTCAGGATGAGCCTGCAGGAAGGGTACCACATGAGGGAGGAGGATGTCTTCCCTGTAATGCACAGCGTTGAGATTGCCTGCAATGACAACAAGCTCAGTCCGATGATGCTGTGACACACCGCACCAGACCATTACGGACCCTCCACCTCCAAATCGATCCCGCTCCAGAGTACAGGCCTCGGTGTAACGCTCATTCCTTCGACGATAAACGTGAATCCGACCATCACCCCTGGTGAGACAAAACTGTGACTCGTCAGTGAAGAGCACTTTTTGCCAGTCCTGTCTGGTCCAGCGATGGTGGGTTTGTGCCCATAGGCGACGTTGTTGCCGGTGATGTCTGGTGAGGACCTGCCTTACAATAGGCCTGCAAGCCCTCAGTCCAGCCTCTCTCAGACTACTGTGGACAGTCTGAGCACGGATGGAGGGACTGTGCGTTCCTGGTGTAACTCGGGCAGTTGGTGTTGCCATCCTGTACCTGTCCCACAGGTGTGATGTTTGGATGTACCGATCCTGTGCAGGTGTTGTTACACGTGGTCTGCCACTGCGAGGACGATCAGCTGTCCGTCCTGTCTCCCTGTAGCGCTGTCTTAGGCGTCTCACAGTACGAACATTGCAATTTATTGCCCTGGCCACATCTGCACTCCTCATGCCTCCTTGCAGCATGCCTAAGGCACGTTCACACAGATGAGCAGGGACCCTTGGGCATCTTTCTTTTGGTGTTTTTCAGAGTTAGTAGAAAGGCCTCTTTAGTGTCCTAAGTTTTCATAACTGTCACCTTAATTGCCTACCGTCTGTAAGCTGTTAGTGTCTTAACGACCATTCCACAGGTGCATGTTCATTAATTGTTTATGGTTCATTGAACAAGCATGGGAAACAGTATTTAAACCCTTTACAATGAAGATCTGTGAAGTTATTTGGATTTTTACAAATTATCTTTGAAAGACAGGGTCCTGAAAAAGGGACGTTTCTTTTTTTGTTGAGTTTAGTAAAGACATAATTTAACAGTAGAAATGTATAATATTTTAATGTGAAATGAAAACAAGCAGTCATGTTTTCGTCTGATTGGCAAACAAATCAAAAAGTAGGCTGATTTCAAAGCTGATTAACACCAAAAACCTTTTTCATTCACTTATTCGGTCAAATATGATCTATTGTCTCAGCGAAATGACTGCATCACGAATGAATTCATTACTGGTTAAAGAGACAGCGCACACTGTTATAAAATAAGCTACTTCTATACAAATGTTGTCGATCAGTACAATAAATGAAGTCCCAAACGGAAGGGAAACAGATTGTTTGTCATCTGTAGCCCCGTGAAATCAGCCAAAACCATCTCAATAATTAAATGCATGCACACAATCATATTGAATATACCTTCACCTACATTGTGGATAGGCCTAGGCTACATCTTGATTCACACAGTTTATCAATAGAGATTTACCATTCAAATACATGATTGCCATTATGAAATAATATGGGTAAAAATAAAGTCAAATTGATTCATTAATGCATACATGGCTGTCTCTGAAAAAAGTTTATGTAATGATACTGAGCTCAAAAGATGTCCAACGATTGAACAGAGCATTAGCTGAGTTTATCTGTCTGGATCAAGTGACATTCTGTGACTTTGGCTAATATGCCTTCTTTTTTTTGCTGTGGTATCGTTTGGGTATCATTTTGGTATTGAGTATCGTGATGGTATCGAGTATTGTGATACTAAACCTGGTATCAGTATCGAAGTCAAATTTCTGGTATCCTGACAATACTACATTTTAGTACAGTACAGAGTACAGTAAAGAAAAGTAGAATATAATACAGTAAAATTCTGTAGAGCACAGTAGAGTACATTACAGTATAGTAACACAGTAAAGAAAAGTAAAGTATAGTATATTGTATTGTACCCTACTTGACTAATGTACTAAACTGTATCTTACTCTACTTTTTTGTGTACTGTGTATTGTACTGTAATGTACTGTACCTTACTCTACTTTTTTGTGTACTGTATTGTACTGTACTCTTCTACTGTACTCTACTGAATTAAACTCTACTCTACTGAATAAACTCTACTGTCCTGTATTCTACTGTACTAAACTTCCGTACTGTAATGGGATGTTCAAACTTGTGAAACATAGCTTAGACATCTATGATTGGTTAAGATTTGGATCTAGTCCGCAATAACCACTTGTTTGGGGAGGAGCTCATTAGAATAATAACCAGCATGCTTTATAAGTGATTGTTTTTACATTTTGGTCATTCAGGAGACACTCTTATCCAGAGCGACTGACAGTCAGTCCATTCAACTAAGGTAGATAAACAAGAATATATCATAGTCATAGCATGAAAATAAAAAAGATCCATAACCATTACTGAGAATGTTATTGTAGTTGAAGTATTCTCTAACATAAGTGCAACTGGCAGATGGGAGCAATAATTGATATTCTGATGCTATGAATAGTTGGCTCGTCTTTTCTATATTATTGTGATTGAATGATTACTTAATTCAGAATGTATGTGCAGTTCAAATTTGAATCAATGCCTGAAAAATGCATATTTTCCATACATTTGTCCTTTCAAGGTTCTAATAAGATTTATTTTCAATATCTGTATAAGACGGCTTTCCAAAGTCCATATAAGAGGTCGGAAAATAAGTATTTTCGATGTGCTGAAAATACCCATTTTCACCATGATTTAAAATGCATTTTGTTAATAAGACATATTTTCGATGTCCTGAAAATAAGTATTTTCGACATCTAGAAAATACTTCTTCAAGCCTTTCACTTAACACCTGAAATGCACGTGATGTCAACGTCTAGAAAATACGTCTAAAATACGTATTTTGAACTTCATTTTGCTTACTGGGAAGTATTTGCACGTCGAAGTTGGGACATACAAAACCAGCCAGTTGCTCACCTGTCTGCACAAATATGACTAACTGAGCACAGGCACCACACTGTAACCACAGCTTCCGGTGTTTGAGACACTATAATACGCAGTCTATTGAAACCATGACACCTGATAGGCTACGTTTAAAAGGACATGGGACATAGAAACCACAATCTAATCTATCTCACCTTGCCATTCGTCAATCGGAGTACTTGTTCCCAATGCATTTTCCCTTATTCCCGTCGTCAGTTTTCATCTGTCCAGCAGCTTCTTTTATAAAATCCCAATGTTTCCCGCTCCGAGGCTTTGCCGGTTTCTCACTACACAACACTCCAAAGTTGTGAAAGTTGAAGTGTACCTGAAACTGGCTATCCTCCTCTCCCCGGTGCTCCTCCCACTCTCCCTCCCTCCCCACCGCGCGACAGAGGTGACATCATCCTCCAATCCCGCCTCGAGACAAGTGCAAGAGGTGCTCAAACGTCAACCGTTAACCACTCGTGTCCCGATGATAGTGTTCAAAAACAGTACTTTAGTCAGCGACATAGATCGATTGTTCATGTTTATTTATATCAAGCAACTTGATAAATTCAGGTGCATAGAGAGAAAAATGTTTAAATGTTTGAGCTGAACAAAAGGATTTTATAATGTCTCAAGATAAATATGAATGGCTATGAGGGGGGGAAATATGCATTCCTCATTTGAACACAGTCTCCTAGTTTAGCTTTAATATTCGTTTCTTTCTCAAGATTCTCTTTTTCACTGTCACATTAGAATATTAATCATATCCTCAACATCAGTTTGCGGAAGATTGATTGCTCAATCTCAAGGGCAAAGACAACACTTGCACAATGCAAATTGTTTCTCAGAAAAAAAATGGAACATAGGATGTTCTCCAAAAAAGGGGAAAAGGAAAATAAAATCCGACCTGTTCAAAAGCTTTTTGACCTTTACATTTACAGAAACAAACCCCTGGTGTTATAAATATTTATATAAAAACCCAATTTAATCTGGGTTTAATCATTCCATTCTGAAAACAGTAGATAAAACAGTCATTATCTCAGAGGAGGAGAAACTGACCAACAGAGTGCAGAAGGCAAAACAATGCACAAATGGCTGGGTGTGGAAATGAGATTGCATCAAATCTCTGCCTGTCACTCTTCTGCCTCTCTCTCTGTGCCAAGCTGCCGCTGAAGAGAGGTGTCAGCGGTGCAAGCTCAACCAGGCTGACATCTTTAGATATGCCGCACGAACGCACACACACACAACAACAAAGTGTGAAAAAGCCCCCTGTAGAGTGACGTTGATGCCCATGCCTTTGATCGGGTGCATTTCAGATGCCAAGTGCATTTTTCATTTTAACAGATGTTACGGCTACCATGAATCACCAGTGGTGGGAATTGGAAGTGACTCGTGACAGCTGAACTGTGATGTGTCAGAGGATCAGTCTCACTGAGCCTCTACTGTAAGTCAGGGTTCCCCAACTGGCAAGGATTTTATTTGCCCCCCCAAGTATTCTGAAAATAATAATTATAATAACAATAATAATAATAGTTGGTCATAAAAAACACCAGCAAATCAGCTCCAAGTGTTTTCCATTTAGGAAATCTGTTCGAAATTTTTCCACACATAATAGTGAAAGATATATGTGATCATATACAAATGTAAGCAAGATTTGAAATTATTCTGTTTTAGTCAAATATTATATCTGTTTGGGCTTCTTGCAGTCAATCTGCAGTGTACAAATTATTTGCTGGCCCCCAGGCCAAGAAAAAATCAACGTGCAGCTGAATCTAGTTGATGATCCCTGATTACTCAGATTGGTTTAGTTACCTATTACAAATCTTATGATGAGTACTTAATGGCCCAAGAAGAAAACAAGCATGTTATTAGGAGGACAGCAATACTACTCATTTTGCCATGGGGCAAAAATAATCTTTTGCAGTTTTAAAGCTAATTCAAACCCTTTTGCAATGACTTATGCCATGTTAATGATATCTGAGTGAGAGTGACTTACAAAATCAATGAGAGCCCCCTGGAGGTCAAGGCCCCTGGGCACATGCCATGCGTGCCCGCTCAGTATTCGGCCATGATTACTACAAGTTTAGATAACTGGCTAGACTAACTTACCAATGTAAAAATGGTTAGCTGACATGGCTAATTGAGTGATTGTCAGTGACTGAAAGAACAAGAGAGAAACTGCTGATGCACAACCACATTTTGAACTTGCACCTTGTGTATTCTACTATTATAACTCTCAACAGTAAGTTGAGACCCCGACTGAGTTCCTAAGCTTATTGTCGCTTATGCCTTGAGCCGGCCCTGAGCTGAAGTGAAAAGTCCCAATTGAGTCGCGCCACCGACTGACAAGGATATGAATCAGAGAACGCTTTTCTGCCGTGTGCGTAGAGTAGGGCAGCAACGGCATCGAATGTTACATTTAACGCATTTGACTGGCACCACATATCTACTTGTTGTTAGACGTTGACTAGTGACCTGGGTAGGGGTATTTTACAAGTCAATGTTACAATAACGCATATACTTACATGATGTGTTCTGGTGAGAATCCATAGGCCTTTATCTAGATCGCTTTGTCCAATATCCATTATGAACACTATTGACGCTACATCATGGTCACTGCTGCATCTCACCAACTACTCCACTCATCATTCTCAGCCACCTGGAATATGATCATGAGGCCCAAGCTTATCATATACCTCTCAGTACAGTGCCCCCCCCCCCCCCCCCCCATACAATAGGCTACTAGTGCGTCATCAATGATAAGACTAGGCTACATATCTTTAACTGCAGAAGTGAGATCAAAGACATGATGACACGGGTTAATTGTGGCCTTGGAAACGGCCCACTAAAATAACTATCTGGCCTCTAACTGTGAGATAGATAAAGGAGCGAGGCCAAGCAATGGTTGAGTCAGCTGATCACAGTGAACCTAGAGTTCCCTGCAAAGCAACGCAGAGATACAAGCTTCCCTGTGATAAGGAGGAGCTCAGAGACACTCACAGACTGGCACAGGAGTAATCCATCCACTCCCATAAACCTGGCCAAAAATGCACACTAAGCAAGACTATATAGGTGGTACAGATGCAAGAACGCACAGGGCTCTCTCTCACACACACACACACACACACACACACACACACACACACACACACACCAGCAAGAGGAGCATGATAATCTGTCATTATTCCATAATGCCCATCTCCTCTGAGAGTATGACCTACATTTTATCTTGATAAACAATTTATGAGCTAGAAGGGAGGACAGACTCTAATAAGGGCTTTATAAAAGCAGATTCCTCCAAATGCCCTAGAGATCCACACCAACTCAGAACACATTACCATAGTGACAGTGTTCCATCTGATCCACAGAAGCTAGGGGTAAAAGGTTATGAAACTAATCTGGAGTGTGAAGTTCAGTCATTTAGATATGATCCGAGTCTGAGCCAACATCTCCTCAGAGAGCGGAAGGAAGGGAGAGAGAGAAAGAGAGCGAAAAAGAGAGAGCTAGATAGATGTACTTGGCCACTGAGAAAATATACTCACTCTAAACAACTGTGACGAGCACACCTTACTGTTACACCTAGATGGAGTATATCTCGGTCTGTATACAGTACACATGCACACAGCACATACAGTTCAGATTATCGTGCAAAGTTTATCCCTGACTGCATCATATGTTCCAATATTATATAATGTACATGATATGGTGTGATATAGAGTATGTGTGTGATACATTGGACCTATTTATTCCCTGTACCCCTGGCCTAACTATCTCGTCAGCCATAAGTCAAATCCTTATCAGTGCACATACCAGTAAGTGGGTAAGTGCAAAAATCTAAGTGAATTGCAGTTCCCCATTTCACGTGCATTATCTGCACTCTTAGAAAAAAGGGTTCCAAAAGGGTTCTTCCGCTGTCCCCATAGGAAAACCCTTTTGGGTTCCAAATAGAACCCTGTTTGGTTCCATGTAGAACCCTCTGTAAAAGGGGTTCTACATGGAACCCAAAAGGGTTGTACCTGTAACCAAAAAGGGTTTTCAAAGGGTTCACTTATGGGTACAGCCAAAGAACCCTTTAAGGTTCTTCTTAGCATCTTTTTTTCTAAGAGTGTGTAATGTCTCTGGCCATCTGCAGGCTCAAGTTTAGTGCATGTATCACACTTATCAGAGCATACAGTAAGCTGACCCCAGAAGATCATTGTACCTTCACTGCATGTGAGATTGTGAGGGAAACCCAAGGAGAGAACACAGGATACCCCCAGGCTCTCAGTGGAAATGAAACATTGTACAGTAACTAAGGTAAAACTCTTAATTACCCTAACGCTCAAACCCACACTCAATGACCTGACTTCCTGGTTTCTTAGGGTGCTAACTCGGCTTTGCCTGGATCAGTAGCCTGTTACACAACCAACCAGTCCCTGGACAAACAGGCACACCCTGTTAGGGAGGCTGGGGGAAGGTTTGGGTGGACCCCCGCCCCACAGATGAACACTAATCTCATTAGTAATCTGGTTGACCTGCCTGATGGACACCAGGAAAAGACCCCTAATGGCTTCTGGGTCATTTACATCTTAGTCATTTAGCAGACGCTCTTATCCAGAGTGACTTACAATTAGTGCATTCCATCTAAAGATAACTAGGTGGGACAACCACATATCACACCTTTGACTAGGCTAAGTGGGAGCTCAACACCCATAGGGGTGGGGGCGGCCAAGAGACCAGAGGTGGCAGAACAGAGTACCCGGGTTGGGATGTAGTGTTTGAGCATAGCCTGACAGTAGGGAGGGGCAGTTCCCCTTGCTGCTCTGTAGCCAAGCAACAGGGTCTTGAGGAAGGTTGAACACCAGGCGGCCTGCGGCGTTCTGGATAAGTTGCAAGGGTTTGATGGCACAAGCGGGGAGCCCAGCCAACAAAGAGACGCAGACGGGAGCGTCCATCTCCAGATCCACCCCATGTCAGATATTTACTCATCTGGGGCCTCATTTATCAATATTGCGTAATTCTAAAATACTACTTACAAATGGAAATTTAGAACGTTTGTACACAATGAAAAAAGTGTGATTAATTAAACAATCCTACAAGCATCATACGCACACCAGTAGGAGATAACCAATGATAAATATCAATTGTTCTCAGCCTTCTTGTCCACAACCTTTATTTTAATTCCAAAACACCTCTAATTAACCATATATGGTCAAAATCATCCCTTTAAAGCCTGTGGGAATATACAACACCATACCATGAAATACAATGGTGCAACCAAAAAAAGCTAAGAAAACAAACTTTTCAGAGACTTAAATAGAGGTGCTAGTGTCAGAGATGGAATACAACCAAAAGGTTTTATTTGGCTCGCTCAGTTGTGGCTTGACCAGTAAACATAAAACATAGCTACAAAGAGAGGACCATTAGGACAATTCAAGTTGCTTTAGCAATGGTAAATATACCTCAAATGAGTAGGCAACACTCACCAATAAGCCATCCATCCTCAACAACTCCCTCCTGTACACTTAGAAAAAAGGGTTCCAAAAGGTTTCTTCGGCTGTCCCCATAGAATAACCTTTTTTGGCTCCATGTAGAACCCTTTTTAGTTCCAGGTAGAACCCTCTGTAGAAATGGAACCAAAATGATTCTACCTGGAACCTAAAGTGTTCTACTTGGAACCAAATAGTGTTCTTCAAATGGTTGTCCTATGGGGACAGCCAAAGAACCCTTTTAGGTTCTAGATAGCTCCTTTTTTCTAAGAGTGAAGGCCTATAGGCCACCATTGCTGTTCTGCAGGATGAACGAGTCGTGCGTTCCACCTGACCACCACATTCAGTGTCTTTTGAGCATCACATAACCTATCATTGCTCAATTTGTATTTGGGAACCCATGAATGGCAAAGAAAAACTCGACTTCAACCTGTTGTGCAATGGTGTATTGAAATTGTATGTAACTGTTAATTTTGCTGATGATTGCATCCAAAACATTGGCTTATCGGGGGCTGTGAGATGCCGATCAAAGTGCCCTTTTCCAAAAACCTGTTGGTTGATAGCACTTGGATGTGCACCAGAGTGACATGTGCCTTTCTAAAGTAGGTCTTAAATTCTCACAAAAATCCTGGAAGATTGGTTTTGGAGAATGATATCTGATGAGCCAATCTGTACCTTCTGCAAAAAGAGTCCCACCTGTCTCTAAAAACGGTCTCTCTGTGAATTGCCAGAACAGAGCAGGATCAACCATCTCTGTTAAATGCCAAATCTTTCAACAGAGCAAGATCAGCCATCTCATCGCATTTGATTTCCCATTATCTCAATCTTTTATAGTATTTCAATGGTTTCACTTTCACACGTGCCTCTAATTTAACAAATTACTGCACTTCATATGGATTATTATTGTAACAAATGCACAGAAGTGGTCAAATTAAATTATATAACCTGTCAATATATGTTGCATGAAATCACAATGAAATCATTTAAAAAAAATAAAAAAAATTATATGTTATATTCACATATTCACAAGAGCACTATTCATTATATTACTCTGACAATTACACACAATTTCAACATCTATTTTCCCCATTCACTAGGGTAAGTTTGACAAGCGGTTCCCTTTCCCACCACTTGGCACTGTGCCTACGCATAGTCATGGATTTGAGTAAATTTGCGCACACTCTCTAGCAAACATTCATATTGATAATTGTTACACTTTGTGGAAATAGTTTCCGCACAGGTTTGAGCCTACGCACGGCTGATAAATGAGGCCTGTGGTCTTTTATACTGATCTAGTCTTGAGGGTGGTCTTTACCTCACATTACATTTCCACGTTCTTTAGCCTTGCTTCGCATATTTGGTCGTTTTTATGTCCATATGTTTGTGTGTGCTAATGAGAAATTCTGGCACTTCTTCATTCAACATGTTTGCATCTGATAACCCTGTGAAATTAGTTGCCATAGAAACCCATCTTTAATTACAGTATGATTCATCCAGCTGAAACTTGATCACTCAGTGATGACACCAAACAACAAATAAACTCCGTCCTCCTAAGTGTTCTTGTAAACAGCCCAAAAGAGTTAGAGACACATTGGATTCACAAGAACACTATTCACTAGACCTCTGTCATACCGGCTTTCTTTCTCGACAATTGACAAGATAGAATATGTTTCAATGAAACCTTCACAGATTAAGGAAAGTTTGTCCATGTTCTGTGAATGTGGGTCTACTCTTGACTCAGAGAGATCACAGATCTGATAGGACTGATTAGAGTGACAAGACTGTGTGTGTGTGTGTGTGTGTGTGTGTGTGAGTGAGAGAGAATGAGTGTGTGAGTGTGCCAAGACCTCTGGACACCTGAATTATGCCTAGCTAGAACATCAGAGCATGTGAGTGTTTAATGTCAAAATGATCTTAATAAATTATTTGGCAGTAGAATGTACACAGCAGACCTTACAGTGTAGGGCTATTCTAGGACTAGGGAGATCTTACTGCATAGCTCACTATGAGTTGGCAGACTGGGAGACACTGTATTGGGCTAAGGATCTGGAATTCCCCTCTCTAGGGCAGTGCAAGCCAAACTCATCAACACAAGTTCCCAATGCCTCTCCTCTCCTGTTCTCTACTCCCCCAGTCTTCATGACTCTCCTCCTCTCTTCCCTTCTCTCTTCACCCCTCTTCTGCTCTTCTTCCAAATTTATACGCTCTTTTCTTCCCTTTTTCCTCCTCACCTCTTCTTTCCTGATGGTCTCAGTTCCCACCCAGCCCTGCCATATTAAGCAGCTCTGATATTGAGGAAGGCCAGTTTTTAATGGAAATCCGTTTTTTTGTGCCTTTAAGGGGTTCCAATCGGACAACAATGAGGTCCATTCAATAGCTAGGGACAATTACATAACTCTGTGTGACGCTGGGCATGCAGTGATTTACACACACACACCCACCAAGCTCGCCAGCAGCTAACTTTTGTTGTGTGGAGGAATTCAGAGGGTCTGGGAGAAAAGCCTGTTGTGTCCACTTTCATCAGGAAAAAAAACACACAAGACTAAACTAAACTGGGAGCCTGTTGAAACGTTATGGCTTTCCCCAGCCCAGCCATCACAAAACAGGCTTTCAGTCCCCATGACGTCCTCTCAAAGCCTCTCAGTACAGGCCTCTGGTCTCTTACCGCAACTCACAGCTTTTAAATCAAATGTGCTGTTAGGATTTCAACATGGGTATGTACTGGTTCATCTAATGCAAGGGCATTTTGACACATTTTTGACACATTAGCACTCATAGACGCTGTATTTGGAGGGATACCCACATGGATGTGAACACATGCATATATAATGAACGACAACATTTAAAGATGTATGTGCACATGCTGTGAGGTCCAACATAGATGAACACACACACAGGCACACGCTGTATACAGGTGGAGACTCACGGTTGTGGGGGAGGGAGGTGGAGAAGGGTCAGCAGTTATCAGGTTGAAGATGACCTCCATGATGGGGGGATGCATGGAGCCTCACACAGCCTCATCGACACCTCAGAGGGAAGGGAGGCATCAGTCTGGCCCATAGGAGATGGCCACAGCCAGGAGGAGGAGTACTGAGCCAAGGGTGTTCTCATCACATTGGACAGACTCACTGACTGGTCCTCTTGGAACAAAGTCCACTTCACACAGGGAATAAAGAAAGAGGGTCTAAGGTCCACTAGACAAAGTCTGTGAATAACCACTGTAGAAGCCAAAGGAATGTATCAAGACTGATCCACTGAGTCTACTGTCCAGCACAGGGCCTTCTTCAGAAGCAGAGTCCACTGTTCAACCAGCCCATCCAACACCAGACCCCACTTTCAGATAGAGACCAAAATCCAGAGACCACAGTCACCACGGAGTCCACAGCCTTAGGAGACCCTGCTATCAGCCTGTCCTGCTATCAGCCTGTCCTGCTGGCAGCCTGAGAGACTGATAGAGCAGCAGCTCTGCTGAATCCATGCTTCACTGATCACACACCCTACAGAGAGGAGAGAGTCCAGCTAACGCCAAGCCTGTGGAGCACACACACATGCTTCAGCGAACACAACACCACAGGGCACAGCGCTCCTGGAAGAACAAGTACTCCTCGCAGCGTCGGGTGGTCCCGATGAAGGCTCGGAATGACAAGAAGTGACAGTTGAACTGAATAAAGTTGACTGCAGTTTGAACGCAGGGTTAACCGAAGGAAGGACTGACAGAAGATTGAACGTAGGGTTAACTGAAGGAAGAGTTGACTGCAGTTTGAACGCAGGGTTAAGTTTTCACAGTCCACAGGGTGTAAAATCTACTGAGGGAGAAAAAGAGAGAAAGACAGACCCTGAGGACGGATGTGAGGGGATCGAGGGAGCAGGGAGGAGAAAAGAGCCCTCCAGGAGCTGTCACTGTGTGTGTGAGCGAAAGAACAAGAGGGAGGGAGAGAGGGAAGCGAGAGGGGGAGCGAGTGAACAGGGAAGGGGGGAAGAGGGAAAGTATTTCATTCTGACACAGTTTTTGGGCCAGTGAAATTCCGCAGTTGGCTATCTGATGGAGAAAACATCTCATAAGAGTAGACACAAACTGTCAAGCCTGAGCCAATTATCTTCCACAGCTTCAATGTCACAGCCAATGAGCACTGACGGCAAGCACACTGAAAACAACTACCTCACATAGCCTGCATACAACGACCAATGAGCTTTGATTAAACTAAACTCTCAGCCAATCAACTCTCACAGCCAGAATGCCCTGCTTTCGTTTTAACACATCTCTTAGTGAATCATCTGCCTGAAATCCCAATTAGCCTTGCATCAGAAGCCTATGATCTCATCTCTGTTCCTACTGGCTACTGCCACTGGGCCTGATGTCACTCACCACACATCCACATTCCACATACTGTAGAAAACATGTCACAGTCCTAAACAAAACCAGTGTTGTTCATTTGGTTATGGCTGACTAGGTTTTCTATCTGAGGAAACAGAATCAGTTTCGCTGAGAAACAGCTACACCATAAACCCCTTTTCAGATTATACAGTCATATGACCAACAAGACCATAATGTAGAAGTGTGTGTGTGTGTGTTTGTATACCAATTGCTCACAACCAATTAGGGGGAGAAGCGAAGCGGGGCACGTAGGGGGGTAAAGCAGGTGGAGGGCTGCCAAAGAGCCTCTGTACAGAAATGAATTCAGGGAGGGAAAGGAGGATGGAGAGAGAAGGAGAAGGGAGGGCAGAGGGATGAATAAAAGGCTTTAATGAGGGACTGTGGGGAGGGAGGAAGGGAGGGAATGGGAGGGACCCACATCCAGAGAGAGAGAGGCTAGAGTTTAGGGGAATGGCAGCTTACATAAGAGTAGGCCTCAGTTATTCTGAGGGTTCTGGGAGTGTGTGTGTGTGTGTGTGTGTTGTGTAATGAATGAAAGTGGGCACATGGCTGCTTGCAGGCTTTAGAAATCAACCCCCCTGCACTATTACCAAAGACACAGACAGGCCTATTGTCAAACTGCCCATCACTAAAGCAATATTCTCTTTATCTGCTATCCACTGTCAACGACGACCATTCATTCAAGCCTCTGAAGTGATACATTTACAAGTAAAAGGACCCATGAGCACCAACATGTGAAGTTTATAGGAGCATGTCACATTGGGTGTCAAATGAAAGATAAGAGTTTATTTGTTTGACTTTTTTATTAAGGCATATACATTTTTCAACAATTTTCCACCCTAAAAATGTGGAATAAGCAAATGCTTTGAACTCTAGAGACAGCAGGAGCGGTAGAGTTACTCTCAATGATCGGCTATGAAAAGCCAACTGACATTTACTCCTGAGGTGCTGACCAGTTGCACCCTCGACTACTACTGTGATTATTATTATTTGACCATGCAGGTCATTTATGAACATTTGAACATCTTGGCCATGTTCTGTTATAATCTCCACCTGGCACAGCCAGAAGAGGACTGGCCACCCCTCATAGCCTGGTTCCTCTAGGTTTCTTCCTAGGTTTTGGCCTTTCTAGGGAGTTTTTCCTAGCCACTGTGCTTCTACACCTGCATTGCTTGCTGTTTGGGGTTTCAGGCTGGGTTTCTGTACATCACTTTGAGATATCAGCTGATGTAAGAAGGGCTTTATAAATGCATTTGATTTCTGGTCAAACAGATGGAAAATGGGTCTTATAAAACATTTACCAGAAAAAGTCTTAAAAAGGTATTAGAAATAAATCAAAACACAAATGTTGAAGACCCCTGCCAACTATTATCAACACTTATACTTCGTTTTGGAGAAACTATTTGCCTTCTGTAAATTTAAGAAACTTTGCCTTGTGCCTTGGCGATGGCGGAGGGAAATGAAGAGTAAAATTGAATTTGGGGTAGTTCTAATATAGAGCCTACTTTTCAGGCTATGCACATTATTTGGGAGGGCTTCTGGGGGATATTTTTTTCTACAAATGTAATTAAATCTATTTTCTCTATTCCACCTTAAGTAGGTACGTCTGAATAGACTATTTCTGAAGTTGCATTTGTCATATCTGGCAATGCACTTCAAACATTAGCAGGAAGGTGGAGAAAGTGGCTGACCCAGATATGGCAAACTATTCTTTGTATTTAAGATATTTTCAAATTTCTCTCCCTCATGTGGAGGAAGGATAAGGAAAGTTCACAGAACTAAACAGTAAAGGTACACCTACCAAATAGTTGTAGTGTTTTTACTGATATCAGATTTGTTTATGAATTATTAAGTGATTAAAACTCTGTAACCAAATCGATAACGGAATTACAGAAAATTACTGCAGTTAAATTGGCTACAACAGGAAATCATAGTAGTCACAAACCACAGTTGGTTCACCTGCTACTGTCCTCCTTTCCACTGGCATACTGTTATGTTCAGCTCATAGGGTCACCTGCTACTGTCCTCCTTTCCACTGGCATACTGTTATGTTCAGCTCATAGGGTCACCTGCTACTGTCCTCCTTTCCACTGACATACTGTTATGTTCAGCTCATAGGGTCACCCGCTACTGTCCTCCTTTCCACTGGCATACTGTTATGTTCAGCTCATAGGGTCACCCGCTACTGTCCTCCTTTCCACTGGCATACTGTTATGTTCAGCTCATAGGGTCACCCGCTACTGTCCTCCTTTCCACTGGCATACTGTTATGTTCAGCTCATAGGGTCACCCGCTACTGTCCTCCTTTCCACTGGCATACTGTTATGTTCAGCTCATAGGGTCACCCGCTACTGTCCTCCTTTCCACTGGCATACTGTTATGTTCAGCTCATAGGGTCACCCGCTACTGTCCTCCTTTCCACTGGCATACTGTTATGTTCAGCTCATAGGGTCACCCGCTACTGTCCTCCTTTCCACTGGCATACTGTTATGTTCAGCTCATAGGGTCAACCGCTACTGTCCTCCTTTCCACTGGCATACTGTTATGTTCAGCTCATAGGGTCTCCCGCTACTGTCCTCCTTTCCACTGGCATACTGTTATGTTCAGCTCATAGAGTCACCTGCTACTGTCCTCCTTTCCACTGGCATACTGTTATGTTCAGCTCATAGGGTCACATGCTACTGTCCTCCTTTCCACTGGCATACTGTTATGTTCAGCTCATAGGGTCTCCTGCTACTGTCCTCCTTTCCACTGGCATACTGTTATGTTCAGCTCATAGGGTCACCTGCTACTGTCCTCCTTTCCACTGGCATACTGTTATGTTCAGCTCATAGGGTCTCCTGCTACTGTCCTCCTTTCCACTGGCATACTGTTATGTTCAGCTCATAGGGTCACCTGCTACTGTCCTCCTTTCCACTGGCATACTGTTATGTTCAGCTCATAGGGTCTCCTGCTACTGTCCTCCTTTCCACTGGCATACTGTTATGTTCAGCTCATAGGGTCACCCGCTACTGTCCTCCTTTCCACTGGCATACTGTTATGTTCAGCTCATAGGGTCTCCCGCTACTGTCCTCCTTTCCACTGGCATACTGTTATGTTCAGCTCATAGGGTCACCCGCTACTGTCCTCCTTTCCACTGGCATACTGTTATGTTCAGCTCATAGGGTCACATGCTACTGTCCTCCTTTCCACTGGCATACTGTTATGTTCAGCTCATAGAGTCACCTGCTACTGTCCTCCTTTCCACTGGCATACTGTTATGTTCAGCTCATAGGGTCACATGCTACTGTCCTCCTTTCCACTGACATACTGTTATGTTCAGCTCATAGGGTCACCCGCTACTGTCCTCCTTTCCACTGGCATACTGTTATGTTCAGCTCATAGGGTCACCCGCTACTGTCCTCCTTTCCACTGGCATACTGTTATGTTCAGCTCATAGGGTCACCCGCTACTGTCCTCCTTTCCACTGGCATACTGTTATGTTCAGCTCATAGGGTCACCTGCTACTGTCCTCCTTTCCACTGGCATACTGTTATGTTCAGCTCATAGGGTCACCTGCTACTGTCCTCCTTTCCACTGGCATACTGTTATGTTCAGCTCATAGGGTCTCCTGCTACTGTCCTCCTTTCCACTGGCATACTGTTATGTTCAGCTCATAGGGTCTCCTGCTACTGTCCTCCTTTCCACTGGCATACTGTTATGTTCAGCTCATAGGGTCACATGCTACTGTCCTCCTTTCCACTGGCATACTGTTATGTTCAGCTCATAGGGTCACCTGCTACTGTCCTCCTTTCCACTGGCATACTGTTATGTTCAGCTCATAGGGTCACCTGCTACTGTCCTCCTTTCCACTGGCATACTGTTATGTTCAGCTCATAGGGTCTCCTGCTACTGTCCTCCTTTCCACTGGCATACTGTTATGTTCAGCTCATAGGGTCACCTGCTACTGTCCTTTCCACTGGCATACTGTTATGTTCAGCTCATAGTGTCTCCTGCTACTGTCCTCCTTTCCACTGACATACTGTTATGTTCAGCTCATAGTGTCTCCTGCTACTGTCCTCCTTTCCACTGACATACTGTTATGTTCAGCTCATAGGGTCTCCTGCTACTGTCCTCCTTTCCACTGGCATACTGTTATGTTCAGCTCATAGGGTCACATGCTACTGTCCTCCTTTCCACTGGCATACTGTTATGTTCAGCTCATAGGGTCACATGCTACTGTCCTCCTTTCCACTGGCATACTGTTATGTTCAGCTCATAGGGTCACCCGCTACTGTCCTCCTTTCCACTGGCATACTGTTATGTTCAGCTCATAGGGTCACATGCTACTGTCCTCCTTTCCACTGGCATACTGTTATGTTCAGCTCATAGGGTCACCTGCTACTGTCCTCCTTTCCACTGGCATACTGTTATGTTCAGCTCATAGGGTCTCCTGCTACTGTCCTCCTTTCCACTGGCATACTGTTATGTTCAGCTCATAGGGTCTCCTGCTACTGTCCTCCTTTCCACTGGCATACTGTTATGTTCAGCTCATAGGGTCTCCTGCTACTGTCCTCCTTTCCACTGGCATACTGTTATGTTCAGCTCATAGGGTCTCCTGCTACTGTCCTCCTTTCCACTGACATACTGTTATGTTCAGCTCATAGGGTCTCCTGCTACTGTCCTCCTTTCCACTGGCATACTGTTATGTTCAGCTCATAGGGTCTCCTGCTACTGTCCTCCTTTCCACTGGCATACTGTTATGTTCAGCTCATAGGGTCACCTGCTACTGTCCTCCTTTCCACTGGCATACTGTTATGTTCAGCTCATAGGGTCTCCTGCTACTGTCCTCCTTTCCACTGGCATACTGTTATGTTCAGCTCATAGGGTCACCCGCTACTGTCCTCCTTTCCACTGACATACTGTTATGTTCAGCTCATAGGGTCACCTGCTACTGTCCTCCTTTCCACTGGCATACTGTTATGTTCAGCTCATAGGGTCACATGCTACTGTCCTCCTTTCCACTGGCATACTGTTATGTTCAGCTCATAGGGTCACCTGCTACTGTCCTCCTTTCCACTGACATACTGTTATGTTCAGCTCATAGGGTCACCTGCTACTGTCCTCCTTTCCACTGGCATACTGTTATGTTCAGCTCATAGGGTCTCCTGCTACTGTCCTCCTTTCCACTGGCATACTGTTATGTTCAGCTCATAGGGTCTCCTGCTACTGTCCTCCTTTCCACTGACATACTGTTATGTTCAGCTCATAGGGTCACATGCTACTGTCCTCCTTTCCACTGACATACTGTTATGTTCAGCTCATAGGGTCTCCTGCTACTGTCCTCCTTTCCACTGGGATACTGTTATGTTCAGCTCATAGGGTCTCCTGCTACTGTCCTCCTTTCCACTGGCATACTGTTATGTTCAGCTCATAGGGTCACCTGCTACTGTCCTCCTTTCCACTGGCATACTGTTATGTTCAGCTCATAGGGTCACATGCTACTGTCCTCCTTTCCACTGACATACTGTTATGTTCAGCTCATAGGGTCACATGCTACTGTCCTCCTTTCCACTGGCATACTGTTATGTTCAGCTCATAGTGTCTCCTGCTACTGTCCTCCTTTCCACTGGCATACTGTTATGTTCAGCTCATAGTGTCTCCTGCTACTGTCCTCCTTTCCACTGGCATACTGTTATGTTCAGCTCATAGGGTCACCTGCTACTGTCCTCCTTTCCACTGGCATACTGTTATGTTCAGCTCATAGTGTCTCCTGCTACTGTCCTCCTTTCCACTGGCATACTGTTATGTTCAGCTCATAGGGTCACCTGCTACTGTCCTCCTTTCCACTGGCATACTGTTATGTTCAGCTCATAGTGTCTCCTGCTACTGTCCTCCTTTCCACTGGCATACTGTTATGTTCAGCTCATAGTGTCTCCTGCTACTGTCCTCCTTTCCACTGACATACTGTTATGTTCAGCTCATAGGGTCTCCTGCTACTGTCCTCCCTTCCACTGGCATACTGTTATGTTCAGCTCATAGGGTCACCTGCTACTGTCCTTTCCACTGGCATACTGTTATGTTCAGCTCATAGGGTCTCCTGCTACTGTCCTCCTTTCCACTGGCATACTGTTATGTTCAGCTCATAGGGTCTCCTGCTACTGTCCTCCTTTCCACTGGCATACTGTTATGTTCAGCTCATAGGGTCACCTGCTACTGTCCTCCTTTCCACTGACATACTGTTATGTTCAGCTCATAGGGTCACCTGCTACTGTCCTCCTTTCCACTGGCATACTGTTATGTTCAGCTCATAGTGTCTCCTGCTACTGTCCTCCTTTCCACTGGCATACTGTTATGTTCAGCTCAGTGTCTCCTGCTACTGTCCTCCTTTCCACTGACATACTGTTATGTTCAGCTCATAGGGTCACCTGCTACTGTCCTCCTTTCCACTGGCATACTGTTATGTTCAGCTCATAGTGTCTCCTGCTACTGTCCTCCTTTCCACTGGCATACTGTTATGTTCAGCTCATAGTGTCTCCTGCTACTGTCCTCCTTTCCACTGACATACTGTTATGTTCAGCTCATAGGGTCTCCTGCTACTGTCCTCCTTTCCACTGGCATACTGTTATGTTCAGCTCATAGTGTCTCCTGCTACTGTCCTCCTTTCCACTGACATACTGTTATGTTCAGCTCATAGTGTCTCCTGCTACTGTCCTCCTTTCCACTGACATACTGTTATGTTCAGCTCATAGTGTCTCCTGCTACTGTCCTCCTTTCCACTGACATACTGTTATGTTCAGCTCATAGTGTCTCCTGCTACTGTCCTCCTTTCCACTGACATACTGTTATGTTCAGCTCATAGGGTCTCCTGCTACTGTCCTCCTTTCCACTGGCATACTGTTATGTTCAGCTCATAGGGTCACCTGCTACTGTCCTCCTTTCCACTGGCATACTGTTATGTTCAGCTCATAGGGTCACCTGCTACTGTCCTCCTTTCCACTGGCATACTGTTATGTTCAGCTCATAGGGTCACCTGCTACTGTCCTCCTTTCCACTGACATACTGTTATGTTCAGCTCTGTTTTCTTTTTCTTTCTGTCGTCTGGTGGTCAAAGCAAGGGTGTGACAACAGTCTAGAAAACCCCTCCATCTCACTCTCCATCTCTCTCTCCCACTCTTTCTCTCTCTTCTCTCTCCAATAACCCTGTCCATGGACGTTGAAGTGATAGTTGAAATTTGGTTAGGCCGCCCTGGCAGAGCCAAATCTTAACCAATCATAGACAACAAAGTTGAACAAGTTTGGACAGCACTGTACAGTACAGAACATAACTGTACAGTAAAGAAAAGTAGAGTAGGAAATATTTGAGTAGAGTACAGTATAATGTACTGTATTATACTCTACTGAACACATCTACTTTACTGTACCTTACTGTACTGAACATATCTACTTTACCTTACTTACTCTACTGTGCTTTACTGTGATGTTCAAACTTATGAAACACAGATGTCTATGATTGTTTCAGATTTGGTCTGGACCAGACCAACCAAATGTGGTCTTGTTTGGGGTGAAGCTCATTACAGTAATAGCCAGTATGTAGAATAATACCCAAATATGCAAAGTAAGTATATTGCATATTTCTACCTTTGTGTACCCATTTAGGATAAATCGCCATGAACAGAATGATATTCATAATTATGCATTTCTGCAAAGTATAGATCAGGGATCCATGATGTAATTCCATTACCGAATGTAAATCCACTTCATATACTGTAGTTCAATAACCAAAATAAAAAAATTTAAACTCAAGGTGTCATGTCACACCCCATTCTTTCTGCCGACGTCTTTGAATCTTAATTTTGAGCAGATATTTAGGAGTTTTTGTAAAACGTGGTCGCATAAAAAACTGAGGGGGAGCAAACTTTGTATCTGCACAGTTCTTCCCATAAATGTGTTGTGTTTTTGTGAAATTTTCAGTGTAAATTGTTCAAAGTAGTCCAAGTGCATAGAGTTGTATGGTTTGTTAAACTTTGAAATCAATGGTTTTTGGTTGGAATACACTTGAAAGGGAAAAATCTGTAATCCTAATTCCGTTACCGTGGAATTGCCCAAGTGCTGTTGAACATCATTACAGAACAGGTGTTATCTCCTCAGTCAAACAAGGTGAGCTGGCCTGGTACAAAGGGCCTACTTAAACACACACACACACACACACACACACACACACACACACCACACACACACACACACCACACACACACACACACACACACACACACACACACACACACACACACACACACACACACACACACACACACACACCTAGTTATGTTCTTCTATCCTCGTGGAGACCTAAAATGTATTTCCATTAAAATTCCTCATTTCCCTAACACCTAACATAAACCTAACCCTTACACTTACCATAACCTTAACCCAAACCCTAAACCCTTACCCTAACACTAACCCTAAACCTAACCCATAAGCTTAAAATAGCCTCTGTCCTCATCGGGATGAGGGAAATGTCCCCACAAGGCATAATTTTTCTTGTTTTACTATCCCTGTGGGGATTTTAAGCCCCCCCCCCACACACACACACAATATGAAAAGACAATGAGGAACGTGATCACATACACGTGATACAGAACAATCAAACAAACATCTTAACAGAAATGCTTTCTAGTCTTTTCTCATTAATATGTGTCAATCCATCACTCAGTGAAAGACCAGTTCTGGAGTCTGACTGACCTAACTGGTTTCCAGATGCTTTCAGAGCTGACATCACATACATTCTCCACCGCTGAATTGAGTGCCGTTGCAGTCCCAGGTCTGTCTCTTAGGAGACCAAGCTACTTGAGCAGCTATCAACGTAACCCAGGGAATATCTTTTGAGCGACTCAAGAATTATTTAGTCATTCTGTAAAACAAGCCAAAGGCATTCAAAAGATAATCCACAAGACAGGACATTCTTTAGTGACATTCCTAGGTGGCACTACCATAAATGGCAGAGTAGCCATGTTACCTCGGTGAAGCGTATAGCGTCAGTGCTCCTGAAGCAGTCACTATGGGACACCTCCCTCAGGTGCTGCATGAATGGGAGTGGGTGAAGTTTCCCCTAACCACTGACACAGAATCAGATATAATTCCCCCTGAACAGATAAGGTTGCGATTGGGGGAGGGAAATCTGATCCTAGATCTGTGTATTTGGTTAACGTCAACCTGGAGCCAGACTGGGGCAACGAGATACAGATACTGCTGACAAAGAGAGTTTACTGCCACAAACCAATAGGGCCTTATAGTGGGATGGTAGGTAACACATGAAGAACAGTGCAGATGCAAAGTTTGGTAACAGAATGACTTTGTGTTTGTACTGTTTGTGTCGTCATTCTGTTACCAAATATTATTTTTTTGTCAAGTAAATGTGTCTTTGTAAACTTTCAATGGAAATTGTTAAAAGTAGTCCTTGTGCATAGTGTTGAATGGTTTAACTTAGCAATCATTGGTTTTTGTTTGCATACAGGTTAAAGTGTTAAATCTGAGTCAGCATCATTCTGCTGCAGTAGAATTATCCCCTAAACACAGAGCTGTGTTTAATGCACTGTTTTGTCGACAGGTTGTAGGTGTGTGTGTTTATCAGGCCAGGGAGAAACAAAACCTAATTCTATAGCTAGCCATTGTTCCCATAAGCCTTAGCCCTGTCTCATTTAATGGGCTTTTGGGATATTTATCCAGCAGCCACAACATTGACCCATTTGGACACACACATAGTGAATGAGAATGTATGGGTTAAGACAAGCTGAGCTAGAATAATATTTGAATAGACCAGAGCAAAACATTAAATCATCTGACTGATTTAGGTTGGATACTCATTTGGATTTCATTCATTTGGAAAAGGAAGCCAAACGTATTCGTCACAGGCTATAATATCACCACAGTGTCATGACACAGAGGATGCTTCCAGCATTTAGCAGAGGCTCTCTAAATAGAAGGCTCTGGGTTTCAGTGTACAAGGTTATGTTTTCCAGAATAGAAGGCTCTGGGCCACTGCCCTCAGCCAGGAAACACAACCACAACCTAGAATGTTCATCTTCCTCATTCTGATTCCAAAGAGAGAAGCAAGTCCTAAACAGCTGCCAGGGTGGAACATGCCAGAAAGAGAAACCCAGGGACAACACAGACAGAACAGTTACAGGCCCTGGACTGAGAAGAAGGAAGAGAGAAAGGAAGAAGGGCAGAAAGAACATGAAAAATTAAGAACATGTAAAATAAATAGAGATAGGGAGGGGACAGAGGACAACTACGAAAGAGAAGGATAGGGAGAAAGAGAGAGAGAGAGAGGGAAAGGGAGAACAATCAGAAAAAAGAGTGAGAGGTAGACAGATCCATAAACTCCCCATCATGTGGATGGGTTATGAGTTGTCGGGATGGGTGTGTGTGTGTTGGAGGTTACGTAAAGGGAGAAGAGTGAAAGCTTTGTTTGGTCCTCAAGCCCCTAGGAGAAGAGACCCAATCTCAGGGCCCTCGAAACAATATCCTCCCCATTGAGAACAGGCTCCCCAGACCCTCATCTCCCATCAATGGGCTGGCTAGGAGTTACATAAACCACTGGGCAGATTATTAACAGAGGCTTTATGATGAAGGACGAGGGGCAGCCATGGTTCTAATGGCCAACCCAAACAGCAAGACCAGAGAAACACCACCAACAACAAAAAGACAGGCTTCCTGCTCAGTCCCATTCTCTGGCGGGTGATATGGAATTGAATAGGCGCGACCTTCTGAAGTGAATAATACGTTTTCAATGCCCACTATGAAAAACTGGATCCATAAAGGAGGCTCTGAGCAGCTGGTCTGAACATGTGAACATAGTAGAGCACAGATTGTATCTAGCAATGGTTTTGGGCCTAGCCACTGTGCCTCGGTGCAGTTGGGTGTGGTAGACTAGAACATAGTGACCCTGACTCAACACACCAATAGGGAATTTCACACAGGTTTACCTATGGTGTGCTAAAGAGACACATCTTGTCATAGATTACAGTGACTGTCGCAAGGGGGTGATTTTGTGTGTTTCCTATAGTATGGGTGTGTGTCAGTAGTCCTGTACATACAGCCCATGTGTATGAGCTAAGGTGTCCTGTTGAGTGTGTGGTTATGCATGTTCATACGTGTGTGTGTGTGTGTGTTTGTGTCTTCACAAGGATGGTAAGACAAGGAAAATTCGGACAAGTGGAGACATTTCGACCAGTTCCCACAAGGATAAAGGTTATTTTAAGCTTAGGAGTTAGGTTTAGTGTTAGAATTAGGGTTAGAATTTGAGATTGAGGAGTTAGGTTTGGGGTTAAGGTTAGGGTTAGGGGTTAGGGAATATAGGATTTTTAAAGGGAATCAAAGGATAGTAAAACAAATGTGTGTGTGTGCGTGCGTGTCTAGTGGTTATGGTCAGTATTTACCCGACCCGGTCCTGTTTACACCCGTTTACACCTGTTTAAACCAGTCTCATCCTGATTATGCAACACAGATACAGAGGGGTCGCTATCCCATAATGCCTTGCTGGCCATGTACAATACAGTATATAGCAGGGGAAGTGTGTTGGCCGCAACATCCTGCCAGCCTATTCATGGGCAGGAAGACACAGAGACTAGGACAATCTGTAAAAAGCTTTAGTCCCTACATGGTTTGATCAGCCCCCCCAAACACCCCTCTCCTGGCCCTGATGGCCCACTTGGTGCTCCAATCTTGACCTGGCTGGCCCCTCTTCATTAGCCCTGGTAGGTGGGCTGTTGGGGGGCTTGGAGGGAGGATTCAGCGAGTCCAGTTCTACCCAGTTCAACCAGTTACAGTGTGAACTGGACCACCAGCTAAGCCAGGACATTTGAGTTAGGGTGCAGAGTGAGCCTAGAGCGCCCTCTACAGATACTGTACAGTACTGCAGTCTACCATTGGGAGTGGTAATGTAAGTGTAGAAATCTAGCACAGGGCTTCCCAAATGGTAGGTCAGGAGGACCGACTGGTGTGTACTGTAGCAGCTGGGTCATTGTGGGTACCAGTGCATAAAGCTGGGTTTTGGTTTACTTCATAGGTCATGAAATTTAAAAAGTGTGTGAGAGAGAGAGAGAGAGAGAGAGAGAGAGAGAGAGAGAGAGAGACAGAGAGACACAGAGACAGAGACAGAGAGACACAGAGACAGAGACAGAGACAGAGAGAGAGACAGAGAGAGAGACAGAGAGAGAGACAGAGAGAGAGACAGAGAGAGAGACAGAGAGAGAGACAGAGAGAGAGAGAGAGAGAGACAGAGAGAGAGAGAGAAAGACAGAGGGAGAAGAAGAGACAGAAGGGGATGGGTAGAGAGAGCAGAAGAGAGAGGGAGAAGGGGATGGGTAGAGAGATAAGAAGAGAGAGGGGAGAAGGGGATGGGTAGCGAGAGCAGAAGAGAGAGGGAGAAGGGGATGGGTAGAGAGAGCAGAAGAGAGAGGGGAGAAGGGGATGGGTAGAGAGAGCAGAAGAGAGAGGGAGAAGGGGATGGGTAGAGAGAGCAGAAGAGAGAGGGGAGAAGGGGATGGGTAGAGAGAGAAGAAGAGAGGGGAGAAGGGGATGGGTAGAGAGAGAAGAAGAGAGGGGAGAAGGGGATGGGTAGAGAGAGCAGAAGAGAGAGGGGAGAAGGGGATGGGTAGAGAGATAAGAAGAGAGAGGGAGAAGGGGATGGGTAGAGAGAGCAGAAGAGAGAGGGGAGAAGGGGATGGGTAGAGAGAGCAGAAGAGAGAGGGGAGAAGGGGATGGGTAGAGAGAGCAGAAGAGAGAGGGAGAAGGGGATGGGTAGAGAAAGCAGAAGAGAGAGGGAGAAGGGGATGGGTAGAGAGAGCAGAAGAGAGAGGGAGAAGGGGATGGGTAGAGAGAGCAGAAGAGAGAGGGAGAAGGGGATGGGTAGAGAGAGCAGAAGAGAGAGGGGAGAAGGGGATGGGTAGAGAGAGCAGAAGAGAGAGGGAGAAGGGGATGGGTAGAGAGATAAGAAGAGAGAGGGAGAAGGGGATGGGTAGAGAGAGCAGAAGAGAGAGGGGAGAAGGGGATGGGTAGAGAGAGCAGAAGAGAGAGGGAGAAGGGGATGGGTAGAGAGAGCAGAAGAGAGAGGGGAGAAGGGGATGGGTAGAGAGAGCAGAAGAGAGAGGGGAGAAGGGGATGGGTAGAGAGAGCAGAAGAGAGAGGGAGAAGGGGATGGGTAGAGAGAGCAGAAGAGAGAGGGGAGAAGGGGATGGGTAGAGAGAGCAGAAGAGAGAGGGAGAAGGGGATGGGTAGAGAGAGCAGAAGAGAGAGGGAGAAGGGGATGGGTAGAGAGAGCAGAAGAGAGAGGGGAGAAGGGGATGGGTAGAGAGAGCAGAAGAGAGAGGGAGAAGGGGATGGGTAGAGAGAGCAGAAGAGAGAGGGAGAAGGGGATGGGTAGAGAGAGCAGAAGAGAGAGGGAGAAGGGGATGGGTAGAGAGAGCAGAAGAGAGAGGGAGAAGGGGATGGGTAGAGAGAGCAGAAGAGAGAGGGGAGAAGGGGATGGGTAGAGAGAGCAGAAGAGAGAGGGGAGAAGGGGATGGGTAGAGAGAGCAGAAGAGAGAGGGGAGAAGGGGATGGGTAGAGAGAGCAGAAGAGAGAGGGAGAAGGGGATGGGTAGAGAGAGCAGAAGAGAGAGGGGAGAAGGGGATGGGTAGAGAGAGCAGAAGAGAGAGGGAGAAGGGGATGGGTAGAGAGAGCAGAAGAGAGAGGGAGAAGGGGATGGGTAGAGAGATAAGAAGAGAGAGGGGAGAAGGGGATGGGTAGAGAGAGCAGAAGAGAGGGGAGAAGGGGATGGGTAGAGAGAGCAGAAGAGAGAGGGAGAAGGGGATGGTAGAGAGATAAGAAGAGAGAGGGAGAAGGGGATGGGTAGAGAGAGCAGAAGAGAGAGGGGAGAAGGGGATGGGTAGAGAGAGCAGAAGAGAGGGAGAAGGGGATGGGTAGAGAGAGCAGAAGAGAGAGAGGGAGAAGAGGAGGGGATAGAGAGAGAAGAATAGACAGAGAGGGAGAAGGGGAGGGGATTGAGAGAGAAGAAGAGGGGGAGAAAGTCGAATTCCCGAGCTAGATTGAATCCCCGAGCTGACAAGGTACAAATCTGTCATTCTGCCCCTGAACAAGGCAGTTAACCCATTGTTCCTAGGCTGTCATTGTAAATAAGAATTTGTTCTTAACTGACTTGCCTACTTAAAGGTTAAATAAAAAAATGTAGAGACAGAGAGGTAGTTGAGCGATGCATTGGTGACCACTAGGTGGTGCTATCCCAACAGCAATGCATACCATCTCTGGGAAAGACTGTTTTCAGTTCCATCTCTCCTGACACACGTATACAGACCCTCTGGGACCATCTGCCTTAGAGCACATTCTAGAATGCCTTTGGTCGTCTGAGTAGCCCGGTCTGTGTCACTGACCAAAGCCATTTCCTGTCAACATTCCTCTTTCTTTATTACATTCTTCCATTATTGTTCCACCTGTGTCAGATCTAACACACATCTAAAGCCCTTTACATAACTGTATTGAGACATTACATAAAGACACACGTGTGAGTGGGTGAGGCGAGAGGAAAAGACAAGAGATGAAAGGACAGGAATGGTAAGACGGGGATGGATGATTGACAGCAATAGCAATTGGAACCAAGGCTAGCATACTGGGTGAGGCCATAGAATTACATTAGAACAATCAATTTAATAGGATCGTTGTAGGCCAGACTAAGTGCATATATTCTACTTGCAAGATATAAGAAAGAGGAGATTGATCTTCAATATTACTTACACCTATTCGGTCCCTTCATATATGCACATCCTAAAGGGTATTGGGGCTAGGATAAGGAGGGGCCTTAGAGACTAAAATTACGCTCTGATAGGAGGATGTGTGTAAGAACATGGTAGGCTGGAATCTGATAGGTGGACTGGCGGACAAGGCAGTGCATGACAGGTCAGACGATGGTTACTGTGTGTGTGCTCTCTTGTGTGTTAACTGGGTCAGTGGACCAGAGCTGCAGAGCTGAGCTCAGCAATCTATATCCTCATCTATTATTCATCAAATACACACACACACACACACACACACACACACACACACACACACACACACGGAGTGGCAGGGAGAAACAGAACACACTCATATACACTCAGGGAGTGGCAGGGAGAAACAGAACACACTCTCATATACACTCAGGGAGTGGCAGGGAGAAACAGAACACACTCTCATATACACTCAGGGAGTGGCAGGGAGAAACAGAACACACTCTCATATACACTCAGGGAGTGGCAGGGAGAAACAGAACACACTCTCATATACACTCAGGGAGTGGCAGGGAGAAACAGAACACACACTCATATACACTCAGGGAGTGGCAGGGAGAAACAGAACACACACTCATATACACTCAGGGAGTGGCAGGGAGAAACAGAACACACTCTCATATACACTCAGGGAGTGGCAGGGAGAAACAGAACACACTCTCATATACACTCAGGGAGTGGCAGGGAGAAACAGAACACACTCTCATATACACTCAGGGAGTGGCAGGGAGAAACAGAACACACTCTCATATACACTCAGGGAGTGGCAGGGAGAAACAGAACACACTCATATACACTCAGGGAGTGGCAGGGAGAAACAGAACACACACTCATATACACTCAGGGAGTGGCAGGGAGAAACAGAACACACACTCATATACACTCAGGGAGTGGCAGGGAGAAACAGAACACACACTCATATACACTCAGGGAGTGGCAGGGAGAAACAGAACACACTCATATACACTCAGGGAGTGGCAGGGAGAAACAGAACACACTCATATACACTCAGGGAGTGGCAGGGAGAAACAGAACACACTCATATACACTCAGGGAGTGGCAGGGAGAAACAGAACACACTCATATACACTCAGGGAGTGGCAGGGAGAAACAGAACACACTCATATACACTCAGGGAGTGGCAGGGAGAAACAGAACACACTCTCCATTTCCTCTTACACAGTCTCTCATACACACACGTACACTCACAGGGAGTGGCAGCAAAAGACAGAACACACCAACACTCACTATCTAAGAATGTTAGTATAGTCTGCAGCCTGCACACTGTCTGTGAGAGAAGGAGTACCAATCACAGTATGCTCACAAACATACAGTATGATTTAACTAATTATGGTCAAATTAACCTTCAATTGGATTAAGGAGGGTATTTTCATTGTCTTGCCAACCTTAACACAGATACAGTGAAGTGGACCAATGACAGTCAAGTGCTCTTTGACACAAAGACCGAGTGGACCAATGACAGTCATATGATCTTTGACACAGAGACAGAGTCTACCAATAACATCTTAGGTGCTGCCAATTGCCGGTGGTATTTGCCAGTGAGCAAACATGTGGGGGAAGGTTGACCAGGACATCCTCCATCCTCCCCAGAGAGTAGAGATGTGGCAATTCTCAATGCCAATGACCAGAGAGGAAGGACCAGCTGTGGACCCCAAAACAACCTCACAAAGGACGTCCACATGCACGCGCACATACACACACAAACGCCCACAAAAGCAGGCAAACACACACACAGAGACACACTGTAGTGTTCTTGACCAATGTACTTGACATGCTCTACTTCAGGAGCAGAGAAGCTGGTACTACATACATACATACATACATACATACATACATACATACATACATACATACATACATACATACATACATACATACATACATACATACATACATACATACATACATACATACATACATACATACATACATACATACATACATACATACATACATACATACATACATACATACATACATACATACATACATACATACATACATACATACATACATACATACATACATACATACATACATACATACATACATACATACATACATACATACATACATACATACATACATACATACATACATACATACATACATACATACATACATACATACATACATACATACATACATACATACATACATACATACATACATACATACATACATACATACATACATACATACATACATACATACATACATACATACATACATACATACATACATACATACATACATACATACATACATACATACATACATACATACATACATACATACATACATACATACATACATACATACATACATACATACATACATACATACATACATACATACATACATACATACATACATACATACATACATACACACACACACACACACATTATATATATATATATATATACACACACATTATATATATATATATATACACACACATTATATATATACACACACACACACATACATACATACATACACACATAGATATATACACACACACATATTATATATATATACATATACACACACATATTATATATATACATATATACACACATATTATATATATACATATATACACACACACACACACACACACACACACACATACATACATACACACACACACACACACACACTGGTACTATACTATATATATAGTGGCAAGAAAAAATATGTGAACCCTTTGGAATTACCTGGATTTCTGCATAAATTGGTCATCAAATTTGATCTGATCTTCATCAGTCACAACAGCCATATGTGTGTATATATATATATTAGCAGTGAGAACGGCAGAGTGCAGCCATAGCCACCCTACCCAGATTAGAAAGCTTCTAAACCAGGGAATAAAGGGTCAAACATCTCTCCATCCCCCCTCTTCCTTACACTGCTATTATAACACTCCCTCCCCTCTCCTCCTCCTCCCTCCATTCCTCTCACATATCAACTCTACTTCTCCCTCCCTCCATTCCACCTCTCTCAAATCTGCTGCTCTTAACCCTCCCTCCATCCTCTCTCCATGCTTCTAATCTACTCCAGCACTCCATCCGATCACTACTCTGATGTACTCCACCTCTCCTTTTATTTACATTCTATCTGTCCCCTCATCCCTCATTTATTCCACCCCTCCACTCATCTCATGGTGGGTGTTCATCATTTGCATATGCACAGTGTGGTGCATGTACATTTGCATGGTAACAGTGTGTGTACAGTATTTGCATGTGTGTAATCTGTTCACACTGGTGTCTGCATACTAATGTAGGATGCCATGGTTAGGGCGTTGGCCTATATGGGTAATTACTGCTGACTATTCAGCAGCCTGATTAAACAGGCTGTGGCAACACTTCACAGAGAGAACACACACACAGTGTTTCCCCTATATGCATTTAGCAGCGGCACACTGACATGGCCACCACTGCAAATAAACTCAGCAAAAAAAGAAACGTCCTCTCACTGTCAACTACATTTATTTTCAGCAAACTTAACATTCTAGGTATGAACAAAACAAGATTCAACTGAGACATAAACTGAACAAGTTCCACAGACATGTGACTAACAGAAATGTAATAATGAGTCCCTGAACAAAGGGGGGGGGGGGGGGGGGGGGTCAAAATCAAAAGTAACAGTCAGTATCTGGTGTGGCCACCAGCTAAATTAGGTACTGCAGTGCATCTCCTCCTCATGGACTGCACCAGATTTGCCAGTTCTTGCTGTGAGATGTTACCCCACTCTTCCACCAAGGGACCTGCAAGTTCCCGGACATTTCTGGGGGGAATGGCCTGAGCCCTCACCCTCCGATCCAACAGGTCCCAAACGTGCTCAATGGGATTGAGATCCGGGCTCTTAGCTGGCCATGGCAGAACACTGACATTCCTGTCTTGCAGGAAATCACGCACAGAACGAGCAGTATGGCTGGTGGCATTGTCATGCTGGAGGGTCATGTCAGGATGAGCCTGCAGGAAGGGTACCACATGAGGGAGGAGGATGTCTTCCCTGTAACGCACAGCATTGAGATTGCCTGCAATGACAAGCTCAGTCCGATGATGCTGTGACACACCGCCCCCGACCATGACGGACCCTCCACCTCCAAATCGATCCCCCTCCAGAGTACAGGCCTCATTCCTTCGACGATAAACGCGAATCCGACCATCACCCCTGGTGAGACAAAACTGTGACTCGTCAGTGAAGAGCACTTTTTGACAGTCCTGTCTGGTCCAGCGACGGTGGGTTTGGGCCCATAGGTGACGTTGTTGCCGGTGATGTCTGGTGAGGACCTGCCTTACAACAGGCCTAAAAGCTCTCAGTCCAGCCTCTCTCAGCCTATTGCTGACAGTCTGAGCACTGATGGAGGGATTGTGTGTTCCTGGTGTAACTCAGGCAGTTGTTGTTGCCATCCTGTACCTGTCCTGCAGGTGTGATGTTCGGATGTACCGATCCTGTGCAGGTGTTGTTACATGTGGTCTGCCACGGCGAGGACGATCAGCTGTCCGTCCTGTCTCCCTGTAGCGCTGTCTTAGGTGTCTCACAGTACGGACATTGCAATTTATTGCCCTGGCCACATCTGCAGTCCTCATGCCTCTTCGCAGCATGCCTAAGGCACGTTCACGCAGATGAGCAGGGACCCTTGGGCATCTTTCTTTTGGTGTTTTTCAGAGTCAGTAGAAAGGCCTCTTTAGTGTCCAAAGTTTTCATAACTGTCACCTTAATTGCCTACTGTCTGTAAGCTGTTAGTGTCTTAACGATCATTCCGCAGGTGTATGTTTATAATGTAGATATATAAATGTATTCCCCAGGAAGACCCCATCCGCCGATGTGCCACCGCTACTAAAACAATCTTAGGTGAAACACTGTACACAGACATCAAGCACGTGCATACACACACATGCATGCAAACACACACAGAGACACACAGACAGACACACAGACAGACACCAAGGGCGTACATACACACACATGCATGCACACACACACATAGACAAAGACACACGCGCATTCATTAGAAGACAAAACACGGACTGATCATGCATGTCTTTGAAGTGAAATGTGGCATCACCATTGAAGACCAGTTCCATTGATTTATCTGTTATCTTCCCCAGTGGTTTTCACCCCCCACACACCCGTCCTTGTACACAGGCCCTGTGTACCCCAGCCCGTAAACCCCCTACTCTGGTAAAACCCACTGAGGTGGTGTCATGACGTTGCCCTCTTTGGGTTTTCTATGTACCATCCCCCTACCTCCCCCTACTCAGGCCCTGTGAGAGAGGTCGTAAATTCCTAAGAAAATGTCCCGCCGCATGGCCACAGTATACAGAGAGAGTGGGTTTCATAGAAAGAACCCAGGAATTCTTCCACCTCACAGGACTGGAGAACCGAACGACATTTATGTTCTGGAGAAGGTATAAAAGATCGGTGAAGAATCCAGCTACGAACTGGTCTGTTTGGTACAATTTCGTGAAACTCAGGAGAGACAATACGGCCACATTACAATACGGCCACATCTGTTTATATCATAGCCTCAGTTGTGAGACTTAATTCTAATGGTTGTATAAAATTAATGAATAAGGATAAAGCTATTTGGAATATGTTGGGATGCTTGTAAGATGTTAATGTGAGAGAATTGTATTTTCTGTTTAAAGTTTTACCAAGTCATCGGCACTCCCCCATGAACAGACGGGACAAGGCGTCATGAGACAGCCTTTTTCTGTCATTCCGAATATAACCCCCACCCAGGGTTTCTATCAGCAGACCAGCTTACCTCGATAACGAGAGGGCCAAGGTTTGACCATGCATTCCTCTACTGAACTTTAACCATACCACGTGGTTAAAATCTTAGACTATCGATACCGACAGAATAATAAGTCTTTGATATTAATTACTAGTCTGCAGCTAGGAATTCGGTAACATTGAACGCGAAAACCGACGAAATCATCTATTCTATAACGACATTAATGAATGTCACTCTGAACTACCTATATATATATATATATGAGATATATCGATATATATCGATGAGAGCGAGAGGGCGAGAGAGAGCGAGAGAGAGCGAGGGGCGAGAGAGGCGAGGGGCGAGAGGGCGCTCTCCAACAGAACAAAACTCTCCAACCAAGATCCCGACGACACACTGATCGTAAATATATATATATATTGATTGCAATTGTTCCCGAATGAGTGAGCGTTCATGTGCAAAGGTTTAGCATTTCAATTGTTAATATTTATCAACTTTGTAGTGCCTTCTCAGCTGACCCACACTCCCCTTTTGTCTAACAAGCCGCCATGCCGGTTTAGCCCACTAGGGCACATTCCTTTATCATTTCTTTGTAACGATACCTACTGTTTGTTATGCATTTCTGTGAATTACTTAGATTAGTAAATAAATTATTTTAAGACAATTGATGTATGGATGACTCATAGTGAAGACTGGGTTCGTGCAGATAACCAACAATTTACGATGTTTGGAATGAGACTGACGTGAGGTAAACTAATACGTCATTAATCGATCAGATATAATAATATCTGAAAGTTATATTAGGAAAATTATAACTTTGTAATCTGAATATTTTCCTTGGTTCCCCGACCTCCTAGTTAATTACGTTACACGATTAATCAGTTTAATTGCGTAATAATAATTACAGAGTTATTTGATAAACATGTCTTCAGTTTAATGATGCCAAAGACACGACAGTGGCCATCCTCACTGATTCAAATGGAAAATTCATCCAAGAGGATAAATTCTTCCCCCACCACAAGGTGTCCAAAATACGGTGCCCAAAAACACAGGATGCACTCCACATCCTGTCCCAGCCTGACTTTGGTACACCAGGCCACATTATTATTCACACTGGCACCAACAACTTGCGAGAGGATCAGGAGAGAGTAGGCAGCCTGGTCAACAGAGTAGCAGTGGGCCTCTGAGTGCTTCCCCAACATCACCATCTCCACTCTGCTGCCCCGCAAAGACTTTCAGCCCCCTACCATTCAGAAAGTCAACACTGACATCACCAGAGGGTGTGGCCTACTCCCAAACATGCACGTTGCACACCAACCAAACAAACACCCCGGGGCATCTGCACGACCACTCCCACCTAAGGAAGCAGACAGTAGGGATGTTTGCCAAGTCTCTAAAGGACGTGGCAGTTGGTAGACAAACACCCCATGCCGCACTGGACAGAGGACCACCCAGAGACCCCTACCAGACCACTGCACAACCAAGGAGCCCCAGGGCCCCTCAACGCTCCACCAGACCCAGCGCACCCCACAGGCCCATTCCACCACCAGAGCATCACCACTTCCATCGGCTTAGCTAGACTGGACCGGGACCAGCCTACTACCCCTCACCAGACCACCACATCTACCAGACCAGAGAGGAAGCCCCACAGCCCAGACCTGACCCTCCTCCACTCCACAGGGCCCAACAGCAGGAACAGAGCAGCTACGCAGAGGTTGTCAGAGGACAGGAGAACCCTGTGAGATTAAACAGCTCCTCCAATACATCTGCACTAAACACACACACACACAAACACGCACACACACACACACACACACGCACCAATTCTACTAAAAGTTTACTTGTTCAATGAATAAGAATATACAGTTGAAGTCGGAAGTTTACATAAACTGAGTTTAAATGCATTTGGCTAAGGTGTTTCACAATTCCTGACATTTAATCCCAGTAAAAATTCCCTGTTTTAGGTCAGTTAGGGTAACCACTTTATTTTAAGAATGTGAAATGCTTCATTTCACTTTATTTTAAGAATGTGAAAGGCTTCGTGCCATGGATCATCACTGGAGGCTTCGTGCCATGGATCATCACTGGAGGCTTCGTACGTGGAGCCGGAACAGGTCTCACCGGACTGGGGAGACGCACTGGAGGCCGGGTGCATGGAGCAGGCAAAGGGCGTACCAGGCTGGAGAGACGCACTGGAGACCGGGTGCGCGGAGCTGGCACAGGATATACTGGGCCGTGGAGGCGCACTGGAGGTCTGGAGCGTAGGGCTGGCACAACCCGTCCTGGCTGGATGCTCACTTTAGCCCGGCAAGTGCGGGGCGCTAGCACAGGATGAACTGCGCTGTGAAGGCGCACTGGCGACACAGTGCGTAGAGCTGGCGCAGGATATCCTGGACCGAGGAGGCGTACTGGAGCCGGCACAATCCGTCCTGGCTGAATGCCCACTCTAGCACGGCAAATGCGGGGCGCAGGCACAGAGTGCATCGGGCTATGAATGCGCACTGGAGATACAGTGCACATCACCTCATAACACGGTGCCTGACTGGTCACACGCTCCCCACGGTAAGCACGGGGAGTTGGCTCAGGTCTCTAAACCCCGACTCCGCCAATCTCCCCGTGTGCCAAAATTTTTGGAGCTGCCTCTCGGGCTTCTGTTGTTGCTGTGCTAACTCCTCGTAGCGTCGCCATTCCTCCTTTGCTGCCTCGATCTCCTCCCTTGGATGGCGATACTCCCCAATCTGCGTCCAGGGCCCTTTGCCGTCCAGGATCTCCTCCCATGTCCAACTATCCTGGCCACGCTACTTGGTCCGTTTTTGGTGGGAGGTTCTGCAACGCTCGTCGTTCGAAGGAGAAGTGGACCAAAGCGCAGCATGTTAAGTGTTCATGATAATTTATTTCAAGAAACACTCAAACAAGAATAAACAAAAGCAACAAAACGAAAGCGAACAGTTCCGTCAGGCATAGACGCTAAACAGAAAATAACTTCCCACACACACAAGTGGAAAACAGGCTGCCTAAGTATGATTCCCAATCAGAGACAACGATAGACAGCTGCCTCTGATTGGGAACCACACTGGCCCAAAAACAAAGAAACAGAAAACAGACTTCCCCACCTGAGTCACACCCTGACCTAACCAAACATAGAGAATAATAAGGATCTCTATGGTCAGGGCATGACAGGTACCTTCAGGAGTTTGGAAATTGCTCCCAAGGATGAACAAGATCTGTGGAGGTTGTCGTGTCTTTGGGCATCATTAAATCCGAAGACTTATTTTTATCAAATAACTCTCTGTAATTATTATTACGCGATTAAACTGATTAATCATGTAACTGTAATTAACTAGAAGGTCGGGGCACCAAGGAAAATATTCAGATTACAAAGTTATAATTTTCCTAATATAACTTCAGATATCATATCTGATCTGAGTCTTCTGATTTATGATGTATTCTTTACCTCGTCAGTCTCATTGAAAACGTTATAAATTGTTGTTATCTGCACGAACCCAGTCTTCACTAAGTCATCCATACATCAATTGTCTTAAAATCATTTATTTACTAAACTAAGTAATTCACAGAAAGCATACAAAACAGTAGGTATCGTTACAAAGTATTGGTAGAGGAATGTGCCCTAGTGGGCTAAACCGTCATGGCGGCTTGTTAAACAAAAGGTGATAAGGGTCAGCTGAGAAGGCACAACAGAGTTGATAAATATTAACAATTGATATGCTAATCCCTTGCACATGAACGCTCACTCATTCGGAAACAACTGCAATCAATATATATATTTACGCTCAGTGTGTCGTCGTGATCTTTGTTGGAGAGTTTCGTCCTCTCGCTCTCTCTCTTGGTTAGAATGGATCTTTCAAAGCGACATTCATTAATGTCGTTATAGAATGGATGTTTCGTCGGTCTTCGCGTTCAATGATACCGAATTTTTAGCTGCAGACTAGTAATTAATATCAAAGACTTGTTATTATTCTGTCGGTATCGATAGTCTAAGATTTTAACCACGTGGTATGGTTACAGTTCAGTAGAGGAATGCATGGTCAAACCTTGGCCCTCTCTGTTCGAGGTAAGCTGGTCTAAAGAAAGAAACCCTGGGTGGGGGTTCATATACAGAAAGTAGAAAAGGCTGTCACATGACGTCCTGTCTGTGTCCCTGGGGGCGTGCCAGTGACTTAGTTAAGCTTTTAACAGAAATACAATTCTCTCACATTAACATCAGTACATAGCATCTCAACATATTCCAAATAGGTTTATCCTTATTCATTAATTGTATACAACCATTTAGATGTAAGTCTCATAGCTGAGGCTATTATATAAACATTATTATGGTAATATGGCAATATTGTCTCTCATGAGTTGTCATAAAATTGTACCAAGCGGACCAGTTCGTAGCTGGATTCTTCACCGATCTTTTATACCTTCTGCAGAACATAAATGTTGTTCGATTTCCCCGTCCAGTGAGGTGGAAGAATTCCTTTGTCTCTCTATGAAACCACCCTGTCTCAAAACTGTGGCCTGTGAGACAGGACATTCCCTTTGGAATTTACGACCGCCTTCTGACCGCAGCAGCCTGGGTGTAGGAGACAGAGGGAGATGGTGCAGAAGTAGGGGGATGGTAGAGGGGGAGGGGGTCAACTGTGCTCACTGTACTCAAAGAGGGCAATGTCATGACAAGGTCTAAAAAAAATAAATTCTGAGGTCTTGGCTGATTTCTTTTCCCATGATGTCAAGCAAAGAGGCACTGAGTTTGAAGGTAGACCTTGAAATACATCCACAGGTACACCTCCAATTGACTCAAATTATGTCAATTAGCCTATCAGAAGCTTCTAAAGCCATGACATCCTTTTCAGGAATTTTCCAAGCTGTTTAAAGGCACGGTCAACTTAGTGTATGTAAACTTCTGACCCACTGGAATTGTGATACAGTGAATTAGTGAAATAATCTGTCAGTAAACAATTGTTGGAAAAATTACTTGTGTCATGCACAAAGTAGATGTTCTAACTGACTTGCCAAAACTATAGTTTGTTAACAAGAAATTTGTGGAGTGGTTGAAAAACAAGTTTTAATGACTCCAACCTAAGTGTATGTAAACTTCCGACTTCAACTGTATGTATATATATAGTCGTGTCTTATATATATATATATATATAAATAAAAAGCTGAAATAAAAGCTGAAATCAATCACTCTCTCTACTACTATTCTGACATTTCACATTCTTAAAATAAAGTGGTGATCCTAACTGAAGTGGTGATCATAACTGACCTAAGAGAGGGAATTTTTACTAGGATTAAATGTCAGGAATTGTGAAAAACTGAGTTTAAATGTATTTGGCTAAGGTGTATTTAAACTTCCGACTTCAACAGTATATTCAGGTAAACAGCAAAAGAAGCACAACTGAAATTGATAAAAAACTAAACAAAAAAGACCACAGATGACAACTGGTTTGATGCAGATTGTAAAATTATAAGGAAAAAACGTAGAAAAATATCCAACCAAAAGCACAGAGACCCAAATAATGGTACGACTCATAACCCCAATCTTTAAGAACGGAGACAAATTTGACCCTAACAATTACACAGGCATTTGTGTGAACAGTAACCTGGGGAAGGTTTTATGTAGTATTATAAATGTAAGAATTCTAATTGGATTTATACCAAAACATCGCACGACTAATCATATTTACACCCTACAAACTCTGATAGATAAACATGTCCACCAAAATAATACCAACATATATGCTTGCTTTATTGACTTCCAAAAAGCATTTGATTGTATTTGGCATACAGGACTGTTCTACAAATTTTTTGAAAGTGGTGTAGGGGGTAAAACATATGACATAACTACATCAATACGTGCGGCATTAAAATTGGAAGGAAAATAACAGAATTCTTTAACCAGGGGCAAGGCCTTAACCAGGGTTGCAATCTGAGCCCTGCACTCTTCAATATTTACATCAACGAATTGGCCACTATTCTAGAAAAATCCTCAGCCCCTGGTGTTAGTCTCCACAATTCAGAGGTTAAATGCCTACTCTTCGCAGATTACCCATGCCTGCTGTCACCCACAGCACATGGCCTACAGCAGAGCCTGGACCTGCTAGAGCCGTACTGCCAGACCTGGGCCCTGGCAGTAAACCCCAAAAAGTCATGACTAAAATAATGATTTTCCAGAGAAGATCCAGCTCTCAGGGAATTAGACCAAAGTTCTCAATTGGTACAAAATATATAGAGTACTGCACACACTACAATTACTTAGGTTTAAAAATAAGCTCAATTGGACACCTTCATGATGCAGTGAATTAACTGAGAGAGAAAGCACGCAGGGCATTCTACGCCATTAAAATATCTGAGTGACAGTGTGACAGACCAATCAACATGCACATGTCCTCTACTGTATGCTTATTGCTATTGTTCAATGCATGGTTATTTTGACCCTTGGTTATTGTTGTTACTGTTGTCCCGTTGACAATTTTGATTCTTCTTATTTTAATATTGTAAATATCTAAAGTAAACTTTACCAACGGTCAAAATAACCATACATTCAACAATAACAATAAGCATACAGTAGAGTACATGTGGAGGTTGATTGGTCTGTCAGACACTGTCCCTCAACTTATGGCAGGCAGCAATGTAGTGCGCTGCCAACCCACAGCTCTCTGCGTCCTCCCCCAACAGGACGGGTAGTCTATTCTCATCAGAGAATAAGGGTTTCAAATGCAACTTGTCTCTCCTTTCTGGGGCGGTTCCCATTGCTTAGACGGCAGCCACGGTTCGTCCTTTATTTAAAGGGGTCATTGTAAATAAGAATTTCTTCTTAACTGACTTGCCTAGTTAAATAAAGGTAAAATAAAAAATTAAACGTCATGCCATTAAAGCAAATTTAATTCAATTCAATTGACAGAAAGACAGAGAGAGAGAGAAAAACAGATAGAGAAACAGAGAGAGAGAGAAAGAAATAGAGAGAGAAACAGAGCGACAGAGGTAGAGAGATAAATAGATAGAGAAACAAAGAGAGAGACAGAGGTAGAGAGAGAGACAGAAAGATTACAGCTTACTACAGTATATCCTCTGCTGCTGCATGCAGCTCAGTCTTGTGTTCTGTGAAAATATGATGAACATTATTTGGTTTAAAGATTATTTGATCTCTGAGAAATTAAGTTTATTGATTGCACCCAAATTGGCCATTTTAATTTATAGTATTCATATAATAATCAATAAATATAGTACCTAGCATCTGATTTTTTCTAACAATGAGTTAGGAATCCCCCAAAATTGTCAAAAGCCACCCACGGACCCCCCCACCCAACAACGAGCGGTCAGAACCTAGTAATATCAGGATGTAGGATGGGACGTCAACCTAACAACTTCAATGACTTATTTATCTGAACAGGGTAAAACAAACATCACCAAATTCACTGAGAACACATTACATATGATGAAGAAACAATACTCCAAGCCGCAGCTTGTTAGACATGAGGAATCCAAAGAGGTGGTCAAAAGCCACCAAAAGCCACTTATGGACCCCAGACATAGAGAACTGATACTATATACTCATTGTTGGTTGGAATTGGTGTGGGGTGTGTGTTTGTGGTGGGGGGGGGGGGGGGTCCATAGGTGGATTTTGACGGTCTCTTTGGATTCCTCATGTCTAACTCATTATTAGAAAAACGTTTGTTCCCAATCGGATGTTAGGAAATATATGTATTGGATATTATATGAATCCTGTAAATTACAATGGCAAATTTGGGTGCAATCAGTAATTTCTCAGACATCAACAAATAAGGATGCATGAATGCTAATCTTATCTGTTTCTAACTACAGAATTAATTTCAGAACAATCTGAGATGATGGTTGTCATGGTTTGCTGAAATGACATGGAACGACCTGACTAAAACTGAATGTGAAACTTCCGCTCATCTGCACCTCCACCACAGGAAACGGCAAAGTGTCTTTTACCCACGGAGAACAGACAACGCACATGCACGTACACACAACATCCACACACACATATAACAGTCTACACGATATTATTCATATCTGGAGCACTAGAGAGCACAACACACTCAACAGTGTCAAAACATCTTCCTAACCAGCACAGGTGGCTGGTGGCACCTTAATTGGGGAGGACAAGCTCATACTGTAGGAATGACTGGAATGGTATAAAACACATCAAACAAGTGGTTTCCATTTGTTTGATCATATTCCATTCAATCATTTATTATGAGCCCTCCTCCCCTCACCAGCCTCCTGTTTCTGAGAGCAGAGTATGACAATGACTCTAAAAGGGCTGCTATTTCAAGCCTAGTGGAATAGAAAGCTGAGAGTGCTGTTCCTATTTGAATGAATCCAAGATGGCGTAGCAGTCAGATGTCTTTGTCTTGTCCCATGTATATATATTTTTATATCTTTTTCTTCGCATTCTTTTTAATATTTCTCCTAAACCTCAACTTCAAAATACTCTCCTGCAACCCGCCTCACCCAATGTGGTGTGGGTCTGTTTTTTTTCTAAAGTATTTCTATTTACCTCCGAACTGGAATACCTCAACTGAAGCTAGCTAGCTAACTAGCTACCAGCCAGCTAACCTTTAGCTCCGAAAGCTCTCGCCAGTTCATACAACGCATTTCAAACCAGAGCATACCGGACCTATTTTTCTCTCCATATCCCCGGATTCCTACCGCAAACTCTGAACCCTTTCATCTGGATTATGGCAGCTAGCTAACCGCAACCCGGGTTGACTACTCCTGGCTAACGTTTCCGTCCCGGAGCAAGCACCAACTAGCCTGGGGCTAGCCCATGCTAGACCCATCTCCCGGCTAGGGCTCCTGGGCTACTCCTGAAGCTCACTCCTCGGCTACAATATCCGGACCCCTTCTACTGCCGGTATGGGGCACAGAACCCCGCCGATCCTTCACGACTGGAATACCGACAATCTGCCCGAGGATCCAACAGGCCCCTCAGGCGCGATGTCCCCTGAAGGCCCATTCTGTTAACCGCGGCCTGCTAGCTATCAATAGCATATTGGACTATTAGCTGATCCACCGGCCAGTTTCTTGGACCACTATACCCATTTTGCCAATTGGACTTGGACCCCTCTGCTACTTGGAACCCTACTAATTCCACGAATGGTCTATCGACGTCACCGCACGAGGAGGAAAAAACAGACTTTTCCCCCCATCGCGACGTCCCTCTAAGGCCCTTATGCTACCTTGCTAGCCCCGGGCCTGCTAACTGCTAGCCCCGGCCTGCTACCTGTCTGAATCGCCGTGTCCACAGCCAGCCCAACCACTCACTGGACCCATACGCATGCCTCTCCCTAATATCAATATGCCTTGTCCATTACTGTCCTGATCAGTGATTACTGTCTTATTTCACTGTAGAGCCTATAGCCCTGCTCAGTATGCCTTAACTAACAATGTTGTTCCACCTGCCACATATGCGATGACATCACCTGGTTTAAACGTCTCTAGAGACTATATCTCCCTCTTCATTACTCAATGCCTAGGTTTACCTCCAATGTACTCTCTTCCTACCATACCTTTGTCTGTACATTATGCCTTGAATCTATGCTACCGTGCCCAGAAACCTGCTCCCTTTACTCTGTTCCGAACGTTCTTATAGCCTTTAGCCGTACCCTTATCCTACTTTTCCTCTGTTCCTTTGGTGATGTAGAGGTTAATCCAGGACCTGCAGTGCCTAGCTCCACTCCTACTCCCCAGGTGCTCTCATTTGTTGACTTCTGTAAACGTAAAAGCCTTGGTTTCATGCACTCCCTAAGTTTGCTTTATTCACTGCTTTAGCGCATTCTGCCAACCCAGATGTCTTAGCCGTGTCTGAATCCAGGCTTAGGAAAACCACCAAAAACCCTGAAATGTCCATCCCTAAATATAACATTTTCCGCCAAGACAGAACTGCTAAAGGGGGCGGTGTTGCAATCTACTGCAGAGATAGAACTCTGCAGGCTATCTTACTATCCAGGTCTGGACCAAAACAATTTGAGCTTCTACTTCTTCTACCTTTCCAGAAACAAGTCTCTCACTGTTGCCTCTTGCTATAGACCACCCTCTGCCCCCAGCTGTGCCCTGGACACCATATGTGAATTGATTGCCCCCCATCTATCTTCTGAGCTCATGCTACTAGGTCACCTAAACTGGGACATGCTTAACACCCCAGCCATCCTACAATCTTAGTTTGATGCCCTCAATCTCACAAATTATCAATGAACCTACCAGGTACAACCCCAAATCTGTAAACACGGGCACCCTCATAGATATCATCCTAACTAACTCGTCCACCAAATACACCTCTGCTGTTTTCAACCAAGATCTCAGCGATCACTGCCTCATTGTCTGCATCTGTAATGGGTCTGCGGTCAAACGACCACCCCTCATCACTGTCAAACGCTCCCTAAAACACTTCTGCGAACAGGCCTTTCTAATTGACCTGGCTGGGGTATCCTGGAATGACATTGACCTCATCCCGTCAGTAGAGGATGCCTGGTTATTCTTTAAAAAAGTGCCTTCCTCACCATCTTAAATAAGCATGCTCCATTCAAAAAATGTAGAACTAGGAATAGATATAGCCCTTGGTTCACTCCAGACCTGTCTGCCCTTGACCAGCACAAAAACATCCTGTGACGTTCTGCATTAGCATCGAATAGCCCCCGTGATATAGTTTTTAGGGAAGTTAGGAACCAATATACACAGGCAGTTAGGAAAGCTAAGGCTAGCTTTTTCAAACAGAAATTTGCATCCTGTAGTAGTAACTCAAAAAAGTTCTGGGACACTAAAGTCCATGGAGAATAAGAACACCTCCAAGAGCACTGCTGCACAATAAGAGCACTGCTGCACTGAGGCTAGGAAACACTGTCACTACCAATAAATCAGCATTTTTCTACAGCTGGCCATGCTTTCCACCTGGCTACCCCTACCCCGGTCAACAGCCCTGCGCTCCCCACAGCAACTCGCCCAAACCTCCCCCACCTCTCCTTCACCAAAATCCAGATAGCTGATGTTCTGAAAGAGCTGCAAAATCTGGACCCCTACAAATCAGCCGGGCTAGACAATCTGGACACTCTAAAACTATCTGCCGAAATTATTGCAACCCCTATTACTAGCCTGTTCAACCTCTTTCGCATCATCTGAGATTCCCATAGATTGGAAAGCTGCCGCGGTCATCCCCCTCTTCAAAGGGGGAGACACTCTAGACCCAAACTGCTACAGACCTATATCTATTCTACCCTGCCTTTCTAAGGTCTTTGAAAGCCAAGTTAAAAACAGATCACCGACCATTTCGAATCGCACCGTACCTTCTCCGCTATACAATCTGGTTTCAGAGCTGGTCATGGGTGCACCTCAGCCACGCTCAAGTCCTAAACGATATCATAACCGCCATCGATAAGAGACATTACTGTGCAGCCATATTCATCGACCTGGCTAAGGCTTTCGACTCTGTCAATCACAACATTCTTATTGGCAGACTCAACAGCCTTGGTTTCTCAAATGATTGCCTTGCATGGTTCACCAACTACTTCTCAGATAGAGTTCAGTATGTCAAATCGGAGGGCCTGTTGTCCGGACCTCTGGCAGTCTCTATGGGGATGCCACAGGATTCAATTCTCAGGCTGACTCTAACCTCCAGATGAGCTTCAATGCCATACAACTCTCCTTCCATGGCCTCCAACTGCTCTTAAATGGAAGAAAAACTAAATGCATGCTCTTCAGCCAATCGCTGCCCGCACCTGCCACCCATCCAGCACCACTACTCTGGACGGATCTGACTTAGAATATGTGGACAACTATAAATACCTAGGTGTCTGGTTAGACTGCAAACTTTCCTTCCAGACTCACATTAAACATCTCCAATACAAAATTAAATCTAGAATCGGCTTCCTATTTCGCAACAAAGCATCCTTCACTCATGCTGCCAAACATACCCTCGTAAAACTGACTATCCTACCGATCCTCGACTTCAGCGATGTCATTTACAAAATAGCCTCCAACACTCTACTCAACAAATTGGATGCAGTCTATCACAATCCCATCCGTTTTGTCACCAAAGCCCCATATACTACCCACCACTGCGACCTGTATGATCTCGTTGGCTGGCCCTCGCTTCATACTCGTCGCCAAACCCATTGGCTCCAGGTCATCTACAAGTCTCTGCTAGGTAAAGCCCCGCCTTATCTCAGCTCACTGGTCACCATAGCAGCACCCACCCATAGCACGCGCTCCAGCAGGTATATCTCACTGGTCACCCCCAAAGCCAATTCTTCCTTTGGCCGCCTCTCCTTCCAGTTCTCTGCTGCCAAGGACTGGAACGAAGTGCAAAAATCTCTGAAGCTGGAGAATTACCTCCCTCACTAGCTTTAAGCACCAGCTGTCAGAGCAGCTCACAGATCACTGCACCTGTACATAGCTCATCTATAAATAGCCCATCCAATCTTCCTCATCCCCATACTCTATCTATCTATCTATCTATCTATCTATCTATCTATCTATCTATCTATCTATCTATCTATCTATCTATCTATCTAGCTCCTTTGCACCTCAGTATCTCAACTTGCACATTCATCTTCTGCACATCCTACCATTCCAGTGTTTAATTGCTATATTGTAATTACTTTGCCACCATGGCCTATTTATTGCCTTACCTCTCTTATCCTACCTCACTTGCACATGTAGTATATAGATTTTTCTACTGTATTATTGATTGTATGTTTGTTTATTCCATGTGTAACTCTGTGTTGTTGTATGTGTCAAACTGCTTTGCTTCATCTTGGCCAGGTCGCAGTTGCAAATGAGAACTTGTTCTCAACTAGCCTACCTGGTTAAATAAAGGTGAAAAAAATTAAATTCAAGCCTAGGGAATAGAAAGCTGAGAGGCTGTTCCTATTTTGAAACTCACTAAAATAAAGTGACAACTGAACCAATGATCATAACCAAAACAGAATCCACCGCTCTCTCCCTTTCTATCTGTTAGTTTTTCTCTGAGATGTGTGCCTGGTGTGATGTCAGAGGTGGGAACCTGTGAGCATTCAGCCGAGTCAATCCTGTTTGAACATCCCTCTGTTACGATGGAGACGGGCAATCAGCCCCACTGTCTGAGCCACGGACCAGAGGGAGATTGGAAAGACAGGAAGAGAAAGAGGGAGCAAAGAGTAAAGTAGAGAGTTCTAGGAAAGACAGTTGTGACAGAGAGAGATAGAGAGCATTACTGTTTCTAACTGTCTTAATCTCCCCATAGAAACAACAGTGACAGCACCATCAACAAAAACGGAAGGGATCTATTTCAGCTTAGTCGAAGCCTGGGTCTGTACTGTTTCAATGGTAGGTTACGGGGGGATTCTTTGGGAGATTCACCTATTGTTCACCTCTTGGCCACAGCACAGTAGACTATATGATTACAGACATTGACCCTTTCTCTCAGCTCATTCACCATCAAGCCACTAACACCTCTGTCGGATCACAGCCAAATTACCTTGTTCCTCAAAATAACAGATATGGAAAACACACATTCACAGCCCAGTAAGCTGTACAAAATCAGAAATTCATACAGATGGGCCCAAAACAGCACAGAAGAATACCAGAAAGCAACCAGTAACCAATAAATACAAACGCTCTTAGATTGCTTTCTGGATACCACATTTATTCACAGTAAATAAAGCATCAATCTAGCAGTAATAAACATCAATATATTCAAGCAAACGGCAATAGAAGCACAACTGAAACTGATAGAAAACCAACCAAAAAAGACAGATGACAACTGGTTTGATGCAGATTGTAAAAAGGAAAAAACTTATAACAATATCAAACCAAAAGCAGAGAGACGCAAATAATGGCACAGTACAACAGCAAGCAGCTGACACTAATTGAGGAGTCCATAAACAGAAACAACTTCTAATTCTAGAGGAATTAGCAATACAAAATGGTGACATATGGACAACCCATTTCAAAACAATCTACAACAATGTTCAAATTGATGCAAACGCAGAACAATGCCAAATTCATGAGAACATTTCAATTGGCTATATTAAAATAGTTTAATTTCATCCTGAGTGTGGGTTATTCCATGATATCTGAAATCAAGGACTCATAACCCCAATCTTTAAGAACGGAGACAAATTTGACCCGAACAATTACACAGGCATTTGTGTGAATAGTAACCTAGGGAAGGTTCCCTGTAGTATTATAAATGTAAGAGTTCTAAACTTCCTTAATAAGCACAATGTCTTGAGTAAAAGCTACATTGGATTTATATCAAAACATCGCAAGACAGATCATATTTACACCCTACACACCCTGATAGATAAACATGTCCACCAAAATAATACCAAAATGTACGCTTGCTTTAATGACTTCCAAAAATCATTTGATTTGGCATACAGGACTGTTCTACAAAGTTATTGAAAGTGATGTAGGGGGTAAAACATATGACATTCGAAAAGTATTCAGAACCCTTCACTTTTCCCAAATTTTCTAACATTACAGTCTTATTCTAAAACGGATTCCCTTATCGATATAAACACAATACCCCATAATGACACAGCAAAGACCGGTTTTTAGAACTCTTTGCAAATGTATAATAAATAAAAAAAACGACTGAAATATCACATTTACATAAGTATTCAGACCCTTTAGTCAGTACTTTGTTAAAGCATTTTTGGCAGCGATTACAGCCTCGAGTTCTGTAAGGTTGGCACAGCTATTTTCAGGTATCTCCGGAGATGTTCGATCGGGTTCAAATCCGGGCTCTGGCTGGGCCACTAATGAACATTCAGGCCAAAGAGTTCAAACTTCGTTACATCAGACCAGAGAATCTTGTTTCTCATGATCTCAGAGTCCTTTAGGTGGCTTTTGTCATGTGCCTTTTACTGAGGAATGGCTTCCATCTAGACACTCTACCATATAGGCCTGATTGCTGGAGTGCTGCAGAGATGGTTGTCCTGCTGGAAGGTTCTCCCATCTCCACAGAGGAACTCTGGAGCTCTGTCAGAGTGACCATTGGGTTCTTGGTCACCTCCCTGACCAAGGCGCTTCTCCCACAATTGCTCAGTTTGGCCGGGCAGCCAGCTCTAGGAAGAGTCTTGGTGGTTCCAAACTTCTTCCATTTAAGAATGATTAAGGTCACTGTTCTTGGGGACCTTCAATGCTGCAGAAATGTTTTGGTAACCTTCCCCAGATCTGTGCCATGACACAATCCTGTCTCGGAGCTCTACGGACAATTCCTTCAACCTCATGGCTTGGTTTTTGCTCTGACATGCACTGTCAACTGTGGGACTTTATATAGACAGGTGTGTGCCTTTCCAAATCATGTCCAATCAATTGAATTTACCACATGTGGATTCCAATCAGGTTGTAGAAATATCTTAAGGATGATCAATGGAAACAGGATGCACCTGAGCTCAATTTCGAGTCTCATAGCAAAATGGCTGAATACTTACGTTAATATTTCTGTTTTCTATTTTTTATACATTTGCAAAAATTTATAAAAACCTGTTTTCATTTTGTCACTATTGGGCATTGTGTGTAGATTGATTAGGATATTTTTCTTTTTTAATCAATTTTAGAATAAGGTTATAACGTAACAAAATTTGGAAGAAATGGGGGCCTTCGACCTGTGCCTGCTGTCACCGACAGCACATGGCCTACAGCTGAGCCTGGGCCCTGGCATTACATCCCCAATAAAATGATTTTCCAGAGAAGATCAAGATCTCAGGGAAGTACTGCACACACTCCAATTCCTTTGGTTTAAAAATAAGATCAACTGGACACCTAAATGAGGCAATGAATGAACTGAGAGAGAAAGCATAGAGGGCATTCTATGCCATTAAAAAAACAAATTCAAATTGAAATGCCTATTACATTTGTCTAAAACTAATTGAATGTGTCATTGAACAAATTGCAGTTTATGGCAGCGGGGTGTGGGTTCCACAAAACAAGATTTCACCCAATAGGACAAACACCCCATTGAAACCCTCCATGCAGAGTTCTGTAAGATTCTCCTACATGTACAGAAGAAAACTACAAACAATGCTACAGGGCAGAATTAGGCCAATATCCAAAACTCAAAAAAGAGCAATTAAGTTTTAGAAACATCTCAAATACAGTGACCCCTTCTCATATCACTATCAAGCCCTGCAATGCTAAGAGTTGAGCAAAGAAAAGAGAACCCTCATCCAGCTGGTGTAACATATACGCAGGGAGTAGCGTACTGAACGTAAACAAAACCAATACTGTCTGAAGACTGAGGCTACTGAGGGCTAAATAAACAGAGTGTAATCAGGGTGATGAAGTCCAGGTGTGCGTAACGATGGGGAGAAGATGTGCTCAATGATGGTTGTCAGATGTGGATTGCGGACCGGCGGTTAGTAGGTAGACCGGCGGTTAGTAGGTAGACCGGCGGTTAGTAGGTAGACCGGCGGTTAGTAGGTAGACCGGCGGTTAGTAGGTAGACCGGCGGTTAGTAGGTAGACCGGCGGTTAGTTAGTAGACCGGCGGTTAGTTAGTAGACCGGCGGTTAGTTAGTAGACCGGCGGTTAGTAGACCGGCGGTTAGTAGACCGGTGAAGTCGAGCACCGGAGCAGGAGAGCGGGTGACAGCTGGTCCTGAGGCTCACAAACCTGTTTTACTAACACACCAAGCTTCAGGACCAGAACATCCAATCAATCAGAACAAACCAAATTACAACAGTCAAAACAAAACTACATTACATATTGGGAAACACAAGCACAAAGCAAAATGCAGTGCTATCTGGCCCTAAATTGACAGTACACCGTGGCTAACTATTTGACCATGGTTACTGATCAAAACCTTAGAAAAACTGTACAGGCTCAGTGAGAACAGCCTTTGCCATTGAGAAGGGTAGACACAGGAGAACCTGGCTCCCTGTAGAGGGAAGGCTGTATAATCACTGCACCAGAGCAGAACCTGAGACAGAGCTGCATTTCCTGATAAAATGTAAAGAATATCAAATTAGAGTGTAATTTCCCCAAATTTGAAACCCTTATTCAAGGTTTCAAAGACCTCTCTGATGAGAATAGGCTACCCGTCCTGTTGGGGGAGGACGCAGAGAGCTGTGGGTTGGCAGCGCACTACATTGTTGCCTGCCATAAAATGACGGACAGTGTCTGACAGACCAACCACGCTGCACATGTCCTCTATGCCATTGTAATTGTTCCATGTACACACACACACACACACAACAGGAGGACCAAAGAGAGAAGAACAGGTTGACATTCTTAATCCAACATCAATACAAGTGGTTTACATTTTTTTATAATCAATAACCACTCACAAAGGGAAGAAAGAGCTATCATAAAACCAACATAGAGACTGTATACCCCTGGTCAAAATTTAACGCACACTCTCACACACACAATGGTCAGTCTAAGATCAGGCAGAACACACGCACGCATACACTGCCAACTCAGTAGATCAGCAGCCCACGGGCTAAAAGCAGGCAGGAAATATTTACACTTTCAGCAGAATAGTTGTACAGCGCTCAGAGAGAGAGAGAGAGAGAGAGAGAGGTCTATTTGAGAATAAAAGAGAGAACAAGGGAAGGAGAAGAGGGCAGAAGAGGGGAGAGAAGAGAGGACAAGTAAAAATAATGCCTGAGAGAAAGGGGAGAGGAAAAGAGGGAGGCAGGAGAGCAGGCATGAACCCAGATAAGGACAAAGTGTAGCTTACTCTTTCTCTGATGATAAGAATCTAGGCTCAGCAAAACCAACAAACCACAAAACCACATGGCCTACTGTATCATCAGCCCTACACTACAGAACTCATATCCCTTTAACTGTAAACACTGTGGCTTGGAGAGGAAGGTGTAACGTCAACTAACCATTGCTTATTACCAATAATGCAGTGTGGGGCACTGACAGTGATCACATCACAAATGCATGAACAGACATACTTAAAAAATATATATTTAACCTAGCCTTTATTTATAAAGATCGGCAAAAACAATAATACACACACTGCAGTTTTACTGAAACAACACAACACTGGATTACATCATTTCCTTAGCACAGGTCACATGTTCTGCAAACCACACACTTGTCCTCATGTCTGTCTCTGCTGAAACTCAAATCGGAACTGATGTTTGATGAGTGTGTGTGTGTGTGTGTGTTTGCCTTTCATAAACACTAGATAAGGTAAACAATGCCAGTAACACTGAAGGGCACTGTTGTTCACTCCTGGTCCTCCAGAGCTGCAGGACTGGGTGTGGAGTGTGCAGGCTTTTGTTCCAGCCCTGCACTAACACACCTGCTCTAGCTAATCAGGGTGTGTGGTGCTATACATGTAGTACATTGCTTAGCTGAATCAGGTGTTAGAAGTCATCTAGAACGAAAGCCTGTGCACACTGTGCCTCTCCATGACCAGTTCCAAACATCTATCCTAAACAATACTAAGCACCGGACCAGGAGGCCTGTAGTTATGGACATCAGGTTCTCCCTTTTGAATAAAAATGTAGGTAAGCAGAGAGAACAAACTCCTGTTTATGGAACCAGCATCTACAGGCTTTTAGAAAGAGGGCAGTGGCTGTGTATGTGCAGGTGGGATGAGCTGAAGTAGATTATAGCTGCACCTTATTACTCCTAGATATGAGGTGTTTATTACTCCTGGACATGATTGAATGGTACTAAAGCTGCTATTTTAAATAATACTGCATACATTTATGTATGCCTATTCTAGTGTATGTTCTCACAGAGACAATAGCTAAGGTTTCATCCAATTGGCAACAGATTTTCATGCAAATATTCGAAAATCTGCATATTTTCCCACCAGTGTTGTTTCCACCAAACTGACTGGTTGTGGATAAAAATCAGAGTGTGATGACATACTGTAGTGCACACAAAATGTACTTTTTGGTTTTCTTTTTCATGTACCGAATAAAAATCTAAAGTTCAATGTTTTTTCCATGGCATTTTCAACTCTACAGATGGTTTTGTCACAAACTGTTGTGTTAAATAGCAGATGTGCTTATCTGGTCTTGGCACGTGCGCTCTAACCAACAGCTCGCCGATACAGGGCAGGTAGGCTGGACGGGAAGACTAGTCTACATTATGAGATTGTTATGAATAAGACCGAGAATATTTAGAATTAGTATATATTTATTGGAAAGGAGCATCAACCTCATCACCGTGCACTTTCATCACCCGCTGTAGTTGATCATAATTCATTTAATCTGTAGCCTAATAAACTGCATGGTTTCCCAAATCGTAGTGGGAGGACCACACAACATATCATCACGTGACTCCAAGTTCACTTCGATATGATGGTTATTATATCAATACTTGAGCATAAAAGCGTTTCCACCAGCATTTGTCACGTAATTAACTTTACAGACACAAAATGACCAACATACAAATTATCTGTTGGCATTATTAAAATGTACTGAAACGTCTTGTTTCCATTACAGCTGTGGTGATTGTTTAAATACGGTATGACTACTTTATAAACTGTGGATGGAACTGTGGTTAATGATAAATAACAGAGTAGAATAACACAGTGGTTGAGGATAGAGTAGCAGGTGGACAGGTAGCCTAAAGGAGCGGGACAGGACGGAGGATTAGGTTCCTAACCCCTCCAATAATATTTCCCATAATCCTGCTCTCTCTGAGGGGCGAGATGAGCTGACGTCTGCAGAAACGGCCTGAGGAGGCTTTACACCCCCCCCCCCACCCCCGACTCTAACACACACACAGCTGCCAGAGGGATGATCTACCCTCGAGGTATGACTGCCTTTTCATCATCACTCAATAATACATAGACCCCTCCCAAAGCGACCCATTTTTCCTTACAAACCTGAAAAAAATGCCCTGCCCTAACCCTCCATCTCACTACCCCTACCCCTACCCATCCCCCTTTCCCTCCATCTCACTACCCCTACCCATCCCTCCATCTCACTACCCCTACCCATCCCTCCATCTCACTACCCCTACCCATCCCTCCATCTCACTACCCCTCCCCATCCCTCCAACTCACTACCCCTCCCTCTTTCCCTCCATCTCACTACCCCTCCCTCTTTCCCTCCATCTCACTACCCATCCCTCTTTCCCTCCATCTCACTACCCATCCCTCTTTCCCTCCATCTCACTACCCATCCCTCTTTCCCTCCATCTCACTACCCATCCCTCTTTCCCTCCATCTCACTACCCATCCCTCTTTCCCTCCATCTCACTACCCATCCCTCTTTCCCTCCATCTCACTACCCATCCCTCTTTCCCTCCATCTCACTACCCATCCATCTCACTACCCATCCCTCTTTCCCTCCATCTCACTACCCATCCCTCTTTCCCTCCATCTCACTACCCATCCCTCTTTCCCTCCATCTCACTACCCATCCCTCTTTCCCTCCATCTCACTACCCATCCCTCTTTCCCTCCATCTCACTACCCCTACCTCTTTCCCTCCATCTCACTACCCTTACCCATCCCTCTTTCCCTCCATCTCACTACCCCTACCCATCCCTCTTTCCCTCCACCTCACTACCCCTACCCATCCCCCTCTCCCTCCATCACACTACCCCTACCCATCCCCCTTTCCCTCCATCACACTACCCCTCCCTCTTTCCCTCCATCTCACTACCCATCCCTCCATCTCACTACCCATCCCTCCATCTCACTACCCATCCCTCCATCTCACTACCCATCCCTCCATCTCACTACCCATCCCTCCATCTCACTACCCATCCCTCCATCTCACTACCCATCCCTCCATCTCACTACCCATCCCTCCATCTCACTACCCATCCCTCCATCTCACTACCCATCCCTCCATCTCACTACCCATCCCTCCATCTCACTACCCCTACCCATCCCTCCATCTCACTACCCCTACCCATCCCTCCATCTCACTACCCCTACCCATCCCTCCATCTCACTACCCCTACCCATCCCTCCATCTCACTACCCCTACCCATCCCTCCATCTCACTACCCCTACCCATCCCTCCATCTCACTACCCCTACCCATCCCTCTTTCCCTCCATCTCCCTACCCCTTCCTCTTTCCCTCCATCTCCCTACCCCTTCCCATCCCTCTTTCCCTCCATCTCACTACCCCTTCCCATCCCTCTTTCCCTCCATCTCACTACCCCTTCCCATCCCTCTTTCCCTCCATCTCACTACCCCTTCCTATCCCTCTTTCCCTCCATCTCACTACCCCTTCCTATCCCTCTTTCCCTCCATCTCACTACCCCTACCCATCCCCCTTTCCCTCCATCTCACTACCCCTTCCCATCCCTCTTTCCCTCCATCTCACTACCCCTACCCATCCCTCTTTCCCTCCATCTCACTACCCCTACCCATCCCTCTTTCCCTCCATCTCACTACCCCTTCCCATCCCTCTTTCCCTCCATCTCACTACCCCTTCCCATCCCTCTTTCCCTCCATCTCACTACCCCTACCCATCCCTCTTTCCCTCCATCTTACTACCCCTACCCATCCCTCTTTCCCTCCATCTCACTACCCCTACCCATCCTTCTCTCCCCAAGCAGCTCAAGTGAGAGAGAAGACCAGACCCCTCCACTCCATCAATCTGGAATCCTCAGCTGCCTGCAGGCCATTCTGCTAGACAATGTGTGTGTGGGTGCTTATATTTGTCCTATTTCACACATGTATAAGTTACGCATGTGTAAATTGGAAATGTGTTTTTTGCATTTCCCAACTCTCTCTGACACCCTCAGAAAGTGGGATCACAGCCTGGGTCTGGCATTATTAACGTGTGCATGTGTGTGTGTGGCTGCGCACACAGCTAGAGAATGCCAGGATATAGAGAATCATCAATCAGTTAATCAGTAGTGGACACCTTGTAATGACTCCCACAGGCACCAGCCACATTACAGATGGCTATTAACACAGCTAATACTAGCACTCAACACACTAGAGCAGCCAAGATCACAGTCTGTAACACACCAGCAACACACTACCTACCCAGTACATATTGTACAACAGTCATACCTTTAACTTCACTTAATCAGTAAGAGTTGTCCTGCATTACGGCACTTTAAGACAGAGGATAAGATAAACAACATACGGGACACGTGGAGGGCATCGGACAATAAACTAAATGTGCATTAATATATACTTAGTGTACAAAACATTAAGGAACATCTGCTCTTTCCATGACAGACTGACCAGGTGAATTCAGCTGGGTCATTCTCACGAAACTGCCATTTGACCCAAACATTTTCAAGTCTCATTTTTCATGAAATGTCCTCTTATATTACTGAGATTAGGATCTCTACTTCATAATAATTATGTTGTTTTCTTATCAGAATTTTTGCATTTTACAACCATTTCCACTAAATTCTCATTACCTTAACAGTCCCAAAAAATGTATAAACAAATCAATCTAATATTTTTTAACATTGCTCCCCCAATGAAAAGGTCTGAGTTAAACATAACACTGAAAGTAAAAATATTTCAAATGAAACTATTAAATTATAATATAATAAAAAAAAAATTTAAAAAAAATATTTCAGCATTTTAGACGTTACGGAAATGAGAAGGCCAAGTGGGGTAAAGGTGGTGTTTGAGAATAAGAACCTAATTCTGAAGGCATATAAGCAAATAAATTAACATCTACTAGTCCTCTAGGTGATGCATCATGGGTGAATAAAACTTTACAGGAACTTGAAAAAGTGTTACGGTAATGAGACATGTTCACAGACATTGTGTGTTTGTACATAATAAATATTATAGTTTAATGTAAAATTCAACTGGTATACCATTTTTATAATCTTTGGACAAACTACAGCAACACATTATTTATTCAAATAACTTAGGTTTTTCTAAAGTAAAATTTTATAAAATGAGGCGATAATTTAATCCGGACGCATTTCGGTAATGAGACTTTTGGGTGAAAATGTTCAAAATTCTGGCGAAAATGTCAAACGAATTTGAAATAAGACGTGTTTCCTTAGTCCTCAGAATGATAGTTGACATATGCATCACATTTGTGTAACTCAATTTGCTACAGACATGTTTAAAATTGGTTTCATGAGAATCACCCAGGTGAAAGCTATGATCCCTTATTGATGTCACCAAAGAATGATTTTTAAGCCTTGAGACATGATTTTTGTATGTGTGCCATTCAGAGGGTCAATGGGAAAGACAAAAGATTGAAGTGCCTTTGAACGGGGTATGGTAGTAGGTGTCAGGCGCACCGGTTTGACTGTGTCAAGAACTGCAACGCTGCTGGGTTTTTCATGCTCAACAGTTTCCCTTGTGTATCAAGAATGGACCACCGCCCAAAGGACATCCAGCCAACTTGACACAACTGTGGGAAGCATTGGAGTCAACATGGGCCAGCATCCCTGTGGAACGCTTTAGACACCTTGTAGAGTCCATGTCCTGAAAAATTGAGGCTGTTCTGAGGGCAAAAGGGTGTGCAACTCAATATTAGGAAGGTGTTCCTACAGTTATGTACACATTTCAATTTCCCCCGGGGAAGCAATCAAGTAGATGTAATTAATTCAGTGTTATCTGTAATAATTTAATGCTGGAGAGAATAGATGTAAACTTTATAAACTGACCAGTGCATAAAGGAATGACTGTACGAACCGCACCTTTATAGTGATATCCGTCCATAAGTCATACTTCACTAGAGTACAATTGTGTTCCATTCTTCTTTACCTAATGAAGTTGTGCTAAACACACCAATATCCCTCTACATAACCACTCTTCCTCCACTGACATAGTCATATTCTGTAGAAAGTAAAACTCTACTCTATGGAGTCTTGTACAAAGTGTTTACGACTGTACTGTACTGTACGGTAGTGTAGTGTAGGGTAGTGTACGGTAATGTACAGTAGTGTAGTGTACTGTCCTGTATGGCAGTGTACTGTACTGTACGGTAGTGTACGGTAATGTACAGTAGTGTAGTGTACTGTCCTGTATGGCAGTGTACTGTAGTGTAATGTACTGTACGGTAGTGTAAGTGGATAGCATGTAGAACAGGTGTAGACAGAGGTGGTCGCCTGCCAGACATAAATACAGTAGCAGGATCATAGACACCTGACACAACACCACAAAATCGCAAGGATCAGACAGAGAGAGAGAGAGTGAGAGAGAGAGAGACAGTGAGAGAGAGAGAGAGAGACAGTGAGAGAGAGAGAGAGACAGTGAGAGAGAGAGAGAGAGAGACAGAGACAGAGACAGAGACAGAGAGAGAGAGAGAGAGAGAGAGAGAGAGAGTGAGAGAGAGAGTGAGAGAGAGAGTGAGAGAGACAGTGAGAGAGAGAGAGAGAGTGAGTGAGTGAGTGAGTGAGTGAGTGAGTGAGTGAGTGAGTGTGTGTGAGTGAGAGAGTGAGTGAGAGAGTGAGTGAGTGAGAGAGAGTGAGAGAGAGAGTGAGAGAGAAAGAGAAAAGGAGAGCGCATCAACACAGTGATAGGAGTCAGAAAACATTTGACAGATTAATCGAGACAGATGGAACTAGAATGGAAAAAAGAAACATTCAGCAACACCAGATACATTTTTAAAGTATGCACTTGAAATATCCTAACACTTGATTTGACCAATCATGGAGAAAAATACTTGATTTTACATGACACGTGAAATACAGTATTGACTCAGAGCGAGACAACTTTTCCATAACCTCACAGATAGCAGGTACTAGAAGTATGTCACAGGTCCCCAATGATCAGACTAATATGAAGTCAATTTACTGTATTATGTTTAGCTCAGTGGGTCACTATACAGCTGAGTGGGAGTCTGTTAGCAGACTTACCTTGGAGTATTGTCTGCGTAAACTGAACCTCTGCACCATCCTGACTGACGGAGAGACTGACGATCCACTCTGTCCACTCCACACACACTGAGTTCCTCCCAAGAGTAACACACACATCCAGAGCCAGTACACTCACACACACACACACACACACACACACACACACACACACACGACCCACAGGCTGCAATCTACTTCACACACAAAGATACAGTATATGCACGTGAATACACACAGAAAAACACACTTCTCTCTGTTCCAAACTGCTCTAATCCATGTTGGTTCATCTAGTGCGCAAACACAAGTGAAGAGAGAAAAGAAAGCGAGAGAGGGAGGTGAGGAGGGAGAAAAGGAGGGGCAGGGAGGACAGACAGAGATAAAGAGTGCTCAGCTGTGCTGCCCTCTACTCACACTCAGCATGGTTTCCATCTCTCGGGTTCTCTCTCTCCACACACACACACACACACACACCTCATGGCTGACAGCACAGAGTTACACGCGCGCACACACACAAAGTGGGATTTACAGAGCAGACAGAAATAGGAATAAAACTCTATTTTTGCACACACACAGAGTCTTAAGAGAACACACACACATACAGAGTCTGATGAGCAAACACACACTCTCTGTCTTCAGCTCCGTCACATTTATTGTAGGACAAGGCAAGGTTGCGGGACAAGGGGAGGGGGAGGTGCTGGCTGTCTGACTGTCTGAACCACCCCTCTCCTAGGACTATGAAAGTGGGAGAGAAAGAGGGAGGGAGAGGGAGTGAGAGAGAGGTTTGGAAAATGAGAGAAAAATAGAGAGAAGAGGGGAGTTAAGGCAGAAGAAAGATGGTGGGTCATAGAGAGAATGAGAGAGGTAGTATTGGGTAGGGTGTGGTTCTATCAGATCCATTGTGTGCAGTGTGGAATCTCAAGCACACACACACACACACAAACACACTTCACTGCTCAAGCCTATTGAAATATGTTCAACAGGACCAAACCTGTCTGGGCCACCACCCAACACCCAACAGGGGGGCATAACCTCTGACCTATTCCCACCACAGGGGGGCCACACTCTGCCAAGGTCATCCTCGCCATTTCCATGGAAACTACAGTAGGGTGTACAGACACTGTGAGCCGGAGGGTTGCCACGACAACCGCTCAGATGACCTGAATGACATTGCTTCATTGGTTGAGACACGGCTCTGTGTGTGTGTGTGTGTGTGTGTGTGTGTGTGAGCGAGAGTTACCAGAAGACTAACACGTGCACATTGAGCAGTGAAGAGAGAGAGACTAATGATCTATTTCAGCAGTAATGACACAGCCAGGCGTCTAGGAATCTAACCAGCCTGCTCTACTGTAACACACAGGTTGGCTGGATATTAGCCAGAAATATTGATTTATTACTCAGTACTGGCCTCTCTATTACAGAGGGCAATACAGTATCACTAACTAACACACAAGAGAATTGCTAGTCTGCAGGGTAATAATAGTCTTTGAGATTAAAATGTTATTCTGTCTCTATTAAAATGACCATATTTAGTAGCTTATTCAACACAGAGATGAATTGACACTACAGTGAAAACAAACATCGGGCTTCAGCTCAGAACCTCCAGACAGGAACTCAGGATGACCTAGCCCTGACCAGTCACACGCACACAAACACCGTACATCAGACTACAGCCATTAGCTGATATGACACCGCCATCTGGTGGAAGTCAGGACAAACAGCAGCCACTCACATACTAGTATTGCTATACCACAGAGTTTCTAAACCCAGAAGCCCAGCATTGCGAGACTTCCGGGAACGTTTGCGAAGCAGACTCGGCAGACCAGACCGGGGTTTGGTGTTTAAGAAGTCAATGAGAAAAGTGAATAAGCATTCCTTAGTTGTTAGATTTCTCCAAATGTAAAGGCACAACCTAGATTCGAGACAATTGTCTTATGTAGCTGAACATGTTATTACTCCGACCTCCTGAAAGTGACAAACTGACACGTTTTCATATTTGTCAAAAACGACTTTATATCGAAGGAGTGCCTTTGATTTGATGGTCTGCGCATGTGCAGTTAGGCGCAAGACGGCGGTTGGACCTGGTGACGTGTTTCTACGCATGAGTTTAGATAGCCAACATCGCCATGACGTCGCCTACAAACGTGATCAGAGATTTCTATTGGAGAAGCAGTTTCTGCATATCTTCATACTAAACCACAGTCATCTGACCAAGAGAAGAGCAAGGCTGAAAATCAATAGTCTCCTACCGGTGCCAGTCTATCTATTTTAGTCAAAGTGTCTGTCTTGTCTTGGCAACAATAAGTAGTGTTGTTGAATGACAAAATAATCTGGCATGGTGCCCCAACTAAAGGAATCTGTTGGATAAAGTTAAGTGAACACAAATGAGCACAGTTTTCACCTGGCACAGTAGTCTAAGGCACTGCATCTCAGTGCTAGAGGCGTCACTACAGATACAGTCTGGATTCAAACCAGGGTATCACAACCGGAAGTGATTGGGAGTCCCATAGGGCGGTGCACAATTGGCCCAGCGTCGTCCGGGTTTGGCCGGTGTAGGCCGTCATTGTAAATAAGAATTTGTTCTTAACTGACTTGCCTAGTTAAATAAAGGTTAAATAAAAAAAGTGTGGCTACTTTACCAGAGTATAAAAAGAACATAGCATGCTAGATAAGCAAGAGAATACTGTATGCACTTCCTCTTTGTCAGCCTTCCTTTGTTACAGAGCTCTGTCCTTTCAGACACAAGAGGCCTATTCTTACACACCGTCTGTCCCCCAGGCTGTGTGTGTGTGTGTGTGTGGTGATAGCAGTGTCTGGTACAGATATCCACCACATCTCAATGCATCTCTTACCACAGATGGACTAGCATCCCCTCTCTCAGAGAACATACAGACATACTGAAAAGAAGGACAACACACACACACACATCTTGCGTCGCATGCCAAGCACTTCCTATTCCCACAGAATGACAGACATTCTCATTCATTCATACAACACCAGGAGCTCTCCTTGATACATTATGGTGATGGCCAGAGTTTCTAGAACATTCAGCACTAGCTCTTCCTCATCACACGGGGTTAATTACTGTACACGGGGTATGGGGTTATTTTCTACATTTACATCTTTCTTTTGACACAAACCCCACCACTGGTGTGCGTGGCCAAAGAGCTCTATTTTCATGTCCTCTGACCATAGCACTGGTTCCAATCCAAGTGGCAATACCCTTTAGCAAGCTCCAGGTGTTTACATTTGTTGGAGGACTTGAAAATAGAGCTCTTTGGCCATCAAGGGTGCCAATACAGTCTTTGGGTAGCTGGGACTCAGGAATACCTGTTTCTGACTGATCTGAGTAGGCGCAAGTTTTTGCGTGTATGTACCTCTGACCTGAGCTGGATTAACACTGCCTGTGCTCAGGAGCATTACTGGACAGAAACATTATGTGTCATACATGTGTCATACTCCAAACACAGAGCTTAAGCTCTCCTCAATATCTAAGAGCAAGCCTGTTGGATGATGCAGACCACCTGAGTACGACAGGATTGTATCATATCCATTACCAGACAAAACATGACCATAAACCCTGACCAAAGAAGACCCTCATATGATTGACAGCTGACATCACTCACCCTGTCTGTCTCCTCCGTGGACTGGTATCCTGACGATAGCACCACGTCGCCTGGCGTCGCGTATCCAGGGTGGTAACCAAGGGAAGGGCTACTTGGTGTGGTGTTGTCCGTGGTGGAGGAGGAGCGTGGGCGGCCGGAATGTTGCTGTGCATCGTAGGTAGGCCGGCGCTGGGGGGCCTGGGGGCTGCCTCTCAGAGGGGGGTCCCGGTCTCCCCCCCCTACTCCGGCCCCTGTCCCGTTTCCCCCTGCCCCCTTACTGCGCCGGCTCTGCAGGCTGGTCCCTCGCCTCATGGTGCCCACAGGGCCGGCACCCTGACCAGCTGGGGGAGCAAGGAGAACACCAGAGGGGGGGGGGGGGGGGGGGGGGGTCAAAGTCAGGACAACGCGTCTGCGTTACTGCTGGAACAGCTGCTTCAGACCCTGGCCCAGGATGCCAATGCTCTCCCGGGCATTCTGGGTAATTTTGGAGAGGGCGTGGTGGTCTGAGTGAGAGGAACAACTCTTGAGGTCTTCGCCCCTCTACGCCCTGACTCCCCTGGGTGCCTCTCACTACCCCCTCGCTGCATATGAGGATGCAGCACTCTCATAGACAGGGGAATAGGGCTGGGACAGGGGAGTCTGTATTGGGGGTGGTCTGGACTAGAGTGGTTGGGAGATAGGATAGGGGGATTGGTAACTTATGAGTAGAATAGAGAGTTGTTATAGTTTACGCTCTCTTTGTCAGACAGGTGGGACTGGGACAGGAGAGTACAGTAATTAACTTCTTGTCTTGCTAAGCGTTCTAACTAGATTTAGTAGAGTCGTGTAGAGTAGGGTAGGGTAGAGTAGGGTAGGGTAGAGTAGAGTAGAGTAGGGTGGAGTGGAGTAGGGTAGGGTGGAGTAGGGTAGGGTGGAGTAGGGTAGAGCGGAGTAGGGTAGAGTAGGATAGAGTTGTGTATAGTAGGGTAAAGTAAGGTAGGATAGGATAGAGTAGGGTAGATTTGGGGAAACAGGTAGCCTAGTGGTTAGAGCGTTGGGCCAGTAACCAAAAGGTTGCTGGATCGAATCCCCGAGCTGACAAGGTAAAAATCTGTCATTCTGCCCTTGAACAACGGAGTTAACCCACTGTTCCCCGGTAGGCCGTCATTGTAAATAAGAATTTGTTCTTAACTGACTTGCCTAGTTCAATTTAAAGTAGGGTGTTTGTTTTTGGGTTCACTCTCTGTCAGACAGGACAGGATGGGGTGGGACAGGAGAGGTCAAAGTCCAGCGGCGAGCAATGGGAGTCCATAAGGGTGCATGAATCTGCCAATCAGCTCAAAGATGATGCTCGTCTAGTAGTCTACCACAGAAAGAGAGGAAATGGGTTATGAGGTGGGTGGAAATAAGGGACGGACAAAAGGAAGTACACAGGAAGAAGCTGTTCTAGAACAGACAATGCTTGAAGTTGCCTGTGGACTTGACCCTGGGCCAGATATAGGGGACAACTTCTATTAACACCACAGACACACACACACAGGCTATGGGTTAGTTAGGGGAAGGGGATAGGAGAAAGAAACAAAAGAGAGAAATAAGTCAAAAGACCCACCTAACATCAGCCCAAAGCTGCCTAGCCTGACTCAGTGTCCAAGATCACCTGTAGAGAGAGAGAGAGAGAGAGAGCGAGAGAGAGAGAGAGAGTGTGAGTGTGAGAGAGAGCGAGCGAGAAAGAGAGAGAGGGAGACAGAGGGATAGAGACTAATAAACATCTACTTAATCTATATACAATCAAATATCACACCCAAGTATTGCGTGTGTGGGTGTGTATTGCGTGTGTGGGTGTGTATTGCGTGTGCTGTGTGCTGTTGGACTCTCTAAGAGGTAATTTGGCGTCACTAAACAGATCCTTCTGCTTACTGTGACAGTGGTGTCTGGAGAGAATGACTTCCTCAAAAAAATCAACAACCCATAGCAACACAGGCTCACTATACAAACTCACCTAACCTGCAACAGCCCAAACAAACCCGACCCACATGAATTCCTATGAGGCTGAGGAGCGACAGTAATGGCATTAGACACACATCCCTGGTGTGAAGAGAAGGCAGCTTGTCAAACACAGTGACTATTGGCACTGAGGGTAGGTAAACAAGGCAAAGTCAAGAACATTCTGAGGTCTGGGGAGTGACTGTTAAACATACAAACTATACTGAACAAAAATATAAAACGCAACACGCAACAATTTCAACTATTTTACTGAGTTACAGTTCATAAGGAAATCAGTCAATTTAAATCAATTAATTTGGCCCTAATCTATGGATTTCACAGGCATGGGCGTATCCATGGGGGAGCCAAGCCCAGCAGGCTATTGGCTTTTTACAGATATAAATACTCCTCGGCACCCCCTCAGACGATCCAGCAGATGAAGAAACTGGATGTGGAGGTCCTGGGCTGGCGTGATCTGAAGTTGTGAGGCCGGTTGGACATACTGCCAAATTCTCTAAAACGATGATGGTAGAGAAATTAAAATTCAATTCTCTGGCAACAGCTCTGGTGGACATTCTTGCAGTCAATCTGTGGTATACTGCTCAAAAAAATAAAGGGAACACTTAAACAACACATCCTAGATCTGAATGAAAGAAATAATCTTAAATACTTTTTTCTTTACATAGTTGAATGTGCTGACGACAAAATCACACAAAAAAATAATCTATGGAAATCCAATTTATCAACCCATGGAGGTCTGGATTTGGAGTCACACTCAAAATTAAAGTGGAAAACCACACTACAGGCTGATCCAACTTTGATGTAATGTCCTTAAAACAAGTCAAAATGAGGCTCAGTAGTGTGTGTGGCCTCCACGTGCCTGTATGACCTCCCTACAATGCCTGGGCATGCTCCTGATGAGGTGGCGGATGGTCTCCTGAGGGATCTCCTCCCAGACCTGGACTAAAGCATCCGCCAACTCCTGGACAGTCTGTGGTGCAACGTGGCGTTGGTGGATGGAGCGAGACATGTCGTCCCAGATGTGCTCAATTGGATTCAGGTCTGGGGAACGGGCGGGCCAGTCCATAGCATCAATGCCTTCCTCTTGCAGGAACTGCTGACACACTCCAGCCACATGAGGTCTAGCGTTGTCTTGCATTAGGAGGAACCCAGGGCCAACCGCACCAGCATATGGTCTCACAAGGGGTCTGAGGATCTCATCTCAGTACCTAATGGCAGTCAGGCTACCTCTGGCGAGCACATGGAGGGCTGTGCGTCCCCCCAAAGAAATGCCACCGCCAAACCGGTCATGCTGGAGGATGTTGCAGGCAGCAGAACGTTCTCCACAGCGTCTCCAGACTCTGTCACGTCTGTCACATGTGCTCAGTGTGAACCTGCTTTCATCTGTGAAGAGCACAGGGCGCAAGTGGCGAATTTGGCAATCTTGGTGTTCTCTGGCAAATGCCAAACGTCCTGCACGGTGTTGGGCTGTAAGCACAACCCCCACCTGTGGACGTCGGCCCCTCATACCACCCTCATGGAGTCTGTTTCTGACCGTTTGAGCAGACACATGCACATTTGTGGCCTGCTGGAGGTCATTTTGCAGGGCTCTGGCAGTGCTTCTCCTGCTCCTCCTTGCACAAAGGCGGAGGTAGCGGTCCTGCTGCTGGGTTTTTGCCCTCCTACGGCCTCCTCCACGTCCCATGATGTACTGGCCTGTCTCCTGGTAGCGCCTCCATGCTCTGGACACTACGCTGACAGACACAGCAAACCTTCTTGCCACAGCTCACATTGATGTGCCATCCTGGATGAGCTGCACTACCTGAGCCACTTGTGTGGGTTGTAGACTCCGTCTCATGCTACCACTAGAGTGAAAGCACCGCCAGCATTCAAAAGTGACCACAACATCAGCCAGGAAGCATAACAACTGAGAAGTGGTCTGTGGTCCCCACCTGCAGAACCACTCCTTTATTGGGGGTGTCTTGATAATTGCCTATAATTTCCACCTGTTGTCTATTCCATTTGCACAACAGCATGTGAAATGTATTGTCAATCAGTGTTGCTTCCTAAGTGGACAGTTTGATTTCACAGAAGTGTGATTGACTTGGAGTTACATTGTGTTGTTTAAGTGTTCCCTTTATTTTTTTGAGCAGTGTATTTTGTTGTGACAAAACGGCACATTTTAGAGTCGCCTTTTATTGTCCCAGGCACAAGGTTCACCTATGTAATGAGCATTCTGTTTAATCAGCTTCTTGATATGCCACGCCCGTCAGGTGGATGGATTATCTTGGCAAAGGAGAAATGCTCACTAACAGGGATATAAACAAATTTGTGGTCAAAATTTGAGATAAATAAGCTTTTTGTGCATGTGGAACATTTCTGGAATCTTTCATTTCAGTTCATGAAACATGGGACCAACACTTTACAAGTTGAGTTTATATTTTTGTTCAGTATAAATTCCAGCAGCTGCACAGTCATAAGAGTCTACTATATCACACATACACAACAACGCAGGGCACACAAACACAGACAGACAGAGAGAGAGACAGAGAATGCAATCTACACAAATGCAGCAGTGAAAATCTGGGCCCACGTCAAAGCCAGTTAGCACAGTCAGCTGTTCAGTTTCACAAAGGGCCCAGAGAGAGGAGAGAGCAGCATACGGCACAGTGACGCACACTACAGCCACACTGTCACATTCACACAGCCACACTGTCACATTCACACAGCCACACTGTCACATTCACACTCACGTAGCCACATTCACACAGCCACACTGGTTTTCCCACACCAACACTGACACACTGTCAATATTCACACAGCCACACTGACATTCACACACCAACACAGCCACACTCACACAGCCACACTGTCACATTCACACTGTCAATATTCACACACCAACACTGACATACACAGCCACACTGACACACTCACGCAGCCACACTCACGCAGCGACACTGACACATTCACACTGTCACATTCACGCAGCCACATTCACGCAGCCACGCAGCCACATTCACGCAGCCACGCAGCCACATTCACGCAGCCACACTGCCACATTCACGCAGCCACACTGCCACATTCACGCAGCCACATTCACACGGACACATTCACACAGCAACCCTGACATTCACACAGCAACCCTGACATTCACACAGCAACCCAGTGTGTATTTTCTGTTTTGGAGAAAGAGGTGGAATTTTTATCTGGTCTTCACCGTGCAAGCGGACCCCCCGTCTCTCAATACAAAAACCTCAGATCATGTAAAATGAAGTCTAAGCTACAAATATATGCGAATATGAAAAAATCTTGAGTTTCTGCATTTTCTGATAATTGACGTTACAGAATAAAATAAATTATATTACTTTTTTCAAGAAATTATAAAACAGTTAAGCAAACCTGTTGGTAAGCTTTTAAATGATAAACTCAAGCGTTAATATTTTCCAGTGATGAAGATATGGACGTCTCATAGTATGGTGGGGTATGCAAAATGGGTCAACTTTGAGCCCCTTTACCTCTTGAATGTTTTTGCACTTCTACAATGGGAAAATATGTATTGAAGGTTTTGTTCAAATCAAAAAGGGTGCGGTCATAAAGTGATTGAATTCCAATGGACTTACCCTATTACAAAATCAAATGAAATGTGCGCATCACTCGCCAGATGGACCGTTGAGTGACATGACAGTGCTGCTCTGTTCTATCCTGGTCTGACCCTGACCCTCAGAGCAGGTGCTGCTGGAGTCACAGAAAGGGACTTGGTAAACTAGAGGCTACAGCCAACACATGATACATCCACTACGGCACAAATCATTCACATAGGCCTATACGACACACACCCACACACATTGATGATTAAACAGACAACAGGTGTCAGAGCCTGTGTTGGCAGTGCAGCCATGATGAGTCAGCACATTTCTCAGAATCACTGTGGCCCAGTCAAAAGTGAAACAGTAACGACCACGAGGACATTGGCCCTTCTGGAAGCCCCTGACACACACACACACACACACACACACACACGACCTGTGCTCTAACTGCAGGTCAGTCCATTCATTGGCCATGTCAGTCTTCCTGTTGCTGATACCATTGTCTCCGCACGGCCAACTAAATCCAGATGAAGAGATGGAGTCAGCTCAGCCTTGCTGACCAGGCAGACAGGCATGCCATCTCACTGTAAGCCTGGTTCAAATCTAATAAATAAATTCACTTAAAAAAAGAAACATTGATAGGATCACTGCTGGTTATGTAAGTTTGACTTGTCGTCAACCGTTACTCAGACTGTTAACCGTGACAGCCTCGGTTCTATGACCATGATACTGTATGTGGACTCAATGGCCTTCTGCATTGACACTTTTAACACTAACTCTTTTGAATCATAACATACGCTGCTGCTACTGTTTATTATCGATCCTGTCACTTTATCCCTACCTGTATGTACATATCTACCTCAATTACCCCATACCGCTGCACATCGACTCGGTACTGGTACACTGTGTATATAGTCAAATTATCATGATTCATTGTCTAGTTATTCCTTGTGTTATTATTATTTTTTTTATTATTTTTTGGGAAGGGCCCGTAAGTAAGCATTTCACTGTTAGTCTACACCAGTTGTTTATGAAGCGTGTAACAACTACAATTTGATTGATTTGGCAGCAATATTGTGTCTACTATTTAGAGTGTTCCATTAACTGAATTAAAAAATGTCCATCCTAACCCAGTTAGGCTAAGTAGTTCAGCTGTCTTTTGGTTGGTCAATCTGGACCCTTAGTTGTTGCACTGAGGCCCACATACTGTTGGTCATTGTTGAACCTATAGATTCAATCCAAAGAGATCCCAGTAGCCTTAAACAGGCCCATACAGTTCACATGGAACAGGCTCCCCTTTGTTCTGCTTAGAGAAACACAGAGCCCTATCTCTGGCCTTTGTGCCCTGTTTCTTTCACTGACACACACACACACACACATCAATAAAAGAGGAATTAGGCCAGAGAGTTCTGGCAGTGATGCTTTTCAGAGAGAGAGAGACAGACAGGGAGTGATAGAGTGTGTGTGCTCTCTGACTGATAATGGAGCACATCTCATTCTGCAGCCCCATGACAGCACAGGAAGCATGAACAATCGTTATTGTATCTGTTTATGTTGTGTGTGTGTGTGGGGGGGGGGGGGAGAAGGTCAGAGAGAGAGCAGCAGAGAGAGAGCAGGAGATAAAGAGAAAGCAGAAAATAGAGAGAGCGAGGTAAGAGAAAGGAACAGTTGAGACCGTCAGTTTTGACACTGAGGGGATGCCTCACACAAGCTGCAGAAAGTGTGATAAGTGCTAGAATTGCTGGATGTGCGTGGTGTGTTTGTGTGTCTCAGCAGGATTAAAAGCAGCCAATAGACCAGAGAGTGTTCTAGCTACACTGGTTTTAACCTGAGAGTTTAGAGCTGATACAGTGGCTTCAGAAAATACACCTTGGCTTTTTCCACATTTTGTTGTGTTACATCCTGAATTTAAAATGAAATTTAGATTTTGTGTCACTGGCCGACTTACACACAATACCCCATAATGTCAAAGTGGAATTATGTTTTTAGAAATGTTTACAAATGAATTAAATATGAAAAGCTGAAATGTCTTGAGTCAATAACTATTCAACCCCTTTGTTAAGGCAAGCCTAAATAAGTTCAGGAGTAAAAAATATGCTTAACAAGGCACATAATAGTGTTTAATAGGATTTTTGAATGACTACCTCATCTCTGTAACCAACACATACAGATAATTGTAAGTTCCCTCAGTCAAGCAGTGAATTTCAAAAACGGATTCAACCACAAAGACCAGGGAGGTTTTCCAATGCCTCGCAAAGAAGCGCACCTATTGGAGAAAAACACACAAAAACACAGACATTGAATATCCCTTTGAGCATAGTGAAGTTATACATTTATTAAATACACACATTCACTAAAAGGATATAGGCATCCTTTCTAACTCAGTTGCCGGAGAGGATGGATCAACAACAGCGTAGTTAATACACAATACTAACCTAATTGACAGAGCAAAAAGAAGGAAGCCTGTACAGAAAATAAATATTCTAAAACATAACATCCTGTTTGAAACAAGGCACTAAAGTAACAGTGCAAAAATTTGGCTAAGAAATTTACTTTATGTCCTGAAAACAAAGTGTTATGTTTGGGGCAAATGCAACACATCAATGAGCACCACCCTTTTTAATTTCAAGCATGGTGATAACTACAGTTGAAGTTGGAAATTTACATACACCTTAGCCAAATACATTTAAAGTCAGTTTTTCCACAATTCCTGACATTTAATCCCAGTGAAAATTCCCTGTCTTAGGTCAGTTAGGATCACCACTTTATTTTAAGAATGTGAAATGTCAGAATAGTAGTAGAGAAAATGAATATTTCAGCTTTTATTTCTTGCATCACATTCCCAGTGGGTCAGAAGTTTACATACACAATTACTATTTGGTAGCATTGCCTTTAAATTGTTTAACTTGGGTCAAACGTTTAGGGTAGCCTTCCACAAGCTTCCCACAATAAGTTGGGTGAATTTTGGCCCATTCCTCCTGACAGAACTGGTGTAACTGAGTCAGGTTTGTAGGCCTCCTTGCTTGCACACGCTTATTCAGTTCTGCCAAATAATTTTCTATAGGATTGAGGTCAGGGTTTTGTGATGGCCACTCCAATACCTTGACTTTGTTGTCCTTAAGCCATTTTGCCACAACTTTGGAAGTATGCTTGGGGTCATTGTCCATTTGGAAGACCCAATTGCGACCAAGCTTTAACTTCCTGACTGATGTCTTGAGATGTTGCTTCAAGATATCCACATCATTTTCCTCCTCATGACGCCATCCATTTTGTGAAGTCCACCAGTCCCTCCTGCAGCAAAGCACCCCCACAATATGATGCGGCCATACCCGTGCTTCACGGTTGGGATGGTGTTCTTCGGCTTGCAAGCCTCCGCTATGTTTGGAGGAAAAACGGGATGGTCATTATGGCCAAACAGTTCTATTTTTGTTTCATCAGACCAGAGGACATTTCTCCAAAAAGTACAATCTTTGTCCCCATGTGCAGCTGCAAACCCGTAGTCTGGCTTTTTTATTGTGGTTTTGGAGCAGTGGCTTCTTCCTTGCTGAGCGGCATTTCAGGTTATGTCGATATAGGACTCGTTTTACTGTGGATATAGATCCTTTGTACCCGTTTCCTCCAGCATCTTCACAAGGTCCTTTGCTGTTGTTCTGAGATTGATTTGCACTTTTTGCATCAAAGTACATTTATCTCTAGGAGACGGAACGTGTCTCCTTCCTGAGCACTTTGACGGCTGCGTGGTCCCATGGTGTTTATACTTGCGTACTAATGTTTGTACAGATGAACGTGGTACCTTCAGGCGTTTTGAAATTGTTCCCAAGGATGAGCCAGACTTGTGGAGGTCTACAATTTTTTTTTCTGACGTCTTGGCTGATTTTTTTTTATTTTCCCATGATGTCAAGCAAAGAGGCACTGAGTTTGAAGGTAGGCCTTGAAATACATCCACAGGTACACCTCCAATTGACTCAAATTATGTCAATTTGCCTATCAGAAGCTTATAAAGCCATGACATTTTCTGGAATTTTCCAAGCTGTTTAAAGCCACAGTCAACTTAGTGTATGTAAACTTCTGACCCACTGGAATTGTGATGCAGTGAATTATAAGTGAAATAATCTGTAAACAATTGTTGGAAAAATTACTTGTGTCATGCACAAAGTAGATGTCCTAACCAACTTGCCAAAACCATAGTTTGTTAAGAAGACATTTGTAGAGTGGTTGAAAAACGAGTTAATGACTTCAACCTAAGTGTATGTAAACTTCCGACTTCAACTGTACATCATTTTCAAATCAAATCATATTTTACTTGTCACATACGCTGAATACAACAGTGAAACCTTAGTGAAATGCTTACTTACAAGCCCTTAACTGACAGTGCAAGTGCAGTGCAAGAAAATAATGTAGAAAATATTTTCTAAATAAAATTAAGTTAAAATAAAATGTAACCCTGTAGAATTACATAATAACGAGGCTATATACAGGGGGCACCGGTACTGAGTAAATGTGCGGGGGTACAGATTAATCGAGGTAATTTGCGCATGTAGGTAGAGAGAAAGTGACGATGCATAGATGATAAACAGCAAGTAGCAGCAGAGTAAAAACAAAGGGGGGGACCTAGACTTGGCGCTCCGGTACCGCTTGCCATGCGGTAGCAGAGAGAACAGTCTATGACTTGGGTGACTGGAATCTTTGACAATTTTTTGGGCCTTCCTCTGACACCACCTGGTATATAGGTCCTGAATGGCAGGAAGCTTGGCCCCAGTGATGTATTGGGCATTACCCTCTGTAGCACCTTACGGTCAGATGCCAAGCAGTTTCCATACCAGGTGGTGATGCAACCGATCAGGATGCTCTCGATTGTGCAGCTGTATAACTTTTTGAGGATCTGGAGATCCATGCCAAATCGTTTCAGTCTCCTGAGGGGTGAAGGTGTTGTGTTGCCCTCTTCACAACTGTCTTGGTGTGTATGGACCATGACAGTTTGTTGGTGTTGTGGACACTAAGGAACTTCAAACTATCGACTTGCTTCACTTCAGTCCCATCGATGTAAATGGGGGCCTGTTCGGCCCTCCTTTTCCTGTAGTCCACAATCTCCTTTGTCTTGCTCACATTGAGGGAGAGGTTGTTGGCCTGGCCCCACACTGACAGGTCTTTGACCTCCTCCCTATAGGCTGTCTCATCATTGTCGGTGATCAGACCTACCACTGTTGTGTCATCAGCAAACTTAATGATGGTGTTGGAGTCATACTTGGCCACGCAGTCGTGGGTGAACAGGGAGTACAGGAGGGGACTAAGCATGCACCCCTGAGGGGCCCCAGTGTTGAGGATCAGCGTGGCAGATGCGTTGTTGCCTACCCTTACCACCTGGGGGCGGTCCGTCAGGAAGTCCAAGATCCAGTTGCAGAGGGAGGTGTTTAGTCCCAGGGTCCTTAGCTTAGTGATGAGCTTTGTGGGCACCATGGTGTTGAACGCTGAGTTGTAGTCAATGAACAGTATTCTCACATAGGTGTTCCTTTTGTCAAGGTGGGAAAGGGCAGTATGGAGTGCGATTGAGATTGTGTCATTTGTGGATCTGTTGGAGCGGTATGCGAATTGGAGTGGGTCTAGGGTTTCCGGGATGATGGTGCTGATGTGAGCCATGACCAGCCTTTCAAAGCACTTCATGGCTACCGACGGGAGTGCTAAGGGGCAGTAGTCATTTAGGCAGGTTAATTTCACATTTTTGGGCACAAGGACTATGGTGGTCTGCTTGAAACATGTGGGTATTACAGACTCGGTCAGAGAGAGGTTGAAAATGTCAGTGAAGACACTTGCCAGTTGGTCCAGGCATGCTCTGAGTACACGCACTCGTAATCCATCTGGCCTCGCGGCTTTGTGAATGTTGACCTGTTTAAAGGTCTTGCTCACATCGGAACAGCTGATGCTCTCATGCATGCTTCCTTGTTGCTCGCCTCGAAGCGAGCATAAAAGGCATTTCTCTTGCCTGGTAGACTCGTGTCACTGGGAAGCTCATGGCTGGGTTCCCCTTTGTAGTCCGTAGTATGCAAGGTCTGCCACATCCGACGAACATCAGAGCTGGTGTAGTAAGATTCAATCTTAGTCTTGTATTGACACTTTGCCTTTTTGATGGTTTGTTTGAGGGCATAGCAGGATTTCTTATAAGCGTCCAGATTAGTGCCCCGCTCCTTGAAAGCGGCATCTCTAGCCTATAGCTTGGTGTGGATGTTGCCTGTAATCCATGGCTTCTGGTTGGGATATGTACGTACGGTCACTGTGGGGACGACGTCCTCCATGCATTTATTGATGAAGCCGGTGACTGAGGTGGTATACTCCTCAATGCCATTGGATGAATCATGGAACATATTCCAGTCTGTGCTAGCGAAACAGTCCTGTAGCGTAACATCTGTGTCATCGGACCACTTCCGTATTGAGCAAGTCACTGGCACTTCCTGCTTTAGTTTTTGCTTGTTAGAAGGAATCAGGAGGATAAAGTTATGGTCAGATTTGCCAAATGGAGGGCGAGGGAGAGCTTTATATGCATCTCTGTGTGTGGAGTAAAGGGGGTATAGAATTTATTTTCCTCTGGCTGCACATGTGACATGCTGGTAGAAATGAGGTCAAACAGATTTAAGTTTGCCTGAATTAAAGTCCCCGGGCCCCTGGGAGCGCCGCTTCTGGATGAGCATTTTCTTGTTTGCTTATGGCCTTATACAGCTCGTTGAGTGCGGTCTTAGTACCAGCATCGGTTTGTGGTGGTATGTAGACAGCTACGAATAATATAGATGAGAACTCTTGGTAGATAGTGTGGTCTACAGCTTATCATGAGGTATACAGCTTATCATGAGGTACTCTACCTAAGGCGAGCAATAACTCAAGAATTCTTTAAAATTAGACATTGCGCACCGGCAGTTGACAAATATTTATGGGTATGCTTGTAGGATTTTTTAGGATAAAAGAAACGGAATAGAGATAAGCACAGGCAAAACCTAGAGGAAAACCTGGCTCAGTCTGTTTCCAACAGACACTGGGAGACAAATTCACGTTTCAGCAGGACAGTAACCTAAAACACTGGAGTTGCTTACCAAGACGACATTATGGGGTAGTGTGTGTAGATGGGTGAAATCTATTTAATCCATTTTGAATTAATGATATAACAGAACAAAATGTGGAATAAGTCAAGGGGTATGTATACTTTCTGAAGGCACTGTAGGTGAATTGTGGGGGTTGGTGGTGAATGGGTAGGTAACGGGTATCCTCCTGATAACACCAGGTATGACGCCCTATCCTGATATATGAAACCTACAGGGAACCTTTACTGCCAAGTCTATAACTTTCCAGGAACAAGACGAACCAGAATACACATGCACACATACAATCGCACACGCACGCACACACACAAACCAACGTATGAGAAAAGAGGTGCAGTAAGCGGAGAAATGCCAGAGCTTCAGTTATACCTGGGGGGCTGGGACACAGCTATGTGGTCTCCCTGAAGAGTTGTCAGGCAGACAGTACATTGTCACTGTTTGAGGATCTACGGTTGGTTTGTATTTGTTCTGGCAGAGTGTATGCCAAACATGTCATAGAGCTCTTAGTTAAACAGTGACATGAGCTCCACAACATCCCTTTAACGTTGAAACATATCCTCTTAGATTAATATCAAAAACAGTTGTCTCAGCAGAACTGGACAGGAGCAGCATTCACTGTGACACTCAGGACATACTGCTGGTCAACAGCTTTGATGTTAAGCACACACACACACACACACACCTCTCTCCAATGCAAATTAACCTAGTTTCCAGGGGGAGCGTTGAGAGTTGTTTAAGGAACACTGAGGGGTCAATGGTAAAGGCTGCAGTGAACATACGTTATTCAATAGGGGGTGAAAGAATTGACACTGCACCCTGTTAAAACTTCTTAGGGATAGGCGTTCCGTCAACGGGACAGTTGTAAATCATGCAGTGCCTTGTGTCCCGATCGCAGATTTTAGAGGCTGAAAGCTTAAATTCTTGTTAATATAACTGCACTGTCCAATTTACAGTAGCTATTACTGTGAAGAAATGCCATGCTATTGTTTGAGGAGAGCTCCTAACAACAAAAGTTTTTTTCACCGCAATAGCTTTGATAAATTCACCTCTGAAGGTGAAATCTGTACTTACATTCTGAAATCTTGCTCTGATTTATCATCCAAAGGGTCCCAGAGATAACATGAAGTGTCATTTTGTTAGATAAAATCTTTTTTCAAATCCTAAAAAAGGTCCATACAGCATGCACGATCGATTTTGTATTTCCACTTGTTCAATTTGCAAAGAAAGGAATCGTGAAAATCTAACCCAAAACGTTTCAACCAGTCAAATGACGTTCGTCTGTATTCCTCAGAGATCCTAGAACGTAACCAGACTTCACTATATCATTAGGGGTGTAGTATATCCTATAGGACACCAAATTTGGTCAGAGAGCGACGCCTTTATGGCACGCCAATGACGCGGCCGGTCTTAATTTGATCGACTGTATCTTTGTCAAACAAAGCTAGCTAGATAGCCAATGGGTTGGGCTTTACAGGAGTATGCGGAAACCCTGTATATGTCGCAGAATGTAGCTGCCAACCTTTTGCGACAGCATGCCTTTTCCTTTTGGACAAAACTTAAGAATATTCAGAGTTATGAAGTTATGAAAACTGGTTGTTTTGCAAATGTTGAACTTATAATATGGCTACTAATACTGGAAAAGCTAAATCAAAGTCGAAGTATACAGATTTGATGATATTCTTGCAGAAAAATGTAATATGAATGCAAATGTCTTCTTCACGATTCGACCAAATATACCTGGGTGACTTCACACTAAATGTCATGGTGATCGCTCATACTTCAGGTTATTAGTCTGAAACTTTGCACTTACACTGCTGCAATCTTGTGGACACCATCGGAATTACAACCAGAATGATGGCTAGAACTGGGACCTCTCTGTTGCATTTCAAAGATGGTGTTAGAAAAAAAACTGGTTGGCTTTTTCTTTGTATTTTCTTCTACCAGATCTATTGTGTTATATTCTCCTACATTCAATTCACATTTCCACAAACTTCAACATGTTCCCTTTCAAATGGTACCAAGAATATGCATATCCTTTCTTCAGGGCCTGAGCTACAGGCAGTTAGATTTGGGTATGTCATTTTAGGCGAAAATTGAAAAAAAAAGGTGGCTATCCCTATTAAAGGGGAACTGCACCGGCTGATTTGACCTTGTTTTTAAGCTTGCTCCTCAAGAAATGCTGGTGGCCATGACAGAAGCCAAACACGAGTTGGCTTGGAGTGTGGTTTGATGTGGGTGTTTCTTGGGTGTGTCCTTGCCACCACCAAGACACACCCGTGTGTCAGAACCTTTCCCACAGCCATTTCCTCCCACTCTATCACAACAAACAAATCTTCTAAAGATTGAGTTAAATAACTACAGGCAGTATGGTGAGATGATGGAGGAAGCTTTGAATAGGTTAGTAGCCTACAGTGTAAAATGAGAAGAATGCAATTCCTGAATTTGTCGATTTTCTAAAAATGGGGTTTCCAACAATTTATAGCATTAAAAAATGAAACATATCGCAAGCGCCTCATTTTTTTCTAGCTTGAAAGTTTTGATAACTTTCAAATTTAGTAACAGGTCCGTATAGAATAAACACCCTTTACATAATACCATAGGAGCAGTGTTATGCTAATATAACAATGCCGATACAAATATTGTGCCTATCTGTATTTTTCTGGTGGTAATGGGGCTGGCTACCTTGGCAAACATGTCACGAGTGGTCATACCTTCCTGTGTGGTGTCTTGTATACAACAGGAACTCCCTAATCCTGGTGCAGAATACACAGGGTTTCTCCCTCCCAATTCAATTCCATAATAAAAAAAAGACAATACAAGTAAAAGTTGTGTTCAGTAACATTTTAATGCCGAGTGCCAAGTCTCTCTCCATTCAAAGACATCAGTATCAAGCCTAACTGTCAGTCTGGATTTCATCACATCATCTCACAAGTCTCCATGTGTTGGCTCGATACATGTCGAGTGCCTGGTCTCTCTGCATCGAATGCATCTGTGAACACAGTCACTGTTCTATTACAAATGGCAGTTAGGAAACTGGACATCTCTCGAACAACTGCAACTTGTAAGGTGGTGTTGACCGGGAGGGCTTGTGACAGGACGATATAATAGATAGCCAAGTGAGAAATTGCATTTTATTCTAAAGACAGAACAAAGCTTTTTACTAATGCACTTCACAACTAGTTGTATCTGCGTCGCTGGGGAATTAGCCTACTAGGTTATCAAGCTGGGTATTTTTTATAGAACTTTGCAAATATGCACTGGGTGTACAAAACACCTTCCTAATATTGAGTTGCGCCTCCGCTTTTGCCCTCAGAACAGACTCAATTCATAGAGGCATGAACTCTACAAGGTGTTGAAAGCATTCCATAGGGATGCTGGCCCATGTTGACTACAATGCTTCCCACAGGTGTGTGAAGTTTTTCTGGATGTCCTTTGGGTGTTGGACCATTCTTGATACACACAAGAAACTGTTGAGTGTGAAAAACCCAGCAGCGTTGCAGTTCTTGACACACTCAAGCCAGTGCACCTGGCATCCACTACCATACCCCGTTCAAAGGCACTTAAATGTTTTGTCTTGCCCATTGATCCTCTGAATGGCACACATACGCAATCCAACGAACACCAACCACCTATTCTGCGTGATAGGGTCCTTCGGCAGGGCATACAAACCATTGTTGGTCAATCCGTATAGGGCTTTTCAGTCTCAAGCGGCCGTGATCCTTTGAACGCGTTGGGGGCAATGAAACAACGGAGTCCTATTCAATGAAGAGAAGCGAAGTGGGCGGAGGGCTGTTTTGCATGTGGAGCTTGACAAAAGGAGGCATGATTTGTTGACATAATTGTAATCCAAACCCAACCTTAATTTACTCATTGTGAAGAACTGAGGTTCCAAACTTCGTTTTAGACGAGACTGGAGTTATGACCAAAATGATCCTATTTACACTTTGTAGTCAATGTTGACAGTAGAATAAATGTTTGACTCATATCGATGCCACATGGGCCGTTTTCAATGGGATTAGTTGATTTTTAGGGGTAGTCACTCTTTAAAATACATTAATTAGCCTGTTTAGTGGCTATGCCTACCTGATATCATGATTACTAGTTAGCTAGCTATGCTGAACTTGAACGACTGTTATCCAGGGTGTGTTCGTAAATTCACTCTGGCTATCTACTTCGATTTCAGAGCACTCTGGTCTGTGTATGCCAAAGTGCAGAATCCCTGATGAATGTACGAGCATGCAACACCCGCTGAATATGAACTGTATCAGTAAATGTCAGCAAATAAAGTAATTACATTGTTACAAGCAGCACAGTTAGTCACGAATGCTCTAGATAATATGTTAACAGCCTAACCAGCTCTGCAAGGGCGAGTAAAATGGCCAGAGTGAGGTGTTCTCTCATTTGTGTCTGGAAGTAGCTAGCAAGCTAGCCAACTTTATCCAGTTAGGTTGGGAGGTTGGGTGCTTGACTGCCATTGTGAAGAATGCTCAGATCAACCCTACTCCTCGGCCAGAGTGTCCAGCGTCAATAGAGCAGTGGGTCTAAATTCACGAACAGACAATCTGACAACACTCTGAATTTAGGAATGACCCAGAGCACACTGGAGGTAATTTATGACCGGACCCTTTGTTGTCAATCAAATGTATATTGGCATCAATCAAATGTGACTTGTTTCAGGAAACTAGGCGTATGTAGCATGTCACTACTTCAAAGGAGAGGCATTTGAATGTTAACATTTATTTTTGGTAGGAATGCCTTCTGGAACATGTGAAGTTTCATGTGCCTTAATAACAAACTTGTATGCCATCTGTAAATACGAATAAAACTTATATTACAAACCTAGTTGGTTTAGCCACGGAAAAAGACAGGACCCTGCCCCTAGCCATGATTGGCTGAGATAATGGATGGGCTGGACATGCTGAGAGATGAGTTCGGATTGGTCTGCCATGTAGCGAAATTCTGTCTATAACATGAGCTGCTCAGTACAGTATGTGTAAACAATCCATTCTTCCGCAGACTGCAAAAGAGTTGCTAGCCATATATTATTTGTATCTCAGAAAGCCATTTACATTGCTAGTTATAGCCTAATGTTAGCTAGCTAACATTGAACTTAGTTGGTTAGCTATAGCTACCTGCAGATTCATGCATGGCTAGCTATGACAATCCGTATGGGTTTGGATTATTGCAGCGTTCAAAACAACTGGGAACTCGGAAATCTCCGACTTCCATCTTCAGTGCATTCAAGACAACTGGGAACCTCTTTCTAGAGCCCAGACTTTCCAAGCTGAAGATCACTGGCATGATTTGACCTCACATTTTTTTCAAGTTCCCAGTTGTCTTGAAAGCACCATTAGGTTAATTGTCTAAACAAAAGACTCCACTTCGGCCGGATCCTTATATGACCCATCAAATTAGCCAGGTGTATCTGGGGGTGATTCTGGCCATGTATTGTATTTCATGAACATGTGTACATGTCTAGACAATAGTGACCAATCCACTTGATGTGGCTGGGGGTGGTTATAGCATTTATTTCACATGACCCATCAATTTAGACAAGTGTGTCTGGGTAAGAGTCATCTAATAATTATGAAATATGTATCTGGACACTTTCTATTTTTGACATGCTACGATGCAAACATGCAAGTAATCATTTCATTGAACCGTTTAAACCGTCTGTATCCTATGAATGTGACAAATAGTTAGATTTTATTTGATATAATGTGCGTTTACCAGAGACGGTAATGTGAAAAACAACATGACCTGCACCAAAGACAAATTAGGATATAGGCCATGGACTAGATAAAGTATAATTTTGCTACTATTTTCACCACTTATAGTCTTGAAAGCATTGGTTGTTTAGTACAGTACCTTACTCACACTGTTTAGCACATGGCCTCACATGTGAATCCTTAAAGAGATGGGTGGGACTTAAGAGGGTGTGAACAATGCTGAATGGGTGTAGACAAAGAAGAGCTCTCCAGTAGGTGTACCAAAACATTCAAGGGCCATTTTCTCAAAAGTGGTGTTACAAGTTTATCAACTTTCAAAGCAGAATTACTTTCCCATTGTTCCTCAACTGCAGTGTATGATATACAATTTTCTAGCTCCGAGTCTTTACTTTTATCCAATGTAAAAAACAATTTCAAATTTTGCTACATAGGACCGAATTGAGACGGTCGGTCACAAATGTATTTTGGCATTTATCAAATGGGCGGGCAAGCAGGGAAGTTCCAATCCAGTTGTCAAAACGTGAGTTGGGCCAAGCATGCATTGGCAGGCAAGCTGCAGAAGAAACAGTAGGCTCCTATTCCCCTGACAACATGTTAAAATGGTGCCAGTTCCACTTTAAAAGGGTAACTACACAAAAATGAATTACATACATTTTTCCCAGATCTCACTAGTGGTCTTCTGATGTGGTTTAAGCATTGTTATAGACTTAGAAAAACAACAAATTGGATGTTCTATTACAAAAGTGTGACTTTGAAAAACATTTGGACTAAGTTGACAGCCTTATTTACATGTTTCAATAGTAGCCTACTATTAGCCTACTTGCACAGTACAGCTTGGTTTGGCCTGGGATTTATAATTGTAGGTCATTCAGAGTGTATGTCACTGTTTGACAATTTCTCACGCAAGGCAACTTTCCTTCACCGAGCAGGCCGTTTGGGAAGTTTTGGTCATAAAGTATAAATCCACTTCCAGACACCACTACAGTCATGACAAGTGATTTGAGAACAACAAATTAATTAACTAGCACTAGCTACCTACATACTTCTTCCTCATAATTATTTTTAGCCTCATTCATTGTATCCTGACTGCCCCCAGTCCTACCAATCATTACTAGAGCCAACACAGCAAGGGAGAAAAATACAAAATAATCATCCAACAGGGTATTCTTTCTGGATATGGAGCTAGGGCTAGAAATTAAAGGGCATCCCATTGTCTTGGGGGAAGAAAACAAAATATGTCTGGGACGGTTCAAACAGACTGGGACAGTTCCGGAACGATATATCCAAAATTCATACAACTAGGCCTACTGTACATCAGTAGCCACCCTTCACAGAGTTCACTAATGCAACAGATCAGAATGTTTAGCTTAAAATTTTGATAAACTATTATACGTTAGACCTAGTTGGTAGCTAGCTACCTAACATCAGCTATGCTGGCAATGATAGTGATACTGATTGTTAAAATAAAAAAAAGAGAGTGACTAATCCGATTATATAGATACATAACCAGCAGTCTATCGTCTAGCTACCGGTATACTCACCACCATTGGGGACCAATGAACTCCAACCATCTATTCCGCATGGTATAAGGTCCTTCGGCAGGGCATGCAAACCATAGTTGTTGGCTGTTCATCCTGCTGGAAGCACTGCATTGCACGGTCAATCCTTATAGGGCTTTTAAGGATGGTGGCGATGAAACAACGGCGCCCCATTCAATGAAGGGAAGCGACATGGGCGAAGGGGCGATTTGCTGACATAATTGTAACCCAAGCTTAAATTTACTCGTTGTGACGCACTGAGGTTCCAAACTCCATTTTAGATGAGACTGACTTTATGTCCAAAATTATCCTATTTACACTTTGTAGCCAATTTTGACATTAGTATAAATGTGTCTGACTCATATCGATGCCACATATGCCGCTTTCAAAGGGATTCATTTATTTGTAGGAGCAGTCACTCTTTAAAAAGACATTACTTACCCTGTTTAGTGCTTGACCTCGAGGACACCTTGACAGTCGAGGGCCGCAGCATTTACTATAATATATACAGTACCAGTCAAAAGTTTGGACACACCTACTCATTTTTCATAATTTGTACTATTTTCTACATTGTAGAATAATAGGAAGACATCAAAACTATGAAATAACAGATATGGAATCCTGTAGTAACCAACAACAAAAAAGTGTTCAAAAAAAATCTAAATATGTTTTATATTTAAGATTCTTCAAAGTAGCCACCCTTTGCCTTGATGACTGCTTTGCACACTCTTGGCATTCTCTCAAACAACTTCGAGGTAGTGACCTGGAATGCATTTCAATTAACAGGTGTGCCTTTTTAAAAGTGAATGTGTGGAATTTCTTTCCTTCTTAACGCGTTTGAGCCATTCAGTTGTGTTGTGACAAGGTAGGGTTGGTATACAGAAGACAGCCCTATTTGGTAAAAGACCAAGTGCATATTATGGCAAGAACAGATCAAATAAGCAAAGAGAAATGATATTCCATCATTACTTTAAGGCATGAAGGTCAGTCAATCTGGAAAATGTCAAGAACTTTGAAAGTAGTTTCAAGTGCAGTCGCAAAAACCAACAAGCGCTATGATTAAACTGGCTCTCATGAGGACCGCCACAGGAAAGGAAGACCCAGAGTTACCTCTGCTGCAGAGGATAAGTTCATTAGAGCTACCAGCCCCAGAAAAATCGGCAATTAACTGCACCTCAGATTGCAGCCCAAATAAATGCTTCAGAGTTCAAGTAACAGACACATCTAAACATCAACTGTTCAGAGGAGACTACATGAATCAGGCCTTCATGGTCAAATTGCTGAAAAAGAAGAAACCACTACTAAAAGGACACTAATAATAATAATAAGATACTTGCTTGGGCCAAGAAACACAAACAATGGACATTAGACCGGTGGAAATCTGTCCTTTGGTCTGATGAATCCAAATTGGAGATTTTTGCTTCCAACCGTTGTGTCTTTGTGAGACGCAGAGTAGATGAATGGATGATGAAGCATGGAGGAGGTGATGGTGTGGGGGTGCTTTGCTGGTGACACTGTCTGTGATTTATTTAGAATTCAAGGTACACTTAACCAGCATGGCTACCACAGCATTCTGCAGTGATACGCCACCCCATCTGGTTTGTGCTTATAGGGACTATCATTTGTTTTTCAACAGGACAATGACCCAACACACCTCCAGGCTGTGTAAGGGCTATTTGACCAAGAAGAAGAGTGATGGAGTGCTACATCAGATGACCACAATCACCCGACCTCAACCCAATTGAGATGGTCTGGGATGAGTTGGACCGCAGAGTGAAGGAAAAGCAGCCAACAAGTGCTCAGCATATATGGAAACTCCTTCAAGACACTTGGAAAAGCATTCCAGGTAACTACCTCATGAAGCTGTTGGAGAGAATGCCAAGAGTGTGCAAAGCTGTCGTCAAGGCTAAGGGTGGCTACTCTGAATAATCTAAAATATATTTTGATTTGTTAAACACTTTTTTCTTTCTACATGATTCCATGTGTTATTTCATAGTAAAAATAAAATAAAAATCCTTGAATGAGTAGGTGTGCCAAACTTTTGACTGGTACTGTATATTAGAGCACAATCACCTTAAATCTTTCACAATTTAATCAAAATGTGGAACATGGTTCAGATGGCATTGGCTGGAGCATGACTTTGTATCAAAGACCAGTTAGGAATGATAGATTGTGGGGTTAAAGCAAACTGTGTCCCCATCTAGTCAGAACAGCCATCTACTCTATGTCAAGCCCCAGCAGGTGAGTCTAACTCTCAACTCAAACTCCTTGCCGCCAATCAGACAGAAATAACCCATATCATCACCTATTTAAATAACCCCTCAGCTAGCCAGCCGCTCAGTCCAGTCCCAGAACATCTGCCATGACCAGACACCACCCCAGGTCGACACCTCAGCCCAGCCTGCTCACAGAGAGACTGTAGATCAGCACCGGTACTGGAGCTAGACACAATGAGACAAATCTTAATTTCAGATGTACAGGTATCCAAATCTCCCATTGACATCAACGCTTGATTTATCCTTAAGCTTGATAGAGATAGAGATAGATATCTCTAAATAAAACACACACACACACACACACACACACACACACACACAATACCGTTCAAAACTTTGGGGTCACTTAGATATTTCCTTGTTTTCTTTTTAAGAAAAGCACATTTTTTGTCCATTAAAATAATTTCAAATTGATCAGAAATACAGTGTAGACATTGTTAATGTTGTAAATAACTATTGTAGCTGGAAACGGCTGATCTTTTATGGAATATCTACATAGGCGTACAGAGGCCCATTTGTCAGCAACCTTCACTGTGTTCCAATGGCGAGTTGTGTTAGCTAATCTAAGTTTATCATTTAAAAAAAGGCTAATTGATCATTAGAAAACCTTTTTGCAATTATGTTAGCACAGCTGAAAACTGTTGTACTAATTAAAGAAGCAATAAAACTGGCCTTCTTTAGACTCATTGAGTATCTGGAGCTGTAAATCGGGCCTGTGTGTAGCTGGTGTAGAGAGTCAGGCGCAGGACAGCAGATATGAGTAATCAACGTATTTACTCAAGAATCCTCAAATACAACACAATATACCGAGCCCACAATAACGGACCGTATAGAAGACGAACAATCACACAAACAACCATGGGGAACAGAGGGTTAAATAATGAACAAGTAATTGGGGGATTGAAACCAGGTGTGTAAAACAAAGACAAAACAAATGGAAAATGAAAAGTGGATCGGCGATGGCTAGAAAGCCGGTGACGTCGACTGCCGAACACCACCTGAACAAGGAGAGGGACCGACTTCGGTGGAAGCTGTGACAGTACCCCCCCTTGACACATGTCTCCAGCAGCACGCCGACAACAACCTCGCGGACGACCCGGAGGACGAGGAGCGCGGCGATCCGGGTGGAGACGGTGGAACTCCCACAGCAACGAAGGGTCCAAGACGTCCTCCACCGGCACCCAGCATCTCCTCCGGACCGTACCCCTCCCACTCCATGAGGTACTGAAGGACCCCCGCCCGACACCTCGAGTCCAGGATGGCTCGAACAGCATATGCCGGGGCCCCCTCGATGTCCAGAGGGGGCGGAGGAACCTCCCGCACCTCAGACTCCGTGAGTGGGCCAGCCACCACCGGCCTGACGAGAGACACTTGGAACGAGGGATTAATACGGTAATCTGGGGGAAGCTGTAACCTGTAGCATACCCCTTTCAGTTTCCTCAGGACTTTGAATGGCCCCACAAACCGCGGGAGGGCAGGCGGTGGGGCTATTTTTGGGTCGAGAGCCAGACTCGCACCGGGGCCTCACTGCGGTGGCAGTCGGTGCTCGCCTTCTGCCGCCTCACGGCACGTTGCAGGTGCACATGAGCAGCGTCCCAGGTCTCCTCCGAGCGCTTAAACCATTCGTCCACCGCAGGAGCTTTGATCTAGCTCTGATGCCAAAGTGCCAGAACCGGCTGATACCCCAGTACGCACTGGAAGGGGGAGAGGTTAGTGGAGAAGTGGTGGAGTGAGTTTTGGGCCATCTTTGCCCAGGGGATGAACGCCGCCCACTCCCCTGGCCGGTCCTGGCAATATGACCGCAGAAACCTACCCACATCCTGTTGACTCTCTCCACCTGCCCGTTACTCTCGGGGTGAAAACATAAGGTGAGGCTGACCGAGGCCCCCAGATGTTCCATGAATGCCCTCCATACCCTGGACGTCGATCAGAGACTATGTCCTCAGGCACCCCGTAGTTGCGGAAGACGTGAGTGAACAGGGCCTCCGCAGTCTGTAGGTAGACCTGGCAAAGGGACGGCTGGACTTAGAAAACCGATCCACAACGACCAGGATCGTGGTGTTGCCCTGTGAGGGAGGAAGATCCATCAGGAAGTCCACCGACAGGTGCGACCACAGCCGTTGTGGAACGGGTAGGAGTTGTAACTTCCCTCTGGGCAAGTGCCTGGGAGCCTTGCACTGGGCGCACACCGAGCAGTAGGAAACATAGACCTCACGTCCTTAGCAAAGGTGGACCACCAGTACTTCCCACTAAGGCGACCGATGCCAGGATGACCAGAGGAGGGGGACGTGTGGGCCCAATAGATTAAACGGTCGCGGACAGCAAACGGAAAGTACAGACGCCCAGCTGGACACTGGGGGGGGGGGGGGGGGGGGGGGGGGGGGAGTGTGCTCTGTGTGTAATGCCCGCTCGATGTCCGCGTCCAGCTCCCACACCACCGGTGCCACCAGGCAAGAGGCCGGAAGTATGGGAGTGTGATCCATGGACCACTCCTCTGTGTCATACATCCGGGACAGTGCGTCTGCCTTAGCGTTCTGGGATTCTGGTCGGTAGGAGATAGTGAAAACAAAATGGGTAAAGAACATGGCCCACCTTGCCTGGCAAGGGTTCAGTCTCCTCACCGCCCGGATGTACTCCAGATTGCGGTGGTCAGTCCAGATAAGAAAAGGGTGTTTAGCCCCCTCAAGACAATGTCTCCACGCCTTCAGAGCCTTGACAACAGCCAACAGCTCCCGGTCCCCCACATCATAGTTTCACTCCACCGGGCTGAGCTTCTTTGAAAAGCAAGCACAGGGGCGGAGCTTTGGTGGCGTGCCCGAGCGCTGAGAGAGCATGGCACCTATCCCAGCCTCGGACGCGTCCACCTCCACTATGAACGCCAAAGAGGGATCCGGATGAGCCAGCACGGGAGCCGAAGTAAACAGAGCCTTCAGGTGACCAAAAGCCCTGTCCGCCTCAGCTGACCACTGCAGTCGCACTGGTCCCCCCTTCAGCAGTGAGGTAATGGGAGCCGCTACTTGACCAAAACCCCAGATAAACCTCCGGTAGTAGTTGGCAAACCCTAGAAACCGCTGCACTTCCTTTACCGAGGTGGGAGTCATCCAATTATGCACTGCTGAAATGCGGTCACTCTCCATCTCCACCCCTGAAGTGGAAATGCGGTACCCTAGGAAGGAGACGGACTGTTGGAATAACAGACATTCTCAGCCTTGACGTACAGGTAATGCGCCAACAGTCTACCAAGCACCCTGCGCACCAGGGACACATGCTCGGCGCGGGTAGCGGAATATATCAGAATGTCGTTGATATACACCACTACACCCTGCCTGTGCAGGTCCCGGAAAATCTTGTCAACAAAGGCCTGGAAGACTGTTGGAGCATTCATCAACCCATACGGCATGACGAGATACTCATAGTGCCCTGGTACTAAATGCTGTCTTCCACTCGTCCCCCTCCCGGATACGCACCAGGTTGTAAGTGCTCCTGAGATCCAATTTTGTGAAGTGTATTGACTCGATCGCACTGGCGATGAGAGGCAGCGGGTAGCTGTACCTCACAGTGATCTGATTGATACCCCAATAGTCAATACACGGGTGCAGACCTCCATCGTTCTTTTCTAAGAACAAGAAGACTGACGAGTTTTGGAAGAAAGGTCTTTGTTTCTGGCCATTTTGAGCCTGTAATCGAACCCACAAATGCTGATGCTCCAGCTACTCAACTAGTATAAAGGCGGACAGTTTAATTGCTTCTTTAAATCAGCACAACAGTTTTTAGCTGTGCTAACATAATTGCAAAAGGGTTTTCTAATGATCAATTAGCTTTTTAAAATGATCAACGTGGATTAGCTAACACAAATTGCCAGTGGAACACAGGAGTGATGGTTGCTGATAATGGGCCTCTGTACGCCTATGTAGATATTCCATTAAAAATCATCTATTTCCAGCTACAATAGTCATTCACAACATTAACAATGTGAACACTGTATTTCTGATCAATTTGAAATTATTTTAATGGACAAACATTTTTGCTTTTCTTAAAAAGAAAACAAGGAAATATCTAAGTGACCCCAAACTTTTGAACGGTAGTGTGTGTGTGTGTGTGTGTGTGTGTGTGTGTGTGTGTGTGTGTGTGTGTGTGTATATACAGTTGAAGTCAGAAGTTTACATACACCTTAGCCAAATACATTTAAACACCGTTTTTCACAATTCCTGACATTTAATCCCAGTAAAAAGTCCCCGTCTTAGGTCAATTAGGATCACCACTTTACTTTAAGAATGTGAAATGTGAGAATAATAGTAGAGAGAATGATTTATTTCAGCTTTTATTTCTTGCATCACACTCCCAGTGGGTCAGAAGTGTACATACACTCAATTACTATTTGGTAGCATTACCTTTACAATTGTTAACTTGAGTCAGACATTTCAGGTAGCCTTCCACAAGCTTCCCACAATAAGTTGGGTGAATTTTGGCCCATTCCTCCTGACAGAGCTGGCGTAACTGAGTCAGGTTTGTAGGCCTCCTTGCTCGCACACGCTTTTTCAGTTCTGCCCACAAATTTTCTATGGGATTGAGGTCAGGGCTTTGTAATGGCCACTCCAATACCTTGACTTTGTTGTCCTTAGGCCATTTTGCCACAACTTTGGGAGTATGCTTGGGGTCATTGTCCATTTGGAAGACCCATTTGCAACCAAGCTTTAACTTACTGACTGATGTCTTGAGATGTTGCATCAATATATCCACATAATTTTCCTCCTCATGATGCCATCCAGTTTGTGAAGTGCACCAGTCCCTCCTGCAGCAAAGCCCCCCCACAACATGATGCTGCCACCCCCGTACTTCATGGTTGGGATGGTGTTTGTCGGCTTGCAAGCCTCCCCCTTTTTCCTCCAAACATAACGATGGTCATTATGGCCAAACCGTTCTATTTTTGTTTCATCAGACCAGAGAACATTTCTCCAAAAAGTATGATATTTGTCCTCGTGCAGTTGCAAACCGTAGTCTGTCTTTTTTATGGCAGTTTTGGAGCAGTGGCTTGTTCCTTGCAGAGCAGCCTTTCAGGTTATGTCGATATAGGACTCGTTTTACTGTGGATATAGATGCTTTTGTACCTGTTTCCCCCAGCATCTTCACAACGTCCTTTGCTGTTGTTCTGGGATTGATTTGCACTTTTCGCATCAAAGTACGTTCATCTCTAGGAGACAGAATGCGTCTCCTTCCTGAGCGGTATGATGGCTGTGTGGTCCCATGGTGTTTATACTTGCGTACTATTGTTTGTACAGATGAATGTGGTACCTTCAGGCATTTGGAAATTGCGGTCTTGACTGATTTCTTTTGATTTTCCTGGGATGTCAAGCAAAGAGGCACTGAGTTTGAAGGTAGGCCTTGAAATACATCCACAGGTACACCTCCAATTGACTCAAATTATGTCAATTTGCCTATCAGAAGCTTATAAAGCCATGACATCATTTTCTGGAATTTTCCAAGCTGTTTAAAGGCACAGTCAATTTAGTGTATGTAAACTTCTGACCCACTGGAATTGTGATACAGTGAATTATAAGTGAAATAATCTGTCTGTAAACAATTGTTGGAACAATGACTTGTGTCATGCACAAAGTAGATGTCCTAACCGACTTTCCAAAACTATAGTTTGTTAACAAGAAAATTGTGCAGTGGTTGAAAAACTAGTTTTAATGACTCCAACCTAAGTGTATGTAAATCTCCGATTTCACACACACACACACACACACACACACACCGTTAAGATTTGGTGCTACTGCCACTTTAGTCCAATCTACCATAGACCAAACGAACCGAGCATAAGCATGGCTGGTTTTGCCGGCAGCCTTCACAGCCTTGATGGGACTAAAATTAGAGGTGCCAAGCTGCTCTGTGGCCTTTTCAGACAGCACACCACAGCACTGTGGGAAGGTGTGACAGAGAAACATAGTTATGTTCTGTTCCACCCAGATGAATCTGCTTCCTCTCAGAGACCAGTGGCCACTTCCTCTCCAGCTCAACCAGATACTGCTGCTCCAGGCCAGGGCCTTTGGCTAGGGAAGACAGACACATCACTCTGGGAATGACGCAAGCCCATGGAAATTCAACTGGACCCAAGTGAATTGTAGTGATCAATTAAGAATGTGGAAAAAAGTTACCTTTTAAAAAAATTAAGTAATAGGCCTACGTTAGTTAGAAAACGATTTATATCGCCATATTGTTTGTCACGATCCTGTCACATTAGTGGTCATATTTCGAACTGAAAGAGAAAAAGAATGGTCACACAATAAACCTAATTCAGTCAGCCTTCATTACCTGAACTAAAGATATGAAACCACATAAGCATCCAGAAACCACAAGCCAAAGCCAAGAGTTCCACAGTGACACCTCAAACACTAACTCTGCCCACCATTCATAACAACCCAGTCAAAACAGTTTCTTCTCTTCCCCCATCCATTCATCGCTATCAAAACACTGAAAGTTGTTCTCTTTACAAGCATTTCACTGCACCCGCAATAACATCTGCTAAATGTGTATGTGAACAATACAATTTGATTTGCTTTGAGTCCAACAGCAATCTGTCTACCTGTATGTACTCAAACAATAACTCCCTCTATCACAGTTACTTACCAGTGTCTAATAATACCATAATACATTAATGCCAATGTTAACATTCTTATCATGCTTCTAAACAACACAAGCACTTATGTTGTGTGGGAGGCAGGCTCTGTTTACAAATGCTCCATTCATTTGGACAGGTGACAGCCTGGGTAAATAAATACAACACTCTGAAGGCGTTTCAGACTCACATAAACAGATGCAGAGTCCATGGTCAGATCAGATCATGGGTCCTCAGTCTAACGCGGGCAACCACACAGCAGGCAGAGCATCACAGAAACAGAGAGAGAGAGCAGCTTCACAGCCTGCTCACAATCACAGCAGCTCTGGACCAGGCAGGCACAACGTGAACAGAGCAGAGAGGAGGAGAGCGAGCTGGTCGGGGAGGGAGGAGGGCTGGCAAGCGTCATCGCGGTGGTCTGACCAGCGGAGTGAGACATGAATGGCTGTGTCTGATGCGCCCTGAAGGGGCAGAGATGCTCTCAGCCACTTACCAGACAGATAGCGGGATACTGTACTTATAATTTCCGGCCGCTTCTGCGTGTTTGTTTTTGTGGATAGGCAGAAACAGAATGGTTGAATAAGTGAATTGATCAATACAAACAAACCTTCAGTTAAAATCATAGATGCTTGTTTTCCTACTTCTTTGTAGAGTAGAACGAGAATTTAACACCCATGTCTTCTTGTAAAACATTGGAGGGGAAAAAAATAGAAATTCAACTGCTAATCCTCAAAATAATTCCATGTTGGAGAGTCTCCCACTCACTCACACACATAAATACTTGTTTCATGGTTGTGTCCAACTAAAATGAAATTACATTAGCTATTTAACAGACAAAAATACACTATGGTGGACAACAATTGGTAGTTGTCATGTGTTGTAGCTCTCTGGGCCATCCATGGCATGCACATAACCGCAGATATACTATGAAGGATGATGCACCATTGAGAGCATCCTGTCGGGCTGTATCACCACCTGGTACGGCAAATGCACCGTCCGCAACCGCAGGGCTCTCCAGAGATGGTGCGGTCTGCCCAACACATCACCGGGGGCACACTGCCTGCCCTCCAGGACACCTACAGCACCCGGTGTCACAGGAAGAATAAGAAGATCATCAAGGACCTCAGCCACCTGAGCCATGGCCTGTTCACCCCGCTATCATGCAGAAGGCGAGGTCAATGCAAAGCTGGGACCCAGAGACTGAAAAACAGCTTCCATCTCAGGGCCATCAGACTGTTAGATAGCCATCACTAGCCGGCCTCCTGTAAGCTGCCCTGAACTTAGTCACCGTCACTACCCGCTACCACCCGGTTACTCAACCCTACACCTTAGAGGCTGCTGCCCTATGTACATACACATGGACAACTGGTCACTTTAATAATGGAACCCAGGTCACTCTAATACTGTTTTACCCATTTCATATGTATGTACTGTATTCTAGTCAAGGCCATCCTATTCAACTATTGCTGTACATATATTATTCTATCCACATATTCTTCAGATATACTACATATTCTATCCACACACTGTCCATAATGTCTATACATCCCATCACACATGGCATTATTTTCAACTAACTCTGCAACTCTTCCAACTATTGACATTTTTCACAACTGCCATCAGTTTGATGCCAAAACATTGACAAAAAATAAGTACTGATATAGTAAAATAAATATAAGTGTGTAAAAAGGATATTTCATGCTGAAACCCTCATTCTAAACATCAATCGTATTCACTAAGTTGATGGTTTATATTTAGGATAATGTTTTACAGCTTTGTCATTCTATACACAGTACCTGTCAAAAGTTGACACACCTACTCATTCAAGGGTTTTTCTTTATTTGCACTATTTTCTACATTGTAGAATAATAGTGAAGACATCAAAACTATGAAATAACACATGGAATCATGTAGTATTCCAAAAAGTGTTAAACAAATCAAAATATATTTTATATTTGAGATTCTTCAAAGTAACCACCCTTTGCCTTGATGACAGCGTTGCACACTCTTGGGATTCTCTCAACCTGCTTCACCTGGAATTCTTTTCCAACAGTCTTGAAGGAGTTTCCACATATGCTGAGCACTTGTTGGCTGCTTTTCCTTCACTCTGTGTACTCATTAGACCAAAGAACAGATTTCCAAACCATCTCAATTGGGTTGAGGTCAGGTGATTGTGGAGGCCAGGTCATCTGATGCAGCAATCTATCATTCTCCTTCTAGGTCAAATAGCCCTTACACAGCCTGGAGGTGTGTTTTGGGTGATTATCCAGTTGAAAAACAAATGACAGTCCCACTAAGCGCTCTCTCTGGGAAGCATTTATTTGGGCTGCAATTTGAGGTGCAGTTAATTGCCGATTTCTGAGGCTGGTAACTCTAATGAACTTATCCTCTGCAGCACAGGTAACTCTGGGTCTTCCTTTCCTATGGCGGTACTCACGAGAGCCAGTTTCATCATAGCGCTTGATCTTTTTTTGTGACTGCACTTGAAGAAACTTTCTAAATTCTTGAAATTTTCCGGATTGACGGACTTTCATGTCTTAAAGTGATGATAGACTAATTTCTTTTTGCTTATTTCAGCTGTTCTTGCAATAATATGGACTTTTACCAAATAGGGCTATTCCCCGTGGCTCAGTTGGTAGAGCATGGTGTTTGCCACGCCAGCTTGGTGTGTGCAACGCCAGGGTTGTGGGTTCGATTCCCACGGGGGACCAGTACAAACATTTAAAAAATATATATTCAAAAAATATGGTATGAAATGTATGCATTCACTACTGTAAGTCGCTCTGGAGAAGAGCGTCTGCTAAATGACTCAAATGTAAAAAGGCTATCTTCTGTATACCACCTCTACCTTGTCACAACACAACTGATTGGCTCAAACATTAAGGAAAAAAAATCCACAAATTAACTTTTAACAAGGTACACCTGTTAATTGAAACACATTCCAGGTGACTACCTCATGAAGCTGGTTGAGGGAATGCCAAGAGTGTGCAAAGCTGTCGTCAAGGCAAAGGGTGGCTATTTTGAAGCATTTAAATGAACAGGTATGCCTTGTTAAAAGTTAATTTGTGGAATGTATTTTATTTATTTATTTATTTCTTAATGCGTTTGAGACAAGAGCAAAACAGCAAATTATCACAGGAATAAAAGATGTTTGCAGTGTTTTTAATATGTTAAGCTACTAACACATTAAAGCAGATATTACAGTGTATAAGTTACACTATTGACCAAACAAATAGCACAGATGGAGATAAAAATATAGGGTTCCTTCATATGGTAAGCAAGCAACTTCCTTCGATGACATGACAAGGAAACGTTACAGTATTAGAAGTGTAACAAATTTACAACATCAACATGTGGCTGAACGATACAATCCATTCGTAGGCTATTGATACAATATAAGTGTATAACGTAGCGAGCTAGAATAGTGACAATCTGCATCACTGAAACAGACACAGGTTGACAGCGCTTGAAGTCCTGTTTGATTGTGTCATTATAAACCAAGACTTATGAAACGTGGTTTTGCGAAAGAAACAACTGTTACGTCTAAAATTGCCGTAGTATTGCACCATAACGGATTCAATAACTGTCACACTATACACATTTAGAGATGATAACTTTAGCAGCAAATTGGCACTTACATGTGAGATGAAAAAAAAAACTGCTCCAGTCAACACACGTCCAACCACAACGCAACGCCACCCCTCCTCTCTGCGCTCTCTCGTGCTGACGTCGGAATAATAGGACGTACAGCAGCAGAGGGCACGGGCAGACCAAACCATTTGGTTCGTTTAGGGGAGCTCACTGCAAAACATCCTCAATTCAATATAGTCTAAACACGCTTCAATAATTTATATAGGCTACTCGAGCGATATTGGTAATTGAAACAAATACATTCTTTAGAATATTGTGCAGGATTTGTAATGATTGTAATCATAATCTAATATCAACTTTTCATTCAACTTGATTATTACAGAGGAACTCGATTTTATTGATGTACTGCTTGTGCCTGTTTCCTGGTCACGCCTATTCTAATTTGTAACCTTGTGGCAATAGCCATACTGTGACAGTATGACAATGTACATATCAGTCATAATAAAAACACTGATTGGTTACAGGGAAAGATTGATCTTGACATTTTCTCGATACAGTCCAGCTCAGTGATATGACACACACTGTATCTAAATTTACCATCAAAACCTGGAGAGGAGAGGACAGAGAGTTGATAGGCCCTAGGAAAACCTGAGAGAAACCACACACATAAGCAGTGCCCCACAAAAGCAGAACCAACCAGACAACTGAGCCTTGCTATAACACGTTATAACAGTCATCTTGGGGAGACATTACATGAGACAGAGTTTGGCTTATCATTTATCTATCCCCTCTCTATTGACATAGCACCTAGCCAAAGTCTTCACGCTCTTCACTCCCAATTGTATATGGCTCTCCTGATTACATTTCCTCTCAGACAGTTTCATTTAAATAAAGTCCAAGGCTCCTGTCTTATAGGCCATCCGTCTGAGAAACTATGGTAATGGGCGATCTATTCCAAATGTCTCTGTGTTCAGACCGTCTTGAGTTCCTCCTCCCCTTAGTTTCTGGTTGGAGTTGGTTTTTACTGCATTATACCGTGTGAGTGGGCAGGGGAGGTGGACCAACAGACCAAAGATAATTTGTTTAAAAAATAAATATTGTTTACAGTACACAGGTATGTAGGCTACCCACATACACACACCTTGCATTTGCACACACACACACACACACACACACACACACACACACACACACACACACACACACACACACACTCACACACACACACACACACACACACACACACACACACACACACACACACACACACACACACGTAACTGGATCCCTACAAATCAGCTAGGCTAGACAATCTGGACCCTCTCTTTCTAAACATTATCCGCCGAAATTGTTGCAAACCCTATTACTAGCCTATTCAACCTCTCTTTCGTATCTTCTGAGATCCTCAAAGATTGGAAAGCTGCCGCGGTCATCCCCCTCTTCAAAGGGGGAGACACTCTAGACCCAAACTGTTATAGACCTATATCATCCTGGCAGTCTCTATGGGGGTGCCACAGGGTTCAATTCTTGGGCCGACTCTTTTCTCTGTATAAATCAATGATGTTGCTCTTGCTGCTGGTGATTCTCTGATCCACCTCTACGCAGACGACACCATTCTGTATACATCTGGCCCTTCTTAGAACACTGCGCTAACAAACCTCCAAACGAGCTTCAATGTCATACAACACTCCTTCCGAGGCCTCCAACTGCTTTTAAATGCAAGTAAAACTAAGTGCATGCTTTTCAACTGATTGCTGCCCGCACCCTCCCGCCCGACAAGCATCATTACTCTGGACAGTTCTGACTTAGAATATGTGGACAACTACAAATACCTATGTGTCTGGTTAGACTGTAAACTCTCCTTCCAGACTCACATTAAGCATCTCCAATCCAAAATTAAATCTAGAATTGTCTTCCTATTTTGCAATAAAGCTTCCTTCACTTCTGCTGTAAAACATACCCTCGTAAAACTGACTATCCTACCGATCCTTGACTTCGGCGATGTTATTTACAAAATAGCCTCCAACACTCTACTCAGCAAATTTAGATCTAATCTATCACAGTGCCATCCGTTTTGTCACCACAGCCCCATATACTACCCACCACTGCGACCTGTATGCTCTCATTGGCTGGCCCTCACTACATATTCGACGCCAAACCCACTGGCTCCAGGTCATCTACAAGTCTCTGCTAGGTAAAGCCCCACCTTATCTCAGCTCACTGGTCACCACAGCAACACCCACCTGTAGCACGCGCTCCAGCAGGTATATTTCACTGGTCAACCCCAAAGCCAACACTTCCTTTGGCCGCCTTTCCTTCCAGTTCTCTGCTGCCAATGACTGGAACGAATTGCAAAAATCACTGAAGCTGGAGTCTTATGTCTCCCTCTAACTTTAAGCATCAGCTGTCAGAGCAGCTTACCGATCACTGTACCTGTACACAGCCAATCTGTAAATAGCACACCCAACTACCTCATCCCCATATTGTTACTTATCCTCTTGCTCTTTTGCACCCCAGTATCTCTACTTGCACATCATCATCTGCACATCTATCACTCCAGTGTTAATGCGAAATTGTAACTATTTCGCCTCCATGGCCTATTTATTGCCTTACCTCCCTAATCTTCTACATTTGCACACACTGTACATAGATTTTTCTATTGTGTTATTGACTGTATGTTTGTTTATGTGTAACTCTGTGTTGTTGTTTTTGTCGCACTGCTTTGCTTTATCTTCGCCAGGTCGCAGTTGTAAATGAGAACTTGTTCTCAACTGGCCTACCTGGTTAAATAAAGGTGAAATAAAATACATTTAAAAAATCCCACACACAGATGATCATCAACAGTAATACTTGGTAGTAAACTCTATTAAATCATTACTGCAAAATCTGTTTAGGACAGTTTGCTACTGTAATGTGAATGTTGTTTCTTTCTGAACACCAGGGGGCAGTATGGCCATGACGATGAGATGCTGTTCAAGTTAAGACACAGACATCTCAGATTCATATATCTGTTATCCCATCAACACAGCAACTTATGTTTCTGCCCTTCATCCATCGTCATATTTCAATGTATAACACAGAGAAAGCATATGAGACTGAATCTAAAGGTGGAACATTTGTATGTATGAGACTCACTTAAAAAGAGACATCTATTATCAGATATGCCCAACAGAGGGCAACAGCGTTGAAGAGACAGACAAGTGTGCCTTGCAACATTATTACCATTCTGGTAAATAAACACAATTCTCACGCTTATGAAGAATAGACAATGTTTTGTTCAATATCAAAATACACTGTTTACATGTTTCATCAAGCACACACACAGTCAATCATATCAAAGACAGACTGAGCAGTGTCAAATATACACTATCACTAGCAAACACATGTAAGGAACAGAAATCGTCATCATTATTCTCATCGAGCTGTAGGACAGGGAGTCCTCACCAAAATCATGGCAGTTCATTTCCACTTTGTTGTTTCCACCTTGCTGTGTTCTGTGTGTGAATGGGCTTCACACTGTATTATAAAAACCTGTTGGAATTTAAGTGTCGTAGCTATGAATAACTGGGTCTCCTGGTCAATGACTGGAGCCTAAAGTGACCTAATGTAATGTTTTCAGTAGCTCAAAACATTTAGGTGGTTAGCATAGCAGGTGGTTTGTGCTCAGTAGAGCTGCTTAAAATACATTGATATCTAATGTTTATTGAGTGCATTTAGTGCATGGTTCAATACCCCTTAACATTGGCCATGCGTGTATCAAACACTCGTTAGTGTTACATCCTGTTACATCCTGCCACGCCCTCAACTGCTCATTCTGTGTCTCCTTGACCTGCCGCCACTCCACCAGTGCTCGCTCCCTATCCCTCTCTCTCTCTGTGTGTGTGTGTGATTGGGTGGGCAGAGACAGGTGTGCTGGAGTCAGAGCAAATCCCCATCAGCTGCAACCTGTTCCATAATCAAGACCTCTACAAATACTCAGCCCTGCCACTTCCACGCTACCAGATCATAATCTTGGCACAGTCAGTCTATGGTTCTAGCTGTTTGGCCCTGTTTAGATCCTGTTATGCCTGTTTTCCCTTGCCTGCTGCTGTTTTCCTCTCTTCCCTGGCCTGCACTCCGTCTTCCCCCTGTGTTTCAATAAATACCTTGGTTACCTCATCCCAGTCTCCTCGTCTGAGTCTGCTCTTGGGTTCACCTGTTCCGCTCCACGTAACAGTTAGTAGATAGTAGATGAAACACAGTAAAAGCTCTTGATGAGTGCTTCCTTCTCCTCCAGTGGTGTCCAGTGTCCATGACACAACAGGAAGTAATTCGCCAAGCTGCTGAGTGACAGAAACACTCCACCTGACAAACAGCTCACATAACAACATAACACGAAAACAGGCAGGTTTTCTGCTTGACCCCAAAAACACATAGCTGACAAGGTTCGAATGCTTTCACGTCAACCCTACCCCTAACCTCTATATCATCTTCATCCTCAGAAAGATAAATCGGTCTGTTTTTCTTCTTCCCACAGCATCAGAGAGAGGTGGATAATGGAAAACAGTGTGAGCGGCTGCTGCCAGGCAAACCTCTCTCCCCACACACGCCAGACGTGGACGCCATGTCCCCACATCTCCCTCCAATTACAGTAGCCCCTCCAGCAGGCCTGCTGTGCCTTCTAATTATGTGAATCTGACAGGTCAATTAAAGTGTGTAAGCATGGTCATTATTGAATAGAAGAGCAGGTGGGTCTAAGGTTATCAAGTTCAACCCTCACAACCATCTGGGCTTAACAGCTACTCCACAACATCCATTCCAACTGCTTGCCATTCTTTTTTTCAGGAACCAAGTGAAAAACAAAGGTAAAACATCCTGTCACAGGAAAAACATTTTTTACCAGTGGACCACCGCCCAGTGAGAACAGACAAGCACAACTATTTGGACTCGTATAGCACCTTTCAAAAACTCAAAGCTAACTGGGGTTAAAATTACTGTGTACTTTAAGTGGCTCTTTGGAAATGGCCGTGTTTAACCTTGCCTCACTCAGAATGAAGTGTCTTAGGTAGCCTAGCGGTAAAGAGTGTTGGGCCTGTAACCAAAAGTTCACTGGTTCGAATCCTCCGTGCCGACTAGGTGAAAATTCTATTGATGTGCCATTGAGCAAGGCACTTAACACTTAACACTAATTGTTCATGTAAGTTACTCTGGATAAGAGTGTCTGCTAAATTATTAAAATGTAATGTTATTTAGGTATCTAGTGATATTAAGGCAAGTTCCTGCAAATAAGGTATATAACGTGGCATGGGGCTGCTCATATAATGTAAATAATAAAATGAATTCCAGCCACATTTCCATGCTTTCTTCTCTTGTTAAAAGTGTCAAAATCTATGACTGCTATGTTCTCCCATAATTTTCTGACAGAGTAATGATTAAATTAGTTACAGTACACTGATTCACACAATATGAGTCATTATCACAGACCAACAACACCAGTTCCATAAAAAAAAACTTCTGGACTGAAGTGCTTCTGTGTGCTCTCTTATTCTTACTTGACATATGGAATTGTTTTAAGATGGTCATACTATGGATCATTTAGCTATTTGATATGGAATTTTACAACCCTTTAAGGCATCCCAAAAATAAATATATCATGTTTTGATAAAATATTGACTTTGGCCTTTACTACTATAGCCCATAGAAACACATTGAATAACACATACATAAAGTGCAAAAAGGACAGTCAAAAAATAAATCATAAGATACAAGGTGTTGAAGTGTCTGTCCTATATCTAGGAGATATAAGAACGCTCAGGAAATATTTTAGTTTTTATACATATTTAACACCATTTTTGGGGTAAAGGCACAAAACTACCTTCATATTTTCTTTCGTCTTTTTAAACCTGTATCGGTTATCTTCAGAGTCCCGTGACACTTGTGCATTCAGAAAGTATTCAGACCCCTTGACTTTTCACATTTTGTTACGTTACAGCCTTATTCTAAAATTGATTAAATTGTATTCTTCCTCCATTAATCTATACACAATACCCTGTAAAAACAAAGCAAAAATAGTTTTTTAATAACATTTTTGCAACAACAACAAAAATTACAAAAAATGAAATATCACGTTTACATAAGTATTCAAACACTTTACTCAGTACTTTGCTGAAGCACCTTAGGCAGCGATTAAAGCCTCGAGTCTTCTTGTGCATGACAATACAAGCTTGGCACACCTGTATTTGGGAAGGTTCTCCCATTCTTCTCTGCAGATCCTCTCAAGCTCTGTCAGGTTGGATGGGGAGCGTTGCGGCACAGCTATTTTCAGGTCTCTCCAGAGATGTTCGATCGGGTTCAAGTCCGGGCTCTGGCTGGGCCACAAAAGGATATTCAGAGACTTGTCGAGAAGTCATTCCTGCGTTGTCTTGTGCTTAGGGTCGTTGTCCTGTTGGAAGGTAAGCCTTCGCTCCAGTCTGAGGTCCTGAGTGCTCTGGAGCAGGTTTTCATCAAGGAGCTCTCTTTGCTTTGCCCCCTTTATCTTTCCCTCGATCCAGACTAGTTTCCTAGTCCCTGCCGCTGAAAAATATCCCCACAGCATGATGCTGCCACCACCATGCTTCACCATAGGGATGGTGCCAGGTTTCCTCCAGACGTGACTCTTGGCATTCAGGCCAAAAAGTTTGATCTTGGTTTCATCAGATCAGAGAATCTTGATTCTCATGGTCTGAGAGTCCTTTTGGTGTCATGGCTGTTTAAAGGATCGGACCAAGGCGCAGCGTGTTTGTAGTTCCACATATTTATTATTATCGTGAAATGTTGCAATACACCAAATACTTGAAATAACAAAACAACAAAACCGTGACTCAGAGAGAATACACACGACTCACAAATTAACAACCCACAAACACAAGTGGAAAAACCCCCTACATAAATATGATCTCCAATTAGAGACAACGAGAACCGGCTGCCTCTAATTGGAGATCATCCCAACAACCCCAACATAGAAATAGAAACCCACATAGAAACAGATAACCAGAAAACCACCGAAAACACCCGCTGTCACGCCCTGACCTACTCTACTATAGAAAATGACATCTTACAAGGGTCAGGATGTGACATTAGGTGCCTTTTTGCAAACTCCAAGCGGGCTGTCATGTGCCTTTTACTGAGTGGCTTCCGTCTGGCCACTCTACCATAAAGGCCTGATTGGTGGAGTGCTGCAGAGATGGTTGTCCTTCTGGAAGGTTCTCCCATCTCCACAGAGGAACTCTGGAGCTCTGTCAGAGTGGCCATCTGGTAATTTACCACAGGTGGACTCCAATCAAGTTGTAGAAACATGCCAAGGATGATAAATGGAAACAGGATGCACCTGAGCAAAATTTAGAGTCTCATAGCAAAGTGTCTGAATACTTATGTAAATAAGGTATTTCTGTTTTGTTTTTTTAATACATTGTTAAAACTTCTAAAACCTGTTTTCACTTTGTCATTATGGGGAATTGTGTATAGATTGATGAGGAAAGTGTTGTATTAAATACATTTTAGAATAAGGCTGTAACGTAACAAAATGTGAAAAAAGGGAAGGGGCTGAATACTTTCTGAACGAACAGTATATAAGTACACACCCACAGACACAAACATGTTGGGTTTGCTGTGACCCCATGCTGGGGTTTCCATCTCTTTCTCGATCTCGTTTCACAGCACGTGGTTTCATACTTCTCTTCCTGTCTTTCTCTCTTCCGATCAACACCATTATAGAATTTGTTTGTCATTGTTTGTGATCTCTCACATTCAAGGAGGACATCAGTCAGGCGTTGTATGTGAAGAGGTGACAGAGGAGCCCAAACCTATAGAGGTGCAGGTTCTACCACAGTAAGGGAAAGTTGTAGAGCTAAGGAGAGGGGTTGGAGGCCAGGGTTTGATATTCTTTAGAACAGTATTTTGCTGTATTAAAATGTATTTATTTGTTGTCTAGGTTTTACAAGGCCCTTCCATCCATTCTCTGGAGGGACCTGCAACATCATTAGCATTGACTTATGATGTGAATATATCAAACAGAAACCCTCCTCTTCCCTCTCCGTCTCACACACATACAAACAAACACACACACTCTTCTTTATTCGCCCTTTATCCGCAGCCTTTTGGTTGTTTACTCAATCAGAAGCTGGACCGAGGGGAGGTATGCTAAGCTTTCCTTAATTGTGTCTATGTGGGCTGGAGCGCAAGCAGCTCATTATGCCTACCCCAGTGATCGATGAGAGATACAGAGCCACTGGCGGTCCTGATGAGCAGGACCCAGGCCTGAGATCTGAGCTCCCACCAGGGAAACACACTCCTTCAGCCCCACACCGTGCCAGACACAGGCACAGGCAGGAGATGTGGTGGCCATGCTTTACGTCACACACTGGTGGGGAAGAAAACACACAGGCTCCTTGAGCTGCAGAGTGAGAGAGACAATAAGTTATCAAGAGTGTGTGTGTGTGTGTGTGTGTGTGTGTGTGTGTGTGTGTGTGTGTGTGTGTGTGTGTGTGTGTGTGTGTGTGTGTGTGTGTGTGTGTGTGTGTGTGTGTCTTTGTGTGTGTGTGCGTGCGTGCTTGCGTGTGTGTGTGTGTGTGTGTGTGTGTGTGCACGCGTTTGGCATGCGTATGTGTGCTTCAGAACAGGAAACAGCCTGGAATAAAGAGATATGGGCTCCTGGTGACAGAATCAAATCATGATGGCTGAAAATGAATCTCAACAAGTAGATATCCTAAAACCAGCACTGTTTCAAATCACTCAATCTGAAGTCTGAATGGGAAAACTCATTACCATTTGCTGAATTGAGAGGTTCTTGATCTAGCACTTCTCTTAGAGATATGGAAATGGTTCCACAAGTAAACCGTACAATCAGTTTTCATGAGCAGATGTTCATCTGACTCTGTCTCATTGTAAATGAGATGTCAACCAGACTCCCTGCTCTCATTCATTACTGGCTCCAGAGTGTGAAAGACAGTGACAGTAGTAACCCTGACATTTTTTCAGGAGGGAAAAGGTGATGTACACCTGACGAACCCATTGGTTTTAGCATCGGTTTGAAAACCGGTTTGAACGCCTGTTTGAACACCTGTTTGAACGCCAGTTTGAGCGCCTGTTTGAACGCCTGTTTGAACGCCAGTTTGAACGCCTGTTTGAACGCCAGTTTGAACGCCAGTTTGAACGCCAGTTTGAACGCCTGTTTGAACGCCAGTTTGAACGCCTGTTTGAACGCCAGTTTGAACGCCAGTTTGAACGCCTGTTTGAACAGCTGTTTAAAACACCTGATGGAGAGTACCACTGTCTCTGACTTCAAACATGGTTGAAGAGCTTAAGTAAAGTTTAAAATAAAAATTAAATGTTTTTGTCCAACTCCCGTTCTCCACGTTCACCCTGTGTTTAGTTACAGTTGAAAGAGAGAGACTCTCTACACGGTCTGGTCTGTGACCCCCTGAACACCTTTCCCGGTAGTCATGAGGAGTCTGTGATGAATGGCTCATGTCTCTGTTGTCTGTTCCCCCCAGAGACACGCATTTACTGTATCACTACTAATGAAGTTGTTATCATTACGTTAAGATGAAACAAAGCCATATCACATTGTGTTGCCACTATTGTTCCTAATAAGGTTGCATTCAATCAAGGCTTGTTGTAATGTCTTGAAGCTTTTGTCAGTCTGTCAAAATGTGGCCTGTTTAGCTTTACTTAGACAGCAATGCCTTTGTCTCTTGGGATGAGAACACAGTCAGGATTTACAGTAACAACAGGGACTGGTAGGTTGTTGTTTTAGCCAACCTGATGTTCCAGAAGCTTCCATGAAGACAGTGTTTTTTCTGGATCAAAAAGGGGCTTAGGTGGTGGGCATGGCAGGGGGGTGTGGCAATGGATGTGAAAGAGGGCGAGGTCGGCCCATCGGTGTGGCTGAATATTTTCAGAAAATTTGGCATTTTAAAGTCAATTTCCGGCAATTCTGTGGCTGGTCATGGCTCACATCAACACCATCATCCCAGACACTCTGGACCCACTCCAATTCGCATACCGCCCCAACAGATCCATGGAATACACCATTTCTATTCCACACGGCCCTCTCCCACTTAGACAAGAGGAACACCTACGTGAGAATGCTGTTCATTGACTATAGCTCAGCGTTCAACACCATAGTGCCCACAAAGCTCATCACTAAGCTAAGGACCCTGGGACTGAACGCCTTCCTCTGCAACTGGATCCTGGACTTCCTGACGGACTGCCCCCAGGTGGTGAGGGTAGGCAGCAACACATCCGCCACGTTGACCTTCAACACGGGGGCCTTCAGGAGTGTGTGCTTAGTCCCCTCCTGTACTCCCTGTTCACCCATGACTGCATGGCCATGCACGACTCCAACACCGCCATTAAGTTTGCTGCTGACACAATGGTGGCTGGCCTGATCACCGATGTCGGAGAACCAGCCTATAGGGATGAGGTCAGTGACCTGGCAGTGTGGTGCCAGGGCAACAACCTGTCCCTCACCACCAGGAAGACAAAGGAGCTGACCGTGAACTACAAGAAACGGAGGGCCAAGCATGCCCCCATCCACATAGACAGGGCTGTAGTGGAGTGGGTCGAGAGCTTCAAGTTCCTTGATGTCCACATCACTAAGGAATTATCATGGTCTACACACACCAAAACAGTCGTGAATTAGGCATGACAACACCTCTTCCCCCTCAGGAGGCTGAAAAGATTTGGCATGGGCCCTCAGATCCTCAAAAGTTCTACAGCTGCACTATTGAGACATATTCGCTAACTGCATCACCGCTTGGTATGGCAACTGCTTGGCATCCGACAGAGGGTAGTGTGTACGGCCCAGTACATTGCAGGGGCAGAGTTTCCTGCCATCAATTGAAAATAATTTCAAACAGTGTCCTTGTTTTTACACTGTTTTAGGCGACCTGAAAAAAACACTTTGGCGGTCTGCCCAAGGATTTCAATGGCAGAAAAATCCATGTAAGAATACTGCCTGGAAAGGTTTGAAATATCAGACAGAGAAGATTATAATGTCCTGGTGGGATTTTGTATTGTGTTTGGCCTTCAGTGTCTGTCTGTGGAGTCAGGATCGAGGAGAGGTGTGAGGTGTTCTTCAGAACATCTGCTAAACTTTTGCTGTGACTGCTACTGGAAAATAAGGATCTCATTCAGATTTCGGATGGCACACTATAATAACTATAATACCACTTGCACACTAAATACAGCACTTGTTAGCCATCATCAGTGTTCTCATTGTGGAAGTAATGCGCTCGATGTTGAGCATCTGCTTAAGGCTTGAGCCCCAGTGAATACCTCAGTGAATACCTCAGTGAATACATTAGTGATTTACATTCAGCCAAAACAATTCTCTCTTGAATGCGGCCTGTTTTGGTAGAGGCACTGATTGATCCAGGGCCTTCATTTGTGTTCTGTTCCCTGAGATGGAGCCCTTTGGGGGCTAATTTTGGCTGTGGTGTGGCAGAGGAACAGGGAGACAAAGAGTGATGGTTCCACATCTGTTTCTGTGCTAACAGAATCCCTGCATCACTGCAGTACCAGGCCTTTTGTTGTGGTCAAGTCAGAGAGAAGGTAAGCTGATTTCAGTATAATGGCAACCAGAGGATGGACAATAAGATATAGATTACAGGAGTAGAGATGTCCCATATATTGCTTTCTCATTGTACATACAATACACTCAGAAGATAGGTCCACAAATTCACAAACACACATGGACACTAGCACACATACCCCCACACACCACAACTTCCTGCTTTTTGATTATGTGCCTCCCAGTAAGTAGAAATTCACTCTTCAATAATTCACTCAAGAATCATATCAATTCAGATAAGGGAAATTATGTAATTACTAAAAGGTAACTGTCTCCGAAGTCTTATTTACCTGTCAATGACATATTCTTCCTGTCTTGGCATCATACAGTTATTCCCTTACACAGAAAGTTCAAATGTCATATTAGAGATGTGCTCTCTGCTTGATGATTGGGTACGTCAGCCATCTCTACCTTCATGCCCCCCCCCCCCCCCCCAGTTTGACATTCAGAATAGACTGATTAGGGAATGATTACCATTGTTCAGGAAACAAAGGGATACCTATGGGACGGATGGAGCAAGGTTAGGTTAAGTTTTGCCTCTATGACAGTACAAGTGAGGGACGAAACTCTCTCTACCTTTACCTTTGCATTAGATTCTCTCTCCATCTGCAGAGTAATCTTTTTTCCTTAGTTATACTTCTACTACTCTCTCTGATTCTCTCTCTCTATTTCTCTCTCTCTTTCTATTTCTCTTAGTTTTTCTCTCTTTCTTTTTCTCTCTCTGTTTCTCTCTGTTTTTTTCTCTATTTCTTTTTCTCTGTTTCTAAGTTCAATTTAAGGGGCTTTATTGGCATGGGAAACATATATTTACATTGCCAAAGCAAGTGAAATTGTCACGTCCTGACCATAGTAAGTGGTCATCCACCTCTGGCCTGCTGGCCCCCCTACCTCTGCGGAAGCACAGTTCCCGCTCAGCCCAGTCACAACCGGTCGCTGCTCTGGCACCCCAATGGTGGAACATGCTCCCTCACGACGCCAGGACAGCGGAGTCAATCACCACCTTCCGTAGACACCTGAAACCCCACCTCTTTAAGGAATACCTGGGATAGGATATAGTAATCCTTCTAACCCCCCCCCCCCCCCCCCAAAAAAAAGATATAGATGTACTATTGTAAAGTGGTTGTTCCACTGGATATCATAAGGTGAATGCACCAATTTGTAAGTCGCTCTGGATAAGAGCGTCTGCTAAATGACGTAAATGTAAATGTTATTTTCTATGGTAGAGTAGGTCAGGGCATGACAGGGGGTGTTTGTCTATGTTTTTTATTTCTATGTTCAGTTTCTAGTTTTGTATTTCTATGTTGGTTTTGTTTGGTATGATCTCCAATTAGAGGCAGCTGGTCGTCGTTGTCTCTAATTGGAGGTCATATTTAAGTTGATCTTTGTCCCACCTGTTTTTGTGGGTGATTAATTTGTGAGTAGTGTGTATTCTCTCTGTGTCACTGTTTTGTTATTTCAAGTATTTGGTGTATTGCAACGTTTCAAGATAATAATAAATATGTGGAACTACAAACACGCTGCGCCTTGGTCCGATCCTTTAAACAGCCGTGACAGAAAAAGATAATAAATAAAAGTGAAATAAACAATAACAATTTACAGTAAACATTACACTCACAAAAGTTCCAAAAGAATAATGACATTTCAAATGTCTATATACAGTGTTGTAATAATGTGAAAATAGTTGAAGTACAAAAGTGAAAATAAATAAACATAAATATAGGTTGTATTTACAATGGTGTTTGTTAAACACTGGTTGCCCTTTTCTTCTGGCAACAGGTCACAAATCTTGCTGCTGTGATTGCACACTGTGGTATTTCACCCAATAGATATTGGAGTTTAATCTGTATAATCTGAGAGAAATATGTGTCTCTAATATGGTCATACATTTGGCGGGAGGTTAATAAGTGCAGCTCAGTTTCCATCTTATTTTGTGGGAATTGTGCACATAGCCTGTCTTCTCTTGAGAGCCAGGTCTGCCTTTGGGGGCCTTTCTCAATAGCAGGGCTATGCTCACTAAGTCTGTACATAGTCAAAGCTTTCCTTAAGTTTGGGTCAGTCACAGTGGTCAGGTATTCTGCCCATGTGTACTCTCTGTTTAGGGCCAAATAGCATTCTAGTTTGCTCTGCTTTTTTTGTTAATTCTTTCCAATGTGTCAAGTAACTATCTTTTTGTTTTCTCATGAATTGATTGGGTCTAATTGTGTAGCTGTCCTGGGGCTCTGTGGGGTCTGTTTGTGTTTGTGAACAGAGCCCCAGGACCTGCATGCTTAGGGGACTCTTCTCCAGGTTAATCTCTCTTTAGGTGATGGCTTTGTTATGGAAGGTTTGGGAATCGCTTCCTTTTAGAATTTAACGGCTCTTTTCTGGATTTTGATAATTAGCGGGTATCGGCCTAATTCTGCTCTGCATGCATTATTTGGTGTTTTATGTTGTACACAGAGGATATTTTTGCAGAATTCTACATGCAGTCTCAATTTTGTGTTTGTCCCATTTTGTGAATTCTTGGTTGGTGAGCGGACCACAGACCTCACAACCATAAGTGGGTTCTATAACTGATTCAAGTATATTTTTTTGGGGGGGGGATATCGAAATGTATGTTCTTTTTTATGGAATAGAAGGCCCTTCTTAGCTTGTCCCTCAGATCGTTCACAGCTTTGTGGAAGTTACCTGTGGAACTGATGTTTAGGCCGAGGAATCTATAGTTTTTGTGTGCTCTAGGGAAACATTGTCTAGATGGAAATTGTATTTGTGGCCCTGGCAACTGGACCTTTTTAGGAACCCCATTATTTTTGTCTTACTGAGATTTACTGTCAGGGCCCAGGTCTGACTATCAGGAATCAAGGTAAGACCCAAGTGCAGGCTGTGTGAAGTAACAATGTTTATTGTAACCACAGGGGCAGGCAAACGACAGGTCAAGGCAGGCAGGGGTCGATAATCCAGAGCAGAGGCCAAGGTACAGGATGGCAGGCAGGCTCAGGGTCAAGTCAGGCAGAGGTCGATAATCCAGAGGTAGAGCAAAGGTACAGGACTGCAGGCAGGCTCAGGTTCAGAGACAGGCAGTAGTCATGCGGGCGGGTACAGGGTCAGGACAGGCAAAGGTCCAAAACCAGGAGGACGCGAAAAAGAGAGACTAGGGAAAAACAGGAGCTGAGACAAAACGCAGGTAGGCTTGAACAAACAAGATGAACTGGCAACAGACAGACAGAAAACACAGGTATAAATACACAGGGGACAAGGGGGAAGATGGGTGACACCTGGAGGGGGGTGGAGACAAGAACAAGGACAGGTGAAACAGCTCAGGGCGTGACACTGACAGAATCTGTGCAGAAGATGTAGGTGTCGCTGTTGGCCTCCTTGGTTGGGCACAGAACCACCAGATCATGAGCAAACAGTAGACATTTGATTTCAGATTCTAGTATCAAATCAAATCAAATTTAATTGGTCACATACACATGGTTAGCAGGTGTTAATGCGAGTGCAGCGAAATGTTTGTGCTTCTAGTTCCGACCATGTAGTAATATCTAACAAGTACTCTAACAATTTCACAACAGCTACCTTATATACACAAGTGTAAACAATGAATAAGAATATGTACATATAAATATATGGATGAGCGATGGCCGAACGGCATAGGCAAGATGCACTAGATGGTATAGAGTACAGTATATACATATGAGATGAGTAATGTAGGGTATGTAAACATTATATAAAGTGGCATTGTTTAAAGTGACTAGTGATACATTTATTGCATCCAATTTTTAATTATTAAAGTGGCTAGAGATTTCAGTCAGTATGTTGGCAGCAGCCACTAAATGTTAGTGATGGCTGATTAACAGTCTGATGGCCTTGAGATAGAAGCTGTTTTTCAGTCTCTCGATCCCAGCTTTGATGCACATGTACTGACCTCGCCTTCTGGATGATAGCGAGGTGAACAGGCAGTGGCTCGGGTGGTTGTTGTCCTTGATGATCTTTTTGGCCTTCCTGTGACATCGGGTGGTGTAGGTGTCCTGGAGGGCAGGTAGTTTGCCCCCGGTGATGCGTTGTGCAGACCTCACTACCCTCTGGAGAGCCTTACGGTTGTGGGCGGAGCAGTTGCCATACCAGGCAGTGATACACCCCGACAGGATGCTGAACATTGGCAAGTATTATACTCGGGAGCGGTGAGCGATGTGCCCGTCTACGGAGCCTGACCAGAAGACCGCTCCGTCTGCCCCTTCTGCAGCACCGTTGTTTTGGGCCGCCTACTGGGATCCGATCCATTGTCCTGGGTGGTGGTCCATACAGAGGATCCGCTTCGGGAAAGTCATATTCCTGGTCGTAATGTTGGTAAGTTGACGTTGCTCTTATATCCAAATTTCTTCCCGGCTGTATATAATAAGACTTAAGATTTCCTGGGGTAACAAAGTAAGAAATAATACATTAAAAAAAAATACTGCATAGTTTCCTAAGAACGCGACCATCTCTGTCGGCGAAATCATACCATAGTAGGGTGAGGCCGGGTGCTGCAGACTGTTCTAGTGGAAAGAAATGTGTGTTTTTCGCCAATTTTAACCACACGCTTGTTGTTTGTGTACATGGATTTTATAATGTCATATGTTTTTTCCCTAACACCCCTTTCCATCAATTTGTGTAGCAGACCCTCATGCCAAATTGAGTCAAAAGCTTTTTTGAAATCAACAAAGCAGGAGAAGACTTTACCTTTGTTTTGGTTTGTTTGTTTGTCAATTAGGGTGTGTGAATATGTGGTCTGTTGGATGGTAATTTGGCAAAAAGCCAATTTGACATTTGCTCAGTACATTTTCTTAGGTTGTCTGCTTGATTTTGTTTTATTTAATAGGGAAGCTGAGGTCAAATATACTGTTTAGGTTTTCTACTGCGAAGTTTACACCTTCACTATTACAATGAAACCTTTTGTCCGGGAAATTGTCTGAAAGGGATTGAATTTCAAATCAAATCAAACTTTTATTTGTCACATGCGCTGAACAGAACAGGTGTAGACCTTACAGTGAAATGCTTACTTACGAGCCCTTAACCAACAATGCAGTTTTCAGAAAAATAAGGGTTAAGTAAAAAATAGATGAGTAAAAAATAAAAGTAACAAATAATTAGAGAACAGCAGTAAAATAACAATAGCGAGGCTATTTACAGGGGGTAACGGTACAGAGTCAATGTGTGGGTGCACCGGTTAGCCAAGGAATTTGTTGTTGCCTAATTGTTTTTTGGTAGATTTCCACACTATTTTCCTTCCATCTATAGCATTTCTTAATATTATTCAGTTCCTTTGGCTTTGATGCCTCATGATTGAGCATAGCTCTGTTCAAGTAGAGTGTGATTTTGTTGGACTGACTGTGAACACCCTAAGAGACTCTGGGTTGAGGTCAGTGATAAAGTAGTCTACAGTACTACCGCCAAGAGATGAGCTACAGGTGTACCTACCATAGGAGTCCCCTCGAAGCCTACCATTGACTATGTACATACCCAGCGTCTGACAGAGCTGGAGGAGTTGTGACTCGTTTTTGTTGGTTATGTTGTTGTAGTTGTGTCTAGGGGGGCACATGGGGGAGGGGATGGTGTCACATCTAGTTAGGTGTTTGTCCCTCTGTGTGCTGAGGGTGTCGGGGTCTTGTCCAGTTCTGGCATTTAGGTCACCATAGACTAGTACATGTCCCTGAGCCTGGAAATTGTTGATCTTCCCCTCTAGGATGGACAAGCTGTCATCGTTAAATTCTATTGGGGGATATAGGTAGCACACATGATCAAATCAAATCAAAGTTTATTTGTCACGTGCGCTGAATACAACAAGTGTAGACCTTACAGTGAAATGTTTTCTTACAGGCTCTAACCAATAGTGCAAAAAAGGTATTAGGTGAACAATAGGTAGGTAAAGAAATAAAACAACAGTAAAAAGACAGGCTATATACAGTAGCGAGTCTATAAAGGTAGCGAGGCTACATACAGACACCGGTTAGTCAGGCTGATTGAGCAGGTATGTACATGTAGATATGGTTAAAGTGACTATGCATATATGATGAACAGAGAGTAGCAGTAGCGTAAAAGAGGGGTTGGCGGGTGGTGGGTGGGACACAATGCAGATTGCCCGGTTAGCCAATGTGCGGGAGCACTGGTTGGTCGGGCCAATTGAGGTAGTATGTACATGAATGAATAGTTAAAGTGACTATGCGTATATGATAAGCAGAGCATAGCAGCAGCGTAAAACGACGGGTGGGGGGGGCCACACAATGTAAATAGTCTGGGTAGCCATTTGATTACCTGTTCAGGAGTCTTATGGCTTGGGGGTAAAAACTGTTGAGAAGCCTTTTTGTCCTAGACTTAGCACTCCGGTACCGCTTGCCATGCGGTAGTAGAGAGAACAGTCTATGACTGGGGTGGCTGGGGTCTTTGACAATTTTTAGGGCTTTCCTCTGACACCGCCTGGTGTAGAGGTCCTGGATGGCAGGCAGCTTGGCCCCAGTGATGTACTGGGCCGTACGCACTACCCTCTGTGTGCCTTGCGGTCAGAGGCCGAGCAATTGCCGTACCAGGCAGTGATGCAACCAGTCAGGATGCTCTCGATGTTGCAACTGTAGAACCTTTTGAGGATCTCAGGACCCATGACAAATATTTTTGTTTCCTGAGGGGGAATAGGCTTTGTCGTGCCCTCTTCACGACTGTCTTGGTGTGTTTGGACCATTCCAGTTTGTTGTTGATGTGGACACCAACGAACTTGAAGCTCTCAACCTGCTCCACTACAGCCCCGTCGATGAGAATGTTGGCGTGCTCGGTCCTCCTTTTCCTGTAGTCCACGGTCATCTCCTTAGTCTTGGTTACGTTGAGGGAGAGGTTGTTATTCTGGCACCACCCGGCCAGGTCTCTGACTTCCTCCCTATAGGCTGTCTTGTCGTTGTCGGTGATCAGGCCTGCCACTGTTATGTCGTCTGCAAACTTAATGATGCTGTTGGAGTCATGCCTGGCCATGCAGTCGTGGGTGAACAGGGAGTACATGAGGGGACTGAGCACGCACCCCTGGGGAGCTCCAGTGTTGAGGATCAGCATGGCAGATGTGTTGCTACCTACCCTCACTACCTGGGGGCGGCCCATCAGGAAGTCAAGGATCCAGTTGCAGAGGGAGGTGTTTAGTCCCAGGATCCTTAGCTTAGTGATGAGCTTTGAGGGTACTATGATGTTGAACGCTGAGCTGTAGTCAATGAATAGCATTCTCACATAAGTGTTCCTTTTGTCCAGGTGGGAAAGGGAAGTGTGGAGTGCAATAGAGATTGCATCGTCTTTGGATCTGTTTGGGCGGTATGCAAATTGGAGTGGGTCTAGGGTTTCTGGGATAATGGTGTTGATGTGAACCATTACAAACCTTTCAAAGCACTTCATGGCTACAGACGTGAGTGCTACGGGTCTGTAGTCATTTAGGCAGGTTGCCTTTGTGCTCTTGGGCACAGGGACTGTGGTGGTCTGCTTGAAAGGACACATGAGGACATTTTTCTCTGTTGAGATAATTTCCTTATTAATTTCTAGCCAGATGTAAAATGTTCCTGTTTTGAATAATTTAATAGAGTGGATTAGGTCTGCTCTATACCAAATTAGCATACCCCCTGAGTCTCTTCCCTGTTTCACACCTGGTAGTTTGGTGGATGGAGTCTGGGTTCCTGCTCTTTTGACCAAAAGCAGATGTTGTTTTTGTGTGGTTTAGGCCCGGACCATGACAGTAGGTGTGAGCAGAGCATGTAGAGCATCTGATACATACCTCTTAGGTCGCAGGATGGGGCTTGGGAGGGTATAATAGCGGAAGCCTGTTGCTCTGCTCACTGCCTGGCCATATGTCCTGCTGTCATGTTGAGGTCCTTGCCGCAGGGGAGGGGGTCATGGGGTGGGCAGAAGGGGCATAGGTCTGATATGGGGAGGCCTATATATGGGGTGGCCAGGGTTTGTTTGGGGTGGTCTTAGTTGGTTGGGGTGTGGCTGGTGATGCTGTGGTCTGGGTGTAGGTCCTATTTGCGTGGGTTCTCTCTGTGCAGGTTCCAGCAGGACTTTTATGGGATCAAAGAGAGAGCACAGCAGGAAAAGCTCTCTCTCTCTGTGACGACTACCCCATCCTGAGTGAGTCTGATCACACCTCTTCAAACTGTCCTGCAGACGAGGATAGTCACCCCCCCAGCACTGAACGCACCCAGGTCCCACAACTGCACTGCTCCTCCACCATTGAGAGGGATACATTCACAGAGCTGGAGAGAGACATGGTGAAGCTTAGAGAGATAGTCCATACAATACAGACAGAACAAACCCACAAAACAGACAAGCATAACAACACCTTCCCAACAAGACCCGGACGGCAGAAGGTGGAGATGGAAGGCTGTCTGAGAGAGCTGGCTGCTCTACGGACTGAGGTGAGAGAACTTAAAGAGGCACACATGGCACTTTTTTATTTCACCTTTATTTAACCAGGTAGGCCAGTTGAGAACAAGTTCTCATTTACAACTGCGACCTGGCCAAGATAAACAAAAGCAGTGTGACAAAAACAACAACACAGAGAGTTACAAATGGTATAAACAAACGAAAAGTCAATAACACAATAGAGAAATCTATATACTGTGTGCAAATGTAGTAAGATTAGGGAGGTAAGGCAATAAATAGGCCATGGAGGCGAAATAATTACAATTTAGCATTAACACTGGAGTGATAGATGTGCAGATGATGATGTGCAAGTAGAGATACTGGGGTGCAAAACGAGCAAAAATAAAAAAAAATTTGGCGAATGAGGTAGTTGGGTGGGCTATTTACAGATGGGCTGTGTACAGGTGGAGTGATCGGTAAGCTGCTCTGACATTTGATGCTTAAAGTTAGTGAGGGAGATACAGTGCCTTGCGGAAGTATTCGGCCCCCTTGAACTTTTCGACCTTTTGCCACATTTCAGGCTTCAAACATAAAGATATAAAACTGTATTTTTTTGTGAAGAATCAACAACAAGTGGGACACAATCATGAAGTGGAATGAAATTTATTGGATATTTCAAACTTTTTTAACAAATAAAAAACTGAAAAATTGGGCCTGCAAAATTATTCAGCCCCCATATGTTAATACTTTGTAGCGCCACCTTTTGCTGTGATTACAGCTGTAAGTCGCTTGGGGTATGTCGCTATCAGTTTTGCACATCAAGAGACTGACATTTTTGCCCATTCCTCCTTGCAAAACAGCTCGAGCTCAGTGAGGTTGGATGGAGAGCGTTTGTGAACAGCAGTTTTCAGTTCTTTCCACAGATTCTCGATTGGATTCAGGTCTGGACTTTGACTTGGCCATTCTAACACCTGGATATGTTTATTTGTGAACCATTCCATTGTAGATTTTGCTTTATGTTTTGGATCATTGTCTTGTTGGAAGACAAATCTCCGTCCCAGTCTCAGGTCTTTTGCAGACTCCATCAGGTTTTCTTCCAGAATGGTCCTGTATTTGACTCCATCCATCTTCCCATCAATTTTAACCATCTTCCCTGCCCCTGCTGAAGAAAAGCAGGCCCAAACCATGATGCTGCCACCACCATGTTTGACAGTGGGGATGGTGTGTTCAGGGTGATGGGCTGTGTTGCTTTTACGCCAAACATAACGTTTTGCATTGTTGACAAAAAGTTCGATTTTGGTTTCATCTGACCAGAGCACCTTCTTCCACATGTTTGGTGTGTCTCCCAGGTGGCTAGTGGCAAAATTTAAACGACACTTTATGGATATCTTTAAGAAATGGCTTTCTTCTTGCCACTCTTCCATAAAGGCCAGATTTGTGCAGTATACGACTGATTGTTGTCCTATGGACAGAGTCTCCCACCTCAGCTGTAGATCTCTGCAGTTCATCTAGAGTGATCATGGGCCTCTTGGCTGCATCTTTGATCAGTCTTCTCTTTGTATGAGCTGAAAGTTTAGAGGGACGGCCGGGTCTTCGTAGATTTGCAGTGGTCTGATACTCCTTCCATTTCAATATTATCGCTTGCACAGTGCTCCTTGGGATGTTTAAAGCTTGGGAAATCTTTTTGTATCCAAATCCGGCTTTAAACTTCTCCACAACAGTATCTCGGACCTGCCTGGTGTGTTCCTTGTTCTTCATGATGCTCTCTGCGCTTTAAACAGACCTCTGAGACTATCACAGAGCAGGTGCATTTATACGGAGACTTGATTACACACAGGTGGATTCTATTTATCATCATTAGTCATTTAGGTCAACATTGGATCATTCAGAGATCCTCACTGAACTTCTGGAGAGAGTTTGCTGCACTGAAAGTAAAGGGGCTGAATAATTTTTTTTTTTGTTAAAAAAGTTAGAAATATCCAATAAATTTCGTTCCACTTCATAATTGTGTCCCACTTGTTGTTGATTCTTCACAAAAAATTACAGTTTTATATCTTTATGTTTGAAGCCTGAAATGTGGCAAAGGTCAAAAAGTTCAAGGGGGCCGAATACTTTCGCAAGGCACTGTATAAGTCACCAGCGTCAGTGATTTTTGCAAATCGTGAACTGGAAGGAAAGTGGCCAAAGGAGGAGTTGGCTTTGGGGATGACCAGTGAAATATACCTGCTGGAGGGCGTGCTACGGGTGGGTGTTGCTATGGTGACCAGTGAGCTGAGATAAGGTGGGGTTTACCAAGCAAAGAGTTATAGATGACCTGGAGCCAGCGGGTTTGGCGACGAATCTAAAGAGAGGACCAGCCAACGAGAGCATACAGGTCGCAGTGGTGGGTAGTATATGGGCTTTGTTGACAAAACAGATGGCACTGTGATAGATTACATCTAAATTTGCTGAGTAGAGTGTTGGAGGCTATTTTGTAAATGACATCGCTAAAGTCAAGAATCGGTAAGATAGTCAGTTTTACGAGGGTATGTTTAGCAGCATGAGTGAAGGAAGCTTTGTTGCAAAATAGGAAGCCGATTCTAGATTTCATTTTGGATTGGAGATGCTTAATGTAAGTCTGGAAGGAAAGTTTACAGTATAACCTGACACATAGGTATTTGTTGTTGTCCACATATTCTAAGTCAGAACCGTCCAGAGTAGTGATGCTAGTCGGGTGGGCGGGTGCAGGCAGCAATCGGTTGAAGAGCATACATTTACTTTTACTAGCATTTAACAGCAGTTGGAGGCCACGGAAGAAGTGTTGTATGGCATTGAAGCTCGTTTGGAGGTTTTTAACACAGTGTCCAAAGAAGGGCCAGATGTATACAGAATGGTGTCGTCTGCGTAGAGTTGGATAAGAGAATCACCAGCAGCAAGAGCGACACCATTGATATATAGAGAGAAAAGAGTCAGCCCAAGAATTGAACCCTGTGGCACCCCCATAGAGACTGCCAGAGGTCCAGACAACAGGCCCTCCGACTTGACACACTGAACTCTATCTGAGAAGTAGTTGGTGAACCAGGCGAGGCAGTCAATTGAGAAACCAAGGCTGTTTAGTCTGCCGATAAGAATGCGGTGATTGACAGAGTCGAAAGCCTTGGCCAGGTCGATGAATACAGCTGCACAGTACTGTCTTTTATCGATGGCGGTTATGATATCGTTTACGACCTTGAGAGTGGCTGAGGTACACCCATGACCAGCTCAGAAACCAGATTGCATTCCGGATAATTCGAAATGGTCGTCTGGAGAATTCGAAATGGTCGGTGATCTGTTTATTAACTTGGCTTTCGAAAACTTTACAAAGGCAGGGCAGGATGGATATAGGTCTATAACAGTTTGGGTCTAGAGTGTCTCCCCCTTTGAAGAGGGGGATGACCGCGGCAGCTTTCTAATCTTTAGGGATCTCAGACGATACAAAAGAGAGGTTGAACAGGCTAGTAATATGGGTTGCAACAATTGCGGGTGGATCATTTTAGAAAGAGAGAGTCCAAATTGTCTAGCACGGCTGATTTGTAGGGGACCAGATTTTGCAGCTCTTTCAGAACATCAGCTATCTGGATTTGGGTGAAGGAGAAGCTGGGGGGGGGGGGGGGGGGGCTTGGGCAAGTTGCTGCGGGGGGTGCATAGCTGCTGGCCTGGGTAGGGGTAGCCAGATGGAAAGCATGGCCAGCCGTAGAAAAATGCTTATTGAAATTCTCAATTATTGTGGATTTATCGGTGGTGACAGTGTTTCCTAGCCTCAGTGCAGCAGTGGGCAGCTGGGAGGAGGTGCTCTTACTCTCCATGGACTTTACAGTGTCACAGAACTTTTTGGAATTTGTGCTACAGGATGCAAATTTCTGTTTGAAAAAGCTAGCCTTGGCTGTCCTAACTGCCTGTGTATATTGGTTCCTAACTTCCCTGAAAAATTGCATATCACGGGGGCTATGCGATGCTAATGCAATACGCCACATTATGTTTTTGTGCTGGTTAAGGGCAGTCAAGTCTGTAGTGAACCAAGGACTATATCTGTTCTTAGTTCTACATTTTTTGAATGGGGCATGCTTATTTAAGATGGTGAGGAAAGCACTTTTAAAGAATAACCAAACATCATCTACTGACGGGATGAGGTCAGTATCCTTCCAGGATACCTGGGCCAGGTCGATAAGAAAGGCCTGCTCGCTGAAGTGTTTTAGGGAGCGTTTGACAGTGATGAGGGGTGGTTGTTTGACCACGGATCCATTATGTACGCAGGCAATGAGGCAGTGATTGCTGAGATTCTGGTTGAAGACAGCAGAGGTGTATTTAGAGGGCAGGTTGGTCAGGATGATATCTATGAGGGTGCCCGTGTTTACGGATTTGGGGTTGTACCTGGTAGGTTCCTTGATAATTTGTGTGAGATTGAGGGCATCTAGCTTAGATTGCAGGACGGGCGTGGTGTTAAGCATATCCCAGTTTAGGTCACCTAACAGTACAAACTCCGGAGATAAATGAGGGGCAATCAATTCGCATATGGAGTCCAGGGTACAACTGGGGGCTGAGGGGGGTCTATAGCAAGTGGTAACCGTGAGAGACTTATTTCTGGAAAGGTGTATTTTTAGAAGTAGAAGCTCGAACTGTTTGGGCGCAGACCTGGATAGCATGACAGAACTCTGCAGACTGTCTCTGCAGTAGATTACGACCCCACCCCCTTTGGCAGTTCTATCTTGGCAGAAAATGTTATAGTTGGGGATGGAAATTTCAGAGTTTTTGGTGGCCTTCTGAAGCCAGTATTCAGACATGGCAAGGACATCAGGGTTGGCGGAGTGTGCTAAATCAGTGAATGAAACAAACTTAGGGAGGAGGCTTCTGATATTAACACACATGAAACCAAGGCTTTTACGGTTACAGAAGTCAACAAATGATAGTGCCTGGGGAATAGGTGTGGTACTGTGGTCTACAGGGCCTGGGTTAACCTCTACATCACCAGAGAAACAGAGGAGGAGTAGGATAAGGGTATATCTTAAAGCTATAAGAACTGGCCGTCTAGTGCATTATGAACAGAGAGAAAAAGGAGAAGATTTCTGGGTGTAGTAGAATAGATTCAGGGCATAATGTACAGACAAGGGTATGGTAGGACGTGAGTACAGTGGAGGTAAACCTAGGCATTGAGTGACGATGAGAGAGGTTTCATCTCTGGTGGGACCACTTAAGCCAGGTGAGGTCTCCGCATCTGTGGGGGGTGAGACAAAAGAGCTGTCTTAGGCAAGGTGAGCAGAGCTGAAGCCTCTACAGTGAAATAAAACAATAAGGACTAACCGAGACAGCAGTAGACAAGGCATTTTGACATTAGAGAGAGGCATATTGACATTAGAGAGAGGCATAAAGCAGTCACAGGTGTTGATCGGGAGAGCTAAGACAACAAAGGATACACAGCGATGAATGGGCAGAGGGGGTCAGTTAGGTACATACAGTACCTGAGTTCGAGGCTGGGGCCGACAGATAAACAAAATGAGGTACCGTGTTATTGAAACCGACCAGGGGGCATCAGCTGTGTAGCCAAGTGATCATAGGGTCCAAAGAACAGCAATAGGTGAGTCAGGGAGCTGTTCAGTAGTCAGTACTACGCTAGGCGAGTGGGAGACACAGCGCTTAGAAAGCTAGCGGCCCGGGGCAAGAAGATGGGTCTTCAGGCGACATTGCAATGGAAAAGCCCATTGAGACCACATCGGGCAACAACGTCGGCAGACCAGTCGTGATGGATCGGCGGGGCTCCGCGTCGACAACAAAGGGTCCAGGCCAATTGGCAAAAGAGGTATTGTAGCCCTCGAATTAGCTGGTATATGGGCCTAGCTCGTGGCTAGCTCAAGGCTAACTGGTGCTTGCTATGGGACAGAGGCATTAGCTAACAGTAGCCACTTGGTAGCAGCTAGCTAGCTGCAATGATCCGGTGTAATGATCCAGAGCGGCAGGAATGCGGTGATGTGGTAGGGGGAAGCAGTCCAATATGCTCTGGGTTGATATCACGCTGTGCAGACTGGCATGTATTGTCCGAGCTAAAGCTGGCGGTGTCCGAGCTAAAAGTTGAAGACCGCTAGCCGTGGCTAACAAAGACTAGTAGCTAGTTGGCTGGCTCCTGACGGAGGTTCCAGTAATAAGGTATAAAAATAGCAGATCCGTACCACATTGGGTGAGGCCAGTTGCAGGAAAGTATACTTAGATCATATATAGAAAGTGAGATTAAAATGTATACGAGAAAAGATTTTAAAAAACTATTTACACGGGATGAGACAAAGACAAACACTACACAAAACCGAGTGCTACGCCATCTTGGACTGTAACTCTGAGGGCACTGAAGGACGAGGTCAGAAAGCTGAGGTGTGACAGAGAGCAGGACACTCCCCCAGACAAGCCAGCAGAACAGCCCACCTCAGACCTGAACCACAACCTCAACACCACAATGGGACAGACAACACAGGACCCACCAACCCAACAGACCCCACACCCTCCTAAGAGCCCTCAAATGGCAAACACATTCAAGAGGATAAACTTTTTCCCAAACACAATGTGGCTAAACTCTGGTACCCAAACACTAGGCATGCCCTGGAGCTGTTGTCAGAGGACAGGCTAGGGTCCCCCAGCCACATCATAATTCACACGGGCACAAATGACCTGAGGACCCAGTAGGAAAGGGTGGCAACACTCAAGGGAGTGATTGAAAAAACGTCTTCCGCTTTCCCCAACGCAGAAGTGGTTGTCTCCACCCTGCTATCATGAAAATACTTTCACCCTGCCACCATACAGCTGGTGAATGCAAGCATTTCGCCAGTCTGTCTCAAAACCTAATATATAGTACCTGGCCCACCACTCCACCCTGGACATGAAGAGCCTTTACGACCAGGTCCACCTCTACAACTTTTGCCAGCACCCTGAAGGATATCACCCTCAACCGTAGCCCCTGCATCTCACACAGGAGCAACAGAGCAACGGACACCCCGCCCAGACCAGCAAGCCTCTCTGTTTCTCTCTCTCTCTTTCTCTCTCTCTCTATTTCTCTCTCTCCATTTCTCTCTCTCTATTTCTGATTCTCTCTCTCTATGTTTCTCTCTGTGTTTCTGTTTCTGTTTCTTTATCTCTGTTTCTCTGTTTCTCTCTCTATCTAGTTAATGTATTTTGTGATTTAAATAGAGAAGTCTTCTTTCTGAGTCATAGTTACTAAAAGGTAACTGTCTCTGAAGTCTTATTTACCTGTCAATGACATATTCTTCCTGTCTTGGCATCATACAGTTATTCCCTTACACAGAAAGTTCAAATGTCATATTAGAGATGTGCTCTCTGCTTGATGGAGGTCCTTGGGTATGTTGGCCATCTCAACCTTCATGACATTCAGAATAGACTGATTAGGGAATGATTACCATTGTTCAGGAGACAAAGGGATACATATGGGTCTGATGGAGCAAGTGCCGTGGAAATTCATCTATACTGAGAGAGACTTGGACAATTATTTAAACAATCAATCTTTATTTAACATTGATTCATTATCGCAATAATGAAGCTGGTCGACTGCCCACTCTAAAGTGTGTTGCTGAGACCGTAACCTTACAGAGGAATCCTGGTTCTTATATAGCTGACACTAAAAATGCTCATCATGGCTGGTTCCACCCCTCCCATGCAGATTGGGAGGCATCATGAGCCACCTTGGGTTCATCTTGTGGTTATCTGCAGCTGGTGTTGCTTTAACCCCCAACCTGGCTTAGTTTCCCAGATGGCAGGATGATTAGGAACAATGAGGGTTTTGTTCTACTCCTCCAGGCTATCTCTACCTCGGTTACACCTACCACATCTTGTGGAATGCAGTCTTTAGGTTTTATCACCAAGTCAATTGTCAGCTCAAGCCCCAGAGGCCCAACTCAGTCCCACAGACTCATACTCATCAAAGCTATTTGATGCATAAACAGTATTATAACATAATCTTGTAATTTTTCTATCACACAAGGTTACAGTAGGTTAAGGTTTGCCTCTATGACAGTAATAGTGAGGGACGAAACTCTCGCTACCTTTACCTTTGCATTTAATTCTCACTCCATCTGCAGAATCATCTGTTGTTCTTTAGTTCTACTACTCTCTCTTTTTCTCTTTCTATCTCTCTCTATTTCTCTCTCTCTCTGTTTCTCTCTCTGTTTCTCTCTGTTTTTTCTCTCTACTTCTCTCTGTTTCTCTCTCTTTCTGTTCCTCTCTCAATCTGTTTCTCTCTCTTTATTTCTCTCTCTGTTTCTATCCCTCTATTTCTCTCTCTCTGTTTCTCTGTTTTTTTTCTCTATTTCTCTCTCTGTGTTTTTCTCTCTCTTTCTGTTTCTCTCTCAATCTGTTTCTCTTAATCTGTTTCTCTTTCGCTGTTTATCTCTATGTTTCTCTCTCTCTTTCTGTTTCTCTCTCTCTCTGTTTCTCTCTCTATGTTTCTTTCTCTCTGTTTCTCTCTCTCTGTTTCTCTCTCTCTGTTTCCCTCTCTCTATTTCTCTAGTTCATTTATTTTGTGATTTAAATAGAGAAGTCTCCTTTCTGAGTCATAGTGGGCCGTAATATGCGTCTGTATGAGGGTAGGTAGACAACTAGAGGTAGATACTAAGTGACACATGGTGGTGAGAGTTTAAAGAGGAGTAACTCAGGGCAGAGAGAATTTTTTTGGTGATCAGGTCCAGTGCCCCAGAGCAGACCTCCAGTCAGAGAGATGGATCTCCATGCTCAATCACCAGAGAGCCGCTCGCTGCGGGCCCCAAGGAGAATGACTCTTTGTTCCCTGTCACAACTCAGACATCACCCTGGTTGAGGGCCCACTGGAGTGAGGATACTTTTTGCAACGCTACAGGTAGTTTACCAAAGTAACCAGAATCTTCAGTCATTTTGGTAATTAGCAGACCCAAAAATGATTAATATATAGTATGTTTGTTATATCTGTGTCCATATTTTCCATGAGTTTCTCATCGACCATATGATTCAAGAGAAAATAGACAAATTATTGAAAAAAGTATCTAATCAACAATGGCATTATTTTCAACTAACTCTGCAACTCTTCCAACTATTGACATTTTTCACAACTGCCATCAGTTTGATGCCAAAACATTGACAAAAAATAAGTACTGATATAGTAAAATAAATACAAGTGTGTAAAAAGGATATTTCATGCTGAAACCCTCATTCTAAACATCAATCGTATTCACTAAGTTGAAGGTTTATATTTAGGATAATGTTTTACAGCTTTGTCGTTCTATATACAGTACCAGTCAAAAGTTTGGACACGTACTCATTCAAGGGTTTTTCTTTATTTGCACTATTTTCTACATTGTAGAATAATAGTGAAGACATCAAAACTATGAAATAACACATATGAAATCATGTAGTATTCCAAAAAGTGTTAAACAAATCAAAATATATTTTATATTTGAGATTCTTCAAAGTAACCACCCTTTGCCTTGATGACAGTGTTGCACACTCTTGGGATTCTCTCAACCTGCTTCACCTGGAATTCTTTTCCAACAGTCTTGAAGGAGTTCCCACATATGCTGAGCACTTTTTGGCTGCTTTTCCTTCACTCTGCGGACTCATTAGACCAAAGGACAGATTTCCACCAGTCTAATATCCATTGCTTGTGTTTCTTGGGCAAAGCAAGTCTCTTCTTCTTATTGGTGTCCTTTAGTAGTGGTTTCTTTGCAGCAATACGACCACGATGGCCTGATTCACACAGTCTCCTCTGAACAGTTGATGTTGAGATGTGCCTGTTACTTGAACTCCGTGAAGCATTTATTTGGGCTGCAATTTGTGAGGCTGGTAACTCTAATGAACTTATCCTCTGCAGTAGAGGTAACTCTGGGTCTTCCTTTCCTGTGGCGGTCCTCATGAGAGTCAGTTTCATCATAGCGCTTCATGGTTTTTGCGACTGCACTTGAAGAAACTTCTTGAAATGTTACGTATTGACGGACCTTCATGTCTTAAAGTACTGATGGACTGTCGTTTCTCTTTGCTTATTTGAGCTGTTCTTGCCATAATTTGGACTTGGTCATTTAACAAATAGGGCTATCTTCTGTATACCACCCCTACTTTGTCACAACACAACTGATTGGCTCAAACGCATTAAGACGGAAAGAAATACCACAAATTAACTTTTAATAAGGCACACCTGCATGAAATGCATTCCAGGTGACTACATCATGAAGACTGATTGAGAGAATGCCAAGTGTGAAAAGCTGTCATCAAGGCAATAGGTGGCTACTCTGAAGAATCTCAAATAAATACAAATATTGTGTCCAAACTTTTGACTGGTACTGTATATATTTTTTATTGCATTTTTCTTATTTAATTATTCCAAATATTTTACATGTGATAAGGTCACACAGAGGACCATAGATAATTACAGACACCTGTGATCATCTAAAATACCCAAAAGGGCCACTAGATGTCCTGTGATAGATTACAAAAAATCATTGAAAGATACCAAAATTCTGGTAGTTTACTGGTAAACTTCGAAAGTTTCCAGTAATATACCCCCCTTTGCAGCCCTAGCCACAAGACATTAAGATTATTTTGAAAATAATTTAGCAAAATTCACTTCAGTAGCACATCAAAGGAGTCTGACGACGGAGGGAGCTCCCCCATCCTCCCACGCCCTGCCTTGGTGCTCTACTGGAAGTGACCAACATTAATGATTTTCTTTCTGGTTTCCCTCATGCGTGACCAGGAATGGAAGGCACTGTGCTCTCTGCTGCTTTGGTGTCCCTTGTTCCCTGTCAGATGTCCCTGTCACAGACAGGTCTGCTGCTAACAAGATGCCTTCTGCCTGGCCACAGAGTGATGAAGCTGAGAAGCTGACAAACTGACAGTCAGCATGACTCACCATCACCAACCAGGCACAGCACCGGAACCAACACACACTCCAAATACACACCCTAAATACACAATCTGAACACACACTCCGAATACAGAGCGTTTTACTGCAAGTGCATTCAAATAAGGAGGCTGAAAGGAACACAAGATATGAGTATCATAAATCAAATCTAGTAACAAACTGTGCTAAAATGAGAATAACATGTACTGTAAACTAAAAAAAGTGAAATGTTAAGATACAATATGCATATAAGTGTGAGTGACCGACACATCAACATGTGACTGATATCCACAGTATCCTGGGCCTAATCTACTTGGATTCAATCTGCTCTCTCTCTCTACTGCTGTGAGGTGGTTAGTCTCTGCAGGGAGCTGGGTGCAGGAGACACTCCAGTCAGCCTTGATCAAACACAAACAGGCAGGTTTGTTCTCACTTCCGCTCACTCCCACACAGCTTAGAGCTCTCTGAGAGACAAGGCCAGATGTGGCCAGCACCGATCTCTATCTGAGGGGGTCTGAAGTCATAGATGGGTGTTGTACATTTTCCCCGAAAGTGTTGTTCCCCCTCGGATGTAACGCATGCACTTCTTATAAGATCTGTGGAGAGTGTTTTGGGTCCTGACCCTTCTTTGTGATGAAAGCTTGTCTGTAGTATTGATGATGCTGTAGCTACATATGTTCTGGACACAATGTATTACAGTGCTGGTAGTACTGGGTTTATATTCCAGAAAGTACTGGGTTTATGTGTGATTCAAAACTTGTAAAAGCTGCACATGATTTAAAAAAATCTTGAATCGAAGTTATGATATTTAGCATCGAAATCACAGTGCATCTTGGGTAACTTCCCAAGCAACTTTAATTATACGGGTGGTGAGAGAGAAAGAGGAAAAGTTGGTATGAGAGTAGGGAGATAATATATGATGTTTTTATGAGAGTAGGGAGATAATACAATAAGGGCACAAGGCGAGACCCAAATGCAGACACAGGAGGCAGATGGTAGAGCTAAGATATGTATTATAACAAAGGGAGTAGGCAAAGGCAGGTCGGGGACAGGCGAGAGTTCATAAATCAGGTTAGAGTCCAAACAGTACCAGACGGCCTACCAGGCAGTCTCGAGGTCAGGCCAGGCAGGGGTTGGAAGCCAGATCCGAGTCCAAAACAGTACAAATGGATAGTCAGGCTGGTAGTCAGAACAAGCAGAGTGGTCAGGCAGGCGGGTTCGGAGTCAGGACAGGCAAGGGTCGAAACAAGGAGGTCTAGAAACAGAGGCTGGGAAAAATAGGAGCAAGGAAAATCGCTGGTTGACTTGGCAAACAAGACGAACTGGCACAGATAGACAGTAAGCACAGGATAATAGGGATAATAAGCGACACCTGGATGGGGTGGAGACAACCACAAGGACAGATGAACCAGATCAGAGTGTGACAGTACCCCCCCCCCCCCCCCCAGATGTGCCACCTGGCGTCCAACCTGGGTGCATACCTGGTTGACCGGGGTGTCGGCGATGAGGGCTGGATCCAGGATGTCTCTAACGGGAACCCAGCACCTCTCCTCCAGGCCGTAACCCTTCCAGTCAACTAGGTACTGGAAACCCCTGCCCCATGATCGAACACCTAGCCCCCCCCCCCCCCCCCCCCCGTGTATGCTGGATGGCCATCAATGACAGAGGGAGGGGGGGTGGGCCTGGGGACAGAAGACAAAGGACCGTGAGACACGGGCTTAATCCTAGACACATGGAAAGTAGTGTGAATACGTAGGGTATGGGGTAACAAGAGACGGACAACAGTGGAACTAAGGACTCTAGAGATGGGAAAAGGACCAATGAAATGGAGGGACAGTTTGCTGGACTCTACCCGAAGGGGCAGTTCCAGTGTGGACAACCATACCCTCTGCCCAATGCGGTAACGGGGAGCTGGAGTCCAACGGCGGTCCCTTGTTGACGATACCTGGAGTTGGTCTTGAGAAGCTCTTCTACCCGAGCTCTTCTCCAGGTACGTCGACAGTGGCGGATGAACATCTGGGCTGAGGGTACGTTGACTTCTGGTTCTTGTTCTGGGAAGTGTGGAGGCTGGTACCCCAAAAGGGGAGAGTCCCGTGGCTGAACAGGGAAGAGTGTTCCACCCAGACCAGTTGTCGGCTCCAGGTAGTGGGGTTGGTTGAGACCAGGCATCTTAGGGTCCTGGATAGCTCGCTCCGACTGGCCGTTAGATTGGGAATGGAATCCGGAGAATAGGCTGGCCGACGCCCCAATTATGGTGCAGAACGCCTTCCAGAACTGAGACGAGAACTGAGGACCCCGGTCGGAAACCATATCCACCGGGAGTCCATGGATCCGGAAGACGTGCTGCACCATGAGCTGGGACGTTTCCTTGGCAGAGGGAAGTTTGGGGAGAGGGATGAAATGAGCGGCCTTTGAGAACCATAGTGTTGCCATCAGACGGGGGACGCCCAGTGACAAAGTCCAGAGAGATATGGGACCTTGGATGATGGGCCGGTAGTGGCCGAAGAAGGCCAGAAGGAGCTTGCCATGGAGTCTTGTTCTGAGCACACACCGTGCACGCGGTGACGTCAGGAACCATTGTGGGCCACCAGAAACGTTGTCGGAGGAATGCTAAGGTACGGCGGGAACCTGGATGACAGGTCAGTCTGGAGGAATGAGCCCATTCCAGGACCCGGGACCGGACTGAGTTAAGGACAAACAGCCGGTTAGCCAGGCCCCCTTCAGGTCCAGGCTGGGAACGTTGTGACTTGTGAACCAGGGTCTCAATCCCCCAACCCACTGAGGCTGCAAGGCATGAGGTAGGGAGAATGATTTCGGAGACCAAGAGTGTGGCAGATGAACTGCAGAGGTGGGACAGGGTGTCAGGCTTCACATTTTTTGGACCCTGCGCAGGAGGAAATAGTGAAGTTAAATCTTGTAAACAAGAGAGCCCACCGGGCCTGCCTGGAGTTAAGGCACTTGGCTGTATGGAGATATTCCACATTTTTATGGTCGGTACAGACCAAGAATGGCTGTTCTGCTCCTTCCACTCTTTCAACGCCATCTTGACCGCCAGGAGTTCTCGGTTGCTTATGTCGTAGTTCCTCTCCGCAGGATTTAGACGATGGGACAGGAAGGCACAGGGATGAAGCTTTTGGTCCTGGGCAGATCGCTGAGACAGGATGGCCCCCACTCCAACATCAGAAGCATCAAGCTCTAACACAAATTGACGGGACGGGTCCAGATGGACGAGGATGGGTGCTGTGGTGAACCGATGCGTCAGGTCCACAAAGGCTCTGTCGACAGCTGGAGACCATGTGAACGGTATTTTGTGAGAGGTGAGTGCAGAGAGGGGGCCGCCAAGGTACTGTAGCCCCAAATAAAACAATGATAGAAGTTAGCGAAACCCAGGAAACATTGTAACTGCACCCTGGACATAGGTTGAGGCCAATCTACCAGAGCTTTCACTTTTCCAGGATCCATTTGGATATTTCCCTCAGCGATGACATATCCCAGAAAGGAGATTGTAGAGCGGTGGAACTCACACTTCTCGGCTTTCACGAACAATTGGTTCTCCAGGAGGTGCTGAAGGATCTGTCTGACATGAAGAACATGTTCTTGGGCAGACTGGGAAAAAAACAGGATGTCGTCAAGGTAGACAAACACAAAATGGTTTAGCATGTTCCAGAGCACATCGTTTACGAAACGGCATGACCTGGTACTCATAATGTCCGCTGGCTGTGTTGAATGCTGTCTTCCACTCATCTCCTTCGCGTATCCGAACCAGGTGGTAGGCATTCCGAAGGTCCAGCTTGGAAAGAATGGTGGCCCCCTGGAGAGGTTCAAAAGCCGAGGAGAGGAGTGGTAGAGGGTAACGATTCTTAATCATAATGTCATTCAGACCCCGGTAGTCAGTGCACAGACACAGGATCTTGTCCTTCTTCTACACAAAGAAAAACCCTGCGCCGGAAGGAGATGCAGATGGACGGACGCCTCCAGTAGCCAAAGACTCCTCTATGTACTCCTCCATGGCCTTGGTCTCCAGGCCGGATAGAGAATATAGCCGATCACGAGGTGGTGTAGTGCCTGGGAAGAGATCAATGGCATAATCATAAGGACGGTGCAGGGGAAGGGAGGTAGCAGGTGCCTTACTGAACACTTCCAGGAGGTCATGGTATTCAGTGGGAATGGCAGAGACATCCAAAACCTTGCTAATGCCCTGAGGAGGACGTCTTGGTGACGGATGTACTGCTTTAAGACAGTGGAAATGGCAAAATGGGCTCCAACCCAGGATGGAGCTCGTGGTCCAGTCAATAACAGGGTTGTGTTTTTGGAGCCAGGACAATACCAAAACAAGAGGAACATGTGGAGATGCAATGAGGAGGAACTGTATGGTCTCACTTTGGTTTCCTGAAACCCATATATGAACGGACACTGTACTATGGGTGACTCTTCCAATTGAGAGGCCGTCTAGTGCCCTTGCATCCATGGGGACAGAGAGGGGTTGAGTGGGAATACCAAGTTCAGAAACAATAGTAGCATCCATAAAACTTTCATCAGCCCTAGAGTCAATGAGCACTCGGAGAGACTTAGATTGGTCTCCCCACAGAAAAAGCACAAAAAAAGGAGTGCGTGTGATGGGAATTAGGGAACTCTCAGTCTGGCTCACCAGAGTACTTGTACCCACCAGAGACAAGGGTTTCCTACCCGGTCAGGTAGTTATATAATGTCCTGCCCCTCCACAGTACAGATAACAGTTTGAACTCAGCCTATGTGAGTGTTCCCCAACCGATAACCTAGCTCTTCCCAGTTGCATAAGCTCAGGAGTATCCAACTCACCCGGCGTTGATAATTCTCGGGGAACCTCGAATACACACTTCGGGGATTTCTGGATTCTTTAGGACCAATGCCATCATCAGATGAACGAGTGTTCCCGAGGCCCGACCTCCTCTCACACCGGCGTTCTCGTAGACGGCCATCAATCCTAATTGAAAGGGCGATAAGGGAATCGAGGTCCAGTGGTATTTCCCGAGCTGCGAGTTCGTCCTTTATTCCCTCCGACAGTCCATGGAGGAAGGTGTCGAACAGAGCCTCTGGATTCCAGGAACTCTCGGCGGCCAATGTGCGAAAATCTACTGCGTAGTCTGCCACACTTCGGAAGTTCTGATGTACCTGCAGTAGTTTTTGAGACGCCTCCCTCCAGGGCACCAGAGAATCAAAAACCATCCTCACTTCTGCCATGAATTCCTCCAAGCTCTAGCACACAGCAGATTGCTGCTCCCACACAGCTGTTGCCCAGGAAGAGCCTCCTTCCAGACATTAGCGTGATTAAATACGCTATCTTCGATCGGTCCGACGGGAATGAAGAGGGCTGGAGTTCGAAGATGAGAGAGCATTGGGAAAGGAATGCCTGGCAGGTACCAGAATCGCCTGCATAACGTTCCGGAGGAGTTAAGTGGGGTTCTCGGGGAGCTGGGGTAGGTTGAACCAATCCACCACTAGTAGGAAGGTTACTGGGTGGTTGGGAGGTCTCAGATGTGGCGTGCTGCCTATGAGCTGATTCACTGATTTGCTCTATTATTGCCTTGAACCCTTGGTCGTGGCATTCCGTCCTGGAACGAAGCCCTTCCAAAAGGTCCCTGCAGGGAGCCAATGGTGGCTCCCTGCAGGGAGACAACGTGATGGAGCTGGTCCAAGTCTGCTAGGTCTGTCATGGCCAGTTCGTACTATAAGGGAACAAGGCAAGACCCTAATGCAGACACAGAAGGCAGATGGTAGAGCTCCGATATTATTATAACAAAGGGAGCAGGCAAAGGCAGGTCGGGGACAGGCGAGAGTTCATAAACCAGGTCTCGAGGTCAGACCAGGCAGGGGTCGGAAACCAGATCCGAGTCCAAAACAGTACAAGGGGATAGGCAGGCTTGTAGTCAGAACAGGCAGGCGGGTTCGGAGTCAGGACAGGCAAGGGTCGAAACAAGGAGATCTAGAAACAGAGACTGGGAAAAAATAGGAGCAAGGAAAAACGCTGGTTGACTTGGCAAACAAGACGAACTGGCACAGAGAGACAGGAAACACAGGGATATATACACCGTGGATAATAAGCGACACCTGGAGGGGGTGGAAACAATCACAAGGACAGGTGAACCAGATCGGGGTGTGACAAATACAGTATGTTGATATAAGAGTAGGGAGATGATACAGTATTTTGGTATGAGAGTAGGGAGATAATACAGTATGTTGGTATGAGAGTAGGAAGATAATACAGTATGTTGGTATGAGAGTAGGGAGATAATACAGTATGTTGTTATGAGAGTAGGGAGATAATACAGTATGTTGTTATGAGAGTCGGGAGATAATGCAGTATGTTGGTATGAGAGTAGGTATGAGAGCTGAACATTTAAATAAGGAAGAAAAGGAAAATGTGAGACAAGGAGGAGATAATAGTGTGTGTGTGTTTGTGTGTGTGTGTATGTGTGTGAGAGAGAGAGAGCATGTGTGTGTTAATAGGGCTTGCAGAGGAACAGGCACACAGAGCTCCCAGGCAGCAGCTAGATGTAATATAAATCCACAGAGCCTCCTTCTGTTGTAATCAGCAGTGTGATGGTGCGATCACACCTCCTCTCTAGACCTCCAAACAACTCCTCCTTTTCTCCTCACGTCTCTCCACTCCCTTGTTTCTCTCTCTCTCTCTCTCTCTCTCTCTCTCTCTCTCTCTCTCTCTCTCTATTCAATTCAAAGGGCTTTATTGGCATGGGAAACATATGAAAGTGCAATAGATAATATACAAAAGTGAAATAAACAATCAGAAATAAACAGTAAACATTACACTCACAGAAGTTTAATATCATAATTCCAAATTAGAATACCCCCTGAGTCATTTCCCTGTTTCACACCTGGCAATTTACTGGATGGGACTTCCAGCTCTCTGTAACCTAGAGGGCAACCAGTGTGTCTGTCTCCTCTATACCATGTTTCTTGTAGGATGACAATATCTGTATTTCCAATTTCTTTGATGAAGTCTGTGTTCCTGCTCTTTAGGACAAAGGCAGATGACCTCAGACCAGGATGAAACAGTCTCTCTCTCTCAATTCAATTCAATTTAAGGGCCATATTGGCATGGGAAACATTATGGTGGAAAAAATTACAAACCGTCTTGAAGGAGTTCCCACCTATGCTGAGCACTTGGTGGCTGCTTTTCCTTCACTCTGTGGTCCAACTCATCCTAAACAATCTCAGTTGGGTTGAGGTCGGGTGATTGTGGAGGCCAGCTCATGTGATGCAGCACTCCATTGGCTGTAAGCTTTCAACCAAACGTCCGGGTGTCTGTGCTTCAAAATGCTCAGTGGCTGTCCTGGCCTGCCATTCACCACAGTGTCTGTATGTGGCAACCATTCCAGTACCTGCAAACTGAGACAAGGATATCTTTTGGCGATATTGCAGTGTTTCACCAGTTGGAGTCACCGGGTCAGTGGCGAGACTGACACCGTTAGTTGCATTGTAAGGGGTTTCAGCCCCCCTCAAAGTGGAAAATGTATAATCGGAAGTAGAGTCCACTCTGAACGTTGATGCTTTGTTTCCTGAGACGGTTGCGGTGCTTGCGGAAGTGTCTGAAGGACAAGAGAAGCTAATCTTAGCTACAGTATTGCATGACTCCAAGGAGGAGGGAAGTTGCTCCCTCACAGAGACTGCTGGCACGAAATCATGAAAATAATAGTCTATCAGGTTTGCTGATTGTATGTGGCAATATATCGTAATATCTGCTTGAGTCAGATTCTGCACCAAGAGGTATCGAAACGTCTTTCTCCCAAAGGGTTCTGTCGACAGATACTCCTTGTGGATGACTGTGTTGCAGCAAGCGTTAGGAGAAAAAAGTGTGGTCAGTGGAGACGGCACGGTTAATTGGTTGTTTTTCCAGTCCATCAGTGGAACCAAACGATCCATCAAGTCTGCTCCGAGTAGCAGGTGTTCAGTGTCAAGACTGGTAACATACACAGGGTGAACAACCGATACGTTTTGTAAGTGTAGTTTCAGCATGAGTCGCATTGTGAGAGGCAAGGCAGTCTGAGGGAAACCTCAAAGTTTAGTGTCGCTTCGTTCCGTTTTTAACCAATGTTTAGCTGGGTTCACAGCCCTTTTGAGATCATTGAACAATGTTTGAGAGATGAGCGATATTGTTGAGCCCGAAACAATTAGTACATCACAGGTTAAGCAGTCCTCTAGGACTGTTTCCAAGTAGCAACTTTCAGAGTTGCATTTCGAGGTCATATTGCCCACAAAGTGGAGTGATTGTTCATGGTGTTCATGATTAAAGCCTATTTCTCACATTTTTGGCGCTTCTGTACTTCTCTTAGCAGAACTTCTAGAGAGCATTGGTCTACGATTTGATTGTCATTGAACCCTTTGTTACCCTTGTTACCCTTGTGTCCTGACCCTTTGTGTGGGTTGGGTGCAGGAACGAAGCGATCAGGTTGATTGTAGTGGAGTCGTTTCGCTGGTAACGTTCTTTAAAGTTATTTTGACCGCGGTGGTTATTGGTATTGTGGTTTAGTGGTAGATACCGTTGTTGTGTGTCCTCTCTCACCGCTCCTATCCCTGATGACGCACCCGCTAACTGGATTGAGTGCTTCTGTTCAATATTGAAAACCAAGTTGTCAGGGCTCTTAGCGCGGCTCACTTTTGATGCCACAAAAGCTGTGCTCGCAAGCTCTCTTGAGTTCTGAGATTGGCAAACCAACGTGGGCTGTAGGGCCCAAGTAGTTAATGAAGTTGGGATACATGTTCAACAGAAGTATTTGTTTGTATCACGTTTCAGGTAAGACCCAAATGCAGACTGTGTCGAAGTAACATCAGAGGGGCTAATCATTTTGGAGATGGGAAATGGGCCAATACACTGGGGGGAGAGTATGCGGGATTCCACCCGGACGGGCAGATCCCGGGTGGATAGCCATAACTTCTGTCCGAGACAATACCGGGGAGCCGGAGTCCGATGGCGATCCGCTTGTCATTGATTCCTGGAGATTGTCTTGAGGAGAGCCGACCGGGCTCTCCTCAGGTACGATGATAGCTGCGGACAAACATCTGGGCAGAAGGTATGCTGACCTCTTCCTCCTGCTGGGGGAAGAGCGGGGGTTAATACCCCAGGGTACACTCAAATGGCGATAGGCCCGTGGCAGAGCAGGGAAGGGTGTTGCGGGCGTATTCCACCCACACAAGCTGCTGGCTCCAGGTGGTTGTTGTTGGCGGAGACCAGGCAATGCAGAGTAGTCTCGAGATCCTGGTTGGCTCACTCCAACTGGCCATTGGACTGGGGGTGGAACCCAGAGGACAGGCTGGCCGACGACCCAATGAGGGTGCAGAATGCCTTCCAGAACCGGGATGAGAACTGAGGACCCCGGTCGGAGACCATGCCTACGGGCAGTCCATGGATCTGGAAGATGTGCTGCACCATGAGCTGGGCCGTCTCCTTGGCCAAGGGCATTTTGGGGAGAGGAATTAAGTGGGCGGCTTTGGAAAACCGGTTAACCACAGTCAGGATGGCAGTGTTGCCCTCAGACGGGGGGAGACCCGTGACGAAATCCAGGGATATGTGGTACCAGGGACAGTGAAGGACAGGCAGTGGTTGCAGAAGACCAGCCGGAGCTTGTCGAGGAGTCTTGTTCTGAGCACAGACCATGCAGGCGGAGACAAACGCGGTGACATCTTGAAACATTGTAGGCCACCAAAAGTGTTGTCGCGCGAAGGCCAGGGTCCGACAGGAGCCCGGGTGGCAGGCAAGCCTGGAGAAATGGGCCCACTCCAGGACCGCGGAGCAGACAGCGTCAGGCACAAACATTCGGTTATCTGGGCCTCCCCCAGGGTTCGGCTGGGACCGCTGCGCCTCCCGGACCTGTTTCCCTATACCACAGCTGAGTGCCATCACCAGGCACGAGGTGAGAAGGATGATCTCGGGCTCAGGGGTGGTAACTGTGGGGCTATAGCGGTTAGACAGGGCATCCGGCTTGATGTTCTTGGACCCCGGCTGGTAACGGAGGGAAAAGTTGAACCGGGTAAACAGCAAGGTCCATCTCGCTTGCCTGGAGTTGAGGCACTTGCCGGTGCGGAGATACTCCAGGTTTTTGTGGTTGGTCCACACAATAAATGAATGTTCTGCCCCTTCCAGCCAGTGCCTCCATTCTTCCAACACCATCTTCACCGTGAGAAGCTCTCGATTCCCCACATCTTTGTTCCTCTCTCCGTGGTGTTGAGGCGTTGGGAGAAGAAGGCACAGGGATGCAGCTTAAGGTCCAGGACAGAACTTTGGGACAGGACAGCCCCCACTCTGACATCCAAAACATCGGCCTCCACCGTGAACTGATGGATGAACCAAGATAGGAGCAGTGGTGAAGCGGTGTTTGAGGTCCCGGAACGCCCAGTCAGCGGCAGAGGTCCACGTGAACGGAACCTTAGTAGAAGTGAGTGCAGACAGGGGGGAAGCCAGGGTGCTGTAACCCCGGATAAAGCAGCGATAAATGTTGGCAAACCCCAGGAAATGTTGCAGCTGCACTCTGGACGTAGGCTGAGGCCAATCCACCACTGCTCTCACCTTCCCAGGATCCATTTGGACACTCCCAGCAGAGAGGATGTAACCCAGAAAGGGGATGGTGGAGCGATGGAACTTGCACTTCTCCGACCTTCACAAACAGCTGATTCTCCAGAAGGCGTTGAAGAACCATCCGGACGTGGAGCACGTGTTCTTGGGGGGAGCAGGAGAAGAGAAGGATGTCATCAATGTAGACAAAGATGAACCAGTTTAACATGTCGCGGAGACCATCATATACCAGAGCCTGGAACACAGCAGGGGTGTTGGAGAGAACAAAAGGCATGACCAGATACTCATAGTGGCCGCTGGCCGCGTTGAAGGCGGTCTTCCACTGGTCCCACTCTTCTATCCGCACCATTTACATTACATTTACATTTAAGTCATTTAGCAGACGCTCTTATCCAGAGCGACTTACAAATTGACCAGGTGGTAGGCGTTCCATAGATCCAGCTTGGAAAACAGTGGCCCCCTGGAGCGGCTCGAAGGCCGAGGAAATTAGTGCTAGTGGGTAACGGTTATTAACAGTAATGTCATTGAGTCCCCGGTAGTCAATGTACGGGCACAGATCTTGTCCTTTTTCCACACGAAGAATCAAATCAAATCAAATCAAATGAATTTATATAGCCCTTCTTACATCAGCTGATATCTCAAAGTGCTGTACAGAAACCCAGCCTAAAACCCCAAACAGCAAGCAATGCAGGTGTAGAAGCACGGTGGCTAGGAAAAACTCCCTAGAAAGGCCAAAACCTAGGAAGAAACCTAGAGAGGAACCAGGCTATGAGGGGTGGCCAGTCCTCTTCTGGCTGTGCCGGGTGGAGATTATAACAGCACATGGCCTAGATGTTCAAATGTTCATAAATGACCAGCATGGTCAAATAATAATAATTATAGTAGTTGTCGAGGATGCAACAAGTCAGTAACACAAGAGTAAGTGTCAGTTGGCTTTTTCATAGCCGATCTTTGAGAGTATCTCTACCGCTCCTGCTGTCTCTAGAGAGTTGAAAACAGCAGGTCTGGGACAGGTAGCACGTCCGGTGAATAGGTCAGGGTTCCAGCAGGTCTGGGACAGCAGGTCTGGGACAGGTAGCACGTCCGGTGAACAGGTCAGGGTTCCATAGCTGCAGGCAGAACAGTTGGAACTGGAGCAGCAGCACAGCCAGGTGAACTGGGGACAGAAAGGAGTCATCAAGCCAGGTAGTCCTGAGGCATGGTCCTAGGGCTCAGGTCCTCCGAGAGAGAGAAAGAGAAAGAGAGAATTAGAGAGAGCATATTTAAATTCACGCAGGACACCGGAAAATACAAGAGAAATACTCCAGATGTGACAGACTGACCCTAGCCCCCCGACACATAAACTACTGCAGCATAAATTACTGGAGGCTGAGACAGGAGGGGTCAGGAGACACTGTGGCCCCATTCGATGAAACCCCCGGACAGGGCCAAACAGGTAGGATATAACCCCACCCACTTTGCCAAAGCACAGCCTCCACACCACTGGAGGGATATCTCCAACCACCAACATACCATCCCGGGACAAGGCCGAGTATAGCCCACAAAGATCTCCGCTACGGCACAGCCCAAGGGGGGGGCGCCAACCCAGACAGGAAGACCACGTCAGTGACTCAACCCACTCAAGTGACGCACCCCTCCCAGGGACAGCATGGAAGAACACCAGTAAGCCAGTGACTCAGCCCCCGTAATAGGGGTAGAGGCAGAGAATCCCAGTGGAAAGAGGGGAAACCGGCCAGGCAGAGACAGCAAGGGAAGTTCGTGGCTCCAGCCTTTCCGTTCACCTTCACACCCCTGGGCCAGACTACACTTAATCATAGGACCTACTGAAGAGATGTGTCTTCAGTAAAGACTAAAAGTTTGAGACTGAGTCTGCGTCTCTCACATGGGTAGGCAGACTATTCCATAAAAATTGAGCTCTATAGGAGAAAGCCCTGCCTCCAGCTGTTTGCTTAGAAATTCTAGGAACAATTAGGAGGCCCGCGTCTTGTGACCGTAGCGTACGTGTAGGTATGTACGGCAGGACCAAATCGGAAAGATAGGTAGGAGCAAGCCCATGTAATGCTTTGTAGGTTAGCAGTAAAACCTTGAAATCAGCCCTTACCTTAACAGGAAGCCAGTGTAGGGAGGCTAGCACGGGAGTAATATGATCACATTTTTTGGTTCTAGTCAGGATTCTAGCAGCCGTATTTAGCACTAACTGAAGTTTATTTAGTGCTTTATCCGGGTAGCCGGAAAGTAGAGCATTGCAGTAGTCCAACCTAGAAGTAACAAAGGCATGGATTAATTTTTCTGCGTCATTTTTGGACAGAAAGTTTCTGATTTTTGCAATGTTACATAGATGGAAAAAAGCTGTCCTTGAAACAGTCTTGATATGTTCTTCAAAAGAGAGATCAGGGTCCAGAGTAACGCCGAGGTCCTTCACAGTTTTATTTGAGACGACTGTACAACCATCCAGATTAATTGTCAGATTCAACAGAAGATCTCTTTGTTTCTTGGGACCTAGAACAAGCATCTCTGTTTTGTACGAGTTTAAGAGTAGAAAGTTTGCAGCCATCCACTTCCTTATGTCTGAGACACAGGCTTCTAGCGAGTGCAATTTTGGGGCTTCACCATGTTTCATTGAAATGTACAGCTGTGTGTCATCCGCATAGCAGTGAAATTTAACATTATGTTTTCGAATGACATCCCCAAGAGGTAAAATATATAGTGAAAACAACGAAGAAGAACCCTGCAACAGCGGGAGAGGAAGAGGGACGGATAAATCCTGCAGCTAGGAAGTCCCCCATGTAGGCCTCCATAGCCTTGGTCTCCAGTCCCGACAGAGAGTACAGACGTCCCCGGGGCAGTGTGGTGCTAGGGAGAAGGTCATAGGGTCGGTGCGGAGGAAGCGAAATTGCCTGGGCCTTGCTTAACACCTCCCGGAGGTCCTGGTACTCCGCGGGGATGGCGGAGAGGTCCAGGGCACCTTCCAAGCCCCCAGGAAGACGCCCCAGGGCAGGTTGCGCTGACTTCAGACAATGGGCGTGGCAGAACGGACTCCAGCCCATGATGGCACCCGTAGACCAGTTGATGAGGAGATTGTGTCACTGGAGCCAGGAGAATCCCAAAACCCCGGGAATCTAAGGAGACTTGATGAGCAGAAGTTGAATAGTCTCGCTTTGATTTCCTGACACCCGTAGGTTGATGGGAGTGGTATTATGAGTGACCCGGCCTATAGCGCGCCCGTCCAGCACTCTAACATCCATGGGAATGGAGCGGGGCTGAGTGGGGATGTTCAGCTCGGAAGCCAGGGTCGCGTCCAAAAAGCTCTCATCGCCCCAGAGTCAATGAGGACCTGGAGAGACTGGTTTCCCCACAGCAAAATGGCATGAAAAGGGATGCGAGCAAGGGAAGCAGAAAGGTTCTCCATATGGCCCACCAAAGTAATCGCTCCTACCGGTGAGCCTAGTCTTTTTAATCTTACATCTAGACATTCCGCTAGCGGAACACCTGCTCCAATATCCAATGATAGGCGTGGCGCGAATTACAAATTCCTCAAAAATACAAAAACTTCCATTTTTCAAACACATGACTATTTCACAGCATTTTAAAGACAAGACTCTCCTTTATCTAACCACACTGTCCGATTTCAAAAAGGCTTTACATCGAAAGCAAAACATTAGATTATGTCAGCAGAGTACCCAGCCAGAAATAATCAGACACCCATTTTTCAAGCTAGCATATAATGTCACAAAAAACAAAACCACAGCTAAATGCAGCACTAACCTTTGATGATCTTCATCAGATGACACACCTAGGACATTATGTTATACAATACATGCATGTTTTGTTCAATCAAGTTCATATTTATATCAAAAACCAGCTTTTTACATTAGCATGTGACGTTCAGTATCCGGTGAATTTACTAAATTACTCACGATAAACGTTCACAAAAAACATAACAATTATTTTAAGAATTATAGATACAGAACTCCTTTGTGCAATCGAGGTGTCCGATTTTAAAATAGCTTTTCGGGGGAAAGCACATTTTGCAATATTCTGAGTAGATAGCCCAGCCATCACGGCTAGCTATTTAGACACCCACCAAGTTTAGCCCTGACCAAACTCCGATTTACTATTAGAAAAGTTTGATTACCTTTGGTGTTCTTCGTCAGAATGCACTCCCAGGACTGCTACTTCAATAACAAATGCTGGTTTGGTTCAAAATAATCCATTGTTATATCCAAATAGCGGCGCTTTGTTCGTGCGTTAAAGACACTATCTGAAGTGTAAATAAGGGTCACGAGCATGGCGCATTTCGTGACAAAAGATTTCTAAATATTCCATTACCGTACTTCGAAGCATGTCAACCGCTGTTTAAAATCAATTTTTATGGCATTTTTCTCGTAAAAAAGCGATAATATTCCGACCGGGAATCTGCGTTTAGTTAAAAAGACGAAAGAAAATAAAGCATGGGGTCGACTCGGGCACGAGCCTGAGTCTCACAGTACTGTGACCAGCTACTATCCAAACGCGCTACTTTTTTTCAGCCAGAGCCTGCAAAGCCACAATTCAGCTTTTTGCCGCCTTCTGAGAGCCCATGGGAGCCGTAGGAAGTGTCACGTAACAGCAGAGATCCCCTGTAATGGATAGAGATAATCAAGAAGGCCAAGAAATTGTCAGACAGGGCACTTCCTGCATGGAATCTTCTCAGGTTTTGGCCTGCCAAATGAGTTCTGTTATACTCACAGACACCATTCAAACAGTTTTAGAAACTTTGGAGTGTTTTCTATCCAAAGCTAATAATTATATGCATATTCTAGTTTCTGGGCATGAGTAATAATCAGATTAAATCGGGTACGTTTTTTTATCCGGCCGTGAAAATACTGCCCCCTAGCCATAACAGGTTAAAGGACAAGAGGACACAAAATGATCAAGAGTTCGGCAATACAGACAACTGTTCATGTTGATCCGTGTATTGCCGTTCCGCTGGCGACAGCCCAGCTCTGCCTAGTTGCACAGGCTCGGGAAGCGCTGACTCGGCCGTCTTCTGTGACTCTCAGGGGAGGTCAGGAAACCTCGGGTTCTCTCAGCAACGGGACCGTCGGGGACTTCCGGGATGACTCGGAAACAAGGTGGAATCTTTGGATGTGCAAGCGAAATCAAATTTCTTCTCCCTCCGTCGTTCCCATAATCGCCCATCAATACAGATGGTCAACACGGTGAGGGAATCGCAATTTCTGTTGTTTTGGCATTGTGATCTAACATTCTCAGGCCTTTGGCATAGTTTGGGTTTACATCGCTGCTGAGGTCAGTGATCAATCTTTCCTTGGGTGAGGGTTCACTTATTAGTGGGGGAATGGGGGGCACCCCCTCTGATTGCTCATTATTATTATTATTTTTATTTAAAGTTTGGGTTTTAACTCGTTGGAAGCTTCAAAACAATTTTGGACTTCAATGAACTTGCAAATGTAATTGATTTAGCAATGTTAATGATTAATCATACATGTATAGGCTATCTATACATGTAATTAACCTGAAAGTGTCGCTGTATCTCGGTTAAGGTGGAGAAGATTAAAATGTCTCATTGGTTGGAACAAATTAATTTAGTCCTTAGCCGAATGATCAACCTGGTAAAAAGGTTTGTTTGGCAATTTAACTTCCTTGTTAAATCGAATGAGATAACGATATCCTATCAGTTGAGATTGGTTGAATATTAAAAAGTGTAACCAGTTGTTACAGATGTGAGAAGACACTTTGCTCTCACATTGAATTTTTGGCGATTCTTCACCACAAGGGGTCATTGAAAAATCAAATCACACAGAATTCCAGCAAAGGCGGACCTTCCGTCGCCCAAAGCACGGGTTCTCCACTGTAAACAAAGAAAATGTCTTCTCTGTTTGTCAGCTTAGCTTCTAATGCAAAGTTAGCCGTTCTTGTACAATAATGTTCACTTCAAGCACAAAAAGGTTGTTGGCGATTCTTCACCACAAGAGGTCACTGACCCTGAAAACTGAAATCACACGGGATTCCAGCAAAGGTGGGACTTCCATCGCCCAAAGCGTAGAATTTCCGCTGTATGTAATTTTAGGCGAAAATTGTAAAAAAGGGGCCGATCCTGAAAGGTAATTGGGATATTTCTGTTTCTGTTATTTTTCTTTTAGAAATTTGCAAAAATTTGTAATTTTTTTTATTGCTTTGTCATTATGGGATATTGTATATAAATTAATGAGGGGTACATTTTTTTTATCCACTTTGGAATAAGGCTGTAACGTAACAACATTTGGAAAAATCAAGGGGTCTGAATACTTTCCGAATGCACTATATATACTGTATATATTTATCGACGTAGTTAAAGTTAGGTAGCACTAGTCGACTGTGCCAAAACTCTGTTATTTCTCATCCTATAGCTTGTTCTCCGTCTTCTTTTAACCTTTATGGGCTAGGTGGGACGCAAGCGTCCCACCCGTGGTGCACTCCATCAACAGCAGGTGCATTTCAAGAGCGGCAAATTTGAATCCAAATAAATGTCAAAATTCAAATTTTTCAAACAACGCAATCAACTTGCCAGATTTAAAAATAACCTTACTGGGAAATCACACTTTGCAATAATCTGAGCACTGCGCCCAGAAAAATACGCGTTGCGATACAGACTAGCCGCCATGTTGGGGAGATCTAAAATCGAAAATACTATGTAAATAATCCATTACCTTTGATTCTCTTCATCAGATGTCACTTCCAGGTATCACAGGTCCATAACGAATGTAGTTTTGTTCAAAAAAGCTCATAATTTATGTCCAAAAATCTCCGTCTTGTTAGCACATGATCTAAGCCCGCCGGACTTCACTTCATGAACGAGGGGAAAAAATATATTTACGTTCGTTCAAACATGTCAAACGTTGTATAGCATAAATCATTAGGGCCTTTTTTAACCAGAACATGAATAATATTCAAGGTGGACGAATGCATTCTCTTTTATAACGTATTGGAACGAGGGTACCCAACATGAACTCGCGCGCCAGGTGTCTAATGGGACATCATCGTTCCATGGCTCTTGTTCGGTCAGATCTCCCTCCAGAAGACTCAAAACACTTTGTAAAGGCTGGTGACATCTAGTGGAAGCAATAGGAAGTGCCAAAATATTCCTCAGCCCCTGTGTTTTTCAATGGCATAGGTTTAAAGGTAATACAACACATCAGGTATCCACTTCCTGTCAGAAAATGTCTCAGGGTTTTGCCTGCCAAATGAGTTCTGTTATACTCACAGACACCATTCAAACAGTTTTAGAAACTTTAGGGTGTTTTCTATCCATATATAATAAGTATATGCATATTCTAGTTACTGGGTAGGATTAGTAACCAGATTAAATCGGGTACATTTTTTTATCCAGCCGTGCAAATACTGCCCCCTAGCCCCAACAGGTTAAATAAAGAGCCAACATGTTTTCAGCACTTTTATTTCCATGACTGGTTAAAACTTGTTTTCTTATGGCTCTCTCTTGTCCCATTGGAGCAGACATAAAGTGTGAAATATGTTTGGAACATTGAAACGCAATCAAATGTATAGTGTTGCAAAGTTTACGAAAGTCATCAGAATCTTTGGTTATTAACGGAACATCTGTGACAATCTATTGTAACTTTGTTAATTTATTTAAAAAAATATATTCATATAAACTCAGCAAAAAAGAAACATCCCTTTTACCAGGACACTGATTTTCAAAGATAATTCGTAAAAATCAAAATCACTTCACAGATCTTCATTGTAAAGGGTTTAAACACTGTTTCCCATGCTTGTTCAATGAACCATAAACAATTAATGAACATGCACCTGTGGAACGGTCATTAAGACACTAACAGCTTACAGATGGTAGGCAATTAAGGTCACAGTTATGAAAACTTAGGACACTAAAGAGGCCTTTCTACTGGCTCTGAAAAACACCAAAAGTAAGATGCACAGGGTCCCTGCTCATCTGTGTGAACGTGCCTTAGGCATGCTACAATGAGGCATGAGGACTGCAGATGTGGCCAGGGCAATAAATTGCAATGTCCATACTGTGAGACGCCTAAGACAGCGCAACAGGGAGACAGGACGGACAGATGATCGTTCTCACAGTGCCAGACCACGTGTAGGCAATCTCAACACTGTGCGTTACAGGGAAGACATCCTCCTCCCTCATGTGGTACCCTTCCTGCAGGCTCATCCTGACATGACCCTCCAGAATGACAATGCCACCAGCCATACTGCTCGTTCTGTGCGTGATTTCCTGCAAGACAGGAATGTCAGTGTTCTGCCATGGCCAGCGAAGAACCCGGATCTCAATCCCATTGAGCACGTTTGGGACCTGTTGGATCAGAGGGTGAGGGTGAGGGCCATTCCCCCCAGAAATGTCCGGGAACTTGCAGGTCCCTTGGTGGAAGAGTGGGGTAACATCTCACAGCAAGAACTGGCAAATCTGATGCTGTCCATGAGGAGGAGATGCACTGCAGTACTTAATGTAGCTGGTGGCCACACCAGATACTGGCTGTTACTTTTTGACCCTCCCTTTATTCAGGAACACATTATTCAATTTCTGTTAGTCACATGTCTGTGGAACTTATTCAGTTTATGTCTCAGTTGCTGAATCTTGTTATGTTCATACAAATATTTACACATGTTAAGTTTGCTGAAAATAAACGCAGTTCACAGTGAGAGGACGTTTCTTTTTTTGCTGAGTGTATATATACTATTTTTTTTATATCTCTGTCCGTATTGTCCATGAGTTTCTAGTAGATAGACCATACGGTTAAAAATAAAATCAACAACGGCATTATTTTCAATTAACTTTGCAACTCAAACTATTCACTTTTTTTACAACTGCCTACAGTTTGACAACAAAACACTGACCACAAATACATACTGACATAGTAATATAAATAGTGTGTAACAAAAAATATATAAAGGATTTTTCATGCTGAAACCTTCATATTAAACACCAGTAGTATTCACTAAATTGATGGTTTACATTTAGGATAATGTTTTAAACCTTCATATTAAACACCAGTAGTATTCACTAAATTGATGGTTTACATTTAGGATAATGTTTTACAGCTTTGTCATTACATTTTATATTTTGAAAATTATCTTATTTAATTATTCCATATATTTTACATGTGATGAGGCCACAGAGGGCCAGAGATAGTTACAGATGCCTGTAGAAATCTGAAGTACCCAAAGGTACCACTAGATGTCTTGTGATAGATTCCTTGTAAAAATACCAAAATTCTGGTAGTTTACTGGTAAACTTCGAAAGTTTCCAATAATATACCCTCCCTTTGCAACGCAAAAAATGGCAGTATTGAATCGCAATATATATAGAATCGTGAAATACACTACAAAAGTATGTGGACACCCCTTCAAATTAGTGGATTCGGCAATTTCAGCCATGTTGGGGAAACACACTAAGAATAGGGTTGGTGTAACAGTATAGCTTCTGTCCCTCTCCTCGCCCCTACCTGGGCTCGAACCAGGGACCCTTTGCACACATCAACAACTGACTGACACCCACGAAGCATCGTTACCCATCGCTCCACAAAAGCCACGGCACTTGCAGAGCAAGGGAAACAACTACTTCAAGGTCTCAGAGCGAGTGACGTCACCGATTGAAACGCTATTAGCACACACCCCGCTAACTAGCTAGTCATTTCACACAAGTTACACTCACCCCCTTTTTTACATGTGTGTTTATTGAAATTACCAATGTATTGGCCAATTGACCCTGCCCACAACTACAGCAAATGCTGACAAACAACTTCAACTCAAAAGATACACTATATATACAAAAGTATGTGGCACACATTCAAATTAGTGCATTTGGCTATTTCAGCCACACCCGTTGCTGAAAAGTGTATAAAATAGAGCACACAGCCATGCAATCTTCATAGACAAACATTGGCAATAGAATGACCTTACTGAAGAGCTCAGTGACTTTCAAGGTGGCATCGTTATAGGAGCCACCTTTCAAACAAGTCAATTCGTCAAATTTCGGCCCTGCTAGAGCTGCCCCGGTCAACTGTAAGTGCTGTTATTGTGAAGTGGAAACATCTAGGAGCAACAATGGCTCAGCTGCGAAGTGGTAGGACACACAAGCTCACAGAACAGAACCACCGAGTGTTGAAACGCGTAGCTTTTAAAAATCGTCTGTCCTCGGTTGTAACACTCACTACCGAGTTCCAAACTGCCTCTGGAAGCAACGTCAGAGGGAGCTTAATGAAATGGGTTTCCATGGCCAAGCAGCCGTACACAAGCCCAAGATCACCATGCGCAATGCCAAGCGTAGGCAGGAGTGGTGTAAAGCTCGCCGCCGTTGGACTCGCTGCCATTGGAGCAGTGGAAATGGGTTCTCTGGAGTGAAGAATCACACTTCACCATCTAGCAGACAAATATGGGTTTGTGGATGCCAGGAGATCGCTACCTGCCTGAATGCATAGTGCCAACTGTAAAGTTTGGTGGAGGAGGAATAATGGTTTGGGGATTTTTTTATGGTTTGGGCTAGGTTCCTACGTTCCAGTGAAGGGAAATCTTAATGCTACAGCATACAATGACATTCTAGATGATTATGTGCATCCAACTTTGTGGCAGAAGCGAGATCCATACAGAAATGGTTTGTCATGATTGATGTGGAAGAACTTCACTGGCCTGCACAGAGCCTCGACCTCAACCCCATAAAAAAAAATTGGGGATGAATTGGAACACCAACTGTGAACCAGGCCTAATGGCCCAACATCAGTGCCCGACCTCAGAAATGTGTTTGTGGTTGAATGGAAGCAAGTTCCCACAGCAATTTTCCAACATCTAGTGGAAAGCCTTCCCAGAAGAGTGGCTGTTATAGCAACTAAGGCGTGACCAACTCCATATTAATGCCCATGATTTTGGAATGAGATGTTCGTTGAGCAGGTGACCAAATACTTTTGGCCATGTAGTGTATATAGAATTGCAATACATATCGTATTTGCAGCTAAGTATTGTGATAACATTGTATTTTGAGGTCCCTGGCAATTCCCAGCGCTAGTAATAATGTGTACCCTCCCCATCCCTCTCTCTCCATCCTTCCATCCCTCTCTCCCTCTGTCTGTCTCTCAGTCCGTATCTGTTGACTGGTCTGTATTAGGGAGTAACTCATCTCTGAGCTGACATCAGTCTACTGGGCTCAGTTAAGGATCCAACCCATGAATAAATGAATAAAACAAATGATAATAAGATAGCTCATTTTATTTAGAGTGCTCACTGTGTGTGTTTGTGTGTCTGCCACCAGAACGTGCCATTCCAATTTTAGCACTTCTTGTGGAATCCCTAATTTAGTCCATCGACCACTGAATTTGCATAGACAGCATTCATATTTCCTATACTAAATGATCATATTAAATGTGTTGGTTCGATAGCAGTTGAGTAGACACTATGCATAAACCTTCCTGTTTTTGGCAGTGCTTCTCCAATCAGTCAGGAGGACAGGAGTGTTGCAGATGGATCATTCTGTCTGCCTGTTTATTTAGATTTCACAGCGCTGGTGTCTCAGTGCACGGAGCCTCATATCAAGGTGGCTGTACTGGAACTTTTTCCCAGGGTTTCAATCTTAAATCAGGGCTGCGTATTCCTCTCCTCTACGCCCCTCTCCTTGTCATTATTTATGTAGTAGACTGCTAGTCTGTCTCTGTTTTAACATTTGGGTAGATTGTGCTCTCACTTTTACAATTCATATCATATTTCTTTTTACTACCCCAACACAGACACACTGGAGTTATGACCAGAGAACCTGCATACACACTCCTCTCCTTCTCTTTCTCTCCCCCTTCTCTCGCTTTCCCTCTCTGCCTCTCCCGCTTGCTCTCTCTCTCTGTTTCTCTCAAGCAGCGATCATGCGACAAATCCTCCTCCACTTCGGTCACTTTGTAAATCTGTCTCTGTACATCTATCTCTCGATCCTCCCCCTAGATGTGGGAATGTAATTCGACAGATGTAAGTGTGATTGAAACAATCAATAGAGATTAGTGTGACACTCATATCAGCCGTGGTGCAATAGATCTGTACTTCATTAGTCTGGTAAAACACACACACTTAAAGTTCTGTCGCTCGGCGCTCCTGTCTCATGTCTTTAATTGTGCGAGTGATTAGGTGGCGCAGGTCTTCCCGTGCCGTCAGAGGGAAGGTCAGAGATGTCCTGTGTGTGTGTGCGTGCGTGCATGTTTGCAAGTCAGTGAGTGTATGTCCCTGCACAAGTCTGAGGTCTCTGGATTGATTAAGACAGAGCCAACGAGTTCAGCCATACCAATGAGCCCAGTGCTGCTCCTCACTCAATCAGAGGAGACATATAATAGACCAATCCTCAGAGGACAGATTACACAGCCGCTAGGCCTGGCTCTCGCTCTAACGCCCGGGTGAGAGGGAACATACACACTGGCACAGTCATGCACACACATACACACACTTACACACCCAGGCACACACAAACTCACACACACTCACACACACACACACACACACACACACACACGCATGCACTCACACTTAAAACTCCAGTCCCGCACAGCTTCTTTACCAGAGATGATATGAGTCATGCAGTTAGTTAAATGACCCATACATAAACACAATGGATTGTCTTAACACCATATCACTTGAAGTGAGATCTCAAAGTACAGGGATTCTCTGTAGTACTAAACAGTTATAGCTACTCAAATGGTCATATATTTGCCGATTTTGATGTGATAACCTGAAGTATTGGGACCCTCAACACATTGTTTCATCAATGGAACATTCATGAGCTCAATGTTTATCTCATCTGTAACTCGTGTATGTACTGCTTGGATCTTGAACAAAGTGAATATGTTTTGAATGAATCTATCACCTGTCTAGTTTATGACTACCTCCTGCAGGTATCTTTAGTGCTATCAATCAACCACACTGATGGAACACCCTCAGTACAATCAACTCCCAGGTTGTCATAGTGATGCTCCTGATGCACCTGTTGCCATGGACCCCTGCCCCCGCCAGACCTGTGTGAGTAGGGGATTGTTTGTCGGGTGTCTGGTGTACAGTGTCAGGGATAGGTTAAGGGTCACTGTCACGGATTCCCCGGTACTGCTGCAGATTCCGTGCACCAGCTCCGGAGGTCTACGTCACCAGCTTCTAGGCGTCACTGAACTTTTTCATTACGCACACCTGGTTCCCATTCCTCCTGATTAGCAATTGTATATATGTACCCTCTGTTCACCATTGTTTTGTCGGTTATTGTTCCCATGTCCGTTGGTCTTGTGAGTACCTGTGCTTTGTTATTTCGGCTTTCGTGCTCCGTGTATTGTGCACTTGTTAGTACGGGTCTCGTACCGTGTATTGTTGTGCACTTGTTAGTACGGGTCTCACCCATGTAGTGCATTGCGGGTCTCGTCCTGTGTATTTATAAGAGGTTTTATCTCGCATTTTTGTTTGGCTTCGTCCCCGTGCCTTTTCATGGCATGTTGTATATTCTGGGTGGAGTATTAAACCACCCTATTACGAATTCCTGTGCCTGTCTCCAATCATTTATACAACGTGACAGTCACCCTGCAGCTGTTGTTGCTAATTGGTTGTGACGAGTACAGCTCTCTCATACTGTGTCAGAAGTGTTCAAATCATAAATGAATTTCTTAATATGCACTTTGGAAAATTGTATTTTTGGCCACACTTGTCATTACTGTAAAGATCCTTATGCATTTCCTTATTCCTCTTTCGTGGCTGGCTACATCCTTTTCCACAGTAGTGTAACAGTCAGTATGATTAGGATGGAGAGAATAGAACATAGACATTAGTATATAGAGGGTGTGAGTTATTGCGGCGGCCATTAGGGTCTAACTGGAGGTGGGAGACTTTAACAGAACTCATTAATAAGAGGGAAAGTAGCTGAGACTCAAAGTGGCGTGTCCTATTAGTGGAACTTAAAGTGTAGGAGAATCAGAGTTTATCCAACGGGGGCTTTGGCCTGGCTAAGTGACTGTCAACCTGCCTGCCTGGGGAGACACTCAACGGAGAGAAAACCGCCTAGAAACAGGTATTATTCCTCCACACTGCTAATTTTCCCAGACTCATCCTGTTTGCATTAATCAGTTCAAACTAAAGTTGACTCGCTCTTTCACACGGTGTACAGTGCCTTGCAAAAGTATTCATCCCCCTTGGCGTTTGTCCTATTTTGTTGCATTACAACCTGTAATTTAAATTGATTTTTATTCGGATTTCAATTAATGGACATACACAAAATAGTCCAAATTCTTGAAGTGAAATTAAAAAAATTACTTGTTTAAAAAAAAATATATAATAATACAAATGGAAAAGTAGTGCATGCATATGTATTCCCCCCTTTGCTATGAAGCCCTTAAATAAGATCTGGTGCAACCAATTACCTTCAGAAGTCACATAATTAGTTAGATTGCACACAGGTGGACTTTATTTAAGTGTCACATGATCTCAGTATATACACCTGTTCTGAAAGGCCTCAGAGTCTGCAACACCCCAAAGCAAGGGGCACCACCAAGCAAGCGGCACCATGAAGACCAAGGAGCTCTCCAAACAGGTCAGGGAGAAAGTTATGGAGAAGTACAGATCAGGGTTGGGTTATAAAAAAATATCCGAAACTTTGAACATCCCACGGAGCACCATTAAATCATTATTAAAAAATAGAAAGAATATGTCATCACAACAAAGCTGCCAAGAGAGGGCCCCCACCAAAACTCAGAGACCAGGCAAGGAGGGCATTAATCAGAGAGGCAAGAAAGAGACCAAAGATAACCCTGAAGGAGCTGCAAAGCTCCACAGCGGAGATTGGAGTATCTGTCCATAGGACCACTTTAAGCAGTACACTCCACAGAGCTGGGCTTTACGGAAGAGTGGCCAGAAAAAAAGCAATTTCTTAAAGAAGAAACTAAGCAAACACGTTTGGTGTTCGCCAAAAGGCATGTGGGCAAACACATGCCAAACACATGGAAGAAGGTACTCTGGTCAGATGAGTCTAAAATGTAGCTTTTTGGCCATCAAGGAAAATGCTATGTCTGGCGCAAACCCAACACCTTTCATCACCCGAGAACATCATCCCCACAGTGAAGCATGGTGGTGGCAGCATCATGCTGTGGGGATGTTTTTCCATCGGCAGGGACTGGGAAACTGGTCAGAATTGAAGGAATGATTGATGGAGCTAAATACAGGGAAATTCTTGAGGGAAACCTGTTTCAGTCTTCCAGAGATTTGAGACTGGGTCGGAGGTTCACCTTCCCGCAGGACAATAATCCTAAGCATACTGCTAAAGCAACACTTGAGTAGTTTAAGGGGAAACATTTAAATGTCTTGGAATGGCCTAGTCAAAGCCCAGACCTCAATCCAACTGAGAATCTGTGGTATAACTTGCTGTACAGATTGCTGTACACCAGCGGAACCCATCCAACTTGAAGGAGCTGGAGCTGTTTTGCGTTGAAGAATGGGCAAAAATCCCAGTGGCTAGATGTGCCAAGCTTATAGAGACATTCCCCAAGAGACTTGCAGCTGTAATTGCTGAAAAAGGTGGCTCTACAAAGTATTGACTTTGGGGGGGTGAATAGTTATGCACACTCAAGTTTTCAGTTTTTTTGTCTTATTTCTTGTTTGTTTGACAATAAAAAATATTTTGCATTTTCAAAGTGGTAGGCATGTTGTATAAATCAAATGATACCACCCCCCATAAAATCTTTTTTCATTCCAGGTTGTAAGGTAACAAACTAGGAAAAATGCCAATTATTTGTTCTCTGAGCTGAGTCATGGGGGTTTAGACAGACATATATAAGATGACACTGATCCAGCTGTTTTTTAACTTGTTGTAATTTAAAGGTATGAAAAAGGTATTACACTCTGAGAAAAAAAAACTAAAAGGGTTCATCTTTATTTATTTTTATTTCACCTTATTTAACCAAGTAGGCCAGTTGAGAACAAGTTCTCATTTACAACTGCGACCTGGCCAAGTTAAAGCAAAGCAGTGCGACAAAAACAACACAGAGTTACACATGGGATAAACATCAGCTATCCCTGTGGAGAACCCTTTGAAGAACCCTTTTGGGTTCGAAGTAGAACCCTTTTGGTTCCAGGTAGAACCTTTTCAGAACCCTTTTCACAGAGGATTCTACATGGGATTCAAAAGGGTTCTTCAAAGGGTACTCCCACAGGGACAGCTGAAGAACCAATTTGGAACCTTGTTAAGGCTGTCAGGGCCACTGTGAGTGGTGATGTTTGATGGCGTAGGTGTTGGTGTTGGGTGTTGTAGAAGGGCTCTGTTTTTAGGGCAATCTCTAATGACACCCGATTTTTCCTTGAGCAGATGGTCGGGATGCCGGAACCTAGTTATAAATAATTTATACAATGCAAATTTACCACAAGAATCCCAAATTGATATAGTATTTGACAAAAACAGTATCATTTCAAACCTTGATAATATTGGGATAAGTTGACCATTTTTTTAAATACAGCACAACACAAATATTCAAGAAAAACAATTACATTCCTCAATAAGAAGGTCCCCAATCAATATTTTTTATTTGCCCGAGGGGCAACAGAACATCCTATTGTAATGTATTTTGTAGTTGGTTCCAGCAATGAAGTGCTTTAAAACCAAAAGCGGATTTACCTATTTTGGTGGAGATCTGAGGAACATCAAGAGTTAACCAACCTTGTGAACGAGTTTGGTATCTCATGTTTTTATATTTTACCAGCGAAGTGAGGTAAGTCGGAAGCTTGTGAAGTAGAGCATTGTAAACAAAAATGAAATAATTAAGTGATCTACAGGACTTTAATGAGGACCAGCCAACCTTTTGACACAGGGTGCAGTGATGAGTATTACAACTGTCACCTGTGATAAAGCGAAGGACGCTATGGTAGATGGCATCCAAAGGTTTAAGAGTAGTGGTTTCTGCAATCTGGTAAATGGTGTCACTATAGTCAAGAACAGGCAGAAAAGTTGACTGTACAATCTGCTTCCTGCTGTTTAGGGAGAGGCAAGATCTAGTTCTAAAAAAGAAGCCCATTATAAATGGTCCTGTGCGGCTCAGTTGGTAGAGCATGATGCTTGCATCGCCAGGAGTTTGGGTTTGATTCCTGGGGAAATCCATATGTAAAATGTATACATGTATGACTAAGTTTCTTTGGACAAATGCATCTGCTAAATGGCATATATTAAATCTTAGCTTTTTAACTACCTCATCCGTATGTTTTTTTAAACATTAAATCTTTGTCAATCCAAATGCAGAGATATTTATAGGCAGGAACTTGATCGATAGGAGAACCATCCAATGAATAAATATGTTGTCCATCTGAATTTTTTTTGCGCAAATTACAGAACATACCTATATTTAGTCTTCACCGCATTAAGCACAAGTTTTAAAACAACCAAGGCTTTCTGTAAGGTAATAAGGTCAGATTGCAGCTCTAACATAGCCTGACCAACAGTTGTGGCAATGGCATACATACAGTGCATTCGGAAAGTATTCAAACCCTTTGACTTTTTCCACATTTCTTTCTGAAATATCACATTTACATAAGTATTCAGACTCTTTACTCAGTACTTTGTTGTAGCAACTTTGACAGTGATTACAGCCTCAAGTCTTCTTGGGTATGACACTACAAGCTTGGCACACCTGTATTTGAGGAGTTTACCCCATTCCACTCTGCAGATCATTTCAAGTTCTGTCAGGTTGGATGGAGAGCATCGCTCCGCAGATATTTTCAGGTCTCTCCAGAGATGTTCGATTGGGTTCAAGTCTAGGCTCTGGCTGGGCCACTCAAGGACATTCAGAGACTTGTCCCGAAGCAACTCCTGTGTGCTTAGGGTCATTGGAAGGTGAACCTTCGCCCCAGTCTGAGGTCCTGAGCACTCTGGAGCAGGTTTTCATCAAGAATCTCACTGTACTTTTCTCCGTTCATCTTTCCCTCAATCCTGACTAGTCTCCCAGTCCCTGCCGCTGAAAAACATCCCCACAGGATGATGCTGCCACCACCATGCTTCACCGTAGAGATGGTGCCAGGTTTCCTCCAGACATGATGCTTGGTATTCAGGCCAAAGAGTTCAATCTTGGTTTCATCAAACCAGAGAATCTATTTTCTCATAATCAGAGTCCTTTAAGTGTCTTTTGGCAAACTCCAACCGGGCTGTCATGTGCCTTTTACTGAGGAGTGGCTTCCGTCTGGCCACTCTACCATAAAGGCATGATTATTGTTTTTGTTTTTTGCTCTTACATGCGCTGTCAAATGTGGGACCTTATAGAGACAGGTGTGTGCCTTTACAAATAATGTCCAATCAATTGCATTTACCATGGGTGGACTGTAGAAACATTTTAAGGATGATTAATGCTAACAGGATGCACCTGAGCTCAATTTCGAGTCTCATAGCAAAGGGTCTGAATACTTATATAAATATGGTATTTCTGTTTTTCATTTTTAATACATTTGCAAAAATGTCTAAAAACCTGTTTTTGCTTTGTCCTCATTTGTCCTTGTGTGTAGATTGATGAGAAAAATAAATATTTTATCAATTTTAGAATAAGACTAACGTAACAAAATGTGGAAAAAGTCAAGTGCTCTGAATACTTTCTGAATGCACTGTAACAGAGTCGTCTGCATGCAGATTAATCTTAGAAGTTTTAACAGAGAGACCAATATTATTTATATAAACAGTAAAGAGAAAAGGTCCCAATACTGACCCTTGCGGTACACCTTTTGTAATATCTAGGAAACTAGACTTGACACAATCTGAAATCACTCATTGACAGATCATTCTCAAACCACTTGCAAGAAGCCTGATTCAGGCCTATTTCAATCAGCCTCTGAATGTGAATGTAATGGTCAACAGGTTCGAATGCCTTGGAAAGGTCTATAAATAAGGCAGCACAATGGTTTTTATGATCTAAGCAATTTAACACATAATCTAGATCAAGAATACCAGCTAAAACGGTGCTATGCCCACACTGGTGCACATTTAGAATAGAATGAGAAGTTTAAAAAGTTGTTAGCTGGGTGTTGGCCAGGAGTCTAAAACTTTGGAAAAGCAAGATAACTTTGAAATTGGACTGTAGTTATTTAAGTCAGAAGGCACTCCTCTTTTGTTTAGTGGGAGGAGATGCTTTCTATATCTTAGGGATAACACCAGAAACAATTGTTAAGTCAAATTATAGGTTAATTACTCTGCAATAAGTGGGGCAGAGAGCTACAGTACGAAGGGATCAAGTATGAAGTACATTATAGATAGAAAATGGTTGAAATGAAAATGAGTAGGAAAACTTGAACAGATTTTTTTATTTGTTACAATAACAGATTATTAGGCTAAAACAAGAAACCTTGTTCCAGTCACAAAACAAACAAAAAAAACATGCAAAAATAGCTTTCCTTTTTTTTGCTACTGGCAGACCTCTGTATGAATTCATAGCTGAAAAACAGAAATAGAAAATAGATGAGGCAATTCAACTTATTAGTTAGTTAAATGTGGTAAATAAATCAATGATTTTTGCATGAATACATCATGCAAAAATGTTTTTTTTTTTTTTTACTTTATACCTTACTATAGATCATATTGTAACGACTGTCTTCTGAAATGAACCAAGGCGCAGCAGGTATGTGAATACTCATTTTTTAATTACCCAACAAAAGGAGTAAAGCATCCACAGGAAACAATAAACGTGACAGCAGAAACAGTTTGCAGGCTAAAAAACGCAGTGCAAAACAACCACCCACAACCCCAAAGAAAAACACACACACCTATATAGGACTTCCAATCAAAGGCAACTCAACACACCTGCCTTCAATTGGAAGTCCCAATCAACAATACAAACATACCCAACACAAACATGCCACGTCCTGACCAAAACTAAAACACTAGCTCCATCTGCTGGTCAGGACGTGACACATATCCACCAAACCTTAACGTCCACGCCTGGGTTTAATGAGTATACAATGTTGCAGATGGGACTGACAGATGGGACTATTCTACCTGAAAGGTGCATTTCATACATCTTGGAGGAATGTATAATATTATACGTCTTACTCTGAGACCAGGGTGCTTGTTGTGTCTTAATGACAAATGTTAGGAGAACTAAAGTAGCAGGTAAGGAGAATTAGATTAAGGTTAGTAAAAGGGTAAGAGTTAGCTAAAATTCTACAGTTGTCTGCAACACGACTCGAACACGCAACCTTTGGACTGCTAGACAGTCTGTGTATACGGTCCCATCCTCCCTGACCAACCTCCCTACTTTTGATTTTGTCTTAAAACCTGTTGGGGCTAGGGGGCAGTATTTTCACAGCCGGATGAAAAACGCACCCAATTTAAACAGGTTACTACTCTGGCCCAGAAAATAGAATATGCATATTATTAGTAGATTTAGATAGAAAACACTCTGAAGTTTCTAAAACTGTTTGAATGGTGTCTGTGAGTATAACAGAACTCATATGGCAGGCAAAAATCTGAGAAAAATTGAATCAGGAAGTGGGAGAAATTAGAAATGTAGTTTTTCTTTTGAATCCCTTGAAAAACTACAGTGACATAGGATTTACGTGGCACCTCCTAACACTTCCATTGGCTGTCAACAATCTTTAGGAACTGGTTTCATCCGTCACCTGTTACCGGGCAGAAAATTGTGGCTCAGTCAATCACTGGCCAGTCTGAGGACAGGTGTCTTATGACGCGCATGCACGTGACTTCGTTGTTTTTTATTTTTCTTCAGGGATGAATACCTATTGCCCGGTTGTAAAATTATCGCAATTTTACGTAAAAAAAATACCCTAAAGGATTGATTGTAAACATCGTTTGACGTGTTTCTACAAACGGTAATGGAACTTTTGACCATTTCGTCTATGGATTTGCGTCCATGCCACATGGCATTGTAAAGTGTTCTGGATGGGTCAACAAAACGGACGTATTTGGACATAAATGATGGACTTTGCAGAACAAATGAACATTTCTTGTGGAAGTGGGTGCCCTTCCGAGTGCATTCCGCCGAAGATCAGCAAAGGTAAGTAAATATTTCAAACATATTTTTAGAGATTTGTCGACGCCGTGGTTGTAGGCTAACTGTATAGCTTAGCATTGAAGGCTAAGTTCTGTACTCAGAATATTGAACAATGTGCTTTTTCCGTAAAGTTATTTTGAAATCTGAAAAGTGGTTGCATAAAGGGGTAGATTATCTCTAATTCTTTAAATAATTGTTATACATTTTGTCAACGTTTATGAGTTCTTCTGTAAATGAATGTGCCTATTCACTGGACGTTATGGGGAGAAAACATTTTCTGAACGTCACGCGCCAATGTAAAAATTGGGTTTTTGGATATAAATATAAACTTGATCGAACAAAAAATGCATGTATTGTCTAACATGATGTCCTAGGAGTGTCATCTGATGAAGATTGTCAAAGGTTAGTGCTTAATTTTAGCTGTATATCTGGTTTTGTGATGGCTATCCGTGCTTGGAAAATTGCTTTTTTTTTGCTAATGCTAATTGCTAAAATAATCTAATGTTTTGCTTTCACCGTAAAGCCTTTTTGAAATCGGACAATGTGATTGGATTAACGAGTAGAGTATCTTTAAAATGCCGTATAGTACTTGAATTTTAATTTGGAGATTTTTTTAAATTAAATTTTGCGCCGTGGTATCTCACTGGTTGTTGTCTAACCAATCCCTTTAGCGGGATTGTATCTCGAAGGGGTCCTCAAGTAACCAGACTACTATTCCATTTGTAACTTAAAGGGAAATGTAAAACCTTTTCAATTTCATATTCATAATTTCCAGCACCACCCCAACATCAGCATAATATTTGAAATTGTTGTTATAGTAAGGTGAGGGTGATCAAAAACATGCCACTAATCTGAATGTGTTTCTTGCAGAATCGGCACAATAGCGGTTGCGGTAGTACAAATAAAGTGATGACCCTGGGTGATGGGTGTCTTAGCATTTCTCCCAATTGAGATATCCCTTATTGGGAGGTGGTTAAGGCGTGAGTCTTTGATGCGGACTGCTGGGATTCACAGCCGCTAGGAGAGTGGCACTTTTCCCACTTTCCCCCCTTGGGTTGTGCCGTGGCGGAGATCTTTGTGGGCTATACTCGGCCTTGTCTCAGGATGGTAAGTTGGTGGTTGAAGATATCCCTCTAGTGGTGTGGGGGCTGAGCTCTGGCAAAGTGGGTGGGGTTATATCCTTCCTGTTTGGCCCTGTCTGGGGGTATCGTCGGATGGGACCACAATGTCTCCTGACCCCTCCTGTCTCAGCCTCCAGTATTTATGCTGCAGTAGTTTATGTGTCGGGGGCTAGGGTCAGTCTGTTATATCTGGAGTATTTCTCCTGTCTTATCCGGTGTCCTGTGTGAATTTAAGTATGCTCTCTCTAATTCTCTCTTTCTCTCTTTCTCTCTCTCGGAGGACCTGAGCCCTAGGACCATGCCTCAGGACTACCTGACATGATGACTCCTTGCTGTCCCCAGTCCACCTGGCCGTGCTGCTGCTCCAGTTTCAACTGTTCTGCCTGCGGCTATGGAACCCTGACCTGTTCACCGGACGTGCTACCTGTCCCAGACCTGCTGTTTTCAACTCTCTAGAGACAGCAGGAGCGGTAGAGATACTCTCAATGATCGGCTATGAAAAGCCAACTGACATTTACTCTTGAGGTGCTGACTTGTTACACCCTCGACAACTGTGAATATTATTATTTGACCATGCTGGTCATTTATGAACATTTGAACATCTTGGCCATGTGCTGTTATAATCTCCACCCGGCACAGCCAGAAGAGGACTGGCCACCCCTCATAGCCTGGTTCCTCTCTAGGTTTCTTCCTAGGTTTTAGCCTTTCTAGGGAGTTTTTCCTAGCCACCGTGCTTCTACACCTGCATTGCTTGCTGTTTGGGGTTTTAGGCTGGGTTTCTGTACAGCACTTTGAGATATCAGCTGATGTCAGAAGGGCTATATAAATTTGATTTGATAACAAAAAGTATGGCTATCAACCTTATAATACCTTTCCAATTCATTTTTACTTTAAATATATTCTGCCAATACATACATTTATATTTATTAATCGTGAATTAAAATAATCTAATCAATAGGACTGTAAAGGACACCATATGGAGAGTAGTTCAAATAGGTTAGTCAATAAAATAGAAGGAAACAGGCCTAATGAGCAGCATTTCATGGCACTGAGGAAAACATGGTGGAAAATGGTAGAATGGGATGGTTCTTCACAACCATCACAGCAGTTTTATTTATTTTATTTTATTTAACCTTTATTTAAGTAGGCAAGTCAGTTAAGAACAAATCCTTGTTTACAATGACGGCCTACCAAAACGCAAATGGCCTCCTGCGGGGACGGAGGCTGTGATTAAAAATAAAAAATAAATAATATAAAAATATAGGACAAAACACAAATCACGACAAGAGACAACACAACACTACTTAAAGAGAGACCTAAGACAACAACTTAGCATGGCAGCAACACATGACAACACAGCATGGTAGCAACACAACATGACAACAACATGGTAGCAACACAACATGGCAGCAGCACAACATGGTAGCAGCACAAAACAGGGTACAAACTTTATTGAGCACAGACAACAGCACAAAGGGCAAGAAGGTAGAGAGAACAATACATCATGCAAAGCAGCCACAACTGTCAGTAAGTGTCCATGATTGAGTTTGAATGAAGAGATTGAGATAACTGTCCAGCTTGAGTGTTTGTTGCAGCTCGTTCCAGTCACAAGCTGCAGCAAACTGGAAAGACGAGCGACCCAGGGATGTGTGTGCTTTGGGGACCTTTAACAGAATGTGACTGGCAGAACGGATGTTGTATGTGGAGGATGATGGCTGCAGTAGATATCTCAGATGGGGGGAGTGTGCTAAGAGGGTTTAATAAATAAGCATCAACCATTGGGTCTTGCGGCAGGTATACAGAGATGACCAGTTTACAGAGGAGTATAGAGTGCAGTGATGTGTTCTATAAGGAGCATTGGTGGCAAATCTGATGGCCGAATGGCAAAGAACATCTCGTCGCTCGCGAGCACCCTTACCTGCCGATCTATAAATTACGTCTCCATAATCTAGCATGGTAGGATGGTCATCTGGATCAGGGTTAGTTTGGCAGCTGGGGTGAAAGAGGAGTGATTACGATAGAGGAAACCAAGTCTAGATTTAACTTTAGCCTGCATTTTTGATATGTTCTGAGTGAAGGACAGTGTAGCGTCTAGCCATACTCCCAAGTATGTGTATGAGGTGACTACCTCAAGCTCTAAACCCTCAGAGGTAGTAATCACACCTTTGGGGAGAGGGGCATTCTTCTTACCAAACCACATGACCTTTGTTTTGGAGGTGTTCAGAATAAGGTGAAGGGCAGAGAAAGCTTGTTGTAGAGCATTTAACACAAAATCCAGGGAGGGGCCAGCTGAGTATAAGACTGCATCATCTGCATATAAATGGATGAGAGAGCTTCCTACTGCCTGAGCTATGTTTTTGATGTAAATTGAAAAGAGCATGGAGCCTAGGATCAAGCCTTGGGGTACACCCTTGGTGACAGGCAGTGGCTGATACAGCAGATGTTCTGACTTTATACACTGCACTCTTTGAGAGAGGTAGTTGGCAAACCAGGCCAAAGACCCCTCAGAGACACCAATACTCCTTAGCAGGCCCACAAGAATGGAATGGTCTACCGTATCAAAAACTTTGGCCAAGTCAATAAAAATAGGACCTTGAAGGTTGCAGTGACACATTCATAACAGGCCCTACACCCAAACAAGGGCACTGCGTTCATCCACCTCTGGCCTGCTGGCCCCCCTACCTCTGAGGAAGCACAGTTCCCGCTCAGCCCAGTCAAAACTGTTCGCTGCTTTGGCACCCCAATGGTGGAACAAGCTCCCTCACGACGCCAGGACAGCGGAGTCAATCACCACCTTCCGGAGACACCTGAAACCCCACCTCTTTAAGGAATACCTAGGATAGGATAAAGTAATCCTTCTAACCCCCCCCCCCCCCTCCCCCCCTTAAAAGATTTAGATGCACTATTGTAAAGTGGTTGTTCCACTGGATATCATAAGGTGAATGCACCAATTTGTAAGTCGCTCTGGATAAGAGCGTCTGCTAAATGACTTAAATGTAAATGTAAATGTAAGTCGCTCTGGATAAGAGCGTCTGCTAAATGACTAAAATGTAAATGTAAATAACCTGAGCGGAAACCAGATTGCATACCAGAGAGAATACTATAGACATCAATAACGCCAGTCAGTTGATTATTGACAAGTTTTTCCAACATTTTTGATAACAGGGCAAAATAGAAATAGGCCTATAACAGATCTCCCCCAATGGGAACCTCCCCAGAGAGGAGTTTAAGGAGCTCCTTTAGCAGCTCGGACTCAGGGAGGGGAAAAAGAGGGAGAAGCATCGGAGCTTGTCACATTAGAAAGGGTGGGAGATGAGGAAATGTTGGACGGGCAAGGAGGCATGGCTGAGTCAAATAGGAATCCTGACTTAATGAAGTAGTGATTAAAAAGCCATGTGCTTCTTGTCAGTAACAACCACATCATCAACTTTAAGGGACATGGGCACCTGTGAGGAGGAGGGTTTATTCTCCAGGTCTTTAACAGTTTTCCAGAACTTCTTGGGGTTAGACCCACAGAGAGAGAACTGCTCCTTAAAGTAACTAACTTTGGCCTCCGGATAGCCTGAGTGTTCTTATTTCTCATTTGCCTGAACGAGAGCCAGTCAGCCTGAGTATGCGTGGGCCGAGCCTTTCGCCAAATGCAATTCTTGAGGTGGAGTAACTCTGCAAGATCACAGTCGAACCAGAGGCTGAACCTGTTTTTAATTCTCATTTTCTTTATCGGGGCGTGTTATAAAAAATAAAATTAAACAATATTTCACCTTTATTTAACCAGTTAGGCCAGTTGAGAACAAGTTCTCATTTACAACTGCAACCTGGCCAAGATAAAGCAAAGCAGTGCGACAAAAAAAACAACACAGTTACACATGGAATAAACAAACGTACAGTCAATAACACAATAGAAAAATCTGTATACAGTGTGTGCAAATGAAGTAAGGAGCTAAGGCAATAAATAGGCCAATAGTGGCAAAGTAATTACAATATCACTGAAAATATCAGAAAAGGTCCAAGCATCTTCAATAGAGGGGATCAAGCTGATTCTTTACCAATTTACAGAGGCCAGGTCATGAAGGAAGCCTTGCTCATTAAAAAATGTTAAGCAAGCATTTATGACAAATCAGGACAGGTAATTTCACTGAGCAGCCATTACGAACACAGGCTGTAAAACAGTGATCACTAAGGTCATTATAGAAAACACCAGACTGATACCTATCAGAATTATTTGTGAGGATAACATCGAGGACAGTAGCCTTTTCTGGGTGTTTGGAGTCATACCTTGTGGGATTGGTAATAATCTGAGAAAGATTTAGGGAGTCCCGTTGCTTTAGGACTTGGTCAGGTGGTTTAAGCATGTCCCAGTTTAAGTCACCTAGCAGGACAAATTCAGACTTAGTGTAAGGGGCCAGGAGAGAGCTTAGGGCAGGTAGGGTACAGGCTGGTGCCGATGGAGGATGATAACACCCAGCAACAGACAACAAAGAGCTATTAGTGTAATGCTTAAAACCAACAAATCAAATCGTTTGGGGACAGACTTGGTGGAGACAACCGAGCACTGAAGGTGATCCTTGGTAAAGATTGCCACTCCCCCACCCACACAGACAGCGTGGTGAAGAAGGCGCCTCTTCAACCTCAGAAGCTTGTCACCAAAAACACACACAAACTTTTACAGATGCACAATCGAGAGCATCCTGTCGGGCTGTATCCCCACCTGGTACGGCAACTGCTCCGCCCACAACCGTAAGGCTCTCCAGAGGGTAGTGACATCTGCACAACGCATCACCGGGGGAAAACTACCTGCCCTCCAGGACACCTACACCACCCGATGTCACAGGAAGGCCAAAAAGATCATCAAGGACAACAACCACCTGAGCCACTGCCTGTTCACCCCGCTATCATCCAGAAGGCGAGGTCAGTACAGGTGCATCAAAGCTGGGATCGATAGACTGAAAAACAGCTTCTATCTCAAGGCCATCAGACTGTTAAATAGCCATCACTAACATTTAGTGGCTGCTGCCAACATACTGACTCAAATCTCTAGCCACATTAATAATTAAAAATTGGATGTAATAAATGTATCACTAGCCACTTTAAACAATGCCACTTTATATAATGTTTACATACCCTACATTACTCATCTCATATGTACACTGCTCAAAAAAATAAAGGGAACACGTAAACAACACAATGTAACTCCAAGTCAATCACACTTCTGTGAAATCAAACTGTCCACTTAGGAAGCAACACTGATTGACAATAAATTTCACATGCTGTTGTGCAAATGGAATAGACAACAGGTGGAAATTATAGGCAATTAGCAAGACACCCCCAATAAAGGAGTGGTTCTGCAGGAGGGGACCACAGACCACTTCTCAGTTCCTATGCTTCCTGGCTGATGTTTTGGTCACTTTTGAATGCTGGCGGTGCTTTCACTCTAGTGGTAGCATGAGACGGAGTCTACAACCCACACAAGTGGCTCAGGTAGTGCAGCTCATCCAGGATGGCACATCAATGAAAGCTGTGGCAAGAAGGTTTGCTGTGTCTGTCAGCGTAGTGTCCAGAGCATGGAGGCGCTACCAGGAGACAGGCCAGTACATCAGGAGACGTGGAGGAGGCCGTAGGAGGGCAACAACCCAGCAGCAGGACCGCTACCTCCGCCTTTGTGCAAGGAGGAGCAGGAGAAGCACAGCCAGAGCCCTGCAAAATGACCTCCAGCAGGCCACAAATGTGCATGTGTCTGCTCAAACGGTCAGAAACAGACTCCATGAGGGTGGTATGAGGGCCCGACATCCACAGATGGGGGTTGTGCTTACAGCCCAACACCGTGCAGGACGTTTGGCATTTGCCAGAGAACACCAAGATTGGCAAATTCGCCACTGGTGCCCTGTGCGCTTCACAGATGAAAGCAGGTTCACACTGAGCACATGTGACAGACGTGACAGAGTCTGGAGACGCCGTGGAGAACGTTCTGCTGCCTGCCACATCCTCCAGCATGACCGGTTTGGCAGTGGGTCAGTCATGGTGTGGGGTGGCATTTCTTTGGGGGGCCGCACAGCCCTCCATGTGCTCGCCAGAGGTAGCCTGACTGCCATTAGGTACCGAGATGAGATCCTCAGACCCCTTGTGAGACCATATGCTGGTGCGGTTGGCCCTGGGTTCCTCCTAATGCAAGACAATGCTAGACCTCATGTGGCTGGAGTGTGTCAGCAGTTCCTGCAAGAGGAAGGCATTGATGCTATGGACTGGCCCGCCCGTTCCCCAGACCTGAATCCAATTGAGCACATCTGGGACATCATGTCTCGCTCCATCCACCAACGCCACGTTGCACCACAGACTGTCCAGGAGTTGGCGGATGCTTTAGTCCAGGTCTGGGAGGAGATCCCTCAGGAGACCATCCGCCACCTCATCAGGAGCATGCCCAGGCGTTGTAGGGAGGTCATACAGGCACGTGGAGGCCACACACACTACTGAGCCTCATTTTGACTTGTTTTAAGGACATTACATCAAAGTTGGATCAGCCTGTAGTGTGGTTTTCCACTTTAATTTTGAGTGTGACTCCAAATCCAGACCTCCATGCGTTGATAAATTGGATTTACATTGATTATTTTTGTGTGATTTTGTTGTCAGCACATTCAACTATGTAAAGAAAAAAGTATTTAATAAGATTATTTCTTTCATTCAGATCTAGGATGTGTTGTTTAAGTGTTCCCTTTATTTTTTTGAGCAGTATATATACTGTACTCAATACCATCTACTGCATCTTGCCTATGCCATTCGGCCATCACTCATCCATATATTTTTATGTACATATTCTTATTCCTTTACACTTGTGTGTATAAGGTAGTTGTTGTGAAATTGTTAGATTACTTGTTAGATATTACTGCATGGTCAGAACTAGAAGCACAAGCATTTCACTACACTCGCATTAACATCTGCTAACCATGTGTATGTGACAAATAAAGTTAGATTTGATTTGATTTTGATTTGATTCGGAAGATCTGTCTTGCCGAAAAAAGTTAACCAAAAAGGTTAACATCAGTATTCAAAACACTCTTTCTTAACCACGTCTCAGTAATGACCAACACATCTGGATTGAAGCTGTGAACCCACACTTTCAATTGATCCATTTTAGGTAATAAGCTTCTCGTGTTAACGTGCAGAAAGCCCAGGCTTTTACGAGAGCAGAAATCAGTGAAACAGATATCAGAGCACAAGTCAGAATTGGGGCTAGCAACAGTAGATGGGCCAGGGTGTACATGCACATTTCCAGATATCATCAACAGTAATACAATCAAGGCACGGCAGAGGACAGGGAGAGCTCTGCAGTGTTGATTTATAACATTTGAATGTGCATTAGATGGCAAACAAGATCATATTATACAGCAATTTCATCAGGTAACATGAATACAAAGCCAGCGAGAGGTGGTTAGAATAGGATGGGAGGCCAAAAGTCTGTTTAACCAATAGAGAGTCAGAATCCCGAGTGTGGTAACAAACAGTCTGTCCTACGGTTGGGTAAAAAAGAAAGTAAAGAACCCTTCCTGATATGCAATTAACCATTTTGTGAAAATTGTTAAACATATAACCCTCATCTCTGACAAAGAACCCCTTAAAGATTGTGGGGTGTCATTTACTCTACGGTATATTGTTAATCCCAGGCTGTTCTGGGAGTTGATAGGGCCGGGAGGATACGAGTATCCTGATACTTGTTAGTATCGTGGCAAGGAAACAAAGCAGATTTAAATCTTTAGGAAAACAGCCCTAATGTTGGAAACAAACGTCATTATGTTGTCATCCAGAGTCACATTCATTTATTTTCCAAGCTATAGCACACAATATTTTCAAATCAAATTCATTGGTCACATACACATATTTAGCAGATGTTATTGCAGGTGAAGTGAAATGCTTGTGTTCCTAGCTCCAACAGTGCAGTAGTATCTGGTATTGTCACAGGGTGTAATTTATTCTATTGTGTATTGTTTATCCCAGGCTGATAGGTAGTAATAAGCAGTTCAGTCTGTCTGTGTGTGTTTGTGATCAGATTACAAGGGACAGAAAGACAGACATACAGGGATCCTGTGGAGGAGGCCTCTGCCACAGCATAGTTATGAACCCTCTGGAGTGACTCACTGTGAATCTTGATTTGGAGATAACCAAATGGGGATGGGTGTCTGGCTTACCTCCCGCCATCTACCTCATGCTCCCTGTCACTTGGTTCCCCTGTCTCCTCTCTCTTTCCCCCCTCTCTCTCCTCTCTTGTTCTCCGTCTGTCTCTTCTCTCTTTATCATCCTGATTACTGTCTCTCAATTCCTCTCTTTCTCTCTCTCATTAGTCTAAATGAATTTTCTTCCCTGACACTTTGTCTTCCTTTTATCTTTTCCCTGAATCGTTCTCAATATGATAGAATTTACAATTTAAGTCTGTGAAAAATGCACATACGTCTTTTTCTCCTCACTCAAGTATATTTCAATATATCTCTGTATTGACACAGTCTGATCTATAGTTGAGTCATTCAATACCGACACAACAGCAATGCAACATCCTTTAGCCACAACACAAAGTTGAATATATTGGTTTGATGCCATATGGGTGAGTAGGGGCTCTCACAAGCCAATCTCATTATTTAAATTAGGATCAATACCATCAGGACGTGGTAACAGTCCAAAAAAGCACATGTATGCACTCACACGCTCTGAATAAGAGCTCTGCTAAATTACTAAAATGTCAATGTAAAAATGTCACTGTCACTAGCCATTGCTAACAAATACAATATTTTCTGTGACTCAGGATGTCATACACCCACTAATTAAAGGCAAATAGCAATAAAGGCAATCGAATAGGCTATCTATCTTTGTGCAGGGGATTGAGTGAATCTCCCTCTCTCCACTAAATGAGAAACAGCTATATGACCCTACCTTTTAATTGTAAAAAGAAGGCCCTTCCTTTCAGCCAATCAGTGGGTTTTTGATGGACTCTGGCTCCACCCACTCTAACTCAGAGTGTTTTTAGTCATCGACAGAAGAAGAGAAGTTTGGCTGGCGACCAAGTTTTCAGTATTTAGTTTCGAAGTGTTATGCGTGCATCTGCAATGTTGGGGCTTTATATTGTTAGGGACTGTTTATGATGATTACTGCATGCTACTGAAACCTGGTTAGTGTTGGTTATCTTGTTACATATGTAACTTGTTTTTTCTCTCCCCAGTTGGTAGCATTGTTTACCTAATGCATATGGTCTAAGTACAGAATTGCCAGTTAATGTGACTATTGCATGGTTAATGTATTATTATTATGAGTATGATGTGCATGTTACTATTATGTAAAGGAAGTGTGTTATGTTTCAAGTAAGTTAGTAGAAGATTCTAGAAGGCATGGTGTGTGCTGGCATGCGCACTTGATTTATGGCCTATTAGATAAGATCTTTAGCTGGCTGGAGATAGGTCATTAATCGTGACTGGCAGCAGTAATTAGCCTCTCACTCTCAGCCAAGATATTGACATCTTATCTGTTGTTTTGTGAATGTGTCTGCAATGGTATTCTTTCTAGGCTATGTAGCCTTCAGTTCCAATTGTATCGCTGCATTATTGCTGTTAATATGAACATATATTCTCCTTTCCTTCTAGAACCACAAGATTTCTTCTGATGGGGCTGTAGTGGAGCAGGTCAAGAGCTTCAAGTTCTTCAATGTCCACATCACACCGTCTTGAAGAGGGCACAACAATGCCTCTTCTCCCTCAGGAGGCTGAAAAGATTTGATATGGGCCCTCAGATCCTCAAAGTTCTACAGCTGCACCATTGAGAGCATCTTGACTAGCTACATCACTGTTTGGTATGGCAACTGCTTGGCATCCGACCGCAAGGCACTACAGAGGGTAGTGTGTATGGTCCAGTACATCACTGGGGCCGAGCTCCCTGCCATTTAGGACCTCTATACCAGGGGGTGTCAGAGGAAGGCCCTAAAAATTGTCAGACTCCAGCCACCCAAGTCAAAGACTGTTCTCTCTGCTACTGCATGGCAAGCGATACCGATGCACCAAGTCTGGAAGCAACAGGACCCTAAACATCTTCTACCCCTAAGCCATAAGAATGCTAAATAGCTAACTAATAGCTACCCGGACTATGTGCATTGACCCATTTTGCACTAACTCTTGTCTCGTCACATACGCTGCTGTTACTGTTTATTATCTATCCTGCCTAGTCACTCTATCCCTACCTATATGTACATATCTATCTCAATTACCCCATACCCCTGCCCATTGACTTGGTACTGGTACCCTGTGTATGTACCCAAGTTATTGTTGCTCATTGTGTATGTATTCCTCGTGTTATTATTTTTCTCTCTGCATTGTTGGGAAGGGCCCGTAAGTAAGCATTTCACTGTTAGTCTATATCTGTTTACGAAGCATGTGACAAATAACATTTTATTTTTGATGTGTGTGTGTGTGCAACTGTGTGGTGGTGACTAAGAGAATAAAACTCTACAATGGTCCTTCGAGACAGATTCTTACCTGGCTTCAGTGAAAATGTTCCAGTACCCAGAAGAAGAGCCGTTTCCGTGCCCAAGATGCAGACCCGTTTTCCTGCCTTCCAAGGCCATATAGGGCTGCTGTCGCCACGCATACAAAACTGCCACTTCCCAAAAGATGAGCTGTCAGTCCACACACACCTCTCTCATCCTACTGTCAACCAGCCCTGACCTAGGTCTCCTCAGTAGTCAGGGAGTGACCACACCCTCTCCAGTTGGGAGCTGCAGGGGGACTACAAGGAGCTGCACTATGAACAGGAATAGCTCAGGAGGGATGTACTCTGGGTCCTCCCTAACTGAGTCACTGCCACAGCAGCACCGTTACCGCCACTACTCTCTTAACCGTCACCGCTCTAGGCCCCCCTAGCTAGAGCCATCGTAGTGGGAGCGCCACTGCAGTCGATACTGCCCTAGTCGGCCTGGCTAGTCCCCTAAGAAACACTACTTCAGGCTTCCCCGTCCAGAGTATTCACTACCTCTACGGGACCATTGGTTCTTCCACTACATCCAGAGGTGGCCCAACTATTCACCAGATCGTTGTCGCTCCAAGCTACCCTGACTGTCACATCTACCAGAGCGTCAGGAACGCCACCTCCCCTGAAGTGGTCCAGCCACTCTCCCGACCGATGTCCCTCTAGACCCCCGGCTTGAGCCACCAGTGCGTTGGGTCCGCTTCTGTTGTCCAGAGGGGCCTAACTACCCATCAGATCAAGCTATAGTTAAGGAGACTTCCACTCCAGTTCTGGAGACATAGCCAGCCGCTGCCATTGGTCCTGTACTGGCTGCCGTTGCGGAGTCGTCCTCTTCTTCCAGTGGGGACCCCATGCTGGTTGAGTTCCCTTCCCTCCCAGTAGGGTCAGAGTTCCCTTCCCTCCCAGTAGGGTCAGAGTTCCCTTCCCTCCCGGTAGGGTCAGAGTTCCCTTCCCTCCCAGTAGGGTCAGAGTTCCCTTCCTTACCGGTAGGGTCAGAGTTCCCTTCCTTACCGGTAGGGTCAGAGTTCCCTTCCCTCCCAGTAGGGTCAGAGTTCCCTTCCTTACCGGTAGGGTCAGAGTTCCCTTCCCTCCCAGTAGGGTCAGAGTTCCCTTCCCTCCCAGTAGGGTCAGAGTTCCCTTCCCTCCCAGTAGGGTCAGAGTTCCCTTCCTTCGACCCAGGTAGGGTCAGAGTTCCCTTCCCTACCGGTAGGGTCAGAGTTCCCTTCCCTCCCAGTAGGGTCAGAGTTCCCTTCCTTACCGGTAGGGTCAGAGTTCCCTTCCCTCCCAGTAGGGTCAGAGTTCCCTTCCTTACCGGTAGGGTCAGAGTTCCCTTCCTTACCGGTAGGGTCAGAGTTCCCTTCCTTACCGGTAGGGTCAGAGTTCCCTTCCTTACCGGTAGGGTCAGAGTTCCCTTCCTTACCGGTAGGGTCAGAGTTCCCTTCCCTCCCAGTAGGGTCAGAGTTCCCTTCCTTACCGGTAGGGTCAGAGTTCCCTTCCCTCCCGGTAGGGTCAGAGTTCCCTTCCTTACCGGTAGGGTCAGAGTTCCCTTCCTTACCGGTAGGGTCAGAGTTCCCTTCCTTACCGGTAGGGTCTGAGTTCCCTTCCTTACCGGTAGGGTCAGAGTTCCCTTCCTTACCGGTAGGGTCTGAGTTCCCTTCCTTACCGGTAGGGTCTGAGTTCCCTTCCTTACCGGTAGGGTCTGAGTTCCCTTCCTTACCGGTAGGGTCAGAGTTCCCTTCCTTACCGGTAGGGTCAGAGTTCCCTTCCCTACCGGTAGGGTCAGAGTTCCCTTCCCTCCCAGTAGGGTCAGAGTTCCCTTCCTTACCGGTAGGGTCAGAGTTCCCTTCCCTCCCAGTAGGGTCAGAGTTCCCTTCCTTACCGGTAGGGTCAGAGTTCCCTTCCTTACCGGTAGGGTCAGAGTTCCCTTCCTTACCGGTAGGGTCAGAGTTCCCTTCCCTCCCAGTAGGGTCAGAGTTCCCTTCCTTACCGGTAGGGTCAGAGTTCCCTTCCTTACCGGTAGGGTCAGAGTTCCCTTCCTTACCGGTAGGGTCAGAGTTCCCTTCCTTACCGGTAGGGTCAGAGTTCCCTTCCTTACCGGTAGGGTCAGAGTTCCCTTCCTTACCGGTAGGGTCAGAGTTCCCTTCCTGACCGGTAGGGTCAGAGTTCCCTTCCTGACCGGTAGGGTCAGAGTTCCCTTCCTTACCGGTAGGGTCAGAGTTCCCTTCCTTACCGGTAGGGTCAGAGTTCCCTTCCTTACCGGTAGGGTCAGAGTTCCCTTCCTTACCGGTAGGGTCAGAGTTCCCTTCCTTACCGGTAGGGTCTGAGTTCCCTTCCTTACCGGTAGGGTCTGAGTTCCCTTCCTTACCGGTAGGGTGTGAGTTCCCTTCCTTACCGGTAGGGTGTGAGTTCCCTTCCTTACCGGTAGGGTGTGAGTTCCCTTCCTTACCGGTAGGGTCTGAGTTCCCTTCCTGACAGGTAGGGTCAGAGTTTCAGTTTCCTGCCTACCTTGCAGGTGTAAAGTGTCCAGGCTTTGAGTGTCTTGCACCTCAAGTATGTACAGTGCATCCTGCCCCAGCGGTAGGTCTAAAGTGGCCTGCTTTCCTGGTAAGTCCAGTCTTCCTGGTAAGTTGTCCAACCCCCGCCCGGTGGGATCTCCGTTTCTGCCCGGTGGGATCTCCGTTTCCGCCCGGTAGGATCTCCGTTTCCGGGCCGTTGCCCGGCCGTAGTTGCAGGTTCACACTGTTTTGACTTAGATTTCCGAACTCCTGCCATAGTGCTAGGCCCCCAATCCTCTACTGTTATAGGTCCACAGTTCCCTGTACTAGTGACCCCTAATATGGCTGCTTTGCCAGGCCCTAGGTATCCTACCAGCTAGGACCCATGCTTACTTTGCCGTCAGGTCTGCAGTCTCCTGCCCTGCACAGATCGCAGCCCCCTGTCTTAGCTGGTAGGCAGTAGCCTAGCCCGCCAGGTTTAGGGCCCCCTGCCCTACTAGGCCCAGAGTTTGCTGCACTAGGCCCAGCCCACCAGGTTTTCAGCCTCCTGCCCTGTTAGCCCACAAGCTACCTATGCTAGTTTCTCAGTCCTCGGCCCTCTTCTGCCCTCAGTTCCTAGCACAAAGTCATCATTCTCCAGCCGTGCTAGGTCTGCTGTCTCCAGCACTAGTCTGCCCTCAATACCTAGCCCAGGTGGGTCATCAGGCTCATGCCCAGCTAGGCTCAGAGTTACCAGTTCATCTAGTAGGCCCGCTTTCCTTTCTATTAGTCAGTTTCCCTGTCAGGTCCAGAGTCAGTTTCCCTGTCAGGTCCAGAGTTAGTTTCCCTCTCAGGTTCAGAGTCGCTTTCCCTGTCAGGCCCAAAGTTATCAGCACTAGGCTCCCAGACTAGTTCTAGTTTCGCTGTCTCCAGCCCTAGTCGGCCTACAGTCCACCGCTCCACCAGGCTTCAGATTCTCTGCCCCACTAGTGCCGCAGCCTCTGCCTTCTGTTGGTCTGCAGCCCCCGGCCTCAGTCCGCAAGCAGTCAACTCCCTTAGTGTTATACACCAAACCTCCTGCCCTTCTAGGCCCTGGGTCTCCCGTCCCGCTAGGCTCTGAGTTATCTGCCCCTCTAAGTGTGCAGTCTCTGCCCATAACAAGTTCGCAGCCCCCAGACTCAGCCAGTGCCCAGCCGCCTGACCTAGCACTAAGCTATAAGTTCCCTGCTCAGCTACGTTTACAGCCTCCCACCATACCTGGCTTGCAGTCCTCAGTCTTAGTAGTAGGTTCCAAGACCCCGCCCTGTCAGGCCCTGTGTTTCCTTTTTCATTTGGACTCTGGCTCCGCCCACTCTAACTCTTTATTCTTCCACAGGAGAAGACGCAAGTTTGGCTGGCGAACAAGTTTTTTTCCTGTGTTTATTTTAGAAGTGTTGTTTGTGCATCCACAATGTAAGTTGGGGTTTATATTTTTGGCGATTGTTTATAATGATTATTGCATGCTATTGAAACCTGGCTAATGTTGGTTATCATGTTACATCTGTAAATTATTTATTTTCTCATCAGCTGGTAGCATTGTTTACCTGTTTAACTAATGCACAGGGTTGGGCAGGTTACTTTCTAATTGTAATCTGTTAGTTACTAGTTACCTGTCCAAAATTGTAATCAGTAACATAACTTTTGGATTACCCAAAATCAGTGACGTAATCTGATTACATTCCATTACTTTTAGATTACTTTCCCCTTAAGAGGCATTAGAAGAAGACACAAATGTATGTTACCAATTGAACAATATCTATTGCAGGATAAATCAATGTTAAAGTTTACATAGCTGGCCATATATGGATGTTACATTTTATTTTATGGGTTGGTTATGTAGGCTTCTTCTAACCCATCACTTTCTACAACATATAATAAAACAATTAAATCATATCTTTACATTAATAACTCCAGTCATCAGAACTCCAGTCATTCCAATAAATGTTATACCCCTTGATCTTCAAGAATAGAACTTGGAAATATGGAAGTATAGATTAGCCAAATTGTTTTACCTGAGCATGACCCCAAAACTAAGGACTTATTGGCCAGCCCTACTGTGTTGTTTATGACTGTGTTGTCATGGAGGACTGATTGGGCTCATTGATTCGAGTTTAAAAATAAATGCTGCGCTCATGGAATGGCATGCTTTGAGAACTACCGAAAAGTGCTATTTACATGTGAAAAATTAATGCAAGATGTTTCATTTGCTATAGGCCTGATGTTTACCTTTTTTGTTGGTGACACTTTGATATCTTGATAATATGCGGCTTTTTAAAGGGCAAATCCACAGGTGAAACAATAACGAAAGGGTCGCCCCGCCTCTGTTTTGGTAAAAAGCTGAGGGATGGCCTGGAGAAACATAACCACTCTCAGATTAATAGCTATGGATGCAAGGACTAACCATCCATAATATACAAAGTATTGTTTAAACCATATGAGGCTATACAGTATTTGTTTACATTTACAATGTTTACAAACATTGGAGTAAAACAAGCTTATATTTTGGGTTCTCATGGAGTGTGACAGTTGATCTAAGTCATATTCTTCAAGAGTCAATGGATATATACAGTTGAAGTCGGAAATTTACTGTGACGAAAAGTGCAAATTAATCCCAGAACAAAAGCAAAGGACCTTGTGAAGATGCTGGAGGAAACAGGTACAAAAGTATCTATTTCCACAGTAAAACGAGTCCTATATCGACATAACCTGAAAGGCTGCTCAGCAAGGAAGAAGCCGCCGCTCCAAAACCACCATAAAAAAGCCAGACTACGGTTTGCAACTTCACATGGGGACAAAGATCATACTTTTTAGAGAAATGTCCTCTGGTCTGATGAAACAAAAATAGAACTGTTTGGCCATAATGACCATCATTATGTTTGGTGAAAAAAGGGGGAGGCTTGCAAGCCGACGAACACCATCCCAACCGCGAACCACGGGCGTGGCAGCATCATGTGTTGGTGCTTTGCTGCAGGGGGGACTGGTGCACGTCACAAAATAGATGGCATCATGAGGGAGGAAAATTATGTGGATATATTGAAGCAACATCTCAAGACATCAGCTTTGTTGCAAATTAGTCTTCCAAATGGACAATGACCCCAAGCATACTTCCAAAGTTGTGGCAAAATGGCTTAAGGACAACAAAGTCAAGGTATTGGAGTGGCCATCACAAAGCCCTAACCTCAATCCTATTGAAAATGTGTGGGCAGAACTGAAAAAGCGTGTGCGAGCAAGGAGGCCTACAAACCTGACTCAGTTCCACCAGCTCTGTCAGGAGGAATGGGCCAAAATTCACCCAATTTATTGTGGGAAGCTTGTGGAAGGCTACCCAAAACATTTGACCCAAGTTAAACAATTTAAAGGCAATGCTTCCAAATACCAATTGAGTGTATGTAAACTTCTGACCAACTGGGAATGTGATGAAAGAAATAAAAGCTGAAATAAATCATTCTCTCTACTATTATTCTGACATTTCACATTTTTAAAATAAAGTGCTGATCCTAACTGACCTAAGACAGGGAATTTTTACTAGGATTAAATGTCAGGAATTGTGAAAAACTGAGTTTAAATGTATTTGGCTGAGGTGTACGTAAACTTCTGACTTCAACTGTATATATATATATAAGTCCAAAAATTGATGTAGCAACTACAGATTGCCCCTTTAAGTCTATCAAAAGTGTGCAAGTTTGAGCATGTGTCCATTAGGCCTATGGATGTTTTTTTATTAGCATGAATTAGATTAAGCAATAAAAGCCCCACTTTTATTCCATAGGCTTGGATCGGCACTATGCAGCTGTTGCAAGACCGCATTTTTTCACTGGCTGTCCACTGGTTTCAAAAACAATGATTTATAGCCAGCTTAAACTTCTTGAATTCAACCATTATTGGGTTCAAATACACATTTAGATTTGTGAACAGCCTTCCACAACAACCACAATCCGTAAGGCGCAAATAGCTAAATGAGAGAGCTGCAGTGTGATTCACATCAATGCGCTATGTAGATATCAATAATAAGTGATATCCGTATCACCGTAGACTAAACCACTGCTGTCATCCTTACCTCCAAGCGTTTATTCAAATTGGATAATCTTTGGATGCCAACAGCAGCATTGGAAGACATAGCTTGGACTGTAGCCTACAAAAGCCTATTCCTGCTCTTTTCCCGTGATCCATCAAACACATTAGGTGTGTCATCATAGTGGTCTCTGACTTGTGGTCAGACTCGCTCAGGTGGAACACACTTAAATTCAAGCCTTTTTTCAATGCTGATTTGAATGTCCATTCGTAAACATCCTTTATGAATTTAAAAGTAATCTTCGAAGTAATCATCCAGTGTTTCAAAAGTATCTGTAATCTGATTACAATATTTTTGCTGGTAACGGATTACAGTTACCATTTTTTGTAATCCCTTACGGATTACATATAATCTGTTACTCCCCTACCCTGCTAATGCATGTTGTCTAAGTACAGAATTGAAAGGTAATGTGGCTATTGTATGGTTGTATTTATTATTATGAGTATGAGGTGCATGTTACTATTACGTGAAGAAAGTGTGTTATGTTTCATCTAAATTAGAAGAAGATTCTAGATGGCCTGGTGCGCTCTCGCATGCGCACTTGATTCGTGGCCTATTAGATAAGATCTCTAGCTGGCTGGAGAGAGGTCATAAATCGTGACTGGCAGCAGTAATTAGCCTCTCTCTCCACCAAGATGTTGACATCTTATTTGTAATTGTGTGAATATGTGTCTGCAATGATATGCTATCTAGGCTATGTAGTCTACAGTTCCAATTGTATAGCTGCATTATTGCTGTTAATACATACATATATTTTCCTTTCCTTATAGAACCACATGATCACTTCTTATGTAAGGGTGTGTATGCAACTGTGTGGTCGTGACTAAGAGAATAAAACTCTGGACACATCTGCCTTGTAATTGCCGGACAGCCTGTAGCGAGTCAGAGCCAGCATTAAAGAGATGAATGAATTAAAGTTCATGAGTCAAGCATGGCGCAAAGCGCACAACAAAGCAGAATATTTTCTCTATTGCTGCATGTGGGCACAATATATATCCTGGGAGAAACAGTAGAAGGAAGAGGAGTAAGAGGATGATATTTCCATGCTTTGGTAAATGGCCTGAGGGCATGGTATCTCCAGTATCTCGTTCCTCCCCAGTGAACTCTCTCAGCCACTGGGCGTGACGACGTAAAGAGCCAGAGGCTGAGGGAGAGTATCTCAGTTAGTGGGAACCCCTCCGGATCCAACCAAGGAGGAGATGGATGTGTCTCAGCCTCCGGGCAGAACCCCTCTCTCTCCTTGCATTCACACATGCACATGTACACACATACACATTCACAGACACACACAGACACACACAAACTCTCTTTGTAAGCAGATGTGTAATGAATCCCTCAGCGCTAGTCTCTCACGTCACTTATTTACAACGAGGCATGAAAAACTGACCTTTGAAATAATTGGTGAGATATTCAGAGGATTATAATCACCTGGATGCAGTGAGATAAAGGTGAACTCCTGGTAAAAACGCCCTTAGGTGCAAATAAAAAATAAAATCCATACGTCCACAGACACAAGAAGAATCGATGTCAATAGGTGCCAGACATTACTGTAGTATTCACTCTTGTGTTTTTACAGACATTACTTTAGTATACTAAGCAGTAACTGTAGTGTTTATGTGGACATGACAGTAGTATTCTATAGTATTCACTGTAGTGTTTTTGCGGACATGACAGTAGTATACTATAGTATTCACTGTAGTGTTTTTGCGGACATGACAGTAGTATACTATAGTATTCACTGTAGTGTTTATGTGGACATGACAGTAGTATTCTATAGTATTCACTGTAGTGTTTTTGCGGACATGACAGTAGTATACTATAGTATTCACTGTAGTGTTTTTGCGGACATGACAGTAGTATACTATAGTATTCACTGTAGTGTTTTTGCGGACATGACAGTAGTATACTATAGTATTCACTGTAGTGTTTTTGCAGACATGACAGTAGTATACTATAGTATTCACTGTAGTGTTTTTGCGGACATGACTATACTATTTAAGAAAACAAACAATAACCAAACAATTATGTATGTTCGTTGCTGTTATTGCCTATAATTATTTGCACCTTTTGTGTCTCCTTTTAGATAAACCATACTCCATACAAAACCATCCAAGTCTCAGTTCAAGACAAGAGTCTCATGTCAACAACTGTCAATCATTCCCTGCCATGTATCATCTCATTACCTGAATCTATAAAGACTCTTAAACTGAACTGCATCTCTGCCTCTGCCTGCACTTTAACTGGAGTCCCACAGTAGATGGGCATCACCATAACCCTCACCTAAAACTCAGTCAGTTACAATCTCGTAATTGAAGAATAATGTGTGACAGATTAGGAACCAAAGTTTTGGTTAGTGTTTCCCTGGGCACCTTTATTAGGGGAGGACATGCAGGAAATGTTTAAAAGCATCCCTTGGTCATGTTCAGGTGTCACGGTCGTCGTATATACTGGACCAAGGCGCAGCAGGTTGAGTGCTCATTTTATCTTTTATTAGGCTAACACAGCAGTGCAACAACAACTTCCCACACGGGACAGGTGAAAAAAGGCTACCTAAGTATGACTCTCAATCAGCAACAACGATGTACAGCTGTTCCTGATTGAGAGCCATACCAGGCCAACACAAATAAATACACAACATAGATAGAGCATAGAAATACACAACATAGAACATAACCAAAACACCGGAATACTCTAAACAAACACCCCTCTACATAAACACATATATCAACAAACCCCGAACCACATAAAACAAACACCCCCCTGCCACGTCCTGACCAAACTACAATAACAAATAACCCCTTTACTGGTCAGGACGTGACATCAAGTGAGAGCTTTGTACCTGGAAGGTCCTGTGTGTGTGTGTGTGTGTGTGTGTGTGTGTGTGTGTGTGTGTGTGTGTGTGTGTGTGTGTGTGTGTGTGTGTAAGTGCGTGCGGTATTGTTGCGATTGGTTTATTTCTGAGCAATCCTTTTGTGACCATGCTGTCTTGAGGAAATGTTTGGTGTGTGGTCAATTGTTCTGAATGGTATGTGTTGAGTTTGACCATCAGTGAGTTTACTTGTGTGACAATATTCAAGATGTTCAATATGTAAAGCCACTGCAATAATGTCCTTTTGTTTTCAGTTGGTTTGTTTGGAGAGGCTTTGCTGGTTTGAGGTCCAGGCAGTTTATTGGCAGCGCCCTCCAATAAATAAGGTGATGTCTTTAAGTAAAATATCTGTTGTTTATGTAAATGCAGTGGTTAACTGTTTTTCTACCATCAGAAGTACAGAATTGCTTTTCACTGTTTTTGGTCATCTTGTGATCTTGGTGAGCTGAATCTCTGTGAAAGCACTGTTGTATTTCAGATAGCTATCTAGTGGAAGTTCTAAGAATACTTTTTGGCTTACACTTGTTAATATATGTTATTTATCGGTCTCAAACAAGCAAACCTGATCCTCTAAGCTTTAATAAACTTTGCTTGTTCTTTATCTGCCTCTGTACTGTTTCCCGTTAATGGGCCTAGAACCTGTGTCTAACGTTTAGATGTTACAATTGTAATAAACATTTATTTTTGCTAAGGTGTCTGGTCTGTTGCATTTCTCAAAGCTGTTTAGCCACCTCAACACGTGGCCTGTCACGAACCTGTGTCGAACCTGTGTCGAACCTGTGTCGAACCTGTGTCGAACCTGTGTCGAACCTGTGTCTTATGTTCTGGTTGAGGTGTTCCCCTCATTAAAAAAGAACTGCCGTAGTTTGGTAGTTGTGCTATTTTAGCTAACCCTTATCGACAGGTGTTACTACAATGTCATGTCCACAAAAACACTGCAGTAAATAATGCAGTATACTACAGTCGTCTGCAAAACCACTACAGTAAATGCTATAGTATACTACAGTCATGTCTGCAAAAACACTACAGTGAGTACTACGGTAAAGTCTGCAATAAGACTACAGTGAATAATATAGTATATAAATATAGTAATACTACAGTATTTAGACCAGGGTTCCCCAAATGGCAGCCCGCGGGTGATTTATTTTGCCCCCCCCCGTAAAAACACCACAAAAAAAAAATTGGAAATATGCTTCAATGTATTCCCACGTGTAAAATAGTGATATATGATCAAATACAAACGTAAGAAAGGTTTAAAAATATTGTTTTTAGTCAAATGTTATATCTGTTTGGGCTTCTTGCTGTCAATTTGCAGTCTACAAATGATTTGTTATGTTCCGGCCCCCTGACCATCCATTCAAGAAAAAGAATCTGCCCGCGGCTGAATCTACTTGATGATCCCTCATTTAGACCATAGTATACTATACTATTTTTTTTATATGGGTTAGCTGTAAATGTGTAAAAAAAAAAAGGACCACAACTAGGACCACAACGGAAATAATGTTATTCTCATCAAATTTCTAAATGCATTGTATCTACATTTGTGGTTGTATTATGTTTTAAAATTGTCAAATCAAATCAATCAATCAAGAGATACTACAGTGTGGACAATAGTATTCTACAGTAAACTACACAATTATATAGTAAGCACTACATGATCGAGGGGGATCCTTAGACTAAATCCCTGGCATGACTTCCCCAAGGAGAGCACATAAAAATCAAAACAGCATCGACGCAGATAGCAGTCCAAGCGATCAAAAGATTCTAAAGTAAGCACTACGTGATCACAGAATACTACAGTGTGTAGTATAGTATTCTACAGTATACTACAACATTCTAAAGTAAGCACTACATGGAGGGCCGAGTGTCTGCGGGTTTTCGCTCCTCCCTTAAGGTCACTAATTAGTAAAGAACTCCCCTCACCTGGTTGTCTAGGTCTTAATTGAAAGGAAAAACCTAAAACCCGCAGACACTAGGGCCCCATGGAATGAGTTTGACACCCCTGCACTACACAACCGAGGAATACTACAGTGTGTAGTATAGTATTCTATAGTATACTACACCATTCTAAAGTAAGCACTACACGATCAAGGGATACTACAATGTGGAGTATAGCATTCTACAGTATACTACATAATTCTATAGTAAGTACTATAGTATTCTATAGTAAACTGTAGTATTTTTTTTATGTGGGAGACCTCTTTGTTTGAGAACAAGGAAGGTAATCTCCTTGACAACTGACAGGTCAAAGGGTCACACGGTCATGGCTATAACTGATGCCATGGCTTTGCGTGTACCCGTGTGTTGCTGCAAGACAAGCTTTTATTCCTAGAATCCCAGCACTCAGAAGAACACTGTTACCGAGTGCCTACCTACAGTACAGTATTAGACATTCCACATGACTCTGTCTGATCTCAGTACAAAACCCCCAAAACGTTATAATTTCTTCTCCAAGCAAGTTAAGCAGCCACACTAAATTCCCCAAAATCGAATATCTGAATCTTACATCTGCATTTGACTCAGGCGTTGAGAGGGAAAGATCAGCTCAATCTTCCTCTATTACACATGGTGTCAGACAGTACCTGACTGTGACAGAGGGGGGGAAGGAAAGACAGAAAGATGAAAGAGATGATGAGTGCGCTGTAGCATGTGGTAGCGGAGTGCCAATCACGTTCTCCGTCTCGAGGAACACACAGCCGCCTCTCAGGTTATTGAGGGATAATGGAATTCTCAGAGACACGTCGCACAGCTTAAGACAGAGATTCAATCTGAAGAGAAATAATGCAAACTTTGTTTTGTTTCTCTCTGTCTGTGTGTTGGGATTCCAGTGCACCCTTGGGTGTGGTGAAAGATGGAGAATTTGTTTGTATATTTGGATCCCCATTAGCTTTAGCAGAAGAAGCAGCTACTCTTCCTGGGGACCACAAAAAACAAAAAACATGACATGTAACGAAACACTGATACACTGACAGACAAGGACAGTCACACAAATAAAAAAATACAACAATATACAAACAATACAACAACAACAAAAAAGTGTGTGTGTGTGTGTGTGTGTGTGTGTGTGTGTCTGTGTGTGTGTGTGTGTGTGTGTGTGTGTGTGTGTGTGTGTGTGTGTCTGTGTGTGTGTGTGTGTGTGTGTGTGTGTGTGTGTGTGTGTGTGTGTGTGTGTGTGTCTGTGTGTGTCTGTGTGTGTGTGTGTGTGTGTGTGTGTGTGTGACCTTCACAGTCCCTGCTGTTCCATGACATGTGGTTTAATCCGTTTTTTAAATGTAATTTAGCTTTTTGCTTGAGTAATTGGTGATGAAAGGTAGTTCCATGCGATCATGGCTCTGTGAATTTGTTTTGGACTTGGGGACTGTGAAGAGACCCCTGGTGGCATGCCTTGTTGGGATATGTGTGGGTGTCTGAGCTGTATGTTATTTGATTGTGTAGACAATCTGAAATTTTCATCACAGTAATGTTTCTCATAAAAACTAGGAGAAACAGTTAATCTCTCATCAACCCTCAACCAGAAAAGACTGGCATACATTTTGTTGATGTTAGTTCTGTATGTGCAGTTAAGGGCAAGGTGTGCTGCTCTGTTTCCAGCCAGCTGCAACTTTGCCAGGTCTATCTTTGCTGCAGTTGAACATATTACTGGACAGTAATCAAGATGGGACAAGACCAGAGACTGAACAACTAGTACAGTTGATTTTTGTGTAAAAACACAGAACATGTTTTTATAACAGACATACCTTTCCCCATCTTCACAACAACTTTGTCAATATGACTTTACCATGATAATTTACCATCCAATGTTATACCTAGGAGCTTCCTCAACTTGCTGAGGTTTAGGTCTTAGAGAATGTTTTGAACCAAATACAATGCTTTTAGTTTTAGATGTATTTAAGACCAGTTTATTATTAATCACCCATTCTGACACTGACTGTAACTCCTTATTTAGAATTTCTGTGAGCTCTCTGGCTTTGGGTGCTGACATGTAGAGTGAGGAATCATCTGCATACATAGTCATTCTAGCTTTGTAAAAATAGAGAAGAGTAACGGCCCAAGGCAACACCGTACTGTATCTGATGTTAGAGAAGCTTCCACTGAAGAATACTATTTGGGTTCTATATGATAAATAACTCTCCAGCCATAAGATGGCAGGTGATGTAAAGCCATTGCAAGTGAGTTTCTTCAATAACAATTTATGATCAATAACATCAAAGGCTGCACTAAAATCTAACAATACAGCTCCAACTATCATTTTATTATCCATTTATTTTAACCAATCATATGTCATCTGAGTCATTGGAGTACAGTGAGTGTCCTTCTTTATATGTATCCTGAAAGTCAGTAGTTAACTTGTTCTCTGAAAAATAGCATTGCATTTGGTCAAACACAATTCTCTCCATCAGTTTACTAAAAGAGATTCATTCTACTGGAGGAGAGAGATAAACAGCGAAAGAAATCAGAGTAGTGACTTTGGCCTCCCAGCAACAACCTGGCGAAGAGCCTGACATGTGGGCACAAGCCACAATGGCCTAAAGTAGCACCTAAATATAGGGCTACGATTTCTTTTTTAAGATCTCAGGATAAAACATGTTTGTGAAATGAAACACCTCGATCCAGTGAGGAAGTTTAGGGGCACAGCCTAAGCAAACCCCGCTGATTCTCTCACATTTCTCCCATGTTTTCTGTCTCAGAGCCCATACTTTGTGATGCACGCCTGTCCTCTCGCCCCCTGCAGGAGAGAGACACACCAGTCACTGCCTTTGACAGACAAGCCCAGCCCTATGAGGTCATCTCAGAGATCCACCATCTTAGAGCTTCTCTACATGATGAGGGTGAGCCATCTAGTGTAAGAAGGTCATGTATACTGAACAAAAATATAAACGCAACATGTAACAATTTCAAACATTTTCCTGAATTACAGATCATATAAGGAAATCAGTCAATTGAAATAAATTCATTTGGCCCTAATCTATGGATTTCACATGACTGGGCAGGGGTGCAGCCATGGGTGGGCCTGGGAGGGCATAGGCCCACCCACTGGGGAGCCAGGCCCAGCCAATCAGAATGGGCTTTACCCTACAAAAGGGCTTTATTAGAGACAAAAATACTCAGTTTCATCAGCTGTCCGGGTGGCTGGTCTCAGAAGAAGCAGGATGTGAAGGTCCTGGGCTGGCGTGGTCTAAGGTTGTGAGGCCCGTTGGACGTTCTGTCAAATTCTGTAAAACGACGTTGGAGGTGGCTTATGATAAAGAAAGGAACATTAAATTATCTGGTAACACCTCTGGTGGACATTCCTGCAGTCAGCATGCCAATTGCACACTCTCTGAAAACATGGGACATCTGTGGGACATGGGACATGTGTGACAAAACTGCACATTTTAGAGTGGTCTTTTATTGTCCCCCAGCACAAGGTACACCTGTGTAATGATCATGCTGTTTAATCAGCTTCTTGATATGCCACACCTGTCAGGTGGATGGATTATCTTGGCAGGAGAAAGGAGAAATGCTCACTAACAGAGATGTAAACAAATTTGTACACAAAATTTGAGAGAAATAATATGTTTGTATGGGATCTTTTATTTCAGCTCATGAAACACTTTACATGTTGCATTTATATTTTTGTTCAGTATATATTTTGGTACATGTAACACTTCTTGGAGTGAGGTAGAACTGGTCTCTCATGTGCGTCCAGCCCCCATGGTATTAGACAGGCGTGAGCTGCCTGCAGCTGATGGATGGATCTGTGGGCCGCATTGACTAGTGAGAGGGAGTCAGTGAGGCTGAAGATGTGCTCACTGTAACTCACTTAGGCTTCATCAGGCACTACATACACCTGAGAGAGTTATACTTTAATACCCTACCCTCCAAATAGGGTTCTCCTATTGGGACAGCTGAAGAACCCTTGGAACCCTTTTTTCTGTTGAACCCCACCGAAATGTAAAATACAAAACCTGTAATTAAAACACAACATTTAACCGCTTGTCAGGGATAGAATAAGGTCTTTCTCAGAACCTTTGGCTTTAACAGTAAATGTCCATTACACTCTATTAGCCCATCAGTCCATAGTTAGTATGCAGTTAGTGTGTTGGGTTTGACTCAGAGCCGGAAGAGCAACAGAGAACAACCAGCCTTCCAGACCCCCTCTGACCTCAGTGTCCAGATATCGCCTCATCACCAGTCCCCCACCCAGCAACCTCCATGACCAGGGCCTGTACCCATCACTCACATCCAGCCACAGTGACCCCTGTCAGGGCAGTGTCAATGCCAGGTTAGAGGTGGATGTCACATTGTCACTCCATCCACACACCAGCTCTTCTGTTTATTTGTTTATTTAACTTTTTCTCTATCTGAATCTGTCTGTTTCCATCCTGTCTGTCTCACAGCAGCTAGTAGCCACCACACAGAGAGCCTTCTGTCCCTGACAGCTGTCTGGTCAGTATTTCTTACCTCTGACTGCTTCAGTTAGGCTTCTGTGTTATTTTCCCTCTCGCTCTCTCTTTCTCTCTTGTTCTCACACTCTCCCTCTTAGTTGGATTCCACCTCTGCTTCACTGTTCTCTCACTTACACCCACATATTAGGCTTCGGGAACACTTGCCGCCTCTCTTTCTGACTCACCTATCTTTTGATGTGTGTTTCCCTTGCTCTGTTGGGCTCACTTTTGCAAAACTTCTCCTTCTCGTCCTGAGTGTTGAGAGAACATTCCAAACAGCCACTGGTGTCATTCTGTTTCTCCATGGGAGAAAACTCTGAAAAACAAACCCAAACTCTAGCCATTACTGAAGCTGGGAGCAGTCAGGGGCTGTATGACTCAGCTTCAAGAGTTAATTAAGTAAAATAATTTCCCTCGATTGTGTCCAACTTCCTACTTTATCACGCAAACGTTTATCAGATATGCAAGTGGAAACCAAAACTTTATAAACTTCCTCACGACTGAAAACAATTCATAACAAGGACAGTGGAAAGTAAATAGTGGCTGTTGAGGAAGACAAGCATCATTGCAGAGTGTATATTTAAGATGTCCTCTTCGCCAGCATATACTGTAGACCTGCTCTCTAATTGTTATGATTCCCCACTCTTAATAACCCTCCTCCAACCTCCTTTGTATTTGGTCTTATTGACGAGAGGTGAAGGAAGGAAGCGCTTGCCTTAATTATAGTCTAGTGCCTATAAGCATCGCACAAGGGAACTCCATTAGGGACAGAGCGCCTCCAGAACATTGTCACGAAAAAAACAACTGCCAAAAAGCATGGCTGTTTAAAATGTGAACTACCCACAACTTTAACACCCTGCAAGTGCACGTAACATGAGGGAACAGCAGACTAGACCTACAGTAACATGAGGGAACAGCAGACTAGACCTACAGTAACATGAGGGAACAGCAGACTAGACCTACAGTAACATGAGGGAACAGCAGACTAGACCTACAGTAACATGAGGGAACAGCAGACTAGACCTACAGTAACATGAGGGAACAGCAGACTAGACCTACAGTAACATGAGGGAACAGCAGACTAGACCTACAGTAACATGAGGGAACAGCAGACTAGACCTACAGTAACATGAGGGAAGAGCAGACTAGACCTACAGTAACATGAGGGAAGAGCAGACTAGACCTACAGTAACATGAGGGAACAGCAGACTAGACCTACAGTAACATGAGGGAACAGCAGACTAGACCTACAGTAACATGAGGGAACAGCAGACTAGACCTACAGTAACATGAGGGAACAGCAGACTAGACCTACAGTAACATGAGGGAACAGCAGACTAGACCTACAGTAACATGAGGGAACAGCAGACTAGACCTACAGTAACATGAGGGAACAGCAGACTAGACCTACAGTAACATGAGGGAACAGCAGACTAGACCTACAGTAACATGAGGGAACAGCAGACTAGACCTACAGTAACATGAGGGAACAGCAGACTAGACCTACAGTAACATGAGGGAACAGCAGACTAGACCTACAGTAACATGAGGGAACAGCAGACTAGACCTACAGTAACATGAGGGAACAGCAGACTAGACCTACAGTAACATGAGGGGAACATGTGTCACCTATCAGCGAGTCCTTTTTTTCAATGCACATATTTAAATATCTGAATCATAGAGTTGTTAGATATAAAGAGTGCTATAACTACATTTTAGTCATTTAGCAGACGACTTACATTAGGGCTGTCACAACCTGATCTGTTTAACCTGTCTTGTGATTGTCTCCACCCCCTCCAGGTGTCGCTTATTATCCCCGGTGTATATATCCCTGTGTTTCCTGTCTCTCTGTGCCAGCATTTTTCCTTGCTCCGATTTTTTCCCAGTCTCTTTTGGTTCTAGTCCTCCTGGTTTCCACCCTTGCCTGTCCTGATACCGAACCCACCTGCCTGACCACTCTGCCTGTTCTGTCTTCAAGCCTGCCTATCCCCTTGTACTGTTTGGACTCGGATTTGGTTACTGAACCCCTGCCTGGCCTGACCTCGAGACTGCCCTTCGTCTGGTACTGTTTTGGACTCTGACCCGGTTTATGACTCTCGCTTGTCCCTGACCTACCTCTTGCCTACCCCTTGGATTAATACATTTCGGGGCTCAACCATCTGCTTCCTGTGTCTACATTTGGGTCTCGCCTTGTGTCCTTATAAGTGCATTCATCATAAGATAGCTAGGTGAGACAACATATCACAAGCGTAACAACAAAGTAGTTATCAGCAAAGTATAGGAAAAGACAAGTGCAAATTCTTATCGTACTCCACAGGTGGGTCAGATGCGACAGAGTTTTCTAGATTCTAAAGCTATCCTATTAGAACACATCCACTCCATGTACAGTATTTTACTCATTTAGAAGCTCTCCCTCATCTGCTTTTACATAGGCTTCAAATGAGCACAGAATTAATCAAATCACAACTCCACTTTCACCGTCTTACAGGGTTAGCGAGCACTGGTCTTCCGTAGGCTAGAAAAACCAACAAACACATGGTTTCTCATCTGCTGTGCTGGGTGCATAATTAATTGGTCCCCGTGCAGCATGTAGACCTATGTCTTTACACACTGTGACTACAGTGTGAGGCGCGGAGACGACTGCAGAAGAGGAGGCCTCACAGGTTAGACATGCTCTGCTGTTAATTGTGCTTCTGTCGCTAGCCGTGTCCCTCACAGAAGAGTACTTTAGCAAGTAATCACCCCCAGTCTGGACACCCGCTTTAAATGTCTGTTCTCTGAATCAAGTGGGGGGTGGATAGACCCCGGTCCAGGCCCTGAGTGATGTTTCACAGAAGGACCTAACTTCAGTTCTGCAGAATGTCCCTGATGTGGTTTAACTAGATAAGCTACAGTATATCTCCTACGTAAGGTGTGGAGGTTTGGCTAGAAATCAGTAAGATCTTGTTCTATGAATTAAAGGTGCTTGTATTTCCGCTAGGCTTAGGCAGTACGTATTGACAGGGGTCGCGTTTTATATTGAAAGTCAGTGTTTTCTGCTTCAATAGGTGATCAGGGACATGCAACCATTGTTTTCCTTCACAGAAAATACATCAGTGCAACATTCGGCAGAAAATAGCTTAATTTTCATCAGAATACAACAAAAGTGCAACGCTAATCAAGTACATGAGTTCCTTAGAGCTCTGGAGCAGGTTGTTATCAAGGATCTCTCTATACGTTGCTCCGTTCATCTTTCCCTCGATTCTGACTAGTCTCCCTGCCGCTGAAAAACATCCCCATATCATGACGCTGCCACCACCATGCTTCACCGTAGGGATGGTGCCAGGTTTCCTCCAGACATGATGCTTGTTATTCAGGCAGAATAGTTCAATCTTGGTTTCATTGGACCAGAGAATCTTATTTCTCATGGTCTGAGTCCTTTAGGTGCCTTTTGGCAAACTCCAAGTGGCCTGTCATGTGCCTTTTACTGAGGAGTGGCTTCTGTCTGGCCACTCTACCATAAAGGCCTGATTGGTGGAGTGCTGCAGAGAAGGTTGTCCTTTCTGGGGTTTTTTGCTAACATTTCTAAAAACCTGTTTTCGCTTTGTCATTATGGGATATTGTGTGTAGATTGATGATTAAAAAAATACGGAATCAATTTTAGAATAAGGCTGTAACATATCAAACTGTGGAAAAAGTCAAGGGGTATGAATACTTTCTGAAGGCGCTGTATGGGTATCTGAGCTATGTGTTAGCTGTTTGAACAGAGTGCATAATGTTCCCAGTCCAACGGCTTCGCAAATGAGGATAATATTGTTTCCATTTTAGAATTAGGCTGTAACGTATCAAACTGTGGAAAAAGTAAAGAGGTCTGAGCTGTGTGTTAGCTGTTTGAACAGACAGTGCATAATGATCCCAGTCCAGCCGCTTCGCAAATTAGGATAATATTGTTTGCGCTCCTCAAAGATTCCATCAGGTGCGGGCGGGACCACGAGTGCATTAATAAATGTGCGCTTGAGGGACGTGGTGAGCTCACAAGGCGCATGAGAGGCACCACATCTCGCACCTGTGACCGCGAGGGGCTGATCTAGAGCCTTCTGGCCATCTATTCTTAATGTGGTTTTCTTCTTATTGACTCACAGCACAGGAGCATAGCTATATTACCATAGAGTTAAATTCGATGAGAATTTTGGAAAATAATGACAACGCCATAATTGGAAATAAAATACAGATATGGGGGCTGTAGCTAGTAGGTTTATGAATGAATCCAAACATTTTCATCATTGACATTTAGTGTGGGACTAATCTTAACAAACCACTAGTAAGGAAAGCCACACTAGCAAAATAAGTAAATTATTTTAATCGGTGTTCTGCCAAATTATCACACTCACATATGATAAGAAGATTTATGAATGAATCCTCTCTCGCAGTTATCATCATCAAGTGCCAATTTCACTCCCTCAGATTAGGCTGGTCGGCCCAGCTGGCGCCCAAGAGAATAACCGGACATCGTCCTCTAGAGGTTCTAACTGACTTTAATCCAATTGCGCACGAATTTGTGACATCATTTGAATCCTATGAAAGGAATCCTATGAAATTACTACAACGTGGTTGGCGTGACGATGGTAACCACTGACTATAAATGGCTGGACTTGTTGTATCTGCACATACCTCTAAACTTGGCCTCAACCGGTCTCCAAGCGCTGCAAGAGGCAAAGAACAACCTTTCTAGTTGGTTTGCTGCAATTTAGGTTATTGAAGGTGCTGTGAGTGACACTAGCCAGAAAACAAATCTAAGGTAAGTTTGGGTCACTTCAATTCGTATTTTTGTACATGGACGTGCTCCCAAAAATTATTTGCAAATATCTATTCCAAAAAAGGAATTTCCAGTTTTACGCACCAATATTGAAACGTATTATGTGCGTAAAACAGATAGAAAACTCAAAATTCGTTATGCAACGCCAAGTCAATGAATTATTATGCAACCTGCATGCTTTTAAAGTAGTATATCTCCACTAATAATGATATATTCTCTTGTTTTAGAACGACTAGCCAAGTTACCATGAAGTCCGCCTGCCTGATCATTCTGGCATCTCTAGTGGTCTGCAACCTGACATTGGCTCGAGGACAGGGCATCCCCGCCGAGGAGGAGACGGGGGACCGGCAGACTATAGACGATATCATCCTACAGAGAGCCGAGAGCCTCCTGCTCCGCTCCATTCTCAAAAATATAGAGGATGAGGATGGCGCGAACGGTGCTTAAGTTGCTTTTTGATCTATTTGATGTTTTTGGCAAAGTGGCCGCGTTTGACAAGAGAGCTGTGGTGTTTTACAATGAATTACAAAGCAAAGAAATGAACACATACACCAAATGGTGCAGTGAAATGTGCTGTTTTACAGGGTCGGTCATAGTAGTATGGAGCAAATTAGGGTTAAGTGCCTTGCCCATGGGCACATCGACAGAATTAACGACCTTTCGGTTGATTAGCCCAACGACGCTCTAACCGCTAGGCTACATGCCACCCACTGAACACACAAATTCAAGTCATGCCTTTTTATGCCTGTTTATAGTAACTTGTAGGAAGACAAATCATTCGATTGTATAGTTTCACAAAGACAGATAAACTAAATTATTTCGATTTGATGGTATTTATACAGAAATAACCCACCATTTCCAATATGTTTTATTCGTGTTTTGTGCAAGATTAACGTGAATAAATTAATAGATTATCTTATTTGTTCGGATGAAAATCAATTTGGAGAGGGCAATCTGCAAAGCGCGCGTAAAACGCATCCAATATTTTCCCGCAGTTTATCCTGGCACCAAAGCACACAGTTTAATGGTGGAAGAATGAAAACAGAAAACATACAAACAGAAAAAAAGTTTTACATAGATTATCTCAAATATATTTTTTCTAACTTTCACAAGTAAATGCCATTAACACGTTGTGTGTTCAATTGGAAATGCATGTACGCATGTCATAACAAGTGGTGGTAGATTGATATTTTCCGCTGTCCCTAAACTAATAATGTATTAATTATTTTTACAGAGGGATTGACCTCTCAGCCAGAGTGGCTGGTGAAGCGGCAGCATCCCGGTAAGAGGTACCAGGAGGAGCTGGAAAAAAGGCAACACCCTGGAAAGCGAGAGGAGGACGAGGACGAAGACTATGGTGAGGTTCAGAAAAGACAGCACCCGGGAAAACGCGAAGACGAATTTGACTCTTTTGTGGAGCTGCAGAGAAGACAGCATCCAGGCAAGCGTTTAATGCTGGAGCAGATTACAGAGAACCCCGCATTTCTAAGTGAACTCTCCAAACGTCAGCACCCGGGCAAGCGCTACATGATGTACTACAGCAAGCGCCAGCATCCCGGCAGGCGAGAGGTGGACGAAGAGTCAGACGCAGGGGACCTCAAGGAGTTGGAGAAGCGCCAACACCCCGGCAAACGCTACTTGGATAACACGAGCCCGGATTTGGGCGCAAACAGTCCCTGTGACGTGCTGGACCCTGGCTGCAGTAAGGCCAACCTGTTGCTCCAGCTATTAGACAACGTGAACAAGAGTCGCGAGGAGAAGAGACAGCACCCAGGCAAAAGGTCCGCACCTGTCGAGGATTTGACGGAACAGGAGTAACAAGCGGGGCTGGTGGGTGCTGTGTGAGAATTACTGTGATGTAAAGAATAAAATGTGTAAATTGATATAATTAATGATTTATTATGAATATAGTACGGACCCCTCTATCACGGGTAGACTACTGTGTCTCTGGAAAGCTGCTTTTATGATGAATATCCAGAAAACACGCTCAGAAAGCATCTAGATCGAAAAGTTTAAATTAGATATCATTTTTTTTGCGGAAGCTTGTTGGTAATTACGCACGCTGATTGTCAAAATGATTAACGCTCATATGGATTTTAAGTTAATGAGTAGCTGTGTTGGTTGCTGACCATATCTTCTTGTAATGAGATGCTCAACCATATATTCTTTTTCCAGATGAAGCCCATGTGGGGAAGAAATAAAGACTAAAGCGACGGGATTAGCTATTGGCTCTGCAGTCTGTCTGTCTGTATCCAACTGAGGACGCAGGCTCGGAATCTGCTCTCTTCTGTCTGACCTTGAATTGAATAGGCTAAGTGTAATTTTCAGAGTTATATAAAACAAATGTGTTATATACGACATATTGACCTGTAGTTTGTTTTATGATTTAGGCCTAATGCGTTCGATGTAAAATATAAGTGGATATACACTTGCAAAATGGATATACACTTGCAAAAACCTGCAAAATAATTTAGTGGGTCTCTTGATTACTTTTCTACTTGAATATTCTTGCATGGTATAACAACTGATTAATTGTTGTGCATTTTCTGTTACTTTTGCCTTAAAGCCTATTATGACTCTACAACTCTATACATTAAAACGCATTGGTACAGATGACTGAGGTTTGGTCTCCTACAGTATGTTTTTCGTTTGACATTCAGAGAAAGCCTCTATCCTTAGCCTAGCAATGTACATGCGATGGTCCATTAAATATTTTAACCCTCCCCGAGGGTTTTCAGGTGCAGTGAGCTAGCCTTCCTGCAAAAATATGGAGACCAATGTGGTCGAACTAACAAAGCAATTACAGCGCAATCGTTCTGCGCACGTATTAATGAAAGTAAATTGATAGCAGACCGTCTGCTTGTCAGTTACGCTCGCCTCTCATTTAATTGGCCTCATTCCATCAATACCTTACCAACACTTTTACCCGAGTCTGTCTAAGGCACTCCATCTCAGTGCAAGAGGCGTCACTGCAGACCCTGGTTCGATTCCAGACTGTATCACAACCGGCCGTGATTGGGAAACTCAAAATATACACACACTATGTATACAAAAGTATCTGGCACGCCTTCAAATGAGTGGATTTGGCTATTTCAGCTACACCCGTTGCTGACAGGCGTATAAAATCGAACACACAGCCATGCAATCTCCAGAGACAAACATTGGCAATAGAATGACCTTACTGAAGAGCTCAGTGACTTTGAAGGTGGCACCATCATAGGAAGACACCTTTCACACAAGTCAGTTCTTAAAATGTCTGCCCTGCTAGAGCTGCCCCGGTCAACTGTAAGTGATGTTATTGTGAAGTGAAAATATCAGGATTGCAGAGTGCTGAAACACGTAGTGTGTAAAATTCACCTGTCCTCACTCACTACCGAATTCCAAACTGCCTCTGGAAGGAACATCAGAGGAAGCTTCATGAAATGGCTGAGTAGCCCACACAAGCCTACGATCACCATGCACAATGTCAAGTGTCGGCTGGAGAGGTGTAAAGCTTGCCGCCATTGGACTCTGACGCAGTGGTAACGCATTTTCTGGAATAATGAATCACACTTCACCATCTGACAGTCTGACAGAAGAATCTGGGTTTGGCGGATGCCAGGAGAACGCTCCTGCCCAAATGCATAGTGCCAACTGTAATGTTTGGTGGAGGAGGAATTATGGTCTGGGGCTGTTTCTCATGGTTCAGCCCCTTAGCTCCAGTGAAGATAAATCTTAACGCTACAGCATATAATATCATTCTAGATGATTCTTTGCTTCCAACTTTGTGGCAACAGTTTGGGGAAAGCCATTTCCTGTTTCAGCATGACAATTTCCCCGTGCACAAAGAATTGGAACGCCGACTGCGAGCCAGGCCTAATCGCCCAACATCACCTAATTAATGCTCTTGGGGCTGAATGGAAGTCCCCACAGCAATGTTCCAACATCTAGTGGAAAGCCTTCCCAGAAGAGTGGAGGCTGTTATGGCAACAAAGGGGAGACCAACTCCATATGAATGCCCATGATTTTGGAATGACATGTTCGACGAGCAGATGTCCACATTACTTTGGTCATGTAGTGTACAACTCATCACGACCCACACATAGTTCCTACATTTCAGTCAGATTGCCCCAGAGCTTGTTGCTATATCAAGTCACTTTGACTTTGAAGAGTCAGGCTGTTGAGCAACAGATGCCATCTGTTAACTGACAGAAATAGGCCTGAATGAGAGCATTATAGACCCAAAGACTATGCATCCCAGATGAGTCTAATTTGCACCAAATATCAGAGGATGGGGTCTAATTTAGTCAAAGAGAATTCAGCAAGCAACAAGCTTTATTAAAGACACAAAGAGAGAGAGATGGAGAGGGGGGGTGGGAGACTGAGAGGGGGGTGGGAGACTGAGGGGCAGAGATGGAGAGAGGGGGAGAGGGGGAGAGAGAGGGAGAGGGGGGGCGGAGACTGAGGGGGAGAGAGGGAGAGAGGGAGAAGGAGAGAGGCAGAGAGTGAGTGAGAGATAGAAAGAGAGAGAGAGAGAGAGAGAGAGAGAGAGAGAGAGAGAGAGAGAGAGAGAAAGAGAGAGAGAGTGGGAGAGAGAGGGAGAGAAAGAAGGATAGAGAGAGAGAGAGAGAGAGAGAAAGAGGGATAGAGATAGAGAGAGAAAGAGGGAGAGAAAGATGGATAGAGAGAGAGAGAGAGAGAGAGAGAGAGAGAGAGATAGAGAGAGAGAGAGAAAGAGGGATAGAGAGAGAGAGAGGAAAGAGGGATAGAGAGAGAGAGGGAGAGAAAGAGGGATAGAGAGAGAGAGAGAGAGAGAGAGAAAGAGAGAGAGAGAGAGAGAGAGAGAGGAGAGAGAGAGAGAGAGAGAGAGAGAGAGAGGGAGAGAAAGAGGGATAGAGAGAGAGAGAGAGAGAGAGAGAGAGGGAGAGAGAGAGAGGGAGAGAAAGAGGGATAGAGAGAGAGAGAGAGAGAGAGAGAGAGAGAGAGAGAGAGAGAGAGAGGGAGAGAAAGAGGGATAGAGAGAGAGAGAGAGAGAAAGAGGGATAGAGAGAGAGAGGGAGAGAAAGAGGGAGAGAGAGAGAGAGAGAGAGAGAGAGAGAGAGGGAGAGAAAGAGGGAGAGAGAGAGAGAGAGAGAGAGAGAGAGAGAGAGAGAGAGAGAGAGAGGGAGAGAGAGAGAGGAGAGAGAGAGAGAGAGAGAGAGAGAGAGAGAGAGAGAGAGAGAGAGAGAGAGAGAGAGAGAGAGAGAGAGAGAGAGAGAAGGAGAGATAGAGAGAGAGAGAGAAAGAGAGAGAGAGAGAGAGAGAGAGGGAGATAAAGAGGGATAGAGAGAGAGAGAGAGAGGCAGAGAGCGAGAGGGAGATAAAAAATGTACTATTGTTTATTTCACTTTTGTTTATTTTCTATTTCACTTGCTTTGGCAATGTAAACATATGTTTCCCATGCCAATAAAGCCCTTGAATTGAATTGAGAGAGAAAGAGAGGGAGAGAGAAAGAGGGAGAGAGAGGTTTATAAAGTGGGAAAGAGAGAATAACTGTGAAAGTAACCTAGGTTGTTGGTGTCTGGGCGATAAGAGGAAGTGAAAGGAGTTGCTTCTTTCCTATACACTGAACACTTTATGTGTCACTGTTTCCCTCCTTCTTATCCTCTATACTCCCTGAAATGCCTTGAAGACAAGTTCTTGTTGCGTGGGAGAGAGATGGGGTTTGCTTACAAAGACATTTCCAGGGCAATAATATCTTTCATGATGGACCTGCCACTTGTTAGTTGTTTTTAAAACCCTCTCTTTTAACAGTGTACCTAAATAATGATTCATGTTCTCTCTCCCTCTCTCTCCCACTCTCTCTGTCTCTCTCCTTCTCCCTCTCTCCCCTCTCTCCCCCTCTCTCCCTCTCTGCCCCTCTGTCTTCCACTCCCTCTCTCTCTCTCTTTGTGTCTTTAATAAAGCTTGTTGCTTGCTGAATTCTCTTTGACTAAATTCGACTCTATCCTCTGATATTTGGTGCACACACATCAATCTCAACCCGTCCATGAGCTAACACTTTTTTTCTCATGTTGTTACTCTAAAAGCACTCCAACTAGCTGAATCAGACAGCCGATCCCCATAAAGCAACAGTGATGACGCATAATACACATCTGCTCCAACAGATGTGCCCATAGCCAATCACATTTATCACAGACATGGCTGAAGTAACACATAAAAAAGTACTTAAGTACTTCATTACTAACTCTCCTCTCCACCTCACTACTGTAGTGATAGGAGTGAATGCCAACAGAGCAGCCGTGCCCAACTCTCATCACCACTCATCATGTCTGTCTCACTGGATACCTGGAAGTGTGTGTGTGTGTGTGTGTGTGTGCGCACATCCATCCGTATGTGTGTACATGCGCACGTGTGTGTGTGTGTGCGTGCGTGCTTGTCAAACGTGATCAACGTTTTGTTTTGATATCCTACTTTTGTTTGTCTAACGCCACACTAAACGCTTGAAGGTAATGTTGTTTAATGATAACTAAAATCACATCTTGTTCATTCCTGTTTGTCATCCATCTAAAGGTCAGAACGTATTGAGACAATGAAACCAGAAGAGCAAGTATTATGTTCTTCATTGAGGGAAAACCCCTCCCACTCCAGAGCTGTGTGTGTGTGTGTGTGTGTGTGTGTGTGTGTGTACAGTATGTGTGTTTGTATGTGTTTAAGAAAGAGAAAGACCGAAAGAGAGAGAGAAAGAGAGAGCGATTGAGTGTACTGGGTTTGTAAGATTAGACAGTGGGAGGGGTAGTTTTGAATAGGCAAAGCTCACACCCCTGGGAAATACAACATTTTCAGCTTGGCTGCGTGAAGCCGGTGACAAGAAAGGCTACGGCAAACTGCAGATGACAGCTGATCTTTAGTCTACTTGCGAGATGCACGGTAGCCAACCGTGTGTAACTTATGTAACTATTCTGAACTAGTTTTCCAGTGTCAGTTATATCGGGAACCGCAGTTGTCTCGGCCAGCATGGACAGTGAAGCGCGGGCGAACGGGGAGGACATCACTCTCAACAAACTAGACGACATAGAAGTAAGTTAAACATTCTAACCTCAAGACTCAGGTTGCTGTGGCGGGGTCCTAGCGCATTTTTAACTGTGTCATAAGCAACTAAATCGGACGTTGTACATTTTGACTGAACATTCGGATTTGGGCTACAAGGAGATAAGTTGACCCACTGGGGGAAAAAATGGTAGTCCCGGATTTATATTTACTATGTTACGTCTACCCCCGAGTCCAGGTTGTGTTTCCACATCATTTCAATCAATGTGGTGACGTTGAATCAACGTGGAAAACTGATTTGATTTGGAGAAAAAAATCATCAACGTAAGGGTATTTAGTCTCTTTTTCACCTAACCTTAAAACCTAAATCCAATGACATGGTGCATTTTTTGTTGTTGATTTCATGTTGAATTCACATTAGTAGACAACAAAAGGTCAATCAAAATTAGATGTTGAACTGCCGTCTGTGCCCAGTGGGGACTGTATAACTCCTACTGGTATGGAAACTTCACAATGTATTCCCCCAAGTCATTGATAAAATAACAGACCTACAATCCAATATAATTTACTGCTCCTAGTCTATTAGCTTCATTAAAGAGCATTCATAGCCTATAGTGGAGACATGAAGCGATCAAACCTTTTGACTACGGAAATCATTTCACTGTCTGGCTCCTCGCCATATTTCTCGCCTACACGAGGAGCTGACTATGCCCTTTGTGTTTCGGAGTGTCGCACCCACTTGTGACATCTCGTATTTACCTTTATCCGTACTTGACAATTCCCAACCCCACTTCCGTGAGACGATGTGGACACCCGTGTGTTGTGTAGTTATAGAACACACCCCTCTGCCGTAGAGGAAAGGCAGTGCCTGTACTTAATCCACTGCATTAGTGTGTGTGAGCATGTGTGACCCATAGCCTGATGGTCTACCCTCTAACCCACAGGCGAACCTCGACCGTCTTGACCCCTCTGGAAAGGTGTACCGGAGGATTAACATGAATCACTATGCCACTAAGAAGAGTGCAGCTCAGAGTATGCTTGATGTGGCTCTAATCATGGCTAACTCATCCCAGCTGAAGACTGTTCTATACATGGGGTCACAGTACAGATTCTACAAACCTCTCATAGTACTGCTGTCCATGTCTATTACGCTACAGGTTGTCGTAGGACTACTGCTGGTCTTTATAGGTTAGTAATACACTCTATCTGTCACTCATTCAGAAATACTAACACATAAACACGCACGCACACACACACACACACACACACACTATATGGCTATCTGTAAACAGGAAGGTAAACATGTTGAATAACCCTCCTACTCTCTCTCTCTCTAGTGAAGCATGATCTGAATGATGTGAGGAAACACTCAAAGCTGAACATGATGAACAACACAGCAACAGTATTTGTTTTCTTCACAGTCGTCATCAACATCTTCATCACTGCGCTAGGCTTTGAGGGTGCTGTGATAGGACTTCCAGAACACCAATCCTTCCTTCTGACCACTGAACAGAACCAGACCGGAGGCCTCTAGACCACAACCTCAGATCATCCTCTGACAACTGGCAGGTTGTAGAGCACAAGCTTAGCACAACCTGGCCTCAATTTAACCGGAGGCTTGCACAACCTGAACACAACATCAGCAGAAACCCGGAACCTAACCCCAACCAGTTCTCTCTACAGTGACAGGGCAGTACATGTGCAAAAGGTGTGCACCCTCAAAAAGTTCTACAGCTGCACCATCGAGAGCATCCTGACCGGTTGCAACCCCGCCTGGTATGGCAACTGCTCGGCATCCGACCGTAAGGTGCTACAGAGGGTAGTGCGTACGGCCCAGTACATCACTGGGGCCAAGCTTCCTGCCATCCAGGACCTATATACTAGGCGGTGTCAGAGGAAGGCCCAAATAATTGTCAAAGACTCCAGTCACCCAATTCATACTGTTTTCTCTGCTACCACACGGCAAGCGGTACCGGGGCGCCAAGTCTAAGTCTAAAAGGCTCCTAAATAGCTGAACAATCAATTCCCCCCCCCGCTACTCGCTGTTTATTAACTATGCATAGTCACTTTACCACTACCTACATGTACAAATTACCTTGACTAATCTGAACCCCCGCACATTGACTCGGTACCGGTACGCCCTGTATATAGCCTCGTTATTGTTATTTTATTGTGTTACATTTGAGTTTTTGTATCCTGTAAATAGGCCTTTATAAATGTGTTGTTGTTGTTCAGTTGTTTGGGACTCAATAGAACACAACTGCTGAATCCAAATAAACAACTCTTTGTGAATAAACAGCAGGAATTTCTGGACTGATTACACTACTCTCCCTTGGTCAGAGCCGGAATGAAAATGAAAAGGCAGTGTGTGTACCATGTTACGAACACTCACCAGTTCTTTGTCTGTGTGGCATTGAAGAAGTCCTGGTCTGAGATGGGGTCTGACAAGTAGGACTACAGAAGGTTGAAGGTTGAGACTTGTGGGCGACTCGTTGGTCATCTTCACCCCATTCTGCAGGAAGGCCATTGGTAACTGACACAGGGAAGAGGGTTACAAATGCACGGTAATGCATGGTGCCTACTCTACACTGGTTCACCAGGCTGGACACAGTTTAGGCCTACTGCACCATGCCTTGTGCGAGAGGTAGCTGCTGAGCAACAGTCTGAAGTATGGGTGGCAGGTCTCTAGGCTGAAGACCTCACAGATCTTCTCCAGGCTGGACATTCTCACTTCTCTCTCTTCCCTCCTCTCTTCCAGTCCACCATGAATATCTATCCTCACCACTCAGTGTTTGTGTGTGTGTGTGTGTGTGTCCAGGGGCGGAAATCCCGGGGGGGACGGGGGGGGATGACCCCCCCATCCTGGGAAAAATATGATTTGTCCCCCCCAATATATCACTGAAACATAACTATGTAATTTAAATAATATTAATAATACGCAATGAAAGCAATTGTGCTGATTATAGACACTTAATAGCGCGTTTTTAAGTTTCAAAAGATTGCAACCCCCCCACTCTTTGCCTCACAATGGTTTGATCCACTGCCAGTTCCTTAGCTTGCTAGGTAACAGAGAGGTCGTATCTACTGTCTGAAAGGCACTCAATGCACGTAACTGGCGTGAGGTTAATCCAGTCAATCGCGCACACACACTAGCTGAATATGCAGAGCTAGCGCGCAAATATTAACTATTAAGCTAGCTAGTACCTATTCCATTTATGTGGCGTCGTCAAAGATGGAATCAGCATGCAGATGATGTAAGTTAGTGCTTCAAAGTCCCTGTGATAAGGTTAGCGATAAACTGAAATCCAAACTGAACAGAACTACACTCTCTTCTACCATTGTCTTAAATATATTTAATGGTCTCGTTGCAAAAGCTAAATTGTCGCAAGTGAACTTTTATTTATTTAATTTCACCTTTATTTAACCCGGGTAGCAAAGATTATAGCAAACACCACTGAAACGGAATTGGTGCTCGCTAGCTTTGCAAATTCAGCTATTGTTGGAAGCCAGCCAATATGAAACAAACTATTAAAATTACAAAAGGTTGCAGCATATGTTGTGTAAATGGTGAACTCATACAGCTGTCAACTCTTGTCATTTTAATCCGTTTCACATTTGCTAGCTACCTTTTAGATCGAAGCCCAAATAGAATGATAAAAGATAAGATGATAGAAGCCCATCTCCTACTGTAAATAACCTACACACTGTGTGTGTGTGTGTGTGTAGCCAGCCAGCCCGGTAGAAAAATGGCAGAAAAATAAAAGACGGACATCAGAGTATTTTTCAGTACACCAAAACGCATAGTAAGAACCCTTGTAGCCTAATATCTCAAAGACTAGTTGATAAAATGTTCATAAGAAAGAAATGAAATTCTAATGGAAATGTTTCACAATGATGTCATTAGGCAGAGCAGGCAACAGATGGCACACAGACAGCAGAGTTGGGGACAGATATGCAGGGACAGACTGGCAGAGACAGGGAGTCTCAGGTAAGTTTGTTGAGTCTTTGTTTGGGAACATTATGAAAGGTTCTACAATTTTTTGACTTGTAAAATAGGAACATAATTGGAAAATGCCATGGATACCCCCACTCTCAACTTAAACTGGTGACTGAACTAAGATTTGTTAAAGGCAATGGTATTGCTGTTGTGTAGTTTTGGGTACCGGTAGTTAGGAGTACGGCAAACACCTTATTTCTTTGGTTCCTCAATATACATTTACCATATTACAATGTAGGCTATGTGTTACAGCACTACTTTTGGTGTCCCCCTCAGGAATTGCTCTTGAGAAAATTTCATGTAATTGTCCCCTCCAAAGTTGATATCAGATTTTCGCCCCTGTGTGTGTCCAATAACATGTGCTTCCTCTGATAAATGTCTCTCTTCCTATTGTAAGACAGGACAGACAGAAGTGAAATCCGGGATCCTTGGGACCTCCATACCCTAAACACTAACCCCTACCTAAACCTTTTTAAATGTAAACTTCGATGGGTTAGGGACGTCCCGATGTTCCCGGATAGCACGGTCGCAGACCTAGGGTCAGGGTGCCTTTTGGCTTCAACGTGCTTTTTGTCCATTCTCACACCCCGTCTCGGCTGTATGCTAATCACATGACTAGACCATTGACCGTACCACATTAAGTGTGTGACGAGACCGTCTTTTTGTAGCTCGGTGGACTAGACTGCTAACTTTTCACCCGTGGAGAGAGCGTTGCAGCTGGAGATTAGCAACGAGCTGTCAAATATTCATACATAAACTACACCGTTAGCAGACTTACATTGCGATCTGTAAGTAAATCAATCTGTTTTGGATTGTTTGTGTCATTGGAAACGGTGTGAGCTTGGTACTGGCGAAACGTCAGAACCAGAACTATAGCTATCTCGTTAGCCTTTTGCTAACTTAGTCAGCTAGCTAGTTTTTTTCCCCCCATGGTTGCTTTATGTGTGTGAATTGTTCAGTAGCCAGCCAGCTGGCTGGTTATATATCTGTCTGTCTGGACTGGCTAGTTCTACTCAAATGATTTCCCTCCCTATTGACAATGTAAACACAGCCTACTGCTCTCGTTGTTAGCTAGCTAACTTTATTATTTCTTACACGGTATACATTTAGCCATGCATAGGATTTACGTGAGTAGTAAGCGTTCAATGATCAAAGACCGTTATGTCCATGTCACCTGACTAGTCTTGCTGGATGATTTTAGGGTTGTCATTCAGTAAACCATGACTTCCATAAACAACGGTCTGGACTTCTTACCTAGGGTGTAATCATTAGTCCAAACAATGCAACTAAAACGATAGTTAATATTGGACAAATTCAGGTAGGTCCCTCCCCACTTCGTTCCATTTGCTTCCGTTTAAGAAATGTTTTACAACAGAATCGGCGTAATATGCCCCAGTATGTTATTGTCAGAACCCTTGACCCCTCTACTGCTTCAAGCTGTCCGTTTCTGCCTCAGGCTTTCTCCTGGTGTATAACGCAGATGAGGGGTGGGCGTCACACCCAGTTGGGCGTGGCATGAGACAGGGGCACACCGTGGGTGTCACTGCTACCACCCCACCCCATCAACATGGCCTCCAGCTACATGCCCCCCTTCGAGGGCACAGGGGAGGTGAAGGAGGGCTTCCTGTGCCCGCTTTGCCTGAAGGACCTGCAGTCATTCTACCAGCTGCAGGAGCACTATGAGGAGGAACACTCTGGGGATGACAGGCATGTCAGGGGACAGCTCAAGAGTGAGTCTGTTAATGCTTGTCTTTCCATTTAGGTCAGCTAATAATGACCCAAGAGTGAGTCTCATAGCCGGGTAGCCTTGCCCACTTCCTTGAAGTAATCACTACTGTCATCCTGTTGGCTGCAGGTCTAGTCCAGAAGGCTAAGAAAGCCAAAGACAAGCTGCTGAAGAGGGATGGAGAGGACAAGCCAGAGACGGACAGCTATGAGTCCTTCTACTATGGTGGAGTGGACCCCTACATGTGGGAGCCTCAGGAGCTGGGTGAGACTGGGTCAGGGTGCCTTTTGGGGAAACTGGGAGAAGAGCAAAGTGGTGGGGTGGTGTGGTAAAGGGCTTTGCATCTGCTGCTCAAACATTCCACAGTTAACAAGATATTTATTGGTCTGGTCATTGCATGCTACTGCATCATCTCACCTGAATTGTAACTAAGAGTGTTGCATTGTTATGGTCTCTAGTTTTAGAGACTGCTTCCATACAGTCTGATGGTGTCCCCTCTTCTCCTCCGTAGGAGCCACCAGAAGTCATCTGGACTTCTTCAAGAAGCACAGAGCTGCCAGGATCGACCACTACGTCATCGAGATCAACAAGCTAATTATCAGGCTGGAGAAAGTGAGCACACAAATAATCACAAGTCGTTTCCCCCTTTGGTTTGTCGATGTGGGTTTGACACATACAGTAGCAGTTACACACCCTTACTGTCAGGACATTTACATTTACATTTAAGTCATTTAGCAGACGCTCTTATCCAGAGCGACTTACAAATTGGTGCATTCACCTTATAATATCCAGTGGAACAACCACTTTACAATAGTGCATCTAAATCTTTTAAGGGGGGGTTAGAAGGATTACTTTATCCTATCCCAGGTATCCTGTCTTGTGTTTCAGCTGACCTCATTTGACAGGATGAACATAGATGCAGGCAAGATTAGAGGTGAGTTGAGAGGGGGCCATATTGTAGTATATTTTGTTTTTCATTATCACATTATACAGGACCCACATTTGTTCTTATTGAGTACAGCTCCTCCATGTGTGAATTTGAACGGCTGAAAATCCGCTCCTCTCTCCAGCGATTGAGAAGTCTGTTGTGTCGTGGGTGAGCGACTCTGATGTCCCGTTCTGTCCCGACTGCGGGAACAAGTTCAACCTCCGGAACAGACGACACCACTGCCGTCTCTGTGGCTCCATCATGTGTAAGAAGTGCATGGAGTTTGTGCCCCTGCCTTTGGCTTGTGAGTACACTGTATATACACACTTACACACACACACACACACACAGCAATATTACACCCATATTTAACCAGAAAATCAACAGTGACATCAGTGTTTCTCAGAATTAGTTAGTTAATGCATTGTTCTTGCTTAGTGACTCACCAACCAGTTCTCTTCTCTCCAGACAAGCTGACCAGTGGGACACGGGAGGCCCTGAGTGTTCCAGGCAGCCCGGGCCAGTCTCAGTCCCCTCCAACAGGGGGCGGTGGGGGCAGCGTCAGCGGAATGGGCTCCAGGAGAGGCAGCATCAGCAGCCTGAGCAGTGTCACCTCCATGCTGGAAGAGAAGGACGACGAGAGGATCCGTTGCTGCTGCCACTGCATGGACACCTTGATGAGGAGACAGCAGAAACTGGAGGAGAAGGACCACGTGCCTGACATCGTCAAGCTCTATGAGGTAACACACTGTTGTTCACTGTGTAGTGAGCTTGCTGTCATTCACCATTCATCCTCCTGTCTACCTTCCAGAGGCTGAGGCAGTGCATGGACAAGGTGGACGAGAGAGCTCCAGAGTACATCAGAATGGCTGAGTCTCTTAAGTAAGACGTAGTCTGTCTGAAATGACACCTTGTTCCCTATATAGTGTACTACATTTTACCAGAGATGTATGTGGCTGTGGTTCTGTTTGGTCAAACTTTAACTTCTCACAGTGCTGGAGAGACCACCTATAACCTGGACACGGCTGGTGGACTGAGAATGGAAGTCCAGAAATACTACGAACTCATCGATGCACTGAGGTACATACTATATACAGAATGTGTTACGTGTATGTAGGGTTGCCGATATTTGAGGGACACCTCTTTTATGATATGCTACTCTAAATATCGCGATATCCTACACTACCGTTCAAAAGTTTGGGGTCACTTAGACATTTCCCTGTTTTTGAAAGATAAGCAATTTTTTTGTCCATTTAAAATAACATCAAATTGATCAGAAATACAGTGTAGACATTGTTAATGTTGTAAATTACTATTGTAGCTGGAAATGGCTGATTTTAATGGAATATCTACATAGGCCTACAGAGGCCCATTATCAGCAACCATCACTCCTGTGTTCCAATGGCAGCTAATCGAAGTTTATCAAGGCTAACTGATCATTAGAAAACCCTTTTGTAAAATATGTTAGCACAGCTGAAAACTGTTGTTCTGATTTAAAGAAGCAATAGAACTGGCCTTTAGACTAGTTGAGTATCTGGAGCATCTGCATTTGTGGATTCAATTACAGGCTCAAAATGGCCAGAAACAAAGACCTTTCTTCTGAAACTGATCAGTCTATTCTTGTTCTGAGAAACGAAGGCTATTCCATGCGAGATATTGCCAAGAAACTGAACATCTCGTACAACACGGTGTACTACTCCCTTCACAGAACACTGCAAACTGGCTCTAACCAGAATAGAAATAGTGGGAGGCCCCGGTGCACAACTGAGCAAGAGGACAAGTACATTAGTGTCTAGTTTGAGAACTGGCAGCTTCATTAAATAGCAAAACACCTGTCTCAACGTCAACAGTGAAGAGGCGACTCCAGTATGCAGGCCTTCTAGGCAGAGTTGCAAAGAAAAAGCCATATCTCAGACTGGCCAATAAAAATAAAATATTAAAATGGGAAAAAGAACGAGCTGGACAGAGGAACTCTGCCTAGAAGGCCCACATCCCAGAGTCACCTCTTCACTGTTGACGTTGAGACAGGTGTTTTGCGTGTACTATTTAATGAAGCTGCCAGTTGAGGACTTGTGAGGTGTCTATTTCTCAAACTAGACACTAATGTACTTGTCCTCTTGCTCAGTTGTGCACCGGGGCCTCCCACTCTAAAACATATTTTACAAAAGGGTTTTCTAATGATCAGTTAGCCTTGATAAACTTCGATTAGCTGCCATTGGAACACAGGAGTGACGGTTGCTGATAATGGGCCTCTGTATGCCTATGTAGATATTCCATTAAAATCAGCCATTTCCAGCTACAATAGTCATTTACAACATTAACAATCTCTACACTGTATTTCTGATCAATTTGATGTTATTTTAATGGACCAAAAAAATGTGCTTTTCCTTCAAAAACTAGGACATTTCTAAGTGACCCTAAACTTTTGAACGGTAGTGTATATAATCGCTTTGCGCCATTAATGATTAGATTCCAGACTGCAATTTTTTTGCTTATTTACGATATTATAGTCTCGGGCTGGGCGGTATACCGTATTTTACTCTATTCCGGTATGGATGCACCGACCGTTTTGGGTTACCTTCTATAAGGGTATTTGAATGTTTGGTTTGTTAAATGTGATACGCCGTCGTGTGTAACGTCCATTTGTATAGTTTACTCCGCTACTTGAGTTATCCCCCTCCGCTCTCTCTCTCCATGACGCTTTCCACACAGACCTAGTCCCACCCCCTGTCACTCAAGGAGCGCATTTGTTGTTGCTTGACCACCAGACACTTTCGTTCAGTCTGCATGGTCAATGCAGCACATGCAACAATGTTGATGACAACGATATTGTTTCCACTTTGATCTTAATATAAATCCACAAGCGTTCTATAATTACAATATTAGTTTGTGTTTCTTACATCTGCAAACAGCTATTTTGTATTTTCTTAGCAAGTTAAACTAAATCGTGTTAGCTGGCTAGCTAACTAGCTAATAAAAGTACTGAGTCAGAGCAAATGTAGCTAGCTAAGCCTGATACCAGTGCTTGTGGAGGCTTAAATCAGTATGTTGTTTGTGCAACAGTATCTTCTAAATCAAAGAGGAATAGGCGAGGCATGAATATGTTGGCTACATGAATGTAGCCAAAGATTATCGGGGCCCCTAGGAAATACTGAATATCACTTTGGTTCCTACCCTGTCACAATAACTCGTCCATGGAATTTTCATTCGTTGTCATGTCAAACAACACTGTATTCAAAGTGCCCACTATTATTTATATTCTAACTATATAATTAGAATAAACATTCTATTTCCATGATTCCAAAAGTTCACCCAAGTGTTTTGATCTAAATCGCAATTGCAACATTTGGTTAAAAATAAGGCCTTGTTTTTTTTGCCCATATCGTGGCAGTGTGGAAATGATCTCAAGTGAGTGCAGGAAATGTAGAAATTGATGGAAATGCAGGAAATTATTTTAGGTTGAATTGAACAGTATAAAACAATCCGAATGGAGAAAGACCCATTAAAATCATTTAGAATGTATGTGTTGCCACCCTAGGGTCACACTACTCATAAAGCAAATGTAGGGCTTTCATTAATCAAAAAACATAAAATAGCGTCAAAAATTTGAAAAATACCATGATATGATATTTTGGCCATATCGCCAAGCCCTATTATAGTCACATTAAATAATCTTAATATGGGGAAAATATAAGGCTTAGTTCATTCATTTAGACTTCATTTTCAACATATTGATACAGCCTAACTGATAACAGTTTTGACTTGTAAACTTCAAATAGAGTATAGTCTTGCACTTCACAATATAGAGTCAGTCAAATATCATGATATTCGATTTCATCATACACTACATGACCAAAAGTATGTGGACACCTGCTCGTCGAACATCTCATTCCAAAATCATGGGAATTTAATATGGAGTTGGTTCCCCCTTTGCTGCTATAACAGCTTCCACTCTTCTAGGAAGGCTTTCCACTAGATGTTGGGACGTTGCTGTAGGGACTTCCATTCAGCCACGAGCATTAATGAGGTCGGGCACTGACGTTGGGCAATTAAGCCTGGCTCGCAGTCAGCGTTCCAATTTATCCCATAGATGTTCGATGGGGTTGAGGTCAGGGCTCTGTACAGGCCAGTCAAGGTGTGGTTCTTCCACACCGATCTTGACAAACCATTTTGTCTTTGTGCACGGTGGCATTGTCATGCTGAAACAGGAAATTGTCTTCCTCAAACTGTTGCCACAAAGTTGGAAGCACAGAATCGTCTAGAACAGGGGTGCCCAACCAGTCGATCGCGATCTACTGGTCGATCGCGGCATGCTTGCCAGTCGATTGTGAGATGATTATACATCTACTAAAATTCAGCCCCACAAATCAATTTGTATAATCTCTTTCTGTATTAACATTTGACAGTCCTCCATTCATAGCCATGTCTGAAAAGTCACGTGATTTACATAAAATATGACCAGTCCCTGCCCACTTATTGACGTATGCCTAGTTAGCGTGGTCAGATGCCGCCCGCCAACTCCAAGTCGAGGTAACGGTGATGCCAGGTAGGTAGCTAGCTAGCTAACTTTGTAGTCAGATTCGTTCTTAAATTGTTCTTAAGTTGTGTGGTAGACAGCAGCAATAATGAGTGAAAGGAACGATACAAAAAACATCAATTGTATAATTTCCACAAGAATGGGAGGATGATTATTTTTGTCATGTCAAACTAAAAATGTGTCTCATCTGCCATAATAGCATCGCTATCCCAAAGAAAGGTAACAGAACAACATTTTAAAACCACACACAAAACCCAGGAAATAGATTTTCCAGCAAAGACTGAATTACGAAGAAGAAAGGTACAAGAACTAAAAAAAAATCAACTGGCAGTGCAGCAGTCAATTTTCACAAGGCCAGTGACCGAAGCGAAGGCGGCAACCATAGCATCTTATCGTGTGAGTCACGTTCTTGCTAAGCATAAAAAGTTGTTCAAAGTTGGGGAGATGAAGGAAGCATTTATCGAGGCTGCAGACTCTCTGTTTGGGGATTCTAAGAATAAGACTGAAATGATGGCTTCCATCAATGACATTCAGTTGTCTAGAAATACGGTGACAAGATGTGAGGGAATAGCGGAGAACCTCGAGGATCAACTGAAGAAGGATATTGACAACTGCGAGTGTTGTTCCCTCCAGTTTGACGAGTCCACAGATATGGTAGATGTGGCACAGTTATGCATTTTCATCAGAATGGTTTTTGACAACATGAGTACAAAGGAGGAACTACAAAGGAGGAACTACTCGCCATTTTGCCACTGAAAGGACATAAAGGGGCAAAGATATTTTTCGAGCTTTTATGGCGTTTGCTAACAAATTCCAACTGCCCTTTTGTAAGCTTGTTTCCATTACTACCGATGGGGCTCCCGCTATGGTAGGCCGCATTAGTGGGTTCGTTGCATTGTGCAAACGGGACTTCGTTTTCACTGTGTAGTTCATCAGCAAGCTTTGTGCGGGGAGATGTTAAACATGAAAGAGGTGATGGATGTTGCGATTGTGTGTTCTATTCGAGCAAGAAGGCTACGGCGGAAGTTATTTCACGCTCACTTAGAAGAGACTGAAGCGGAGCACACAGACCTGCTGCTACACACGGATGTGCGATGGCTGAGCCGAGGTACATATTTAGGGAGATTCAGTGAGTTGTTGCCTGAAATCAAGGAGTTTCTCAAGGTCTCCAAGCATGCAGTATATGCACAGCTAGAGGACACAGTGCCTCCTGGATTTATCTTTTCTCACTGACCTAACTTGCATGCATAATGAACTGAATGTAGAGCTGCTAGGAAAAGGCGAACATGCAATCAACATGATCAGCTCTGTGAACACTTTTAAATGCAAACTACAACTGCTCACAAGAAAGCTGCAACATAAGGACCTGCACTTCTTTCAACACATGCATTCAGAACTTGAACGTCAGGGCAAGGATGCAGCACAGCTTGACAGTGCACGTTACGTGGAGCAAGTCCAGAGCATCTTATCTGAGTTTGATAGTCGTTTCACTGATTTGCATCACTTGAGCCTATTGCCACTTATAAACTCAGCAAAAAAAGAAATGTCCCTTTTTCAGGACCCTGTCTTTTCAAATATAATTTGTAAAAATCCAAAGAACTTTACAGATCTTCATTGTAAAGGGTTTAAACACTGTTTCCCATGCTTGTTCAATGAACCATAAACAATTAATCAACATGCACCTGTGGAACGGTCATAAAGACACTAACACCTTACAGACGGTAGGCAATTAAGGTCACAGTTATGAAAACTTAGGACACTAAAGAGGCCTTTCTACTGACTCTGAAAAACACAAAATGAAAGATGCCCAGGCTCACAGCTCATCTGCGTGAACGTGCCTTAGGCATGCTGCAAGGAGGCATGAGGACTGCAGATGTGGCCAGGGCAATAAATTGCAATGTCTGTACTGTGAGACGCCTAAGAGAGCTCTACAGGGACACAGGACGGACAGCTGATCGTCCTCGCAGTGGCAGACCACGTGTAACAACACCTGCACAGGATCGGTACATCCAAACATCACACCTGCGGGACAGGTACAGGATGGCAACAACAACTGCCCGAATTACACCAGGAATGCACAATCCCTCCATCAGTGCTCAGACTGTCCGCAATAGGCTGAGAGAGGCTGGACTGAGGGCTTGTAGGCCTGTTGTAAGGCAGGTCCTCACCAGACATCACTGGCAACAACGTCGCCTATGGGCACAAACCCACCGTCGCTGGACCAGACAGGACTGGCAAAAAGTGCTCTTCACTGACGAGTCGTGGTTTTGTCTCACCAGGGGTGATGGTCGGATTCGTGTTTATCGTCGAAGGAATGAGGCCTGTACTCTGGAGGGGGATCGATTTGGAGTTGAAAGGGAATATTGTTTTCAACAAACATCTGTAAAATGATAATCTAGAAACGAATGCTTTGGTTGTCTTTCTCTCAGGCTTCCATGTCTTCTCCCTGGACCTCGTCAATGTCCACCTCTTGAACATGAGACTCTGAGGCCTCATCTTCACTGTCACTTTCCAATCTTGTTGAGGATGGCTCGTTGTCAGGCTCAAAAAGCCTCATTTGCCCAGATGGCCACCAATTTTTCAACCTTTGTATTGGTCTGTGTGTGTGTGTGTGTGTGTGTGTGTGTGTGTGTGTGTGTGTGTCCCGAACAAGGACCAGTTGCGCTCTGAGGTGGCTGATGTTGGTGGCTGATGAGATATGATTGGCACGACTGCCATATTGCATCTCCATCCCAAAGCCCTTGCTTGGAAGTGTACTTCGCCAGACTGCCAAGAACATTGCCCTCATCCAGGCCAAGGTGGCGAGACACAGTAGTGATGACACCATAGGCCTTGTTGATCTCTGCTCCATACTTGGGGTCCAACATGTACGCTGTGGCGTGTATGGTCTTCAGGCAGAAGTCTTCACGCTTTTTGATGTATTTCAGAACTGCAGTTTCCTCTGTTTAGAGCAACAGTGAAGTGGGCAGGGCAGTACGGATTTCTTCTCTTACATCTGCAAGCAGAGTCTGAACATCAGACAGGATGGCATTGTCTCCCTCAATCCGTGCAATGGCTACTGCAATAGGTTTCAGGCTGCTTACCACTCTCTCCCAAAATACATCATCCAGGAGGATCCTCTTGATGGGGCTGTGTGATATGGCCATTTCTTGGAGAGACTCCTTCCCCTCCAGGAGACTGTCAAACATGATGACAACACCACCCCAACGGGTGTTGCTGGGCAAGCTTCAATGTGGTGCTCTTATTCTTCTCACTTTGTTTGGTGAGGTAGATTGCTACTATAACTTGATGACCCTTCACATACCTAACCATTTCCTTGGCTCTCTTGTAGAGTGTAGTGTATCCATTGTTTTCAGTGCCATGATGTCCTTGAGGAGCAGATTCAGTGCATGAGCAGCACAGTCAATGGGTGTGATGTGAGGGTAGGAAATGCCTTCTGTGGTCCAAGGTCATTGATGACTGCCTTCAAGCTCATCTGCAATGTAGAGACCGGTGTGTCTGTTGTCCCTTGTGTCTGTGCTCTTGTAGAATACTGTTTGAGGGTTGGAGATGATGTAGTTAATTATTCCTTGCCCACAAACATTCAACCACCCATCAGAGATGATTGCAATAGTCTGCTTTCTGTATGATTTGCTTGATCTTCACTTGAACTCTGCATCCAGCAAATAAGTAGATATGGCATGTCTGGTTGGAGGGGTGTATGCTGGGCAAAGAACATTCAGAAATCTCTTCCAATACACATTGCCTATGTTGCATACACAGCTCGAGCAAGATGTTCATCAGCATTTCTCTGACTACGTTCCTCTATTGAGTCAAAAAAACTTCTGATTCCAGGAAGACCATGAGCTGTTACTATCGATAAGGTGTCTGATTCATCATTTTCACCTCGAATAGAAAGTAGAGGGACTTTTGTCAGAGGTTGCTGCTTGTGAGCACTGAGGGAAGTTTATGCACTTGGCCAGATGATTCTGCATGTTTGTTGCATTCTTCACACATGATTTGGCACAGTATTTACAAATGTACACTTTTCCTTCTACATTAGCTGAAGTGAAATGTCTCCACACATCAGATAGTGCCCGTGGCATTTTCCTGTAAAGATTAGAAAAAAAGGAGTAAATAAAACCAAATACAATTCCATGTTCAGATAAATAGTTAAGCAGTTAGATTAAACAACTCCTTTGTAAGATAAGATAAATGTTTTAAAATGAAACATGTATGGAAACAGGTGAATTAACACTCCTTAGTTAGCAGCCTCAAGCAAGCTAAAACTCACATGGTAGCAAAAACTAACTAGCATAAATTGTTAACAAGTTAGAAATGATTTAAACACACTTTGCTGTAGGCTACTATTTACTAGTTAACAAAAAATGTCATATAAAATATATTCACTCCTGCCAGTATTGTAATCAAAACTTACCAGAAAGCATGTAGTCCTTGACTCAGACCGTATAGTAGTGTGGGCCCAATAGCATCTCATTAGTGTGCAAGATCTTGAGAATCAGTTGTACATGTGATGGAAGAATGCACTGTGCAGGTAGAGGGTTGCAATTCCATTGAATTGGGGATAGTTTAACCACAGTATGCCACAAGACCTAGAAGTGCCTTATGTGTATCCCACAAAAAAGGTTTACTGTTCTAAGCAAACTTTTTTTTGAAGAAGAAGAATTTAAGCAAAATTCCCAAAGTTTCAGACCCTTTATAACCCTACCTGTCAGCAATGGGTGTGGCTGAAATAGCTGAATCCACTAATTTGAAGGGGTGTCCACCTACTTTTGTGTGTATATATATATGTTGGCCCAACTGTAGTTTGGCCCAACTGTAGTTTGAATAAAAGTGTCTGCTAAATAACCATATTCTTGTAACATTCTCTATGTATTTCTGTCAGTAAGAGGATCTTAACACTGGGAATGAAGGAGGAGCCACAGCCCCATCCAAAGAATCTCCAGCTGCAGAGGATGGTCAGATACACAGCCACACTGTTCGTCCAGGTGAGACAGAGGGTACACTACTGTACATAAAGAGCAACTATGGATAAGCTGAATGGTGTGGTGAAGAGTGAATGATTAGTCACTTTCCCCAGAATAATAGCTCATTACACAACACATTCAAACACCTCCCTCTCTTTCTCAACCCTTTTCTCTCTTTCTCTCCATCCATCTCCCTATCCTTCCCCCCTCCTGCAGGAGAAGTTGCTGGGTCTGATGTCTCTGCCCACTAAGGACAAGTATGAGGAGCTGAAGATGAAGCAGAAGCAGGAGCAGGAGAAGAGGCTCGCCCAGGAAAGACTGGTGAGGCTGCTTATTGTTTAAACTAAAGACCCAATAATGATACTCCAAAAAGGGTCTGATGTCTGATACCAGGGAAGCTAAAAGCAAATGCTTTTATAAGTAGTGTACTATATAGGAAGGTACGCTTTTAGAGACAGCTTTACTATCTTCCTGCCAGGCTGCCCAGAAGAGAAGGCAGGACTCTGAGAAGAACCGCCCGGCCTCTAGCACCAACGGGGAGCCTCCCCAGGCCCCCAGAGTCCCCCGCATGACCAAAGCTGGAGGCTGGCTGCCCTCCTCAGACACCCTCCACACCCACGGGGAGCTGGAGGACCCCATGCTGCAGCAGATAGAGAATATCCGGTCGTTCCTGCGGCAGGCCAAGGCCGCCCAGAGGCATGACGAGGTGGCCATGCTGGAGGAGAACCTCAGGCAGCTGCAGGTGGGGAAACCTACATAATGTTACAAAATGTAGCTGCTATATGTACTGCGATTACAATGCAATGGACCGTAACAGGGTTCTGGTCAGAAATAGTGCACTGTATAGGGACTAGGGTGTGATTTGTTGAACTGTGTGTTCTCCAGGATGAGTACGACCAGCAGCAGACCCACCTGGCCATCACTCTGTCTCAGAGACTGGCCCTGGAGGAGAGCCTACAACAGGAGCTGCAGCGCCTGGAGGACAGGGAGAGGGGGAAGATGAAGCACAGGGCTCAGAGCCAAGCCCCAGGATCCACCCAGGCCACATACACCTGGCAGGGCTCACTGAACCTAACTGATACAGGGATCCTCCATAGGGAGGGGGAGGAAGAGAACGAGGAGGAAGAGTTGACCCCTAAAGCAGAGAGGAGCCCCCCGTCCATGAGGGCCTTCCCTGCCCTGACAGACCAGGATGAGGAGTCGCCCCCGCGGCTGGGGGGAGATGTAGAGGGACAGAACAGCGCCTCCCTCAACCCCTTTGAGGAGGAAGACTCCACCCCTGTGGAGGAGGATCCGTCCAACCCGTTCTCCGAGGAGATCCAGAAGGAGCACAAGGAGGTAGCTAACGGGAAGAAGGAGTACAACCCGTTTGAGGAGGGCGGGGTGCAAGGGCAGGCTGAGGGCGCCACAGGCAACCCTTTCGAAGAGGAGGAGGAGAACGATGAAGGTAACCCTTTTAAAGAGGCTTCTGGGGGTACCCCGCCGGGAGCCTCGACCAATCCCTTTGAAGAGGAGGGTGAGGCGGCGATGCCGGACGTTGACCTGATCGAGGAGGAGTTGCTGCTTCAGCAGATCGATAACATTCGGGCGTACATCTTCGATGCCAAGCTCAACGGGAGGCTAGATGAGGTGGAGCTGCTGTCAGAGAACCTGAGAGAGCTGCAGCGCACCCTGCAGGAACAGAAGAGTAAGACACACTGACAGAGACACCACCTCCTCCGTCTCTACTTTTCCCATCCTCCATGCCATCACCTGATACTTACAACAGGGCTGCCCACCCAGGGCTAGAAGCTAATCCTGAGACTCTACAGTAGTTCCCTTTAAAGCTGGGATCCGCAAAAGGTGAAACCGCGCCTCTGGTCGCCCCAGGTGCATTTATTGTTTTTGTTTTTGTTTTGTTTTTCAAACGGAGGAGATGAGCATCCAGCATCATGATAAAAACTGTTTGTAGTACATACTCTGCTGTTATATCCAGAGGAGGCTGGTGGGGGAAGCTATAGGAGGACAGGCTTATTGTAATGGTCGGAATGGAATAATTGGAACGGAGTCAAACGTGGTTTCCATATGTTCTGTGTGTTTGATAACATACCATTTATTCCATTCCAGCAATTACAATGAGCCCATCCTTCTATAGCTCCTCCCACCAGCCTCCACTGGTTCTCGCGTGCAATGATGTCCAATGAAAAAAGTGTTTGTTTGAAGTAACGTCTTTGTTGTTGTAATATCGCAAACAGACGTGGCAGTTTCACCGCTAAGGATTCCAGCTTTAAATGGCCAATGATCTCATTGATTCTGGGTTGGTTAAGGTCAGTGTTAGGTGGGTTAAAACATTTGTGAAGGAACCACCCCCCATTCCCCCTTTAGACCCAGGGCCGCATCTCAATAGTCTATACTTCCTCTCCTTGTCCCTTTCCTTCATCTGTATTGATGTGAATGAACTGCACAGGTGACAGCACCTAGCATAATTTATTTGCCGATCCTTATCATCCTACCATGTAAGTGCAGGGTCAAGGAGAGGAGACAAGGAGAGAAAGCAAAACTAGTCTATTGAGACCCTGCTCAGGGTTATGCAGTCTAGCACTAAAAGGAGATGCATTTACATTCATTTCTTCACTCTTGTACATACTAATAACACTCACACTCTATGAAGGCCTCATTTAGGAGCCCTGTTGTTTTTGTAATTCTATCTGTATGGTAAGAAGAAGCACAAGGGCAGAGTAAGTCATCACTTCCAGACAGTTGTGCATAGTCAGCCACAGAAGGCAGGATCCAAGGGGTCATATTTGGGTAACAGAGGCCTGACATCTGTAGTCCTGCTATTCAATACCGATACCTTATGTAGAACCAGGGTTGCCTTGAAGGTCGCAAAGTTTTTGGAAATGTTATGGTCTTCTTGAACAAAAAAGTTCACTCTGAAGAGTTTGGAATGACAGCTGTCGTCGGCACCTGAATACTAAGCATGACTAACTTGTTACTGCTACATTTTGTCTATCAGATCTTCACATGTATGTTTGAGTTTGTATGGGACCCATTGCCGTTAAGACATCTTTTCTCTGTCATCCCTGGGGGTCCAGTGACCGCTAGAAAGAGAATGTTGCTGAACAAAACATTAAGCCATGGTGAGCGACACCAAAAAAAAAAACTGTTTTCAAATCCTGCTTTGCTTTCAGGGACTCCTTCTGTTAGCTGGTTATGTCGATTGAATGACTAAGTTGAAGCGCAGGATAGATTCATTTGTTTTCAGTGAGTGTGCATGATATCACTGAGACACTTCTGCAGTGGTCCAAAGTAGGCTAGTCTTTCAATTATGATTTTGTCCTAGTCTCTCTCCCTGTGCTGTTTTCTCCTCCCAACACAGTGGAGACACTAGTTCTAACCCTGTGTTTTCCCTTTTAGTGCACCAATGATGGCAGGGTCAGAATCTGTCCTGCTCTGAACTTACTGATTCAACCAAGTCTCTCTTAACAGCACTTACCAATTAACACATAACACCGTTGTTGCAATGGAGATGTTTAGGTCCGAGGCACAGAATAATAGGTTAATTTACCCAGAATGCTCCATCTGTAATAGCATTAGCCTTCTACTCTGTATTCATAAGGTCTTGGCAAAACTTCAGATGTAAGATTTAATATTTGTTTGCCTCTTTGGATTCTGATTTCTCATAGGTAATGAAAAAACACTAAACCGATTCAACGCTACCTAGTATTATCACAAACTGTTGAAGTACTTTGATGTTGTATCCAAGTACTAATTTCCTTGCCTTAAAGTATACACCAGTACTTGATATTAAGTTGAACTAAAGCAGTATTGTTCGCTGTAGTCTCATGTACTCAACTGTGTTGTAGCTAAACAGAACCTTTTGAAACAATTTGTGGCAAATGTTAACGAACTGTTGCGCTTTTTCATAATGTTGCCTGTTTACCTTTAGTTGTCACTGGCTCTGTTTACACAGGCAGCTCAATTCAGATTCCCCCCCCCCCCCACTAATTGGTCTTTTTGACTAATCACATCAGATCTGAGTGACAAAAGACCAATTATTGAAACAAATTTCAGAATTGGGCTGCCTGTATAAACACAGCTATTGAGGCTCGATCACTCAACACTAATTAAAGACATGACCAATTGGAACGGTGGTATTTTCATTCATCGACATTACAGGATGTGAGTGTGTTGCAAATATTATGCATCAACTCAACACACTTGAACTAGAATCTGCTTCAGATTAATTAAATCATCAGTCTCAATTATCCGTATTTACAACCAATGACATAAAATCGAAATATTTCCTTTAATGTACAAAAACAAATCTACAGTGTTTCCAGTGAAACATATTTGATATAGTAGTATTGCTGTCCAGTCTCAGTCCTGTGCGGCTGCCATCTGTGCACGGTATTTCCCAGTCATCTCCTTGGGCAGCGGTGTGGTGCCAGGGCAGGGAACCTGGCCCTCCACCTCACAGATACACTCCTTCAGACAGTACTTCTTTGGCCCAAAGTTGGCTGGGTTAGCAGCCTCCATCCTGGCTAAAGCCTCAGCCTGCAGGACCTCACTGTAAGGAGAGAGAATAGAGGGGAAGACAAATTGACCAGTAATATTGTATTATACACTTAGACAAGAGTAACGGCTAGTGCAGTCAAATGTGAGTTTCCTGTGTTGTGTATATTTCCACACTGAGGTTGGAATAATTCTGTGAAAACGATAATGCCCTTTTAGTGTAAGAGTTGTTTGACAAGACCGCCTGAAATTTCAGCCCGTTTTGGTGGGAGAGTTTCAAACCTTTCTAAGGTACTTTAATTGTTACCCAGCAATGATTTGATAACGAGATAAAAATGTCTGCAGTGGACCTTTTAAACATTACTCTTGACATTAGGCTACTGTCAGTGGCTTATTCACTGGCATCTTGCCTGAGGACCAGTCTGTTTATGCTTTAGCTTAGCCAAATCATTTGTGGTTGTCATGCCAAACAGACTGCTGCAACCCAGGGAGGCCTACACATCTACACTTCTGGGATGTATTCATTAGTCAGATTCTGTTACAAAACGTTTTGCATATGAAAACGAGTTTCTATTGGACAAATGCAGGTAGGTCCCACCCCTTTTTGTTTTGTTCGCTTCGTTTGATTCCTAGAGTAAACAGTTTCTGTTGCAAAACGTTTTGTGACAGACCAAACGTTTTGAAATGGAATTCGACTAATGAATACATCCCTGTTATAGAACCAAATCAAGCAGTGGGCTGTGATGAGAATGGGTATCGGAGGTTATGGTACTATCAGTACTTACTCGGTCTTGCCAAGAATAGTCTTGACATGTTGGGTGATTTGTTTATGGTCCTTCCCCTCCACATCTACCAACACCTGCTCTCCATCATCTATATGGAAGAGATGGACACAGAGGTCCTATTAATGTACAAATTATATTCTAATTTTAAGGATATACCATGTCAGACTTCAAAACAAAACATAGGCCTAATAGACTTGATAAAATCTGACTTTATGCAGTAATGACAGATGCACAAATATGTAAAATAGAGGCATAGTTAAAGTTTCTATCAATCATAGTAAGTACAGAATTGGACCCACCTAGGTAGAACTTTAGAAATGGCGATGGTGTCATGTTCTTAAACATCATAATTTGAACCCAAGGATTTTTGTACTGAATTTGTGGAACATTGAAGAACACAAATTTTCTGCAGAAAAAGAGAAGATGCATGATGGCCAACCAGGCTGTACCAACTCACTCACAGATCCTGACCACTGGGTTATAGCTCTGATCCAGGGCGTCTTGCTAATGCTGAACAACTCGTTGTCACATGGACAGTTTGTGCTTTCAGGACAACTGGGAATTCAAAAAGAAACGAGGTCAAGTCGTTGACAGAGTGATCTTCAGGTCGGAATATGGAGTGAGATACCTGCCAAAATATTGAACGTACGCATCACTAGGATCGTAAGAAAATCCGTAGGTAAATTGTTAGGATCATAAGAAAAGCCATGCAGAAAATCTGTGAACATACAAACGCCATGTTACGATTACGGCCTAACATTTTAGGCTTGAACAAATCTTGTGCAGCAATTCTGACGTACAATAATAACTTAAGGTTTTGTCAGTTTCATGTCACCAACAAACAAACAAAAAACATACACCAAATGCCCTGTGAGGAGTGCTACGCGAACAAGCACAACACAGTATGCATTAACCAGTAGTATCTACCAGGAATAATGAATCAGAACCGGTAGAATATACCAGGAATAATGAATCAGAACCGGTAGAATATACCAGGAATAATGAATCAGAACCGGTAGAATATACCAGGAATAATGAATCAGAACCGGTAGAATATACCAGGAATAATGAATCAGAACCGGTAGAATATACCAGGAATAATGAAACAATAATAATAGCTGTTTCGTGAATCTATCAATTATGTATGACCACTGGACTCTCAAAATATATTTTTTATAGAATATTTTTATTTCAAATCACTCAATCTTGCCAAAGCATATTCTGTAGGAGGGGTTAATATGAATTTAAAACAATTTGACATGATTTATATGAATCAGGTCATGAACATATGGACGTTGAAATGAACAAGGGAGAGGTTAAACGTAGGCAAAGTCTGCCATTAGCTTATTCCCACACTTTACAATAACTCTGTTGCGGTTGTCTTAGGTAGTCTCTGTATAGGCTATTCCCAGTTGAAGCGCTTGTGATCTCCATGTGCCTTCAGAAAAGCACCCCTCACCCTCAGAAAATGCCCTTCTGGAGGCCTATTAGCCAAATAAAGTGTAGAGCATGACGCGTGCAACTCATCATTACGACATTTAATTCATCCTTCATTCAGTTCAGTCAGCATGTCATCCATTCAGTCATTTGTGAATTGCGATAGGAACTAAATCAAAGAGAATAGAACAGTTTTATCCATTTGTTTATTGAAATCCATGTGAGTATTCAACATTAGCTAAATTCTCAAGTTCTTTAGCCTACCACTTTAATAATTCAATGTTTAATTTAGGCCTATCCCCCCCCCCCCAAAAAAAATTGTCCTTCAACTTGTAGGCATTGCAATTTAGGCTATCATTTTGGGTACTGGTGCCTTGCAGAATAATTGTAGAACTCTATTTGTGTTTTATAACTTTTTATTATAAGGCTCCACTTAAAAAGAGACCCTAGCTCACAGGCCTCTAAATAAATGTTAAACAAAATAGTTGAAGAAGCACATGCAGTGGCTGATGGGGAAAACAGATTTGGCAATAATAATAGACTATAGTCTTAACCATTTGGGACCCCTTGGCTATTTCGCTCAGGACAGCCTAAATCATATTAACTTTCTATTTTGCAGCTCAGGCAGTTATTCAAGACAAGGCTCTTCTGTGCCTTTATAATTCTCACACAAGTAATTTGCTGAAGGCCAAGACTATACTACTTCATCTACTGGTATAACGTCGTTATTGAATGTAGTTCTAAAACAAGCTCTAGACTTTTATTTTGGAAATGAAACTGGGAGCTGCAAAGCAACTAATGCCTGGGCTAGAGTTTATTATTTTTTTTTAACCTTTATTTAACTAGGCACGTTGCTTGATTGACTAGCTAACTTCGACTAGCTACATTCGGTTCACTATTATGTAGCGGTGACTAGTAGCCCTAACTATTATGTAGCTGTGACTAGTAGCCCTAACTATTATGTAGCTGTGACTAGTAGCCCTAACTATTATGTAGCTGTGACTAGTAGCCCTAACTATTATGTAGCTGTGACTAGTAGCCCTAACTATTATGTAGCTGTGACTAGTAGCCCTAACTATTATGTAGCTGTGACTAGTAGCCCTAACTATTATGTAGCTGTGACTAGTAGCCCTAACTATTATGTAGCTGTGACTAGTAGCCCTAACTATTATGTAGCTGTGACTAGTAGCCCTAACTATTATGTAGCTGTGACTAGTAGCCCTAACTATTATGTAGCTGTGACTAGTAGCCCTAACTATTATGTAGCTGTGACTAGTAGCCCTAACTATTATGTAGCTGTGACTAGTAGCTAGGGTTGCAGAATTACAGGAACCTTTAATAAATGACCTGGGTTTTCCAGAAATCCTGGTTGGAGGTTTCCCTGGTTGGAGGGACTCTGACTCTCTATTGGTTTCAGACTTTTGGCCTCCCATCCTATTCTAACCACCTCTCGCTGGCTTTGTATTCATGTTACCTGATGAAATTGCTGTATAATATGATCTTGTTGCCATCTGATGCACATTCAGATGTCATAAATCAGCACTGCAGAGCTCTCCCTGTACTATGCCGTGCCTTGATTGTATTACTGTTGAAAGATATTCAAAGACTCAATCACGGACACTCGTACTGACAGTTGTGGCTGCTTTTTGTGATGTATTGTTGTCTCTACCTTCTTGCCCTTTGTGCTGTTGTCTGTGCCCAAAATGTTTGTACCATTTTTTTGAGCTGCTACCATGTTGTTGTCATGTGTTGCTGCCTTGCTATGTTGTCGTCTTAGGTCTCTCTTTATGCAGTGTTGTCTCTCTTGTCGTGATGTGTGTTTTGTCCTATATTTATAGGTTATTTATGTTTTATTTGTTTAATGCCAGCCCCCTTTCTCTGCAGGTCTTTTGCCTTTTGGTAGGCCGCCATTGTAAATAAGAATTTGTTCTTAACTGACTTGCCTAGTTAAATAAAATGTAAATAAATTCCCAGAATCAAGCGGGAATAAGCAGTAAATCCAGTAGCATCCAACCAGGTTTTCTGGAAAACCAGGGAATTTATTGAAAGTTCCTGGAATTTTGCAACCCTACTAGTAGCCCTAATTATTATGTCGCTGTGACTAGTAAGAAAGAGAGCAACATCCATGCCAATGTTTACACCCTCAGCCCAGCGTCAAGCCAGCTTCAACTTGTGTAAAAACTTCAGACTCCTTAACTCCAATAGAGCTACGGTATGAATTACTGTCCCCTACAGTGAAGGGAGAGAGAAACATAAAGAGAGAGGGAGACTATTTAACTTCAGTAACTTTAAAGTTTATTCTACGGTTTGAATCACCATCCCCTCACTTCTCTATACAAATATTGATACTGATAATACAGGGACTAGCATGAGTATCTTGGGAGAGGAGACCTTTGAATTTTAGATTATCCCATCTAATAGTCGTAAAACAGATCAAATTTTACGTTTACGTTTCACGCTTTTTTTAAGATACCTAAATTCAACCTTTTGGCAACTATCTCGATCCATATCAGAAAGTCGGAATTGTAGAAAGATGCCCGAGTTTCCGACTTGGAATTCAGTCGGATGACCGTTTTAAACGATTTTCCCAGTCTGAGCTCCCAGTTGTCTTGAACGCACTGTTAACTCGGCAACTACTGGTTCAATTTATATTGCATATCTGTACAATTCTAACAATGAAACATAAATATCATTTTGAAATATCATTGCTCTCTGCATTGAAAGACTTATCCAACAGCTAGGTTAACTAGCTAGTATAACAAACTGACCTTGCTCCGTCGCTGAGCTGTCCATGTGTGTTGTAATTTACTGTCAAAATCTTTACTCTGTTTTTCAATACAACTTCTCCTTTCTGGAGATACTCCAGCGTTCGTCTAATGGGGAATCTTCCTTTCATAGGCATTTTTAGTCTTTATTTTCACGTTATAATTTGGAATTGGAAAAGACACACAGCGCTCCAGTTAGGCGCTCTTTGATGACGTAAACTATATGCGTAAAGTTTAAGGCCCTTTACTAGTTACCACAGCCAGAAAGTCATAAACCCTGCCTATTTCTAAACTTTGATTTTAAACCTAACCTTAACCACGCTGCTAACCCTGACCTTAAATTAAGACCAAAAACTAACGTTTGTTTTCATGATTGTTTTGTGACAAAGCCAATTCGACTTTGTGACTGTGATAACTAGTGGAAACCAAAGGTTAGTCTTCTTCTTCAGTGGTGTTTAACGGCAGTTGGCAGCCAATGTTTAGGGTGCATTACCGCCACCAACTGTACGGGGGTTAAAAGGGAAACTCAATATGGTGATCTATACCCAATCCCTCATTTTATCAATCTTCCATAGCTCCCTCCTCAGGCTCTGGGGCCTGAGAGGGTATCACTGCTTGTCACAGCGCATCATCTAACTCCTACCCTGAAAAATATTTTACTCCCAGGATCTGCTCTGCCGTATCCACAATAATGTCCATCTTCCTAGACTTTCCCTCCACTTTAGCCGTACCCTTGATCACCATTGCCAAAAATAATCAGCAAAGTCCACCTTCTTTGAACTTAACATCGCTGGATCCTGCTGGTGGGAAGACAACTATGCAGCATGCATTGAAGGCCTATTCAACACCATGGAATTCATATGAGTACCTTTCGTTCCCTCCACCTTTTGACAGCCTCTGCATGTGGAATGCTCTGGACGGCCCTGAAATTCTCTTTCACGCTCATCAGGCACTCTAAAGATGTAGCTACATGCTTTCCACCACAGTTGCAACACTTCACAGCTTCTTTGCCACAACTTCCACATCTTGGATTCTTCTGCCTGCAGACACTCTACATGTCCAACCAATTTCGTGATATCCAATTGGTAGTTACAGTCTTGTCCCATCGCTGCGAACTCGGGAGAGGTCGAAGGTCGAGAGCCAGGCATTCTCCGAAACACGACCCTGCACTGCTCGCTTAACCCGGAAGCCAGCCGCACCAATGTGTCGGAGGAAACACTGTACAACTGGCGACCGAAGTCAGCGGGCATGCCCCCGGTCCACCACAAGGAGTCGCTAGAGCTCGATGGGACAAGGACATCCCGGCCGGCCAAACCCTCCCCTAACCCGGACGACGCTGGACCAATTGCGCGGCACCTTGTGGGTCTCCCGGTCGCGGCCAGCTGCGACACAGCCCGGAATCGAACCCGGGTCTGTAGTGACACCTCTTGCACTGCGATGCTGTGCCTTAGACCGCTTCACCACTTGGGAGGCCCATGTTCAACCATTCTACACCGTTTACACTGCAACGGCCTGGAAATACCACCTTGAAAGGTACTTTTCCTTTAGCTCAAAGCATTACACAGCATGGTAATCAATTCACCTGATAAGCAACACACACTTCCAGCAGAAACACAAAAAATCAAGACCAGCCCACTCCTCGTGACCCTCACCAAACTCCACTTTACCCATACCTCTCTCCACCAACAGAGTTGACAATTCGGGCTCCAATTCTCCCAGAAACCAGACTCCCACCAGATATGAGGTATTATCAACACTAAGTGTCTTCTTTCCCATCCCAACTTTGCTTCTTTTCCCATTCTTTTGGACAGAGGTCCATTCTTCCTTCCACCGCCATCCGATCCATGTTCCACATCCGCCGCCGCCATCCTTCCTTCATCCGCGTCTGTGCTCTTATCTTCTTCTGATGTGCTATCAGTTTCAACCAGAACGGCTGCCTTCTTCCTCTCAACCACTCTCATCGTCCTCAACCCTGGAAAGATATATCCAATAGGATCCTCTCCTGCTGCGATGGCATCCGTGTTCCGGAGTAGTGTCAAAAAATTCATAATAAAAGCACATACCTTTTAAATATATGAAGATATGTTTATTACACTGATAACTGCTGTTCCAGTGGCCTGAGAGGGAATGCTGTGATACAGGAATCAAATTGTTGTCTTCACTGTCAAGTTAAGAGGTAGAATATATGTCTGCCTACAATAACCTTCAGAAAACATCAAGTTACTAGGCTCATTGGTTAGTGTGTGAAAGGTGAAGTTCCTCAGGCCAAGGAATATGTTTCTTTTTTTCTCCAAATACAATATCACATTCGACAGGAAAAGACACTTTTTATATGTACTGTATTTAAAAAGCTACAGACTTGAAACAAAGGCTTTTACAAACCAAAAAACACTGTCCATATCCCCCCTGGTCATATGTAAACAATAGAAAACTGTTTTTGTTGCATTTAGTAGTTAATGCACTGAAATTGCTCAGGCTGATAACATTTATAAGCCACAACATTAAAACTCCACATTTTTCGTACAGCATTTACTAAAATGCATAAGCAATTGCATGCACAGCAATGCACTATACAAAAACAATAACAACGCTCATTTTCTTCAGGGCAAATACTGGCAATTTGCAATATTATAAAACTCTGATTAAAAAAAGGACATGCACTCATTTGAATGATAATACATGTAGTACAGAGCTCAGTTCACAGAAGTCAAAATAACAGTCTTTGCAGGTTTTAAAACCAGCTATTACAACAGTACACCTATAATTTTAGAGTACATACCTACTTATGACTTCTTTACATGTTATAAGTTAGTGCTACTGGTTTTGTTGCTGTTGGACAATGTACACATATTTTCATGTGGTACTAGAGGTGTGGTACTTTAAGTACACTTAACATGGAACAAATACATTTGTTCTCAACAAACCACATTTTTACATTTTGGAAACTATTATATCACAGAACGATATACTGTGCAAGAATACAAAAGGAAAATACCTGCTTGATGTTCATTCAATAGTGAAACTATAGATAAATCATGCTAACATTAAAGGGAAAACACATTTTGTCTTGAGAACTCAAAATATATATTTTTCCTATGGTGTGAATACCTGCATATGAATAAAACAGTCACTGTAAAGTAAGTCTGGAAGTGGACTGAGATCACTACAGTATGCAGAGCGTGTTACTGCACTCAGTGCACTGTATAATACCAGCTGGATGGAAATAAATAAACAGAAAAGAGAAATACTGGACACAGAACAGGACATCATGTCACACAAGGCTTGATTGTCATGACAGCAAAATAAAATGGTGGCCATAAAGTTGCCCCTAACCACTGATGTTAGACTTTATTTGACCTCTCTAACAGTAAAGGTTAGAACTACCAGGATAATCTGATCTTATATCTATGGGTAAGGGCAACTTTAACCTGGAGCCAGGGTCATGTGGTGATTGAACAAACAAAATCTTCAAATACATTATCTAAATGGTTCAAGTTAAACCATATAATGAATGTGCATTTGCTTTAGGCAGACATAGTAACAAGACTGTTTTTAAACTCCCTCTCTGTAGGATGGATGACCGTCCCCAGCAACAGGCTGTCATCATATGGACTGGTTTAGGGAAAGTTCCATAACAATTGCAGTGAAATGAACCCCCCAAAAAATGAAATGTAACCATTCTAACCGTTCTCCTGTTCGGTTTGAAACAAATAATAGATTTGATGCTCTATCTGAAGTGGAGAGTACATGTAATATTATCCTGAATGGAGTGGCTCAGTACACAAATGGCTTGTCCATCGTCGTATACTCTGTAGATTAAGGATCCAGGTTAGCTGCTATTAAACTGTGAATTAAGTCATATTCCTGATTTAGAGGAATTGGTCGTCTTTTCAACCAAAACGTTTCAGGGACAGACAGAGCTTGAGGCATGGACCAGCATCATAACATAGGCTATTCATACATTTAAATGTTTCTTTTTTACATTGTAATACCTGGTGAAAAGTTCAAAGTACAAAAACACAACAAACCTTTACACCAATTCATGTCTCAGTTTACTCATGTAACGACATTCAGGCAAGCGTCGCTCATTCTTAGTCTATGTCGGCTAAGTGTTAAATACAGGTTATCGAGATTAGAGGCAGAAGCAAGCGATAACTCAATCGATATACTTTTTGTTGAGCATGAATGTACAGTAAGGCCTGCATAAGATAAAACGATATTGAAAGGCTTGAGCGAAAAGGTCAACTTTACAGTACATTGAAGCCATTTTGCTGAAGCAGTAGAGGTGACAGTGACGTGTTAGCCACAGTACCGCTCCCTCTCCAGGGGGTTAAGTGCTCTGAACTACGGAATCTGGACAAGAGACTCACAGTCCCATCATGCATCGCTTTCAGAGAACCATCAAACCCTCATCCAGGGGTCCCCATGGTTACGACCCATAATCACAAACGATGAGGAGCGGACTTTCTGGGAACAACACGGCCCGAAAGGGATTTCTCCATGACTTTGCATCTTGCGAAGGGTATTTTAATTACATCAAATGTTTGCAGGACAAAAGATGGGGGTTTCAGAATTAGGGTGTTTTTTGGGGGGCACGTGGTACCAGTCTAGAGATGGGCTGGAGAGGTTTGGGGGTGGATAGGGGTGGTGGCGGGGGGGGTCACGCTGTGGGACCGGTGATCTGGGTGTTGTAGTCGGCAGTCTCCATCTTGAGGATGTAAGGGATAATGCTGTCAATGGGCACGTTGCCGATCAGGCCGGTGAAGAATAGCTCCTCTGTGATGCTGGAGCTCATCAGACGCAGCGCAGGGAGTCGCATCAGGATACGCGTCAACCTGGGACAAGCAATCGGAGAGAAAGAGACAAGTTAATACATGTGATTTATGGATCCAATGAGAAAAAGACAGATTCACATATGAATTTATGGGACCTGTGGGGAGGGTTTAAGGATATATCAAGATCCTGATTTGCATACAGCATACCTGTATGTGTCATCTGGATAAGTCTTCTGCACATAGTCCTGCAGTTCCATCTGGGCTTTCTCCTGGAACTTCACTATCTGGCTGCAACTGTTCAGGCCTGGATGGTCTGATTAGTGAGACACACAATAGCTGTTTCCTAACAATACACTACGAGGTAAATATGGAAACGTTATCATGATGTTATGCTTATCTACTCTTCTAGTTGATATACTGTACATATACACTGCTCAAAAAAATAAAGGGAACACTTAAACAACACAAAGTAACTCCAAGTCAATCACACTTCTGTGAAATCAAACTGTCCACTTAGGAAGCAACACTGATTGACAATACATTTCACATGCTGTTGTGCAAATGGAATAGACAACAGGTGGAAATTATAGGCAATTAGCAAGACACCCCCAATAAAGGAGTGGTTCTGCAGGTGGTGACCACAGACCACTTCTAAGTTCCTATGCTTCCTGGCTGATGTTTTGGTCACTTAAATGCTGGCGGTGCTTTCGCTCTAGTGGTAGCATGAGACGGAGTCTACAGCCCACACAAGTGGCTCAGGTAGTGCAGCTCATCCAGGATGGCACATCAATGCGAGCTGTGGCAAGAAGGTTTGCTGTGTCTGTCAGCGTAGTGTCCAGAGCATGGAGGCGCTTCCAGGAGACAGGCCAGTACATCAGGAGACGTGGAGGAGGCTGTAGGAGGGCAACAACCCAGCAGCAGGACCGCTACCTCCGCCTTTGTGCAAGGAGGAGCAGGAGGAGCACTGCCAGAGCCCTGCAAAATGACCTCCAGCAGGCCACAAATGTGCATGTGTCTGCTCAAACGGTCAGAAACAGACTCCATGAGGGTGGTATGAGGGCCTGACGTCCACAGGTGGGGGTTGTGCTTACAGCCCAACACCGTGCAGGACGTTTGGCATTTGCCAGAGAACACCAAGATTGGCAAATTCGCCACTGGCGCCCTGTGCTCTTCACAGATGAAAGCAGGTTCACACTGAGCACATGTGACAGACGTGACAGAGTCTGGAGACGCCGTGGAGAACGTTTTGCTGCCTGCAACATCCTCCAGCATGACCGGTTTGGCGGTGGGTCAATCATGGTGTGGGGTGGCATTTCTTTGGGGGGCTGCACAGCCCTCCATGTGCTCGCCAGAGGTAGCCTGACTGCCATTAGGTACCGAGATGAGATCCTCAGACCCCTTGTGAGACCATATGCTGGTGCAGTTGGCCCTGGGTTCCTCCTAATGCAAGACAATGCTAGACCTCATGTGGCTGGAGTGTGTCAGCAGTTCCTGCAAGAGGAAGGCATTGATGCTATGGACTGGCCCGCCCGTTCCCCAGACCTGAATCCAATTGAGCACGTCTGGGACATCATGTCTCGCTCCATCCACCAACGCCACGTTGCACCACAGACTGTCCAGGAGTTGGCGGATGCTTTAGTCCAGGTCTGGGAGGAGATCCCTCAGGAGACCATCCGCCACCTCATCAGGAGCATGCCCAGGCGTTGTAGGGAGGTCATACAGGCACGTGGAGGCCACACACACTACTGAGCCTCATTTTGACTTGTTTTAAGGACATTACATCAAAGTTGGATCAGCCTGTAGTGTGGTTTTCCACTTTAATTTTGAGTGTGACTCCAAATCCAGACCTCCATGGGTTGATAAATTGGATTTCCATTGATTTTTTTTGTGTGATTTTGTTGTCAGCACATTCAACTATGTAAAGAAAAAAGTATTTAATAAGATTATTTCATTCATTCAGATCTAGGATGTGTTATTTTAGTGTTCCCTTTATTTTTTTGAGCAGTGTATATATACCTACATATATATATACACCTGTACATATATATACACCTGTGGGTCATTCCACCAATTAGGTGCCTTTTTTAATATTTTTTATTTATTTCACCTTTATTTAACCAGGTAGGCCAGTTGAGAACAAGTTCTCATTTACGACTGTGACATGGCCAAGATAAAGCAAAGCAGTGTAACAAACAACAACACAGAGTTACACATGGAATAAACAAATGTACAGTCAATAACACAATAGAAAAAATCTACAGTGTGTGCAAATGAGGTAAGATTAGGGAGGTAAGGCAATAAATAGGCCATAGTGGCGAAGTAATTACAATTTAGCAATTAACACTGGAGTGATAGATGTGCAGAAGATGAATGTGCAAGTAGAGATACTGGGGTGCAAAGGAGAAAAAAACAAAAACAATATGAGGATGAGGTAGTTGGATGGGCTATTTACAGATGGGCTATGTACAGGTGTAATGATCTGTGAGCTGCTCTGACAGCTGATGCTTAAAGTTAGTGAGGGAGATTTGAGTCTCCAGCTTCAGTGATTTTTGCAATTCGTTCCAGTCATTGGCAGCAGAGAACTGGAAGGAAAGGGGGCCAAAGGAGGAATTGGCTTTGGGGGTGACCAGTGAAATATACCCGCTGGAGCGCGTGCTACGGGAGGGTGCTGCTATGGTGACCAGTGAGCTGAGATAAGGCGGGGCTTTACCTAGCAGAGACTTGTAGATGACCTGGAGCCAGTGGGTTTGGCGATGAATATGAAGCGAGGGCCAGCCAACGAGAGCATACAGGTCGCAGTGGTGGGTAGTATATGGGGCTTTGGTGACAAAACAGATGGCACTGTGATAGACTGCATCCAATTTGCTGAGTAGAGTGTTGGAGGCTATTTTGTAAATGACATCGCCAAAGTCAAAGATCGGTAGGATAGTCAGTTTTACGAGGGTATGTTTGGCAGCATGTGTCAAGAAGGCTTTGTTGCAAAATAGGAAGCCGATTCTAGATTTAATTTTGAATTGGAGATGCTTAATGTGAGTCTGGAAGGAGAGTTTACAGTCTAACCAGACACCTAGGTATTTGTAATTGTCCACATATTCTAAGTCAGAACTGTCCAGAGTAGTGATGCTGGACGGGCGAGCAGGTGCGGGCAGCAATCGGTTGAAGAGCATGCATTTAGTTTTACTTGTATTTAAGAGCGGTTGGAGGCCACGGAAGGAGAGTTGTATGGCATTGAAGCTCGTCTGGAGGTTTTTTAACACAGTGTCCAAAGAAGGGCCAGAAGTATACAGAATGGTTTCGTCTGTGTAGAAGTGGATCAGAGAATCACCAGCAGCAAGAGCAACATCATTGATGTATACAGAGAAAAAGAGTTGGCCCGAGATATGAACCCTGTGGCACCCCCATAGAGACTGCCAGAGATCCGGACAACAGGCCCTCAGATTTGACACACTGAACTATGTCTGAGAAGTAGTTGGTGAACCAGGCAAGGCAGTTATTTGAGAAACCAAGGCTGTTGAGTCTGCCGATAAGAATGTGGTGATTGACAGAGTCGAAAGCCTTGGCCAGGTCGATGAATACGGCTGCACAGTATTGTCTTTTATCGATGGCGGTTATGATATCATTTAGGACCTTGAGCGTGGCTGAGGTGCAACCATGACCAGCTCGGAAACCAGATTGCATAGCGGAGTAGGTACGGTGGGATTCGAAATGGTCGGTGATCTGTTTGTTAACTTGGCTTTCGAAGACCTCAGAAAGGCAGGGTCGGATAGATATAGGCCTGTAACAGTTTGGGTCTAGAGTGTCTCCCCCTTTGAAGAGGGGGATGACCGCGGCAGCTTTCCAATCTTTGGGGATCTCAGACAATACGAAAGAGAGGTTGAACAGGCTAGTAATAGGGGTTGCAACAATTGCGGCAGATCATTTTAGAGAGGATCCAAATTGTCCAGATTTTGCAACTCTTTCAGAACATCAGCTATCTGGATTTGGGTGAAGGAGAAATGGGAGAGGTTTGGGCAAGTTGCTGTGGGGAGGTACAGGGCCGTTGACCGGGGTAGGGGTAGCCAGGTGGAAAGCATGGCCAGTCGTAGAAAAATGCTTATTGAAATTCTCAATTATTGTGGATTTATCGGTGGTGACAGTGTTTCCTAGCCTCAATGCAGTGGGCAGCTGGGAGGAGGTGCTCTTATTCTCCATGGACTTAACAGTGTCCCAGAACTTTTTGGAGTTTGTGCTACAGGATGCAAATTTCTATTTGAAAAAGCTAGCCTTTGCTTTCCTAACTGCCTGTGTATATTGGTTCCTAACTTCCCTGAAAAGTTGCATAAAGCGGGGGATATTCGATGCTAATGCAGTACGCCACGGGATGTTTTTGTGCTGGTTAAGGGCAGTCAGGTCTGGAGTGAACCAAGGACTATATCTGTTCATGGTTATTTAAGATGGTGAGGAAAGCACTTTTAAAGAATAACCAGGCATCCTCTACTGATGGAATGAGGTCAATATCCTTCCAGGATACCCGGGCCAGGTTGATTAGAAAGGCCTGCTCGCTGAAGTGTTTTAGGGAGCGTTTGACAGTGATGAGGGGTGGTCGTTTGACCGCAGACCCATTACGGACGCAGACACTGAGGCAGTGATTGCTGAGATCCTGGTTGAAGACAGCAGAGGTGTATTTAGAGGGCAGGTTGGTCAAGATGATATCTATAAGGTGGCCCGTGTTTACGGATTTGGGGTTGTACCTGGTAGGTTCATTGATATTTTGTGTGAGATTGAGTAGTGTAACTTGGTGAAAAGAAAATGTTTTATTTCAACACATTTTTATATTCTGTCATAAAGAACACATGTTCAATGTAATTAAAAAACAAGTTTTCCCATCTCAAGAGGTTAAAGATAAAAAAAATACTATAGTAAGTGGCAAATCCCCTTGTGACAGGGGAATGGAAGCTTGTTGTGTGCAACAGATAGGGGTATGCAAGCTTGAATGCAAGCTTAACCCGCTCGACCCGCTCAGTTTTCCACCACAAAACACCAGAAAATGGACAAAAAGAGAAGAACCCGAGCACCTCCTTTTACACTATGATTTGACTGTTTCTTTTGAAAAAAATGTTTTTTTAAAGGAATAGTTTCACCGTATTAAAATTTGATTTCAGTTCAAGTAACAGGGTTGACTTTAAAATGAGGTACAAGGTTTTTTTTTTACCTTAAAAATGAATCAATAAATCACATTAAATAAATAATAATCTTCAGAAATGACTTTGTCAGAGTATCAAAATAACTAGGGCTTTACAGTGATGGTGAAAACTGAGAAATGTCAGGGTTAAGTGATTTAAAATCTTCCTAGAAGTCATTGAGGATGCAAAGAGGGACATATAAAAATGCTGCCACTTTAGAAATTCTTTATTCATATATGATTTATTTTCCATGTGGTCTATATTAAAAACAGGCACTTCATTTAATTGAACAGGCTTTTAAACTTGCATTTCTGTGCACAATTTCTACTTAAAATATCAAAGTGACGCAAAAGGCACTCATTTTGTGGAATGACCCATGTACTGTATATGTAAAATATAATTTATCTGAGTAAATTGACTGTTATCTGATAAGTCTGATGTTTCTCATAACTAGGGAATTTATATTGTCTCGATCATGTGACCTGACCAGGAGAACTTGGGTCCCTAGTCATTGCCTGTGATTTATGATGTATTTCTAACATAATGTATGATGTTAATTGAACCATGCTCACCAGGGCTGAAGAGCACTATGGCCTTCAGGTAAGCATACTCATAGCTGTCTGTCTCCATCTTAGCCATGCTGTTACAGAACTCCTGCAGCTTCCAGATGTGTTCCATCACCAGCTTCACTCTCTCCGCAGACACCTTATCTACAGGGGAACAGCAGACAACACCTTACAACAGAAATAATTAGAAATTAACTTGTTTTCTGGGGACTGTGTGTGTGATTGTATCAGGGTGTGCGTTTTGTTTTGTTTGGAGATCTGGAGGTTTGATGGTGTACCGTCCTGGATGCTGTTCTGGAGGTGGTTGATGATGGCTTCCAGGATGGTGGAGAGACTCATGATCTGAGCACACTGAGCCAGCCCCAGAGTGAATAGCTCATTCCAACAGGCACGTACCAGGCTGGTGTTACTCTCCTGACTGACACACACACACACACACACACACACACACACACACACCACACACACACACACACACACACACACACACACACACACACACACACACACAAACACACACAAACACACACACACACACAGGACTGAATCATGATTGGTTGAGATGATGCACACAAACAGTTCAAGTCACACGCATAAATACCAAAAGCGTAATAACACTTTGATATGAGTGTTCTTACCCAAGAGCGGAGAATGCAGGGATGGAGCTTGCCCAGTGCATGGAGAGGAAGAGGAGGCGGGATGCTGACTCACAGATGTAGTGCACATTCAGATAATCTGGCATGGGGCTGGGCATGGTCAGCTACAGGAGGTACAGAGAGGAACCGAGATAGATAGAGATGTTAGATTATTGAAAACTCAAAGGTTACGTGCATACAAAAATAAATGGTTGAACACCAGCAAAATGTGAAAACATTTAAAAGTTTAAAGTTTAGATCCACCACCTTAAAGCTGACGTGTGTGTCTGTGAGCAGTGGGCCCTCCACCTCAATGAGGGGGGTCACCTGGTCCCGGCTGATCACTTGGATGGTGGCCCCGCCCACACACTCCCCACCCTCCGCCAGGTTCTGCCCCACCCCCAACTCAGATGGGTTCAGGGCTTTGGCCAGGGTATCGAAGGCACTGAAGACACATACACAATACAGGAGCAATTACACACACACACACACACACACACACACACACACACACACACACACACACACACACACACACACACACACACACACACACACACACACACACACAGCATGCGTACCGTGTTATCTCGCTGGCAGACTGCTCCTCCTGCTGGTCGTCTGAGGTATCACTGTTGTTCAGGGACTCACTGAGGGAGTCGGTCAGGTTAGCCAGAGATGTCACCACACTGGCCAGGGTCCCCAAGTCCCCCTGCCCCGACTCAGACTGTCGAGGGGGGTACATCCAGTGAGCCAGTGATGAGAACAACACACTTTGATTCCAATGACCGGTCCCATTCACAGCATGTTAGGACACGGATTACACTGAGAATGTTGAGGAATAACAGAGTTGTACCTTGGTGTCTGTGGCCAGCAGTAGAGTCCCGTCAGCCTGGATCAGAGGCTGCTGGATGTTCACCAGCATCCCTGGGTCTAGCAGACTGGATCTGGACACAACACCAGTCAGACACCAAACTCTATCCACAGGACCAATCAGAGCTCCTAGGGGCCAGGGTCTTTAATGCAGGCAAACTTAAATCCATTTTACCTCATTTATACCAGCATGTCACATGTGCAACCAGAGAAAAAACAACTCTAGACCACCTTTACTCACCCTCGCCCTCCATTTGGCAAATCTGACCATAATTTAATGGTCTTGATTCCTGCTTACAGGCAAAAACTAAAGCAGGAAGTACCAGTAACTCGCTCAATACGAAGTGGTCAGATGACGCGGATGCTACCCTATAGGACTGTTTTGCTAGCACAGACTGAAACATTTTCCAGGATTCAATAGCATTGAGGAGTATACCACCTCAGTCACCGGCTTCATCAATAAGTGCATTGACGACATTGTCCCCACAGTGACCGTATGTACATTTCCCAACCAGAAGCCATGGATTACAGGCAACATGCACAACGAGCTAAAGGCTAGAGCTACCGTTTTCAAGGAGCGGGACACTAATCCGGACGCTTATAAGAAATCCAGCTATGCCTTTAGACGAACCATCAAACAGGCAAAGCGTCAACACAGGACTAAGACTGAATCATATTACACCGGCTCTGACGCTTGTCGGATCTTGCAGGGCTTGAAAAATATTACGGACCACAAAGGGAAGCCCAGCCGTGAGCTGACCAGTGACGCGAGCCTACCAGATGAGCTAAATGCCTTTTATGCTCGCTTCGAGCAAAGCAACACTGAAGCATGCATGAGAGCACTAGCTGTTCCTGACGACTGTGTAATCAAGCTTTCTGTAGCCGATGTGAGCAAGACCTTTAAACAGGTCAACATTCACAAAGCTGCGGGGCCAGACGGATTACCAGTACGTGTGCTCAGAGCATGCGCGGACCAACTGGCAACTGTTTTCACTGACATTTTCAACCTCTCCCTGACTGAGTCTGTAATACCTACATGTTTCAAACAGACAACCATAGTCCCTGTGCCCAAGAAAGTGAAGGTAACCTGCCTAAATGATTACCACCCCGTAACACTCACCTCGGTATGTGATGTGAGCCATGACCAAAGGCTGGTCATGGCTCAAATCCACACCACCATGCCGGAAACCCTAGACCCATTCCAAATCGCATACCGCCCAAACAGATCCACAGATGATGCAATCTCAATCGCACTCCACACTGCCCTTTCCCAGCTGGACAAAAGGAACACCTATGTGAGAATGCTGTTCAATGACTACAGCTCAGCATTCAACACCATAGCACCCACAAATCTCAACACTAAGCTAAGGATCCTGGGACTAAACACCTCCCTCTGCAAATGGATCGGGCCGCCCCCAGGTGGTAAGGGTAGGTAACAACACATCTGCCACACCGATCCTCAACACTGGGGCCCCTCAGGGTTGTGTGCTTAGTCCCCTCCTGTACTCCCTGTTCATCCACGACTGCATGGCCAAGCACGACTCCAACACCATCATTAAATTTGTTGACGACACAACAGTGATAGGCCTGATCACCGACATCGATGAGACAGCTTATAGAGAGGAGATCAGAGACCTAGCAGTGTGCTGCCAGGACAACAACCTCTCCCTCAATATGAGCAAGACAAACGAGCTGATCGTGGACTATAGGAAAAAGAGGGCTGAACAGGCCCCCATTAACATCGTCGGGGCTGAAGTGGAGTGGGTCAAGAGTTAATGTCCTTGGTGTCCACATCACCAACAAACTATCATGGTCCAAACACACCAAGACAGTTGTGAAGAGGGCACGACAACACCTTTTCCCCCTCAGGAGACTGAAAAGATTTGGCATGTGTCCCCAGATCCTCAAAAGGTTCTACAGCTGCACCATCAACAGCATCCTGACCGGTTGCATCACCGCCTGGTATGACAACTGCTCGGCATCTGACCGTAAGACGCTACAGAGGGTAGTGCGTATAGCCCAGTACATCACTGGGGCCAAGCATCCTGACATCCAGGATATATATACTAGGCGGTGTTAGAGGAAGGCCCAAAAAATTGGCAAAGACTCCAGTCCCCCAAGTCATAGCCTGTTCTTTCTGCTACCGCACGGCAAGTGGTACTGGAGCGCCAATTCTAGGACCAAAGGCTCCTTAATAGCGTCTACCCCCAAGCCATAAGACTGCTGAAAAATTCATCAAATGGCCACCCAGACTATTTACATTGACCCCCCACCCCTTTGTTTTTACACTGCTGCTACTCGCTGGTTATTATCTATGCATAGTCACTTTACAAATGACCTCGACTAACCTGTACCCCCGCACATTGACTCGGTACCGGTACCACCTGTATATAGCCTCGTTATTGTTAGGTCATTTTCTTGTGTTAATTTTTTACTTTCGTTTATTTAGTCAATATTTTCTTAACTCTACTTCTTGAACTGCATTGTTGGTTAAGGGCTTGTAAGTAAGCATTTCACGGTAAGGTCTACACCTGTTGTATTCGGCACATGTGACAAATAACATTTGATTTGATTTGATCCCAAAGTACCAATCAAAGTCGTAATCTCAGTCTCTGACCTGGAGCCATCACTGTCGGTGATGAAGGTTGGCGTGGCGATGAGTGGGCTCATCAGGTTCTTCCTAATGTAGATCTTCTCTGTAGACGCAGCACAGTTAACAGGCCTCTCTCTGGGCAGGTCAATGGGCTTCCTTTCACTCTGCACGGCTGAGGACACACAGGACAGAAACACCATCAACAACACTAAAACCCTACAGCAGGGGTCGGCAACAGGCAGGTTGATTTTTTTCTGGACCCCAAAAGTTATTAGCAAAAAAAATAATAATGAATTTCAGCTAAAATTTAGTGTAACTTAGGAAATCTGTTCCCAACCAAGTATTCCCGCAAATATAAAAGAGACATATCCCACTGGGCATTTTATTCCACGTTGGTTCAATGAAATGACGTGGAAACAACATTGATTCAACCAGTGTGTGCCCAGTGGGATGTGACAACGTCTCAATGTAATCAAGTATTGAAATTATTGTTATTTTCAAATATAATCTATTTTTGGGCTTAGTTCTGGTCAATTTGCAGTAGCATTGAGCGATTAGTGCTTTTTGAAGTCGGTTCAGTTTTGATTAATTTTTGATTCTTTTTTTACATTAAATGCACTATTGTTGAATGCTGTAACAACACTGAATAAAACTATTAATAAAAGTCCATGATGGTAGTGACTGCCCATTACTGCTTATCACTGTTATTAACCATCATTTACATTACTTCAATTTAATAAAATGTTTATTTGATGACTTTACTATTTAATTCCAAGACATAATCTCATATCTATAGAGCTGCTGCCTATACTGTCTGACAAAATCCCTATTTTGTAATTCTTCAAAGTCAATAAGGCATACTTCTACGACTGCTGAATACCAACTATCAATCACTTTAGATCATTTATTTTCAAACTCACGAATCAACTGCTTTCTATCCCTTTCTCTCTTCTCTCAGTATCTATCTGTGTCTGCGCCGCACAGACTGGACAAGGTTAAGTGAGAGCGCAATGGATTATGGTCATTGTAGTTGATTACCACGTTTTCTGCACTCAACTATGTAGAATATTGACCTGTTGGAAACTACAACTAATACATCGCACAGTTCAGGCCTCATCTGATTTATCTCTACAGAAACTGCACATCGAGCTCACAGGAAAAAAACGAACAAAATGGAATTCCAATAATTGAACAGACATTGGTCAATTAGTTGTTTAAAAAAATGAAAAATAACCAAAATGTTGGTTAATCGCTCGGCACTAATTTGCAGTTTACAAATTATTATAATTATGTTCCGGTCTTTCACTCTGACAAAAATCTGCCTGCGGCTAAATGTAGTTGCCTCCCCCTGCCCTACTGGTACCTTGTGAGCAGACATGACTTAGGTGGGATGTTAGACAGAGTTTCTGACGTTGGGATGGGAAGAAAATTCTACCCATCTTCATGTGCATGCGTTGGTGTGACTCACACTCCATCTTCATGCCCATGTCCAGGCATTTCCTCAGCCGGCAGAATTGACAGCGGTTACGGTGGTGCTTGTTGACAACACAGTCCTGGTTACTCCGGCAACTGTAAGTCAGGTTCTTTCTCACACTCCTCTTGAAGAAGCCTTTACAGCCTTCACAGCTGACAGCCCCATAGTGACGCCCTGGACACAGAACAGAGAGGAGGGGTTAGTGGTATGAATGGGCCAATGGCCTGTGAGTGTGTGTGCGGTGTGCATGCGTACCTGAAGCCTTGTCTCCACACACCACGCAATACTCTATAGGTTGAGGCCGGCCCACATCCCCTGCCTTCCCCAATAATTGCTCCACCGACGCTGCATCTGTCACAATCTAGAACACCAGGAGGAGTAGAAGTCGCTGAGGGGTCACTGAGGGGGTCAAAGGTAACACAGTGTGTCATCTAATGCTGTGGTTTAGATTTGTGGTGTTATGGCTACTTCAGTACCTGTATTCTGCCGGGTACCAGGCTGTCTGCGGTTGTGAAAATGATCTGCTTGGTGCCCTGGTTTTCTGGGGAGGTCAGGATGACTTTGCCCGTTCCTGAGCCATCAGCCGCCGCCAGGATAAACTGCTGCTTGGGCCCGCTGAAGGGATCCATGGTCGTGACTATCTGGATCTTCTGACCCGTCTGCTGGTCCGTTACAATCTGAGAGGGAGGGAGGGGGTCATAATCCCACATCCAGCCAAACAACTGCTATCCCTTTAATTGAAGCACTTATAATTATTTAAGCTGTATCCAAATAGTTTTTAAAATAATATTTTGTTCTAGTGGGATTTGTCTGAATCTGTGTATATTATAAATTGTCACGAGGGTGCAATGTGTGTAGGCCATCAATAGGTGGCAGTGACTTCAAGCAGTAGCATGTCAATAATGTAGGGTATTGTTACCTGAATGTGCTGCTGTGTGGCTGAGGGCTCAGTGGAGATGATCTGGAAGCGTTGTGGAGAGCCACTCATCACTGACAAGTCAGCGGGAGAGGTCTGCACCTGAAACACACAATACAAACATATTAACAGTCAAATCCTAAGAATTATGTGCAACAAAGCACACACACACACACCCACACACAAAATACATGTGGGAGCAGCAGGGAAGCCAGCAGCAGCTAGTCAGAGGGAGGGGCTTGACTGTGCCCTCAGAGTGACCCCTCTCTTCTGAAGGTTAAGAGTGGCCTCTGTCTCCACGGCAACCAAGGAGTCAGAAGCGACCTGCCGGACCACACAGAGCAGCAACGTCAAAGATGGTGGATGAACTAAGATAGTTCACTGAGGCCGTTTACTATTGAAAATGGTCAGTTCAGTTCTACTTAACTGGGTGTCTCCCATAGACACCAATTCAATAGCAGCTGGGTCTGGTCTACTTAGTTCATTGATTTTCATTGAACCAGACAAAAACAGGCGTGTCTGGAAGTGTATCGCCTTTGTCTCGCAAAGTAAATAATCTTTGAACAGGAAGCGTGGGATGGGTTAGGGTCAGGGTGCCCTTTCACATACACAGTACAGACACAGTCACACACAGAAAACCAGCATGCAAACACAATTTACCTCCTCATAGCACACAAACACATCCTCTCCCATAATAACAAAATAACCACACACACACAAACACAGACAACCAACATGCAAGCACAATTTACCTTACAGTACACAAACACATCCTCTCCCATAATAACACAACCACACACACACACAGACACGTCACTCACCTCTGTCACCTTCTCAGACGCCACTATCTGCTGAGAAAGCACCTCCACATTGGTCATCATGGTGATGTAAGGTCATTAGAGGGGCCTGTCTGGAGCTAGGCCAAAGACATCTGTCAACTGCAGTGTGCAACCTCTCTTATATCAGCAGGAAGGGTTACGTTCAATAAGAACAAACCTTAGCAAGTGTTTTCAAACAGAAAACAAACGTGAGCATTGTCATTAACCAAGTTCAGGTAATACCTAATTTGCTTCGTACATTATATTTGGATCGTAACAAGAGTGTGCGTCTACAGCCACAAAATATAGCAACTTTAAGATAAGTGCTTTTATCATAGAATTCTCCCCTTGACTTCATGCAATTCAGCACCAAGGCCAGCTCCCTCATTCTCCTTTTTCGACTTTGATTTCATGGTGTGGATTGGAGGCCCCTTGCTGCTCAGTGTCCCAATGATATGTCAGGCGAGGGTTATGCCCTGCCAGAGCTACCGTTGGTATCATCTTGCCTATTTCCCAGGTATTCTATTTTCATTGTTGCATTTTCTCGTAAAGATATGTGATAGTCTCTTCGCATGCAATGCCATCTCGTCAGAGATGCACAATCATGACCAATTTGTCCTCTGAAGGAGAATGTAATGTCTGTCTGAGGACAATTCATCCCGGGGAGGGCATCTTATTCAGTGATTTGATTAAGGAGCGGAGGGCATAAGGCTGTAAGTGTACACAATTACACATCACACTTTCCAGTTGTGGATTTTACCAATCATATTGTGTGTGTTTGGGAGAGTGTCTCTCTCTCTCTCTCTCTCTCATTAAAGGAAGAAAAGGCTATGATTTGAACCGCGGTGAGGACTGACATTTGCTAAAGGATGGAGGAAGGCCATGGGTTCGTTCGCTCACTAGCCAAACGACAAGTCTATCAAAAACGAATTTCTTCCGACATGCAAAACGAACAAAATGGAGAACCTGGCAATTCGCCAACAATACGGCAGGCAGCCATTCATTAAATGTAAAAATATATATGTTTATATCGATGAGATAACCGTTATTTAACATATTATTGCAATGATAAAACCCTGACATAAAAAAAACGTAGCGCCTGCATATGATTACGCAATCAAAACAAAATTCCTTGTCCCCGAGATGGCAAAGGTAAAAGGGTCGGGTTCATCTGCGCGGTAGTACTAGCCGGCTAGCTAGCTAACATTCTAGCTACTAGGCTGCACTGACAGCTACAGCTCATCTTTTGTCCTCGGCGTTAGAGCTTTATTTTGGCACGTTTATATCTCCGTTGATATCAAAAGTTTAACACGGGGGACATGGTTTTCAAAGGCGTTGTCACTGAATGGATATTATAATTGCCTGACGTAATAAGTTAAACGTTGAAATAAGATGAGAGATGACAGCACTGCCCACGATTGACAACCATCCAGACCCAAGCCCACCACCGGCTAGAGCTCTCCCTCGAACGGCACAGCATCAAGCTACAACAAAATATCCAGTTTTTTTTGTCTCGACTATGCCTTCACTAGCATTAAACCGCTTAAATATTTTGGGTGAGACTTACCACCGGATGAAAGATTGCAGATTTAGGTCTGGGTCTTCTATTTAAAAAAAATATTTGTTTTTGTTTTTCTTCTGTAAAAGGTCATAGTTCGTGACCCCATTCTGCCAGCATGCTTGGAGTTTTTTCTTCTTCCTCCTCGCGCGTTCTGCGCTTTTCTCCCTCCTAGCGCGCGGCGCGAGCCAGACACACTGACGTCAGCCTGTCTGCCTTCTTCGAAGGGGAGCTGATTGGTAGATTTTGTTGTCAATATTATAGGCCTAATCCTTGCGTACATTCTTTATAATATAATATTCCTTAGAATAAGGAGAGAGGTGAGTATGATGTGTAAATCTGACCATTTATTAAATCTGACTGTAATAAGCCTAATAATTCCACCTAGGGGGAATTCGGATAGAATGGGACATCATGTAAAATACATTTGCAAGTAGCCAGCCCGCATATCAAGAACATTCTCATTAATGGTAACAGAAACGTTTTACTTGCTATGACTGTGAAATGTAATTGTTTATCTACCTTAGTTGAACGCACTGACTGTAAGTCACTCTGGATACGAGTGTGTATTAAATTACCAAAATGTAAATGTATGTGAAAATTTAAATGTCTAGGGGTCATGTCTAACATAATTCTCCTAACCTGCTACATGAATTATCCTAACCTGCTGTATAGTTCTCCTAAACCTGCTATGAAAAGTCAAATTTGACTAAAGCTGTATCCATTCTAGACAAAACCTTATTTCTGGTTTTACATAAATACTGCCCATCTCTGAATCCTGAGGCTTTTATTTATTGGTCTGACAAGAGGAAATCTAAACTATTGTTTACATTTTGTAATTCAGTCTTTTTTTATTCTGCTTTACCAACCATAGCTAGCTAAAGTAGGACAGCATGGAGTCGCTAACTGGGACAGTCTTAAATGCTTCTCCAATGGAGGAAAGAGATCCAGTTTAGCCCAACATGATACATTTCTGAAATCCTCAGATGTTTCCCAATCACACAAAATTGAATATAATTGTCAGTGGGGTACCATTAGGACTATAATAATGGTGTCCCAGTTTATCTCACCTGCTGTCCCAGTTTTGACTCAGTGTAAACAAATGGGTGGGTCATGCCTCCTGTGAATATGATATCATATTTTTTTGGTGTGTGTGTGGGTGATTAGGAAACATCTTGAGGATTTCAGAAATGTATCATGTGTTGGGCTAATATGTTGGATAGATGTCGAAAAAGGTTACAGAAGCTGTAAATACTAAAAGTGTCCAACTTATTCCAAATTCACCCTATATGGTTCTTGCTATAAGCCCTAGTTCATGTGTGGTGCATATATATATATTTCAACTGGCTTTACATTGCTTTTCCAGGCTTCATTGGTTATTGTTGTTGAAATAAAAATGTGTTTCCGAAGAATTTGACAGAACATCATTCATGGCACTTTATTTTTCTTGTGTTTTCTGAATATGTATTCTCAAAAACAGGTTGGTGGTTGTGGCGGGAGAATCAGAATTAGCTCGGTAACATAGATAATTAAGATGTCTTATCTGCTTCAAATGCTTATATGATTAAAACTGTTGAACTCTTGTTATTAGATTATATCTCTTTGGACTCTGGTGTTGGCAGTTGCACTTCCTTCCTCATATGGGCCTCAGTCACCTGGGGCCCAGAGAATGGAGAAGTCAGGCTTGCCTATCACATGTCCCTGTTGCTATGCAGAATGTCAGAAAGAGAAGAGGACAATAGGGAACATTGTCTTCATATGTATCTTAATCTATTACAAACCATGTGAAGGGATGGCGTGATTAATGGGGAACCAATTACTTGTCTCCACAAGGATGTGTAGGATGTGTGGGGTAGTGTCTGGAACCATTGTTTTACATTTTAGTCATTTAGCAGACACTCTTATCCAGAGCGACTTACAGTAGTGAATGCATACATTTCATACATTTTTTTTCTTCTTTGTACTGGCCCCCCGTGGGAATCAAACCCACAACCCTGGCATTGCACACACCATGCTGGTGTTGCAAACACCATGCTCTACCAACTGAGCCACAGGGACGTCATCTCTGATGTACGTCATCTCTGATGTTGCACCTATCCTGGGATAGTGTATGACTTAGGCTCACTCCCCTCAGTGAGCTCATCTAGGCGTGTGGTCAAGGCCATGGGTTTTACTTGAGTTAGGGGTATCTGGAGTTGACAATTAATGTATGCCATAGAATGGTGTTTCTGTAATATGAAGTACCAGGGATGAAATTGGAGCCTTGTTTTAGGTGCCAAACTCTGTACAATAAGAACAGTCTTCATAGCAAATGCTATCTGGCTGGGTGATACTCCTTTCTCACCTTGTGACCCATTCCACATATATGTTGTTTGTCATGAAGACAGGGGGTGTATCTTTGCTATAAAATATATTTGTATCCTGTGTGTCAGGGCTCTCAACAAATCATCGGAGGGTGTTTCATTGACCAGCCAACGCTATTGCAGAGCTCTCACTAATAAAGATTCAGTTTAAGTATAACTCTGACTTGTGTCATAAGTTTGTCTCTCCTCATTTGATAATACAGAAATTGACCACCACATGGTCTCTCTGCCCACACATGCCTGTTATTCTACTGTTACACTGTGTGGACTGTGTAATCTGACTGTAATTTAAGGAGTTTTATTTACCTACTATAATCTAAAAGCACATGCTAGGTAAAGGCAATATGGTGGGTGGCTGGTGGGTAGGAGGGTTGGGCCAGTAACCAAAAGATGGCTAGATCAAATCCCCGAGCTGACAAGGTAAAAATCTGCCATTCTGCCCCAAAGCAGGGCAGTTAACCCACTGTTCCCCAGGCGCCAATGACGTGGATGCTGATTAAGGTAGCCCCTCGCATCTCTCTGATTCAGAGGGTTTGTGTTAAATGTGGAAGACACATTTCAGTTGAATGCATTCAGTTGTACAACTGACTAGGCATCCCCCTTTCCCCATATTGTACACATAAACATTTTGAACTGGTAAGAGGTAGATAGACACTAAGTTTATTAGGCCAGTTTATTAGGTACAGTTTGGAGCCTCCTTTGCCTCCAGAACAGCCTGAATTATTTTGGGCATGAAAAGGTTGCTCAATTGCAGACCATCTCTTCTTGTAAAAGCTTATGTCACATACACAGCTTTAGCACTGATTAGTACTAGTAGGGCACAGCTGTTTCACATAATCAAGTAATTATCAAGCTTTGATAATTTGAATCAGTTTTGTAGTGTTAGGGCAAAAACCAAAACGTGCACCCCTTGGTGTCCCGAGGACTAAGTTTGGGAAACGCTTTAGTAGGGCTAATAAAGAAATATTGGCCACATTATGATCAAACATAAGTCTTAAGTAATATGTTGAGATTCTGATGGTCATCAAAAAGCAATAATTATAGGCATACAAGTAGTGTAGCATAACCCTTACTGTGTGATAATGCTCAGAAGGGTCAAAGATACTTGACAAAATAGGCTACATTTACAAACATGTCCACAAGATGTCATGCAACTTTCAAGACCAGAAGAATTGTCAAATGAAATAATATATTCTAAATCTATCTTCTTCTAATATATTCTCAACTAAGCCTATAGCCTACGAATAGTCCTACATTAAAAAGAGAAACGCACGACCACAAGCAGTCTATGTAGAATACGTATATTTGCATGAATTGACCTTATCAGTCTGTCTTCAACATCAAGTGCATGGTACAGCCTGCATCCGGATGTGACGAGATTGTTACTGCATTATGCTCAGTGGGGAATATTTGAAGCCACACAATATTGCGGAGGATAACGGAACCATGGACAGGATGTGTTGACATAGTCGTCTTCATTGGATTCAAGGTTTGATGTTATTGCGTTTTTATTTTATAGAGTGGGCACCATTTATAATAATAATAATAATAATAATAATGCAATAATACATATATTCAAAGTCCCAAATTCGCTGGAGCCTACAGTTGATAACTACATAACGATGATAAGCAATAGGCATCCGATATGTATCAATTTCTTTGTAGCCTAATATAAGATCAGGATTGGGGTGTCTTCAATCATAGTAACTTCATATTTACATTTTAAAACAAATAAATGTAGTATATTTCAATGTTGCGTGCGTAACGCTCTTGTTGCCAAAACGCTCATGACAACTGTAGGCTAGTATACAGTAGCCTATCAGTACCAAATCATGGCATACTGTTAAACTGCATTTTTATACGTAGGGGATGTTCTGTAGTGTAAGTCTTATTGTTTTCCCTGTAAGTGGTTGGGTGGAGTTTTTAAGATTAGGTTAATCATTAACGATGTCTCAGTTGGTGGTGGATGTGTAGTTGGATGTGTAGCCTATTCGTGTAGCTTATGGGTTAGTGTGATGTTTATGATCAGGATATTTATATAGCAGGAATCAACTGCTACACATCTTATATTTTTTTAAAGGATCGGTCTAAGCGACAAAGGATATCGCTCATTCAGAAGCTTTGCCAGGGCCCTCCTTTAGGAAATACTTTCTCTCTTTTGTTTTCATTTGCGCTGAGAATAACGACAACGCTTTGACGCACAGTGTTGTGGGATATGAAGCCATTGACAGCTCCAGGCAATGTGTGTGTTAACCCGATTCTATTTGCCTCTATAACGCGCAGCTTCCCTGTCCTGCTCTGGATACAGTGATGCAGCACTGAATGGACAACTCGTGCCACCTGCAGAGTGACAACATCCCAGAAACACCCACCAACAATCTGGAGAGTCATCTGCAACCAACCAACTGAGGGTTGAGAAAGACATACAAGTGACAGCGAGGAAGTAAAACGAGGAAATATAAGAATTCTGAGTTATAGAGCTGGAGTGAAAGAAGACAGGAGGATAAAGAGAGAAAGGGTGAGTTGTGGAGCTGCCTGAGTGCTGCAGTGTGGAGGTTGGAGGTCATGGTGGGACGGGGCCTGTGGGTGTGTAAGCCCCGCTTTGGTAAGCGGGGGCGGTTCGGGGTGGTGCCTGCTCTCTGTGTGCTGATAGTCAGTGCTGCTCTGCTAGCTCTGCTCTTTGTGGACTCCATTGAGTCATGGGCCACCTCCATGAACATGAACACAATGGTAGAGGCGCAGGGGGGGATCATACCCCCACAAAGTGTCCCCCCAACCAGACCCGAGGAGTACCTCCTTATGCCCAGCCCTCTCGTCTGCCAGCGTGCCAAACCCTACCTCATCGCCATGGTGACCTCCGCCCCAGCCAATCAGATGGCCCGCCAGGCCATCCGGGACACGTGGGGTGGGGAGGTGGAGGTCAGGGGTCATAGGGTCATGACTTTGTTCATGGTCGGGGTGGCCTCTGACCCTGGGCTAGCCAAGCTGCTGATAGAGGAGGCCCGGGAACGAGGGGACCTGATCCAAGGGCGCTTCTGGGACTCCTACTCTAACCTGACCCTGAAGACCCTCTCCATGCTGAACTGGGCCCGACGCTTCTGCCCCCAGGCCCACTTCCTGGCCAAGGTGGACGATGATGTCCTGTTCAACCCCGGGGCCCTGCTGCGCTACCTGAACAGGAGTACCGTGACCAACACCTACGAGCATGGGGACCTGTACCTTGGCCGGGTCCACCTTCATGTGGCTCCAGACCGAGACCCAGACAGTAAGCACTACCTCCCTAGAGGGGCGTACCCTGCATCTGTCTTCCCTGACTACTGCAGTGGCACTGCCTACATCCTCTCTCGCTCCGCCCTGCTCAAGATCTCCTTGACGGCCGCTGCCTCACCTCTGCCCACCCCTCTGCCCCCCGAGGACGTGTTTGTGGGTCTGTGTGCCCGTGCGGCTGGAGTGCTGCCCTCCCACTGCCCGCTGTTTTCTGGTGGGCCCGCAGTGCCCTACGGGCGCTGCTGCTACCAGGCCATGGTGTCCATCCACCACATCTCCCCCAGAGAGATGCTCCGGTTTTGGGCTGACATCCACTCCCCTCCCCCCTGCTCCTGGCTGGGCCTGCGTGCCTCCCTGGGGGTCTGTAAAGTCCGGGCCATGCTGGGGACCTTTCTGGGGGTGGATCAGGGGCTGTGAGTGGGGTGTTGCCCTCGTGGATAGGAAACTATTGTGTTTTGGGGGCTGTGCCTCTGCCAGGATTTCAATACTGTGAATAGCACAAGCGCTCTATTTCATTGGGAACGGTAAGGAATCACTGTGCCCTATGAAAATGTGCTTTTATTTTTTATAGCTTTTTAGGAATATTTGAATGTATTTTATGTTATGTTATAATGCTGGCATTTTGTCAAAGCTGAAGGAATATGAATCAGTAGTTGAAGGGAATTAGTGTGAAGATATATTTAAGACTGTTAGAACACACACAGACACATACCAGTGTTTCCCAACTCCAGTCCTCCAGTATCTCCAACAATACACATTTTAGTTGTAGCCCTGGGCAAGCACACCTGATTTAACTTGTCAACTAATCATCAAGCCCTCATTGAGTTGAATCAGGGAGTTTGTCCAGGGCTACAACAAAAAGGTGTGCTGTTGGGGGTCCTGGAGGACTGGAGTTGGGAAACACTGCTGTAGAAATGTAAATATTACTGACCAGGAAACACATAACCTACAGGATATTTGCCATTAATGTAAGAATTTAGAGTAATGTTATTAATGCATAATGGAATGTTATACTAATTAAAATCTAATTTTATTTTTCACATCCGCTTAATACAACCGGTATAGACCTTACAGTAAAATGCTTACTTACAAGCCCTTAACCAACAATGCAGTTTTAAGAGAAATACATGTTAAGTAAAAAATAGATAAGTAAGAAATAAAAGTAACAATTAAAGAGCAGCAGTAAATAACAATACCGAGGCTATATACAGGGGGTACCAATGGTTAGTTGAGAAGTTTAGAAGCTGTTGAGAAACCTTTTGGACCTAGACTTGGCGCTCCGGTACCGCTTGCCGTGCGGTAGCAGAGAGAACAGTCTATCACTAGGGTGGCTGGAGTCTATACCACTGCCTGGTATAGAGGTCCTGGATGTCAGGAAGCTTGGTCCCAGTGATGTACTGGGCCGTGCGCACTACCCAAGCAGTTGTCATACCAGGCAGTGATGCAACCAGTCAGGATGCTCTCAATGGTGCAGCTGTGTAACGTTTTGAGGATCTGAGGACCCATGCCAAATCTTTTCAGTCTCCTGAGGGGGAATAAGTTTTGTCATGCCCTCTTCACGACTGTCTTGGTGTGCTTTGACCATGATAGTTTGTTGGTGATGTGGACACCAAGGAACTTGAAGCTCTCAACCTTCTCCACTACAGCCCCGTCGATGAGAATGGGGGCATGCTTGGTGGTCCTTTTCCTGTAGTCCATAATCATCTCGTTTGACTTGATCACGTTGAGGGAGAGGTTGTTGTGTTGGCCAGGTCGGTAATATGTATGTACATGTAGGTAGAGTTAAAGTGACTATGCCGGGTGACTATGCCAGGTCTCTGACCTCCTCCCTGTAGACTGTCTCATCATTGTCAGTGATCAGGCCTACCACTGTTGTGTCATCAGCAAACTTAATGATGGTGTTGGAGTTATGCATGGCCATGCAGTCATGAGTGAACAGGGAGTACAGGAGGGGACTGGCCCCCATGTTGACTATCAGCGTGGCGGATGTGTTGTTACCTACTCTATTTGCGCCCTACTGGGTGGAAATTACAAGTGTAATGGCTGTGCTCAATGCAATGGCACTTATAAATGTAGATCCTTCAAACACCCACAAACAGGGAAACAGATCCCAATCAAAGGTGTTATTACGTGCTCCACTAAGGCAGTTATTTATCTTATAACTTGTCCTTATGGAAAAAATGATGTGGGTAAAACAAAGCGTGAATTAAAAGTACGTATCTCAGAGCATCGTAGCACCATTAGGTGCAAAAACTTGACTTACCCAGTTGCGGCCCACTTTTTGGAAGCAAACCACTCGATTTCGTCTCTGCGTTATATTGGCATCGAACATGTCACCCTCCCGAGGTTAGGGGGTGACCTTGATAATTTATTGTTAAAACGAGAGGCTGCCTGGATCTTTAACTTAAAGACCCTTGCACCCTTCGGTCTCAACATAGACTTTGATCTTAAGCCATTCTTGTGATTATTGTGACTTTGCCATTGTAATTGTAAGCTCGTGTAGTCTAAAATGAATCTATGATCGTATGCTATCCATTTGTTTTTTTGTATGGTGTTCTTTGTATGCCATTTTTATATTTAAGAATTAACCAATGATATTAGGCCAAACTTGGCCATGATTACAGACACCTGTGTGTCTTTTGACACTATATAAACGAGTCATCTCGCAGTGTTTGTGATCATATCCTGATGAAGACAGCTTGGCTGTTGAAACGTTGGACATAAACATTTTTGCATCTGAGATCCTAGAGTGTGCGGCTCTCCCTTATTTTCAAGTTACCTACTCTTACCAACTGGGGGCGGCCCATCAGGAAGTCCAGGATCCAGTTGCAGAGGGAGGTGTTTAGTCCCAGGATCCTTAGCTTAGTGATGAGCTTTGAGGGCACTATGGTGTTGAACGCTGAGCTGTAGTCATGCATAGCATTCTCACATATGTGTTCCATCTGTCCAGGTGGGAAAGGGTAGTGTGGAGTGCAATAGAGATTGCATCATCTGTGGATCTGTTGGGGCGGTATGCAAATTGGAGTGGGTCTAGGGTTTCTGGGATAACGGTGTTGATGTGGGCCATGACCGGCCTTTCAAAGTACTTTATGGCTACAGACATGAGTGCTACAAGTCGGTAGTCATTTAGGCAGGTTACCTTAGTGTTCTTGGGCACTGGCACTATGGTGGTCTGCTTGAGACATGTTGGTATTACAGACTCGGTCAGGGAGAGGTTGAAAATGTCAGTGAAGACACTTGACAGTTGGTCAGCGCATGCTCGGAGTACACGTCCTGGTAATCTGTCCAGGCCTGCGGCCTTGTGAATGTTAACCTGTTTAAAGGTCTTACTCACATCAACTACGGAGAGCGTGATCACACAGTCGTCTGGAACACCAGTGTTGCTTGCCTCGAAACGAGCGTAGAAGTGATTTAGCTCATCTGGTAGGCTCGTGTCACTGGGCAGCTTGCGGCTGTGCTTCCCTTTGTAGTCTGTAATAGTTTGCAAGCCCTGCCACAAGACAAGCATAAGGTAATCAGCTTACTGTAAGACTGAAACAACCTGCAAAGGGACTTAGTATATAGTCTCTTCTGTATAGCTACTATGTAAGATTACTTACTGCCTAAGTAGACTCAAGCTGCTTTCACCTCAGTTATGAAAAATTAGCACTAACGATGCATGAAGTTGCCAAAATGCAACTAACTCTTGCTTCCACTTTAATAATATGGTAAAAATGTAAATGATAGTTTATCTCTTCCCCCACCCACTCCAGATCACTCCAGTAGTACCAAACATTTTCTCTATTATGTATTCAGCTGAAATGTAATTCAAAACAAGTGGTTCTTTCATTGTTTCCTCTCATCGACTCCTGTCCTTCATCTGAACTGAATTCTGAATAGATGATTTGCTTTCATCTGTGCAGTTCTATAGATAAACTTGAAGGAACAAAAGAAGAAACAGAGGCAAAGGGAGCACCTCAGTACACAGTCAGCCCGTCTTCCCTGGTGGTTCAACCGCTATGGTCAGTCAGCAGTACTCAAGACATGAAGAAGACCAGATGAGATGGACTGCCATAGGCGAACACATACACACACAAACACACAGATGCGGTATTTATAACCCCGCTCCAATAACTTATGTAACTGTCATGTTTAGCGAGTAGAGTGTGAATAAAAGACATGCATTGTTTTTTCTGGGCCGGGAGGGTAATGATTTGTCTGACCCAGAGAGGGATTCAGTCCACTGCTGCAGAGGGCTCTTCTGTAGTCAAGAGGGTTGCGTTTACACAGGCAGCCTAATTCTGATATTTTCCCCACTAATTGGTCTTTTCACCAAATGTATATCTTTTTACGTCAGATCTTTCTCAGAGTTGATCTGATTAGTCAAAAAAACAATTAGTGAGAGAAAAAAATCTGAAAAGGGCTGCCTGTGTAAATGCAGCTGAGGAGATCCATTACAAATTAAAATGCAGTTTACAACATTATTTATGAGTGTATGTTGTAGACATAGGGACATCTCTTGGATTTTTTTTGGGGGGGATGTATATTTGGGGAGTGTTTCCAATAACCTTTTCAATACTAACGTGGTGAGAAGTGAACTGAAACATTGTAATTCGCATTGTTTGAACAAAGACAGATCCGGGTAGCCATGTATGTTCTTCCTCCTCCCTCACCTAGAATGAATATTGAGTACTGTATTCTGTGAAGATGTATTAGTATGAAGGATGTGTGAATGTACTCAGAAAATGTGTGTGTGCAAGAATGGATTGATCACTAATAAAGCCCTCAATCATACCCTTTCTCAGACTGAATATCTTTGGAACTGCAATAACAGTCACTCTTACCTATTAAACAACCTACTCTCTATTTCTCTTTCCCATTTACTCAACTCTCTCTCTCACACACTCACACCCTCTCACAATCTTTAACAGTTGACTTTGCCCCCTCTGATTTTCTGTCCAACTATGAAACCTTTATATCAGGATAAGATAAGGATAGGACAATTACAGCTGGGTGTGAGTAGAGGCTTGCGGGTAGATGCATATAGGTGATGACAAGAGGAATGCAAACAGTGAGCCGGAAAGATAATTAAGCAAAACAAAGTCCGTCCTCAGGTATAACCTTCCCTTGTGGTTGCCTAGCAACCATGGGACAGGTATCTTATTCTACCCATTATATGCTTAACCAGTTCTAGTAATATTCTCTGTCATTTGTGACAACAAACACTTGATTATAAGTGGTCAGCTGGAAAGCAGGCTTGAAGCAAGACCTGCATGCAATTAATCAACCAATGTCAATGAGCATTGACAAAAACATTACTGAGTGAGGTAGACCACACTTCTTACCGGTCTGCTGAGAAATGTTAACAAAAACCCAAAGAGACGCAAACATTTCATGCTTAATTCTGTTGCAATTGTATTATTCAGAGGTGGTGTTACCCTCACATAGGGAGGAGTAGGAAGCCAGTAAAGGTGTTGTGGTTGTCTTGAATATCAGTGAGCCCCTGGCCTTCAGCGAAATGCAGGTAGACCACATTCCCCTTCTCCAGCTCCAAAGTATCTAGTCACAAACTCATTACTCCCATTGTGGTTGATCCATTCCAAATCATTGACTGGACATTCTTATATAACCTCACACCCATTACAGCAGAAGCATGCCAATCGCAGGCGGTGAATCTGAAGTAAGACTCCTTTCACTAGTGATGATACCTGTAGTTGGGTTGTAGGCTGTGCCTATGTTGGCGAAGACTCTGCTGCAGACCAGTGATGTCTCAATGTTGAAGGGGCTTGCAATGCTGTCACCCAAGCCAGCAGAGAATGCCACTTGTGATCTGTCTGTGTTCTTTCTTCAGCTCTTCCACCTGGCTCTCACTGGCTGTCACTGGCCTCTAAGGGTGTTTTGTATTTCTTCAGCTCCTCTACATCATTCTCACTGTCACCCAGTCCAAGGCTGCATTCTCTCTAGTTCCACCACCTTGTTCTTGTGGCACTGCAGTACGGTCTTAGCTGCACTCAGCTCCAGCACCTGGCTTTCACTTGCATTCAGTCAGGCCTCTATGGCTGACAGGTGTGCTGCTTGGGCTGCATTGTTTCTCTTCAGCTCCTCCACTGTCCGAGTCTGACCTCCATGTTCCTCAGCTCCACTCTGTTCCGCCACTGTGATTCCCTGGTTGTCCACCAAGTCTCTCAGCTCTTTCCAGATTCAGTCAACTTGGATTGTTGTTGTAGTAGTTTCATTCTCACCCTGAGGCTGTGCTCCAGACAGACAGAATAGCAACACCAGCACAACTACAGCACCCATCATTCTGAGACGATGCCTCTTCCCAAATGATGTACTCGACAGGGCTCAGTCCCCCTCTTTATACACACGTTTTAGTAAACCCGCATGAGAAAGCTGCCAGGGAAAGTAAAAAATAAAGTAATAAAATCCATCAAGGAGTAATAAGAATGTTCATATCAGAACATTTTATCCCAATGTTCTCAGACTGTGGACGAATCTAAATATCAATAAGTATGCATTTGTTTAGTGGTTTAAAAAAAAAACATTGGTAAAACTGCTAGTATGCCGCATTGATATGACATGCTGGTAGTAGTCTTAGTCGTAGTAGGGTTTGTGTAGATGAAACTGATGGTTGGTTTTTGCTTTCCAGCAGACCGAAAGAGAGCAACGGGGATAGACGACATTTCATCCTACTTTTGACTTCCACGTCTCTAGCATTACATTAAAGTTAATTGAAACATTATATGGGTAGAATGTGGAATCTTTTGCCACTGATGGAAAAGGACTGGTCAATACACCACACATACTTGTTTTGTGAACAAATGTTGTTTTTTATTTCACAAATGCCATGTTTTTTAATTTTTTTTTATATATAAAACATTTGTCAAGTAACAGTATTAAACTGTGCTGAAAACACCCATCATAATTGTCACAATAGAGAAGGCGATAATACTTAATGATAGCCTTTCCAACTGACATAAAAACACTGACAGCATTTCACTGAACCCACAATAACATCTGCTAAATATGTGTATGTGACCAATAAAATTAGATTTTGATATGAAATGCACTGACAGTTTATAAATGTCACACAGAATGAGCTCAGGGCACCGATTATGATGCAGTTCCAAGTCATCTCATACAGTTTGGTATGCATGTTCTGTGTGTCTGCAGTGGCTGTTGGAGCCTGCTGTCTGGGCTTCGGAGGAACATGTCCCATACTCAGAATGTGCCCTTTATCTGAAAGGTCAACGCTCATTCCCACAGAGGCGTCTACACACACACACTGGTCCCTCTGTCTTACTTCCTGAATCTGTCCAGAGCAGACTTCTGACCAGCTGCTGCCGCCTCTTTCTTCTCTTTCTCCTTCCTCTCTTTATCTATCTTCATCCTGTCTTCCACTGTTTGCCTGATCACATCCTGAGTGGAGGAAAGCCACCAAGAGCGGGTAGGAAGCAGAAAGACCAAGGGAGATGCACATAATTTGTAAAATATCAAAAGATGAAATAATGAAGACATAATTCCATATAAATTGCATGGTGTCTTTGTAGTAATAGAACTTACCCTCTGGTCCTCATGTGCCACTTGCTTCTTGCGCTTTTCCACTTTTCCACTTGAACTCCGACCTTTGGTCTTTAACCTTGGTGTAAACTTCTCCTTGGCCAGCGGGTCAAAGCCCTGAAATCAAACCCCACACACAACATCAATGCATGATTTATGAAAAAGTTCAGATTTGTCACCATCTTAATTCTCAATATGCAATATCCCTCTGATAAACTGCTTCCATCCCTTGGTAGTACTGACCAGTACTTGGACCCTGTCCTCATGTCTCTGTTCCCAGGTGGAGTGGTCCACCTGGCTGAGCTGGCTAGGGTCCAGGCCAATCAGTTCTGGCTGGATCTTCTCTAGTAGGGCTTTGACCTCCCACTCCTGCCTCTGCTTGGCACTGCGGTACGGGTTGGCATCCAGACCGTCAAAGTTGGGCTCGCCAGCACCTAATGGTGGAGAGAGAGCATGGAGTTAGAGACTGTTCACCAGGGTTGGGGTCAATCAGAATTTAGATCAATTGGACACGCCACACAGGAAGGAGAATATGGATTGAATTTGAGTCGGAATTTAATTCTGACCTGGTACGACCATGCTAGTGAAGCCCTCTCCATGGCCCACCCCTAGGACGTCCTCAAAGGGGCAGAAGTGCACACCCCACACTGAGCCCTTTGCCCTGTGGGCCATGTAGGGCTTGGTCACTGGGGTGCCCCACACATCTCTGTACACCTACACACAGACAAGCAGACAACGTGACCACAGAGATATCAATATGAGCACAAGAGGTTCCAACAGAGAAACAATCAGACACAGACATTAAAGGAAAGGTTCACCCATTTTGAATGTTATATTATTTTTGTGCATCTCTGAGGGATGTTCTATCGATTCTCTGGGTCATTTCACGTTTTCATGTGTATCTGAGTGATTGGCGTTCAAGCCGGTATGACGTAGTGTAACAGTGTAGGTTCCGTAGCTCTCTTCGCCCCAACCTGGGCTCGAACCAGGGACCCTTGCACACATCAACAACTGACACCCCACAAAGCATCGTTACCCATCACGCCACAAAAGCCGCAGCCCTTGCAACGCAAGGGGAAACCCTACTTCAAGTCTCAGAGCGAGTGACGTCACTGATTGAAACGCTATTAGCGCGCACCACCGCTAACTAACTAGCCATTTCACATCGGTTACACTCACCCCCCCCCCTTTGACCTCCTCCTTTTCCGCAGCAACCAATGATCCGGGTCACGGCACCAATGTAACAGTGTAGGTTCCGTCCCTCTCTTCGCCCCAACCCGGGCTCGAACCAGGGACCCTTGCACACATCAACAACTGACACCCCACGAAGCATCGTTACCCATCGCGCCACAAAAGCCGCGGCCCTCGCAACAAGGGGAAACCCTACTTCAAGTCTCAGAGTGAGTGACGTCACTGATTGAACCGGTATTAGCGCGCACCACCGCTAACTAACTAGCCATTTCACATCGGTTACACTAGCACCGTGATAAAGTCGCTCTCACTACACTGGAAGTTAATAGGAATAAGACTTTTAGATCACAAAAACATATATCATACATGTCAGATTTAAACACTGGTCGCTGTCATAATGTCTTCGCTTGAATGTGGCATTGATCATATTTTTGCGATATTCCTACCTCGAGAAATGTTTTATTTAATGGAGGGTCTAGCACATTTTTTCCTATTTGTCTGCCTCTAGTCCAGTGCGCATTGCATGGTGCCGTTGCCAGAGATATTATAGAAATGAGATAGGAATCCAATGAAGAAGGAACGTATAACGCCGCACCCAGCATACTGTCGACCAATCGCGTTCATGTTGTTGTCACGCGGTTGCTAAGCTAATCGTCACGCAATCCTTTCTCAAAGTCAGTGTATATGTCGAGAAACGTCCCTATTTTCCTCAAGTATGTGATGTCACGATTCCAAAGCTATACGATACTACAGATTGCAAGTTCATTATCTCAATTCTCAGAAAAGATTTGTAATGTTGTACTTAGTGTTGACGAAAATCGTGCTAATGTTTTTTTTGTTTGTTGTGCTAGTGCCCAATAGACTCCCATTCACTCCTTGATAACTAGCTACGTTACATGCTGATATTGTCTTTGGTATTATTGTGTGTAGCAACGTTTTCTAGCTAGCTAGCTAGGCAGTGTTGTAGAAAATGACATAATTAGTCATGCTATCCCGTGTTTTACTGCTTAGTCTCGTTATCTGCTAGTGTTTTTTCTAACCTAATACAAACGTGTCTGTGTGACTGGGCGTATAGCTACGATCCGTTTAGGTGCGACATCCCGTGGGTTTACTATCTGCAGGAAGTCAGCTGTGTGGAACATTGCAGGAAGGAGCACATTATAGTGTGAACTGTGACAAATGCAGTTATACGGTTGAGCCCTTGCACCATCTTAATCTGCGCAGACAAACCAATCTCCTTTTACACAATGTTCCACCCGTTTCCACACATCTGCTAAACTGCAACGTAGACAAAAGAGGTTGTACTTTTCTATAAAAGTAGAGACCCGATTATGTTTGTTAAGCTGTCAACTCTTTATCATTCTTGGTGATAAAAGTTTGCAGTCTCTCTTCCTATAGAATTTCTCAAGACAGCAGCCCAGAGAGAGAGCATTGCATTGTGGATTTTGTAGTCGACTTGAGCTGCAGATTTCCACAATGATGTTCCATGTTGCTAACAACCTTATAATAACACCAAAATGAAACATTTGTTCACAAAAAATATTCTCCTCACATAGTGTTATTTAACACTGTAAATGAAAGGAATGAGGCGTTTTGGGTAGATTTTTCCAACGAATACTCATTGATAAAAAAAGTGGGTCAGGAAAAGTACAGAGTTTGGACAGCGTTAGAGCTGGGCACAATGTTGCTGCCTCAGATCAATCCATTCTCTCCCTCTTAATGAGTATTTGGGTTCCGGTTCCAGTTCTGTCAATTCCATTAGTATGCTTGGATCTAGATTCAGTGGACAATATAGGTCAATATAGTTCTGAGGCGTTACCATGGCTTGCTGGAATGGAACTATGGAATAGCAGTGTCAAGAAGACCACAGGAAAATACAAAAGGCATGGGACAAATACCTAGACAAAATTATAAGCAGCATGTATGACCTGGACTATGTCTCCTGTGGCGGCGGACAGCAGGCCCCTCTGACTCAGAGACAGGCAGGAAGCTCCCGCAGGCAGGAAGTAGGACTGCAGGGGCCGGTAGGATCTGATGTCATACACCTTCAGCTTCTTGTCCATGCCAGAGGTCACCATGTACCTGCACAGACAGAAGTGTTACAGGACAGCCCCCTGCTGGACATTTTAGGGAAGTACACAAGGAAAAGACCAATCACAAAACACTGACCCAAATGTGGATATCATATTGAATACAACAGCTACACTGCACAACATAGCCACCTTTTCAATGGCTGAGAGACCAAAACCACTCATAACAAAACCAGGACTATATCATGTCTTTGACTGGGACTCACGTGCCAGTCTTGTCGACGGCGACAGAGCGCACACCTCCCTGGTGGCAGAGCATCTTGACAAGTGGCTCTCTCTGGTTTGGCGTCCAGAGGGTGACAGTGCCGTTGGAGTGGCCCAGGTGGATGATGGCGTTGTGAGGGTTATGGGCCATCACATCCAGCCGGCCAGCCTTGGTACAGATGGCCACCACCTCCTTACCCACTGACACGTCCAGGTACTGCAGGAAGCCTGTCGCACTCTGGAGGAGGTAGGGAGAGACAGGATGAGTTCACGGGTGAGACTACACTCACCTGTTGTGTTGAGTAACCTGAGACAAGTAACCCGAGACCTGAAGACTTGTGTAACCCCCAGAGCTTGCCTACATCTTGATTCACATATCACTCATTACACAATTGATTCCCCTGACACATCTGACACAAACACACATATTACAACGTTAGTATAAGTTTACACACTGCTGTAGCCAGCAGGAAGTGGTAGGGGAGAAACTGCATGCGGAGAACATCGTTGAACTTGCGGATGCAGTGGAGCTCGATGCCCTTGTTGTCATAGATATACAGCCACTTCTTCTGAGCCACTGCAAACAAGGCCTCACTGTGGAGCCACCTAGTGGATGCACAGAAAAATACAGATTAGGATGAGTCAATGGGAGGAGGAAATTATGCCTAAAACTGAATGTAAATGAGTGTGTGAATGTAAGTGTGAACTCACTTTACGTCGTTGACTGTCTCCATCACGTTCATCTCACACATCAACTGTTTGGACTGCCAGTCCAGGCAGGTCACATGACCTCTCCTGCCACCAAGCAGCAGGTGTCTGGAATAGAGGGAACACACACATACAAAACATCAGACTTCCCAGGACTAAAACAACTAATCACAATGAATTTACCCAGCAAATCCAGCTCTAACAATAAAAGCACAAACAGAATATCTGGCGTGCTTGCACAGAAAACAGTCAACAAACAGAACATGAAACTGACCGCCCAGTCTTGCTGTAATCCAGTCGGTAAGGCCCAAACTGAGACAGGGTCAGGCTAAAGTACTGTGGAGGGAGAGAGAGTGACAGTTAGAAAACAATAATAATACTACTTGATTTATTGGTCCACTTGCATGGATATTCTTTATTTTTGTCACAGTACCCTACCTGACTGACAGACACACACACAGGGAGCAGCACAGGGGCTGTGGCAGAGCAGCGCCTCTGGAGCACTTAGGGGTAAAGTGCCTTGCTCAATGGTGGTAGTATACAGGGATATTGAAGCTGGTAACCCTCCGGCTGACGGATCCTTCCCTACAGATTCCATCCCAGGAAGCTTGGGGGTTCAAACCGGCAACCCTTGTTACTGGCCTGGCTCTCTAAACTCAATGCTACCACCACCCCCAGACAGATCCATCGTTATAAAAAAAGAGAACTCAGATCATTTCTGCCTGTGGGCAATTGAAATGACAAACACATTTTCATCCACAGTTTATATATATGAGAAAAAAAATCACGACAGCTGTGATGTAAACAGCACGTTTCGGTACAATTTTATAAATGTAGAAAGATCTTTTGTTTGTTTGACGTGGTTGGATCTTTTTGCGACTGTAAAATGTATTATGTGAGAAATGGTGGTGAAAACTGCTTTATGTGCAAATATTAATATAATAACCATTATATCGAAGGAACTTGGGAGTCACATGATGATATGTGATCCTCCCACTACGACTCTGGAAACCATGCAGTTTATTAGGCTACAGATAAATAAGTTACAGGGTGGTGAAAGTGCTTGGTGATCGTCAGACGGGGCCACAGTGTCTCCCGACCCCTCCTGTCTCAGCCTCCAGTATTTATGCTGCAGTAGTTTATGTGTCGGGGGGCTATGGTCAGTCTGTTATATCTGGAGTATTTCTCCTGTCTTATCCGGTGTCCTGTATGAATTTAAGTATGCACTCTCTAATTCTCTCTCTCTTTTTCTCGGAGGACCCGAGCCCTAGGACCATGCCTCGGGACTAAGTCCACCTGGCCGTGCTGCTGCTCCACTTTCAACTGTTCTGCCTGCGGCTATGGAACCCTTACCTGTTCACCGGACGTGCTACCTGTCCCAGACCTGCTGTTTTCAACTCTCTAGAGACAGCAGGAGCGGTAGAAATACTCTGAATGATCAGCTATGAAAAGCCAACTGACATTTACTCTTGAGGTGCTGACCTGTTGTACCCTCGACAACCACTGTGATTATTACTATTTGACCCTGCTGGTCATCTATGAACATCTTGGCCATGTTCTGTTATAGTCTCCACCCGGCACAGCCAGAAGAGGACTGGCCACCCCTCATAGCCTGGTTCCGCTCTAGGTTTCTTCCTAGGTTCTGGCCTTTCTAGGAAGTTTTTCCTAACCACCGTGCTTCTATACCTGCATTGCTTGCTGTTTGGGGTTTTTAGGCTGGGTTTCTGTACAGCACTTTGTGACATCAGCTGATGTTAGAAGGGCTTTATAAATAAATGTGATTGATTGATTGGTGATGAGCTCGATGCTCCTTTCCAATAAATATCAAGGGTCTTATTCTGGTGACATGATGATCGATGTTTGACTACCGTTTCACAAATAAGAATATTCTCGCTCTTATATCAATAATAATATCATGTAGACTAGCCTTCCCGCACCGTATTTGAGAGCTGTTGGCTAGAGCGCATGTGCCAAGACCAGATATGCACATTAGCTATTTAATGCACGTTTTTGTGACAAAACTATTAGTAGAGTTGAAAAAGCGATGGAAATACATTGAAATCTAGACTTTTATTCGGTACATGAAAACGTAAGCGAAAAAGTACATTTTGTGTGCACTACATCATCACGCACTGATTTTTATCTGCAACAAGTCCATTTAGTGGAAACACAGCACTGGTGTGAAAATAGGCATATTTGCATGAAAATCTGTCACCAATTGGATGGAAACCTAGGTATTGCCCCTTCAGTGTCTCACCTTTGCCCCGGCAGTAATATCCACAGCATCAGCGATGTCATCCTGTGAGATGGTGCATGTGTCCTCATATTCGTCTCCCTCCAGGAACCTAAGACCAGAGAAAAACAGAAAGTTGCAGAGATGATAGCGGGATAGCCATTTTGGTCTACTAAACTTGGCCCTACAAATGTATTGACATTACCCAGCATCCTCTGGGAGCATAAGGTCATATCGTGCATTCTGCTTCTGGGCCAGGTCTGAGGCTGCCTCTGATCGAATGACCACATCTCTGAGCTTGTACTGTGGCCGAGGGGGCTGGGGAGAGAGGGATGGGGAAAAACCTTATAACTTACTAAAGTTACAGTACATGTACAAAACAATGGTATATTTTCAAAATTAGTAATTGACCTTATTCTGGCAGAATGTCTTGGTAAATGTGTATTCAAACATGCCTCACCAGTTCTCCCTTCACTCCCCTCTTGAACTTTTTCAACTTCTCTTCAGGGACAGGCGCTGAGCCTGGGAATGGATCTGATTTCTGCGGGATTTAATTAAACATTCATGAAAAACGCATTCTTAAAGGATAGGGTGAAACATTTCAAGAATCTTCAGTGCTACAGATTGACTGGCCACTTACCCCTGATATGACCTTTCCTCTTGCTCCTCCTCGCTTTCCTCCTCCCTTTGTCCTCTTCTTATTTTTTTGCGGAGTCTTTTCGTTGTTATCCCCTTCTTTCTGTTTCTTTCCATCATTCTTCCCGTCTTCCTCTGTGCCCTCCCAGTATCTCGTTGGAGGCTGATTGCAGAACAAACATATCAATCATCAAGTCAAATAACACATTAATTGGAGCAGGCTGGATTTTTTGCATGCTGTCCATTATACATATTACGAAAAAGGTTAATATGTTACAGATAACTTTTTCAGATGCCTTTTCACCAGTTTCAGTGGTAGCTAGACAGACAGTAGCGGCATGGACGCTTACGTTACTAACGTTAGCCCTCAAGAAGACAGAGTAGCTAGCTAAAAGTAAAGGGATTTCAGTAGTATTCTCTCTATCCTAAACAAATGAAAACGTATCAACAAACTGGCTAGCAAACAACACGTTTTGAGAAACTGCTGCAGTCACTAAATCGTTCGCAGTGTAATGTTACTGAAAGCGTTGAGAAAAATTGGATAGGGGATCAGGGTTACAATCAGTGTGTAGCCTTTAATCAGCGTTGCGGGATCCAAAAAGTCGGACCGAGAGTAGAATATAGCTACATTAGTTGATCAGGTGTAAGTCATCTATTTGTAAACGTGTTATGGTAAATGTAGAACTTTACCTTTCTTTTTTTCCCCACGTGTGGTTTTTTCAACATTTTCTCGCTGGACGCCGCCATCTCTGTTGTGTACTTTTTAACTTCCGGTAAGAACTGGTACGTCATACGAATCGGCTGACTTCTTCTTCGATGAGTTTTAAGGGCGGTTGGCATCCAATATGTTGCATTACCGACACCTATTAGACTGGAGTACAACTCCCTTATACTTTGCTTGAAAAAAATAAAATAAACAAATACCCTACCATCTAACACTACACTCAACCAAAAATGACATTTAAAAAATATTTAAATTAAATATCACCCTACATATCAGGGGCTCACGAGTGGTGCAGCGGTCTAAGGCACTGCATCTGCGTCACTACAGACCGCGTTTCAATTTCAGGCTGTATCACAACTAGCCATGATTGGGAGTCCCATAGGGTGGCGCACAATTGGCCCAGCATCGCCCGGGTTAAGGTTTGGCTGGGTAGGCCGTCATTGAATATAAGAATTTGTTCTTAACTGACTTGCGTAGTTAAATAAAAGGTAAAATAAAAAACACTCCACTATTTAAATATATTTAGTCCTACCTCATGCCAACAACCTGAAAGGATGGGACATCACCACTTAACATACACTGTAACTCTTCTGATGTCAAGTCTCGCACCTCCAAATACCTCTCTGCAGCTGCCACCACAACCGCAATTTTCTGCGACTTATGTTCCATCCCTGCAGTACAGTTGATAACCATTGCTATAAATGCAAAAAAATCCAATCTTACTGAAACATATATCACTAGTTGGCCTATCCCTCTGTACTGGTACAGATCTACTGCCCACACCACTCCTCTCAGGATCCCTCCCCCTTTACCCATCTTCCTCTACTTTCTTCACTGCCTCAGCATATGACAACTTCTGCACTACTCTAACCCTGGAAACCTCAACCTCCACGGGACATTTCTGATCCCCAGCCTCACTACTTTCCCCAATGCTACACATTCCTTTGTCTCATGCCCTTCTGCACACTTCTCACACCTAGGAACCTCAAATAATGTATACAAAATGCTCCAGTCTGGTTTTAGACCCCATCATAGTACTGAGACTGCACTCATGAAGGTGGTAAATAATCTTTTAATGGTGTCAGACCAAGGTTCTGCATCTGTGCTTGTGCTCCTAGACCTTAGTGACGCTTTTGACACCATCGATCACCACATTCTTTTGGAGAGATTGGAAACGCTAATTGGTCTACACGGACAAGTTCTTGTCTGGTTTCGATCTTATCTGTCAGAAGATATCAGTTTGGCTCTGTGGATGGTTTGTCCTCTGACAAATCAATGATACGTTTTTGAATTCCTCAAGGTTCTATTTTAGGACCACTATTGTTTTCACTATATATTCTACCTCTTGGTGATGTTATTCGGAAACACAATGTCAACATTTACTGCTATGCGGACGACACACAGCTATACATTTTGATGAAACATGGTGAAGCCCCATAATTGCCAACCCCGAAAGTCTGTTTCAGACATAAGGAAGTGGAGGGTGGAAAATGTTTTACTTTTAAACTCGGACCAAACAGAGATGCTAGTTCTAGGTCCCAAGAAACAAAGAGATCTGCTGTTTAATCTGACAATTCATCTTGATGGTTGTACAGTTGTCTCAAATAAAACTGTGAAGGACCTTGGCATTACTCTAGACCATGATCTCTTTTTTGATGAATATATCAAGAATATTTAATGGGCAGCTTTTTCCATCTTCGTAACATTGCAAAACTCTGAAAGTTTTTGTCCAAAAATGATGCAGAAAAGCTCATTCATGCATTTGTCCCTTCTAGATTAGACTACTGCAACACTCTACTCTCCAGCTACCTGGATAAAGTACAAAATACATTTCAGTTAGTGCTAAATACCTCTGCTAGAATCTTGACCAGAACCACATTTTTTTTCATATTACTCTGGCTTCCTTTTAAGGCTTGGGCTGATTTCAAGGTTTTACTGCTAACCTACAAAGCATTACAGGAACTTGCTCCTACATATCTCTCCGATTTGGTCCTGCCATACATACCTACACATACGCTACAGTCACAAGATGCAGGCCTCCTTATTGTCCCTAGAATTCTAAGCAAACAGCTTGAGGCTGGGCTTTCTCCTATAGAGCTAATTTTTTATGCAATGCTCTGCCTATCCATGTGAGATAAGCAGACTCGGTCTCGATCTTTAAGTCTTTACTGAAGACTTATCTCTTCAGGTGGTCCTATAATTGAGTCTGGCCCAGGGGTGTGAAGGTGAATGGCAAGGCACTGGAGTGATGAACCGCCCTTGCTGTCTCTGCCTGGACTGCTCCCCTCTCTCAACTGGAATTCTCTGACCCTATGACGGGGGGCTGAGTCAGTGGCTCACTAGTTCTCTTCAATGCCGTCCCTAGGAGGGGTGTGTCACGTTGTGCCAGGCTTTTTTTTGCAATACTCGACTTGAGTGGGTTGAGTCACTGACGTGATCTTCCTGTCCGGTTTGAAGCCCCTTCAGACTTGTGCAGTGGAGATCTTCGTGGGCTATACTCAGCCTTATCTCAGGGTAGTAAGTTAGTTGTCTGTTGATATACCTCTAGTGGTGTGGGGGCTGTGCATTGGAAAAGTAGGTGGGGTTATATACTGCCTGGTTGGCCCAATCTGGGGGTATTGTCTGACAGGGCCAGAGTGTCCCCAGACCACCCTTGTCTCAGCCTCCAGTATCTACGCTGCAATAGTCTATGTGCTGGGTGTCACGTCCTGACCAGTATAAGGGTTATTTGTTATTGTAGTTTGGTCAGGACGTGGCAGAGGGTATTTGTTTTATGTGGTTCGGGGTGGTGTTTTTGTAGAAGGGTATTTGATTTATGTATTCCGGGGTTTTTGGGCACTGTTCCTTGTTAATGTATTTCTATGTTTAGTCTAGTTAGTTGTATTTCTATGTTTAGGTTAATGTGGGGTTGGACTCTCAATTGGAGGCAGGTGCTTTCTCGTTGCCTCTGATTGAGAGTCCTATATATGGGTAATTGTTTTGTGTAGTGTTTGTGGGAGATTGTTTCTTGTTTTGCGTGTGTGAGCATTACAAGACTGTTTTGTTGATCGGTCGTTATTTTGGTGTTCAAGATGAGCATCCACATTCCTGCTGCGTTTTGGTCCTCCATTCCAGACGACAACCGTGACACTGGGGGACTAGGGTCAGTCTGTCCTATCTGGTGAAATTCTCCTGTCTTATCTGGTGTCCTGTGTGAACTTAAGTACACTCTCTCTCTCAGGACCTGAGCCCTAGGACCATGTCTCATAAATCCTGGCTGTCCCCATTCCCAGTCCACCTGGTCATGCTGCTGATCCAGTTTCTACTGTTTTGCCTGCGGCTATTGGAGCCCTGACTTGTTCACCAGATGTGCTACCTTGTCCCGGACCTACTGTTTTCTACCCTATTTCTCCTTCTCCCTCTTTCTCTCCCTCTTTACTGCACCTGCTGTCTTGACCTCTGAATGCTCGGCTATGAAAAACCAACTGCCATTTACTCTTGAGATGCTGACCTGTTGCACCTTCTACAACCACTGGGATTATTATTTGACCCTGCTGGTCATCTATAAACTTTTGAACATCTTGAAGAACAATCTGGCTTTAACGGCCATATACTTTTATAATCTTCACCCGGCAAAGCCAGAAGAGGGCTGGCCAACTCTCACAGCCTGGTTCCTCTCTAGGTTTCTTCCTAGGTTCTTCCCTTTCTAGGTAGTTTTTCCTAGCCACGATGCTTCTACATCCACATTGCTTGCTGTTTGGGGTTTTAGGCTGGGTTTCTGAATGAGCACTTTGTGACAGCTGCTGATGTAAAAACTCCTTTATAAATGAATGTGATTGATTAATTACAGGCACACATTCTCTTTCTCTCTGACATGCAAGAGTTCAAATGGTTTATCTTTCTGTTGCATGAGAGTGGTGGAAGAGTGCCCCTCTCTCACTCTGTTCCACCTTTTACTCACTGTCGCACTTTAGCAGTTGATGTTATTCTTCAGTAACACAGACACCAAAGAAAATCAGGAGTAGAAAAATATATTTATTGAAAGAGAACAAATCATAGTTATGCTGGAAAGTAGATGTTTATTCTTCCCTGTCCTCAGTGTTTTCTCCACTGAACAAAGAGACAGGATGTAGTTTCTACCCAGGCCTAGCCTGTGGTTGACCAATTAGAATTCCTTGCAGTAAAATTGAGCCAGTGGCCAAATACCAAGTATCCCATTTCAGGTTCAATGTATAGACAATTTGGACCAATGAAAACCTTCCACATGTAGCTATCCCGGACTGAAATTCCTACACAGATCCTAAACAGATGTTGAACTGAAAAACACTTCTATTGCTCTCTAGCCCTCTTGACCTCTAGTCCGCTGCATTGTGTATTTATCTTAGAACATTCTTACACGCACATACCTCAGAAAATTATACTCCCACTTTCAGTTTGTGTCACGCATACACATGCAATCACCTTAACATATACTGTTGCCTGTAGACAACGTATTATGAGAACTGGTTGCACAAATCCCTCCTTCTTCTCTGAGTAGACAAATTGTTTGGTCCGAGGGTAGCTTGCTCCAGTGTTCCGGAAAGCAAGTGCTTACTTGAAAAGGGGCCAACAATGTGTCCCAGTGGACTAGAGGCTGAGGGGCACAAGAGAGCTTAGTTCCTCTCTAGGTTTCTTCCTAGGTTCCCGCCTTTTTAGGGAGTTTTTCCTAGCCACTGTGCTTCTACATCCACATTGCTTGTTGTTTGGGGTTATATGCTGGGTTTCTGTATAAGCACTTTGTGACAGCTGCTGATGTAAAAAGGGCTTTATGAATAGATGTGATTGATTGATTACAGGCACACATTCTCTTTCTCTCTGACATGCAAGAGTTAAAATAGTTTATCTTTCTGTTGCATGAGAGTGGTGGAAGAGTGCCCCTCCTTCTCTCACTCTGTTCCACCCTTTACTCTCTGTCACGCACATACCTCCGAGATTCATACTCCCACTTTCAGTTTGTGTCACGCACACACACATGCAATCACCTTAACATATACTGTTGCCTGTAGACAACATCTTATGGGAACTGGTTGCTCAAATCCCTCCTCCTTCTCTGAGTAGACAAATTGTTTGGTCCGAGGGTCACTTGTTCCAGTGTTCCGGAAAGCAAGTGCTTTCTTGAAAAGGGGCCAACAATGTGTCCCAGCGGACTAGAGGCAGAGGGGTACAAGAGAGCCTGGTTCCTCTCTAGGTTTGTTCCTGGGTTCCTACGTTTCTAGAAAGTGTTTCCTAGCTACCATGCTTCTACATCCACATTGCTTGTTGTTTGAGGTTTTAGGCTGGGTTTCTGTATAAACTCTTTGTGACATCTGCCTATGTAAAAAGGGCTTTATGAATAGATGTGATTGATTGATTGATTACAGGCACACATTCTCTTTCTCTCTGACATGCAAGAGTTTAAATAGTTTATCTTTCTGTTGCATGAGAGTGGTGGAAGAGTGCCCCTCCTTCTCTCACTCTGTTCCACCCTTTACTCTCTGTCACGCACATACCTCCGAGATTCATACTCCCACTTTCAGTTTGTGTCACGCACACACACATGCAATCACCTTAACATATACTGTTGCCTGTAGACAACATCTTATGGGAACTGGTTGCACAAATCCCTCCTCCTCTGAGTAGATAAATTCTTTGGTTCGAGGGTAGCTTGGTCCAGTGTTTCGGAAAGCAAGTGCTTACTTGAAAAGGGGCCAACAATGTGTCCCAGTGGACTAGAGGCCGAGGGGTAAAAGAGAGGGCATACGAGGGCGGCAAATTAAATTAGGCTTAACAAGGACATTAAGAGGGAAAGTACCTGAGGATTAAAGAACATTATGGTGAAGTGGTAATTCACAGACCCAGAGCACAAAGGATCCAACCAGTGCATTACTTCAAGAGAGAGGAGAGGTCATCTAGAACCAGACCCATGCAGACTTACGCATCTCTCTGGGGATCCATTGTGCTGTTGAAATCTGCTCATATCTGCTAGCCTGACCAATCAGAGCAGGCGTGGAATGAATCAAGGACTGAGAAAATGGGTATTCTCCAGTTTCTTTGACAACATATGTTCTAGGGAGCTTCAAAAGAGCTGAAACCCTTATATTAAAAACCAGTTCTCAGGGTCATGTGTGTTTATTGAAGTGAGTTGCTTTATGCTCTTGTCACCTTACCCATTTTGTGACATAATTTGTGAGAGGAGTGCTAATACACACATACATGTGTGCATGAAATAAAAACCAACCCACACACTGGAAAGAAGAATTAAAAACCATTCGAAGAAAGAAGTATCAGAGTGAGTGTATGTGTGCGTGTGAAGCAGAAGGAGGGTGGTCACTAACGGGGGAATAAAAGGATATGGAGGGGGTGGCTTGACACAATACATCTGTGACTGCAGTAACGAGAGAGAGAGAGGGAGAGAGAGAGTTCTGAACTTATGTAAGAAGGAGTGGAGGTAAGATAAGAATGCGAAGCTGGGTTGGAAAATAAAAACCAAAGCAAGAGAGAAAATACATTGACTGTAGTGAGGGAAGAGAGAGGAACAGGAGGAGAAACAGAAGGAATGCATGGACAGAGACCAGAAGAGACTGAGAAGCTGAGAAGAGTGGCCAAACAGGATACTACTGAATTCCATTCAACATGGAAAATGTGAGCTTCTCTTTTTTTTGGTGAAATGTTCTGTGCCAGTAGCTGATATCTTATGATTTTATTTGCATATTTCAACATTTTGAGTGTAATGTAACTGACTTATTTATTTTCTCTGCTCACAAATTGTGTTGTCTTACTGCAGATGGCTTTCTATTGTGTATTTGTGCATGATGGCTTTGTAATTTAGCATGAATAAATGTGACTGTGGTGAACATTAAGTTCATTAAGGGTCAAAAGGAAGTTGTTATAAAGCAGAAAGTTGTTTAAGTTATTCAACATTTTTACTGACACCAATGCAAATATTATGAAATGTATTCAAATGTACATTTTACTATTCGATAGAATCGAAGAGATTGTTGCCTTTTCTTAGATCTTTTCCATGAGACCGAAAAAGGATTTACATGCCTAAGTCTGAAAGTGTTTGTGCTCTGGTTTTGAAGTCTGTACAGATAAGATCTTGGCCCGAAATTACTGACCATCTACCTATAGAGACCATGCCAGGAAACCTGCAGACCTTTTCCCTTTAACGTAACATAACCAGCTTCTTACTTTTGTAGAGACAGGATCAAATGGCCTATTCAACCTATTTTTTATAGATCACATATCAGGCTCATTATGTTGGAAACATACAATGTTAATAGTCAACTAGTTGTGCTTTGGAAAGTTATCGTGACCATCTACAGTCTATCATTTTCTGTACTGTATGTATTTTGACAAGGGAACTGTCAAGGAATTATAAGTGGAAACTGGGACCTCTTGTCACCTGTAGAATATCCTTGAATGAAGCAAGAATATTAGTGAATAGTTGATTATTGTAACTCTCCCTGATAATATCTCTCTGATCAGCGGTGGACTGTGTTGTTGTTACAGATGGAGCTGCCACCTCGACCAAAACTCTTTGACTTCCATGGAGTCTCCATGACCCACTATTTCACTGACAACTGGGAGAACATACAAAACTTCCAGGCCAGGCCAGATGATATCCTCATCGCCACTTACCCCAAAGCAGGTCTGTGTGTGTGTTTGAGTGTGTGTTTGTGTGTTGTCAACATTTTGTAAAGATAAATCTTTGACATGCCTCTCTCTCCCCATTTCTCCATCTTCCCTCCCCCTTCTTTCTCTCTCCCAGGTACCACATGGGTCTCCTACATTCTAGACCTGCTGTATTTTGGTCAGACAGCCCCTGAGCGTCAGACTTCACTGCCTATCTATGAGAGAGTGCCTTTCCTGGAGAGTGACTTCCATATTCTCCCTCCAGGTTAGAATACAACTCTGATATAACTCCACACACTGTGAAGCCTTTATCTTGATTACACATCAATAAAGTATGCGGAGATCAAATCTTTGTCATGCTTGAAAACTGAATCCGGAAAACACCACATACAATACAATAACCCAAGTCCTCATCAACAGCCTTTTTACTGTCACGAAGTTGAAGGACTTTTTGAATGACTTGAAATCTTATACTGTGAGAAGTTGTGCCAATCACATATTCCAGCTACATGACAATAAGCAGTTTTACTGTAAAAATCATCCTTAACTCCATAAAGTAACCTATCCAGATCCTCACCCCTCTGTACACACAGGAACGGAGCTGGCAGACAAGTTATCCACCTCTCCTCGCCTCATCAAGACTCACCTCCCAGTCCAGTTGGTGCCCAAGTCCTTCTGGGAGCAGAACTGCAGGGTACATTATATGTAACTCTCTGTTTGTTGTCTGTGTAGTCTGTGAATATGACTCCGCTCATGTCTGCTGGTGTAGCATATGGTTAACATTTATGCATCCTCAAACCTGCTGTGCTGCATTTTGTCCAGTAAGTGAACTTAATTAATGACACAATTTGTGTGAATCCCCAATGGAGGGCAGCATAACACAATACACAAACTTTTGCAAACCTCTCTAGAACCAGCGTGCGTCTCCGTGTGGATTGCGAAGACTCTATAGAAATCCAGTCTTTGTAAACACTTTTTGTTGTCCTAATTTTTTCCTCTTCCATTTCCTTCTGTGTGGTTTGTTTAAGTGATATTGCCAGAGAAGCCGGTGTTAGGAGGATGTATTGACATGGGGGTTGTTAGGCCTGAGAGGAAGTCGAGGTCCGGTAAACTGTACCAATATATCCTCCAAACACCGGCTTCGAGGACATTATGACTTTTATACAACGAGTTGACAAATTTTCATTAAAAAACGTTCTTTTGATGAATTTATTCATACTTTTTAATCCTTCCATGGGATATAGTCCCATCACAAATCTAAGGTTGCTACCCAAGCCGGCTGGTCATCCTTTCTATCGGTTCAGTTGCCAGAGACCCAGTTGTTAAGTCTTTTTGTTCTGTATCTATAGACGCACCCCAGTCGTTCGTTCTAAATGTTCGATTGCCATACTGGTTGGCAATGTTCTTATACCTTGCTTGCTAGCTATCCAACTATGGCTAACTTACAGTCATGTCAAACAGAGCAGCCAGAATTACTAGTGACATTTATTTGGATACATCCATAACAATTAACTAATGATGCACGATTTCACCTGGTGTAGAAAATGTGCTCTCTCGTCAGGACACTGTTGTTCAGAGGAGCTAGCCAACAACACAGCTAACACACTCACTTCAAACTGAAGCTGAAAAGACTCCAAACTATCTGCATTTCACTTCATTTTACCTGTTTCCTATTGACATTTCTTTGTATATATCCATAAAAATTATGCCAGCTGATTCATGATTTTGACTGGCTGAGAAACTCTGCCTGCCTCTCTGTCTCGTCCTGACTCCCAACACGTTCATTACTATGGGACCGCTGGAGATTGAATTTGAATATTGAAACAATGTTGCAAATGTCGGAGAGACAGACAGCAAGGTTTATACAAATGCTAGTCTAAAATAAATGTGATATAATGTAAAGATGTTTTTTATAGAGGAGATCAAGTTTATAAATTGCCTGGCTGGGCTGATGAGACAGTGGATTGCGCAATGAGATGGAACAGAGTAAATAGGCATTTCAACATCATAGCTTTCTTTAGCGGGTGGTAACTTGTGGAACAGACACCGGCTGGAATGCGGTTTTAACCAATCAGCATGCAAGATTAGACCCACCCGTTGTATAATTAAATAATATACTCTTACATCAAGTAATGTTGTAATTGCAGCGATTTTTCTCTCTCTCTCTCTCTCTCTCTCTCTGTAGGTAGTGTATGTGGCCCGTAATGCCAAGGACAATGCAGTGTCTTATTTCCACTTTGACCGCATGAACCAGGCCGACCCAGAGCCAGGAGACTGGAACAACTTCTTACAGAGATTCATGGATGGAAAGAGTGAGTGAATGAGAGAATAAACGAGTGAATGAATGAGTCTGTGAACAAATCAATTACAATGAGTAAGAGAGATAGCACAGTACAGATGTTGATGAGGCTCTGTGATTCTGGCTTATTGATCAGTCTTTTTCCTGACTATATATGCATCTCTATCTATCTCCCTAACATCCTCTCATGTCCACATGGCTGCTTTCCTCAGTGGTGTTTGGTCCCTGGTATGACCATGTGACTGGCTGGTGGGAGAGGAAACAGACTCACTCAAAACTCCACTATGTTTTCTATGAGGATATGGTTGAGGTGAGTAGAACAACTACCTCTTGTGCCATAAAGGTGCTGACCTCTTTGCAGATTATGTAGCACATTAACTTACATAAAGGCAGTGTGGATATCCGTGTTATATTGTTATATTGATCAGCTCTAGCATTAGCTTTCAGTGAGGAAGAGTACTGTAGTAGGATGTCCCTTGTGGGTATCCGTACCTATGTATGACATGCACAGCATAGGCTAGTAGACATGCTGAAGCTTGAACCTTGTCGTGCCTCCTTATTTTAAGTAATACTACATGGTTTCAGAGTGGTTTTAATAATCACAAAAACGTGAAGGACTTACCATGTGAATCATACAGCCGACAGGCTGTTTCAAAGCAAGAATGGCACAGAAACAGAGATAAGCAGCGTAGATCATAATTGGGCTAGTTAACGAGAGAGGACTATGTTACTGCGGGCAACGTTACAAGAGGTAGAAGCCGAGAGGGGTCCAGCTGCGACGTCCTCTCTCAGAGCACTCATCCCTCAGGGTCTCTATTCTGCCACCTACTGATATGTAATCTCAGTGCAGTGCACCTCTCAGGAAAAGAGGGGCTTTTGAAAGGAGTGGATGTTTCGAAAGGAACCATATATGGAGAAGTGGGATGCGAAAGGTGCCACTCAAGACGTTGTTTGGGTTATCAGATGTTACTCATGGTCTGCACAGACGACAGTATGGAATTTCATTTCTGCAAAAAATAAATTCTATTCACTCAGTGTGAGTTGTCTCTTTGAACGTTACCTACCGGTAGCCATGTATGTAACATTACGTTTTCGTAAAGGTAAATTGTAGCTAACGTTAGCTACCTTAACTTATAAGAGCATGCATTAATTTTACAATGCATTATTTATTATTGAATATTTAAAATAATAATAATTGAAATATCAAGCCATGGTGGTTCTAGTTGTTATGGAATTCCAGCGTTTCGAGTGTTTAAAGACTCTTTTTGAAATCCCCACTTCTCCTAATGTGGTTCCTTTCGACACCCCCACTTTTCCTGAGAGATGCACTGAGTGATGCACCGAGAGATGTCATATCAGTAGGTAGCAGCATAGAGACCCTGAAGGATGACTGCTCTGACAGATGACATTGCAGCTGGACCCTATTGAAGAAGCCGGCGGGATTTCAGGTCTGGTGACTCCCAAGTTCAATGTGCTCTTGAGCAAACCTGGACAGGCCAGTGGCTAGTGCTGACGGATTTCGAATTAGCTCCGCAGAGAATGTTGATTGTATGGTTTACACTATGGGTGATGAAGCCGAGGATATATTAAAGGCTTCAGTGTTGACTGAGGAAGAGAAACTTAACTGCAGTGCTGTTAAAGATTTCGTAGGACGACACAACATTATATTTGAGAGAGGTAGGTTCAATGTGCGCAAACAGAAGCTGGGAGAAACCGCCGACAGCTTTATCACATCTGTTCACAAGCTAGAGGAACATTGTCAGTTTGACAGTTTGGCTCACTCAGGAAAAAACTGATCCAAAATCAGATTGTAGTGGGAATAAGAAATATCTCACTTTTTGAAGTTACTGTTGGATTTACAGCTTACCTTGTCCAAAGCTATAAATCACCTTAGGCAGTGAGACAGTAAAAAACAACAGGAAATGCTGTGCAGCGGAAGCTCTATGCAGACAGAGTGAAGAGAGTGAGGAAATATATGCGTTCTCATACCGTGCTAAAAAAACTGAGGGGAACACAGAGACAGACGTGGAAAAAACAATCACAGACAGGGCCAGTAACCAGTTCAAGCGTTTGTGGCAAATGTGGGAAACCCCCTTTCCACAACTGGAAAGATTGCCCAGGAAAGGATGAGGAATGCAGGAAATGTCACAGGAGAGGACACTTTCTGCAGTCTGACGATCAAAGTTTTCAAAAAGAAATTCCCCCCCAAAATTCCTAGGCTACAAGGTGACTACAAAATCTGCCTCAAGAAGGATGACATCCCCAATGCCATTACAACCCCCTGCCATGTGCTTATCCCTTTATTGGCCAAAGTAAAGGACGAGTTGGGGAGGGTGGAAGAAATTGAGGCTGTGTTTAAAATAGAGAGTCCCACTGGTTCCCAAATGCCAATGGGGACATAAGGATCTCTGTGGACATGACTAACTTGAATGAGGCACTCTGCAGAGAGAGACACATCTAACCATCAACGGAACAGACGCCGGCCCAGTTGGATGGCTCACAGGTCAACACAAAGCTGTATGCCCGCTCAGGATTTTAGGAGATACCGATGTCACCAGAGAGTAGGGCGCTCACAATGTTTATAACACGGTTTGGCTGGTACTGTTTCAACGTTTTGCCATTTGGAATCGCTTCCGGTCCATTTCCAACGACGCATGTCCCAGCTGTTGGATGGGCTGTGTCGTGTCTTTGGCTATGCCGGATTAAGTGATATGACATGCTATTCTATAAAATCATTTCTCTGTAATTAATATTACCTGATTAAGCTAATCAGGTAGATAATTAACTAAAAAGTCGGGGCACCACGAAATAATGTTTATAGAGCTGTTATCTTCCGAATAAACTCTTAAAGACCTGGTAATCTTTTACGTCAGTAGCAGTCAATATTTAATCCTCACCTTATTTAGTCTCATCTGAAAGTTGTAAATTCTTGGTTATCTTCACGAACCCTGGCTAACAAGTTGAATCAGCAATACCAAATTTGGTTTAATTATTTATTTACTAAATACCTAAATAATCACACAGAATTACATATACACAGAATGGATCATACATTGATTACAAATTATGTCATAAAGAAAACGTCCCTGGTAGACGAAGCTGACATGACGGCTGGTTACACAAAGGAAAGGGGGTTGGATTTGAGTGAAAGAGCGGAAAGACTGAGGAACAAAGGGAGAAGCTATGCTATCGTAAATACAGTATCTTATGCATTCTAAATTACCTCACATTTGAAAAAGGAGAATGCAATAAATATTTACTCTGACCTGTGCTTCGGTAGATGGGAGGCCGGGTGGTCCAGCATGGATCTCTGGTCCTCTGAAGAATATCTGGTGGTAGAATGGATACTTGGTAGTACCGTCGTCGTGTGGTAGAACGTCCTCTCCTAGCCCACATCTACAGTTGCTGCGCTAACGCGACGGCTAGGAGGTATCACTTCTTTAGTGAATAAGAGTTCAAAGTTCATACCAAGTTGCCATACTTTAAGCTCATGCTATATTCTGGCTGGTATAGTCGAAATTCATCCTTCCGGCGTGTAGGTCGTCACCTTCACATTGAAATTCTATGCTAATTTCGTTAGGTTCTCTAAGGTTGGCTTAGTTCTGTAGGTGGTCTTTGTCCTTTCAACGTGGGGACCTCAAGTCCACACGTCCCTGGAACAGCTTATTATCTGAGCCCTTTTAACGTAGGACTGTCGCCCTAACGTCCTCGGAACAGAAAGTTACATTTTCGTCAAGAGCTTTATAGAGGAGGGGAGAGAAGGGTGTGTTTCATAGTTTATAACCAATGTAATTTCACATGTGCAGGGCCACTGACTTGAGCATAGTTCACTCATGAATACCCAATTCTCTCATTTGGAAGCTAAAATTACATTTAATCTTTTCACAAATAGTTTCATATTTAAACTTTTAAATTGCACAACAATTCCATGTGAATCTGATAGCTAGAATGTGTAAACTTTCCAAGATACAGTTTGTCATCCTGTCATTAGTAATAATGTCTCAGAGAACAACTGATCTGAGATCATATTCATTTAGTACCAACGCATATTTTCAGCTGGTTGGATTACCGAAATATGGTTCCGTTCCCATCTTTTGATGTCACCAGACTCTCTCTCAATGTTAACCAAGGGATTTTCAATAGTCACATCGGTAGAGTAGAGAGATGAAAAAGGGGAAAGGTATTTATGGTGGTCATAAACCTCCCCCACTCAGGCCAATGTCATGACAGCTGAGTGGAGTCATAGTCCACGCGGACAACGTGCTCGATTGCGGACAGGACAGAGCAGAGCATGAGGACTCACAGCAGTTCTGACTAGACTCCAGGAGACTTGCTTGACGCTCAATGAAAAATGCATCTTCTCATAGTCAGAGGTCTTGTTCTTGGGACACAGAATCAGTGCAGCTGGAATACAGCCGGACCCAGACAAGATCAGTACCGTCACAGACATGCTCATCCCCCAGAACGTGGCTGAAGTTAGGACCTTCTTAGGCATGGTCACATATGTGGGTAAGTTCCTCCCACAGTTTTCAGACACAACCGAACCCTTAAGAGAATTATTAGCCAAAGAGAATGACTGGTCATGGGGTCACATGCAACAGGCGGCGTTTGAGAAAATCAATGGAGACCTGGCCCCACAGAGAGTGCTGGCCCAGTACCGTCCCCACGCTAAGACAAAGGTATCAGCACATGCATCATCTTTTGGGCTAGGGGTGGTCCTCACACAGATGAAGGACAACATGGAGTGGTAGATAATACTTTAAGTACAGTATCCAGTGTGTGTTTTCCTGCAGGATACAGGGAGAGAGCTGGACAGGCTGTGCTCCTTCCTAGGTTTGTCTCCTTCAGCAGAGGAGAAGGAGAGGGTGAGAGGAGGAGTGCAGTTTGATACTATGAAGAAGAACAGCATGGCCAACTACTCCACCGTCCCAATCATGGATTTCAAGATCTCTCCATTCATGCGAAAAGGTATACTTCTCCATTTCTCCCCTATACCTCTCTCTGTCGGTCTTTCCCTCCTCCCCTCTCTATGTCCACCACCTTTTCTTTGCTCACGACTCTCTCTCTCTCTCTCTCTCTCTCTCTCTCTCCCACTCTCCAGGAAAGGTTGGTGACTGGAAGAACCATTTCACTGTGGCCCAGAGTGAACAGTTTGATGAAGACTATAGGAAGAAGATGAAGAACACCACCGTACAGTTCCGCACTGTAGTCTAGGTTGTGGTCAAGTTGACTGTCTGATTGTTTGTGGTCAGGTTGATTGTTTATTTGGCGCATATGGACCTACGATAGGCTCGGCTGGGGTGTCAGTCTTCCATTGGTCCACAGTGAACTGGGTTATGGTGTTGAAATATACAGGGTGAGGATCATATCGTATCATATCCTAGAGTGTGAATGAGAAAGATCATGAAGTGTCTTATAATATCATTTTTTGAGAATGATTGATGCTACTTTGAGATATGAGCTATAGGTTGAGAACTGAAAACAAAAGTAAAATGAGGACATGCTGCACAGTACATTCTCAGCAATGTGAGCTATTTCTAAATCCTCTTGCCTGGTCTGTTTACTGTCGATACAGTAATAAATATGTGAATGGAGAAGAACATTATTAAGCATCAAGCATTGTTTTATGCTGTTTAGAAAACATACATACTTTGAAACTGTAACAATTCCTACTCGTATACAGTATGACTAAACGTAATACATTGATGTTCATGTACTTGCATTTAAATTAATATGAAATGTCTATATGACCCAAAGCGGTTAAAGAGACAGCAATTTGCACATACGCACACCCTCCACTTTTCACAGCTGTATGTTCATTATGCCTGTGAAAAGCATGACACTTGCACTGTAAAAAGTGGGATGGCGCTGTAGTTCATCTGAAGTGCTTCTACAGTTTGGAATGATAGAAAATTACACTTTGGTTCTTCCAACCTACTTTATTCAATTTGCCTGAAATCAAATAATGCATTTTTTAGATCAGTGTGATTTTTGTTTATTTAATGAAAGCTTCTAAATTGCTTCCAACAACTCATACGCATGCACATTGAATAGCAGCAGGGGCAATGTAGTGGTGGCAGCTTATCAGAAGAGTTGGAGGTGTGGCTAATGGGGGCTTTTTTTTCACACGTGAGAGTGAATGTCATTCCAGTTAATGTGGTCTATTGTATTTGATATTAAACGTTAAACTTGTACCATTATCTCCTCAAATATTGTATGAACATTCACCTGTGACATCTGACCTCCTCACCAGACCTCCTTACCAAGTAACATTACAGAGTATCTTTTTGTATTGATTGTGGGCGTCTAGCCAGCAACCTGGCAATAAAAAAGGTTGATGCAGTAGGTGAAAGGTGTGTACACGCTTCACACACTGCCCAGGCACACAGTCTGCAGCCTAGACACTATCTACCCCAGGACACTGCCCATTCAGTAGCCTATCAGGTGTGTGTGTGTGTGTGTGTGTGTGTGTGTGTGTGTGTGTGTGTGTGTGTGTGTGTGTGTGTGTGTGTGTGTGTGTGTGTGTGTGTGTTTTGATGGAAGGTGGGGGATAGAGTATGTTTGGGGTCAGGTCAGGTGTGTAAAGGCATCCACAAACAGGTTTGGTTTGTTCCTAGCAGAACTCGGCAAGGCAAAGCAAGCCTTGCATACTCCCTTTAAAAGCCATTCGCTTGAAAAACAAGAAACAAGCACATCTACCGTTTGCCCTCTTGAGGCGGCATGTCAAAAACATAGCCAGTCTACTTCCTCAAAATAGTCTGAATTAATCTAAAATAATTCAAGAATTTTGACGTTTTTGCCGAAGAGGTCTTGGTTGAGTAATTTTACATCTAACTAAGATTTTTGGTGCAGTATTTTCAAGTGATTTTTGTTGTTGTTGATGTTACGGATACAGGTATCCTGTGTGTATTTGTTTTCTCTCCTTCTGCCCTAGTCACAGGTGGCAGTAATCAGTCGCCAATTAGTCGCCAATCTGAAGACAGACCTGCTCCTTTTCTCTTACCCAATCACATACCCTTTCCCTTTGTTTAAAAGAAATTCAATCAGTTGTCTCTGCAGCTATCGCTCTTTTGTTTTTGTACCTACATCTCACATTGACTGTTACCATGTGAGTATGTATTGCTGTGGTGTATGGCTGTTTGTTTGTTGGTGGGAAAAGGCGATACCAAGCCAAGTCGCCCTTGGGTATACATTACCCGTAGCGGACCACCCCCCCCCCCCGTGTGTTTGAAAAATAAACCTAAAGTGTTAGACGGTAGATTTAGGTTGTCTGTTGTTTTTAGTTCTCACTGTTCCTTTTCACTCTTATGATTTGCATGAGATATGTTACGAGTCTCGTTTCCATCCCCCCTAGACTGCAGGGCCAAAGGGGTGCAACAAACACTTCATTGAAGAATCCCTACTGTTGACCAATCAAAGAACTTCGACTTACCTCAAGAAAGATTGTGTGCTTCAACAGCCCACAAAAAAAAACATTGAACGGTGTCGAACACCAAAACGAACAAAAATGTGTCAACATTTTGTCATAATATATGCGCAAACTGTTTTGACTGGGAAGCACATGGTAAGCTTAAGGTAATAATAACATAACTCATATCTGTGTCCAGCTGCCACCTACTGGTGAATTTCTTGTAATGTAAGTGCCCCTGGCGATTTAGTAGTGACACATGAGATACTGAGAGGGAGAGCAGAAAAGCCCCTCAGCTCTGGAGTAGAGCTACAACAAACCAGACCCTATCCCTCAAGTGAGAAGAAAATTATGGAAGATAGAATGGGGAGGAGACAGGAAAAGAGGAGCACAGAGAATAAATTAGGAGTCATTTTGTAAGCAGTGCATTCACCCTGAGGTATCTTACTCAGAAAGAGCAGGGTAAGTCAGTTATTTTGGTACGTAGGAATTGCTATCATGTGTAGTATGATTTTACTGTCGTCATTTGAGAAACATTAAGACTTAGGCTTTGTTAAAAGGATCCGACCCTTTATTTCAATTTTCGCCTAAAATGATATACCCAAATTGAACTGCCTGTAGCTCAGGACCTGACGCAAGGATATGCATATTGTTGATACCATTTGAAAGGAAACACTTTGAAGCTTGTGGAAATGTGAAATGAATGTAACACATCAGATCTGGTAAAAGATTATACAAAGAAAACAACTTTTTCTTTCTGTACCATCATCTTTGAAATGCAAGAGAAAGGCCATAATGTATTATTCCACCTCAGGCACAATTTATATTTTGGCCACTAGATGGCAGCAGTATATGTGCAAAGTTTTAGACTGATCCAATGAACCATTGCATATCTATTCTAAATGTTGTATCAAGACTGCCCAAATGTGCCTAATTAGTTTATTAATACATTGTCAAGTTCATAATTGTGCACTCTCCTCAAACAATAGCATGGTATTCTTTCACTGTAATAGCTACTGTAAATTGGACAGTGCAGTTAGATTAACAAGAATGTAAGCTTTCTGCCCATATCAGATATGCCAATGTCCTGGGATTTTTTGTGTTACTTACAACCTAATGCTAATCACATTAGCCTACGTTAGCTCAACCGTCCCGCGGGGGGGACACCGATCCCGTAGAAGTTTTAATTAACCACTTTGTGTCATATAGACATTTCATATTAATTTAAATACAAGTACATGAACATCAATGTATTACGTTTAGTCATACTGTATACGAGTAGGAATTGTTACAGTTTCAAAGTATGTATATTTTCTAAACAGCATAAAACAATGCTTGATGCTTAATAATGTTCTTCTCCATTCACATATTTATTACTGTATCGACAGTAAACAGACCAGGCAAGATGATTTACAAATAGCTCACATTGCTGAGAATGTACTGTGCAGCATGTCCTCATTTTACTTTTGTTTTCAGTTCTCAACCTATAGCTCATATCTCAAAGTAGCATCAATCATTCTCAAAAAATGATATTATAAGACACTTCATGATCTTTCTCATTCACACTCTAGGATATGATACGATATGATCCTCACCCTGTATATTTCAACACCATAACCCAGTTCACTGTGGACCAATGGAAGACTGACACCCCAGCCGAGCCTATCGTAGGTCCATATGCGCCAAATAAACAATCAACCTGACCACAAACAATCAGACAGTCAAGTTGACCACAACCTAGACTACAGTGCGGAACTGTACGGTGGTGTTCTTCATCTTCTTCTTATAGTCTTCATCAAACTGTTCACTCTGGGCCACAGTTAAATGGTTCTTCCAGTCACCAACCTTTCCTGGAGAGTGGGAGAGAGAGAGAGAGAGAGAGAGAGAGAGTCGTGAGCAAAGAAAAGGTGGTGGACATAGAGAGGGGAGGAGGGAAAGACTGATAGAGAGAGAGGTATAGGGGAGAAATGGAGAGGTCTACCTTTTCGCATGAATGGAGAGATCTTGAAATCCATGATTGGGATGGTGGAGTAGTTGGCCATGCTGTTCTTCTTCATAGTATCAAACTGCGCTCCTCCTCTCACCCTCTCCTTCTCCTCTGCTGAAGGAGACAAACCTAGGAAGGAGCACAGCCTGTCCAGCTCTCTCCCCGTATCCTGCAGGAACACATACACACTGGATGTAGAAACAGCTAACCTCCTAGAGCAGCAGTTAGTATGGCTCTTGAGCATATGTGTGCACTGAGCTCATTAGATGCATCTTAATAATACTGTAACACACACCTAGCATCAGTATTCTACTCACCTCAAACATGTCCTCATAGAAGAGGTAGAGGATTTTGGAGTGAGTCTGCTTCTTCTCCCACCAGCCAGTCACATGGTCGTACCACGAACCAAACACCACTGAGGAAGTGCAGAGTAGACAAATTCATAGTGTGCATGGGGACTATTATCCCTTGCTCATTCAATCACTCCTTTATTCTCTCGTTCACTCACTCTTTCCATCCATGAATCTCTGTAAGAAGTTGTTCCAGTCTCCTGGCTCTGGGTCGGCCTGGTTCATGCGGTCAAAGTGGAAATAAGACACTGCATTGTCCTTGGCATTACGGGCCACATACACTACCTACAGAGAGAGAGAGAGAGAGAGAGAGAGATTGCATTTATATATAGTGGTTATATAGTGGAGAAACATAGAAGACAAGATACAAATACTGCACCCTGCAGTTCTGCTCCCAGAAGGACTTGGGCAGCAACTGGACTGGGAGGTGAGTCTTGATGAGGCGAGGAGAGGTGGTTAAGTTGTCCAGCACCTCCACCCCTAGGACAAACAATATAATAATGCTAAATAATGTTTGATGGATATTATCACTGTTCAGCAGTTTGTGTCATTGTATTAAAGACTTTAGTTACTGCTTTGAAGACATCATCTCAATTTTCTACAGAGAAATGACAAAATGGGAGAGGCATGATTAAGTTTTCCAATGCTCTATTCTGACCTGGAGGGTAAAGAGGAATGAGCAACTCCGGAAAAAGAACTTTCTCAAAGATGGGTCTCTGACGCTCAGGGGCTGTCTGGCCAAAATACAGCAGGTCTAGAATGTAGGAGACCCATGTGGTTCCTAAGAGAAGAATACAGATAGGGGACATATATACAGTCATTCACAAACCCAAACCCAATCTTTAATGCAACATCAACCTCAGACTGAGAGAGACCTGCTTTTGGGTAGGTAGCGATGAGAATGTCATCTGGTCGGGCCTGGAAGTTCTGTACATTGTCCCAGTTGTCAGTAAAGTAGTTGGTCATGGAGACTCCATGGAAGTCAAAGAGTTTTGGTCGAGGTGGCAGCTCCATCTGGAAAAGTCGGACATGTATTCGATCAAGGATCACCACAGTATTGTTTATGCTTGGATATGAAACTTGAACAGAATTTTTTAGCCATCCGAATGGTTGTATTATTCAAACGTAGAGAGGAATAACGCTCTATTGATATGTTTGCCTACAAATGTTAAAGCTTCTCGAGTGTTCGGGAGTTATTTACTCAGAAAAATAAGAACCTAACACTAGGGACAACAACATAAGTGTAAGGCGTCTAGGTGTAGCAGGTAAGGCGGAGTCAGGACACAGAGATGAGTAATTCACGTAACTTTACTCAAAACATCAAATATTCCAGAAGGAAAAATATACCAGCTCACAAATACAGACCAACTTTCAACAAACAAACACGCACAACACCATGGGGGAACCAGAGGGTTAAATAAGGAACATATAATTATGGTAATGGAAACCAGGTGTGCACAATAAAGACAAAACAAATGGAAAATGAAAAGTGCATCGGTGGCGGCTAGAAAACCAGTGACGTTGACCGCCGAACGCCGCCCGAACAAGGAGAGGGACCAACTTCGACGGAAGTCGTGACAATAAGACGGAAATGTCATTTTGTTAATATATTTTTGCCTAATGCTTGTGCCACTTGTTAAATCTTACTTCACAATAAGCATTCCTTACACTTGTTACATGCAATGTAATTATTATCAAAACAATGTATCAACCAATATACTTTGCATTCAGGTGATAAAGTTGTATTCACCTTTTTTTCCAAGGTTAGTGTAAATTCCCTAAATACGAATAGTGGTGCAGTTGTTTTCAACCTGGTTAAGCTTAATGCGTTGGTTGTCAATGGATACTTGCTGTTTAGTGCAGGTTGGTATGAGACATAACTATATATAGTGTAAGCCGTGGAGCTGTGCTCCTCATGCCATGTCTCAATGATCTCTGAGTTGGTCTGGAAACCAAACACCTTCATAGGGACATCAACGACCTCATCTGGGGTAAGATACTGTACATTCCATCCTTTGTGGTCAGTGGATACTGTGATTAGGTGAAATTCATTACCAGTCCCATGTAAATCACCTCCAATATCTGTTTGTCCAGCTTTGTGCGGCTCTCATGAAGCCAACTGTTGGAGCGGCCAAGGGGGTAAGGGCCTGTCACGCCTTGATCTGTTTCATCTGTATTGTGCTTGTCTCCACCCCCCAATGGGTGTCTCCATTTGTCCCCATTTTCCCCTGTGTATTTATACCAGTGTTTTCTGTTTGTCTGTTGCCAGTTTGTCTTGTCCCTACAAGTCTTACCAGCGTGTTTTCCCATTTTCCAGTCTGTCTAGTTACTGTTTTCTAGTCTTCCCAGTTCTGACCATTCCTCCTGCCCTGCGCCTGCCTGCCGTTCTGTACCTCATTGACTCTGCCCTGGACTACTGACCATTCCTCCTGCCCTGAGCCTGCCTGCCGTTCTGTACCTCATTGACTCTGCCCTGGACTACTGACCATTCTGCCTGCCCTGAGCCTGCCTGCCGTTGTGTGCCTCTTTGACTCTGCCCTGGATTAATGACCTGCCTGACCTCGATCTGCCCTGGCCTGTCCCCTTGTATAACACATATCATGAGAACTGTACTATCCGCCTCCTGTGTCTGCAACTGGGTCATATCCTGAGTCGTGATAGGGCCGCACTCTTTGAGAAGACACAGCATAAGAAGAGTGACAATGAACAGATCCATGGTGTTAACATGTATGAGTGCTATGCAGCGTGAGACAATTTATATCAAACTCAGTCTGGGAATTTGATGATAACATCTCTGGCATTTAAAGAAAGATGATTGTTTAAAGAAATGACACAGTCTCTCTCAGTAGGAATTTCCATGACACTGGGGCAAAGGTTCACCTTCAAATAGGACAACGAACCTAAGCACACTGTTTTAGCTTCGTCATTATGCGGTATTGTGTGTAGATTGATGAGGGGGGAAAAATGATTTAATCAATTATAGAATAAGGTTGTAACATAACAAAATGTGGAAAAGGTTAAGGGGTCTGAATACTTTCCAAATGCACTGTATGGCAGAACCAAATTGGAGATAGGTAGGAGCAAGTCCATTAAATGTTTTGTAGGTTAGCAGTAAAACCTTAATCAGCCCTAGCTTAAACAGGAAGCCAGCATAGAGAGTCTAGCACCGGAGTAATATGATAACATTTTGGGGTTATAGTCAAGATTCTAGCAGACATACAGTATTTAGCAATAACTGAAGTTAATGTAGTGCTTTATCTGGGTAGCCGGAGAGTATAGCGTTGCAGTAGTCTAATCTAGAAGTGACAAACGCACGGATGAGCTTTTCTGCATCCTTTTTGGGCAAAAAGTTATAGATTTTTGCAATGTTACAAAGACGGAAAAAAGCTGCCCTTGATAGGTTCGTCAAAAGAGTGATCAGGGTTCAGATTAACGCTGAGGTTCTTAACAGTTTTGTTTGAGATGACTGTACAACCATCAAGATTGTCAGATCCAACAGCAGATCCCTTTGTTTCTTGGGACCTAGAAATAGCATCTCTGTTTTGTCCGAGTGTTAAAGTTAAACATTTGCTGCCATCCACTTCCTTATGTCTGAAACACAGGATTTTGGGTCTTCACTGTGATTCATCTAAATGTACAGCTGTGTGTCATCCACGTAGCAGTGAAAGTTGACATTGTGTTCCCGAATGACTTCACCAAGGGGTAGAATATATAGAATATAATATCGCCCTCTTTCAGACAGATAAGATCTAAACCAGGCAATAATTTGTCCGTGTTGCCGTATTAGTGTTTCCAATCTCTCCAAAAGAACATTGTGAATGATGGTGTCAACACACACACACCCACACACACTCACACACACACTCACACACACTCACCTGATGGGCTACTGAATGGAAAGTGTCCTGAGTTCTAGGAGCATGAGGACAGATGCAGGGCCTTTTCCATTAAAAGGTCATTTACAACCTTCACGATTGCAGTCTTAGTACTTTGATGGGGTCTAAAACCAGACTGGTGCGTTTTGTATACATTATTTGTCTTCAGGAAGGCAGTGACAGCTTTTTCAAAATGTTTGAGAGGAATGGGAGATTCGATCTAGGCCGATTAGTTTTTAAAATTTTCCGGGTCAAGGTTTGGCTTATTCAGGAGAGGCTATATTACTGCAACTTTTCGTGAGTTTGATATACATCAGGAGGATAGGGAGACGTTTAGGAGGGCCAAGCACAGGAAGTAGCTCTTTCAGACAGTTTAGTTAGAATAGGGTCCAGTAGGCAGCTGGAAGGTTTAGAGGCCATTACTATTTTCGTGAATGTGTTGAGAGATACAGGATAAAAAAAACTTGATTGTGTTTATTGATCCTAGTTCCTGGAAGTTCTATGCAGACTCAGGACAACTGTGTTTTGGAGAAATACGCAGATTCAAAGAGGAGTCCATAATTTGATTTATAATGATCATGAACTTTAGACTAGAGGTTGTGGTCAGGTTAATTGACTGTTTATGGCGCATTTGGACCTGCCATATAGACTGCCATATAACTGGGTTATGGTGCTGAAATATACAGGGTACGGATCCTATCTTATCAGTTTGATTGAGAAAGATCATGAAGTGTGTTTTAATATATTTTTTAAAGAACTTTTGTTGTTAATTTGAGATATGAGATACAGGCTGAAATAAGATCTGGACTAAAAACAAAAGTAAAAATATTTACCCTCGGTACCCACAGTACCTGTTATGAATGTGAGGTATTTGTGAATTCTCTTAGTCTGATTTTCCGTGTCTGAGAAAAAACTGTGTGAATCCATACTGCATGCAATGTGTGATTGGAGAAAACATTATTACCAAACATAAGTTTTATGCAGTTTTACATTTTTTCTACTTTGTATGGATATTGTATGTAACAATTATTACTCTTATATTGTATGTAACAATTATTACTCATATATTGTATGCCCCCCCAAAATTATACTTTGACGGTCATGTACTTGTTTTAAAATAAATATGAAATCTCTGTATGTCCAAAAGCAGTAAGTGAGCCAGGTATTTGCAAACGCATGCATGCATGCATGCACGCACACGCACACACACACACACACACACACACACACACACACACACACACACACACACACACACACACACACACACACACACACACACACACACACACACACACACACACACACACACACACACACACACACACAGTCTTGTACAGCTAACTTTGTGGGGACACTAACCTTAACCCTAACCTTAACCCAAAAACCAAACCTTAACCCCTCAACTCTGGAGTAGAGCCAGAACAAACCCGACCCTGAAAAGCAAAAGAGTGAAGAGAGAATGGGGGAGGTGACAAGAAAGAAGGAGCACAGAAAATAAAAGACTCATAAATTCTAGATCACCTGTACTCCACACACAGAGACGCGTACAAAGCTCTCCCTCGCCCTCCACTTATTAAATCCGACCACAACTCTATCCTCCTGATTCCTGCTTACAAGCTAAAATTAAAGCAGGAAGCACCAGTGACTCGGTCTATAAAAAGTGGTCAGATGAAGCAGAAGCTAAATTACAGGACTGTTTTTCTATCACAGACTGGAACATGTTCCGGGATTCTTCCGATGGCATTGAGGAGTACACCACATCAGTCACTGGTTTTATCAATAAGTACATCGAGGACGTCGTCCCCACAGTGACTTTACGTACATACCCCAACCAGAAGCCATGGATTACAGGCAACATCCGCACTGAGCTAATGGGTAGAGTTGCCGCTTTCAAGGTGCGGGACTCTAACCCGGAAGCTTACAAGAAATCCTGCTATGAACTGTGACAAACCATCAAACAGGCAAAGCGTCAATACAGGGCTAAGATTGAATCATACTACACCGGCTCCAACGCTCGTCTTATGTGGCAGGGCTTGCAAACTATTACAGACTACAAAGGGAAGCACAACTGCAAGCTGCCCAGTGACACGAGCCTACCAGACGAGCTAAATCACTTCTATGCTCGCTTCGAGGCAAGCAACACTGAGGCATCCATGATAGCATCAGCTGTTCCGGACGACTGTGTGATCACGCTCTCCGTAGCCAACGTGAGTAAGACCTTTAAACAGGTCAGCATACACAAGGCTGCTGGGCCAGACGGATTACCAGGACGTGTGCTCCGAGCATATGCTGACCAACTGGCAGGTGTCTTCACTGACATTTACAACATGTCCCTGATTGAGTCTGTAATACCAACATGTTTCAAGCAGACCACCATAGTCCCTGTGCCCAAGAACACAAAGGCAACCTGCCTAAATGACTACCGACCCGTAGCACTCATGTCCGTAGCCATGAAGTGCTTTGAAAGGTTGGTAATGGCTCACATCAACACCATTATCCCAGAAACCCTAGACCCACTCCAATTTGCATACCGCCCAAACAGGTCCACAGATGATGCAATCTCTATTGCACTCCACACCGCCCTTTCCCACCTGGACAAAAGGAACACTTATGTGAGAATGCTATTCATTGAATACAGCTCAGCGTTCAACACCATAGTACCCTCAAAGCTCAATCCTAAACTAAGGATCCTGGGACTAAACACCTCCCTCTGCTACTGGATCCTGGACATCCTGACGGGCCGCCCCCAGGTGGTGAGGGTAGGTAGCAACACATCTGCCACACTGATCCTCAACACTGGAGCTCCCCAGGGGTGCATGCTCAGCCCCGTCCTGTACTCCGTGTTCACCCATGTCTGCATGGCCAGGCACGACTCCAACACCATCATTAAGTTTGCAGACGACATAACAGTGGTAGGTCTGATCACCGACAACGACGAGACAGCCTGTAGGGAGGAGGTCAGAGACCTGGCCGGGTGGTGCCAGAATAACAACCTATCCCTCAACGTAACCAAGACTAAGGAGATGATTATGGACTACAGGAAAAGGAGGACCGAGCACGCCCCCATTCTCATCGATGGAGCTGTAGTGGAGCAGGTTGAGAGCTTTAAGTTCATTGGTGTCCACATCAACAACAAACTAGAATGGTCCAAATACACCAATACAATTGTGAAGAGGGCATGACAAAGCCTATTCCCCCTCAGGAAACTAAAAAGATTTGGCATGGATCCTGAGATCCTCAAAATGTTCTACTGCTGCAACATTGAGAGCATCCTGACTGGTTGCATCACTGCCTGGTACGGCAATCGCTCGGCCTCTGATCACAAGGCACTACAGAGGGTAGTGTGTACGGCCCAGTACATCACTGGGGCTAAGCTGCCTGCCATCCAGGACCTCTACACCAGGCGGTGTCAGAGGGAGGCCCTAAAAATTGTCAAAGACCCCAGCCACCCCAGTCATAGACTGTTCTCTCTACTACCGCATGGCAAGTGGTACCGGAGTGCCAAGTCTAGGACAAAAAGGCTTCTCAACAGTTTTTACCCCCAAGCCATAAGACTCCTGAGCAGGTAATCAAATGGCTACCCGGACTATTTGCATTGTGTGCCCCCCCCAACCCCTCTTTTTACGCTGCTGCTACTCTCTGTTTATCATATATGCATAGTCATTTTAACTATACATTCATGTACATACTACCTCAATTGGCCCGACCAACCAGTGCTCCCGCACATTGGCTAACCGGGCTATCTGCATTGTGTCCCACCCACCACCCGCCAACCCCTCTCTTATGCTACTGCGACTCTCAGTTCATCATATATGCATAGTCACTTAAACCATATCTACATGTACATACTACCTCAATTAGCCTGACTAACCGGTGTCTGTATATAGCCTTGCTGCTGTTATTTTCAACTGTCTTTTTACTGTTGTTTTATTTCTTTACTTACCTATTGTTCACCTAATACCTTTTTGCACTATTGGTTAGAGCCTGTAAGTAAGCATTTCACTGTAAGGTCTACACCTGTTGTATTCGGCGCACGTGACAAATAAACTTTGATTTGATTTGCTGAAAGGTGAATTTGTCTCCCAGTGTCTGTTGGAAAGCAGACTGAACCAAGTTAGCTCTAGGATTTTACCTGTGCTTAGCTCTGTTCTTTTTATTTAAAAACTAAGCTCCCTAGGCCTCGTCGATGACATTTATACACATATCATGATGCAGCCACCACCATGCTTGAAAATTGTAAGAGTGGATTTCCCACAAACATAACGGTTTGTATTATGTACATAAAGTTATTTTTTTTGGCACATTTTTTGCAGTTTCTTTATAGTGCCTTATTGCAAACAGGATGCATGTTTTGGAATATTTTTATTCTGTACAGGCTTCCTTCTTTTCAGTCTGTCATTGATGTGAATATTGTGACGCAACTACAATGTTGTTGATCCTCTCCGGCAACTGAGTTAGGAAGGACACCTGTATGTTTGTAGTGACTGGTTGTATTGATACACCATCCAAAGTGTAATTAATAACTGCACCCTGCTCAAAGGCCTATTCAATGTCTGCTTGTTTTTTACCCATTCAATAATATGAGCCATTCTTTGCAAACCATTGAAAAACCTCCCTGTTCTTTGTGGTTGAATCTGTGCTTTAAATTCACTGCTCGACTGAGCGACCTTACAGATAATTGTATGTGTGGGGTACAGAGATGAGATAGTAATTTAAAAATCATGTTGAACACTATTATTGCACACAGAGTTAGTCCATGCAACTGATTATGTGACTTGTCAAGCACAACTTATTTAGGCTTGCCGTAACAAAATGGTTGAATACTTATTGACCCAAGACATTTAATCTTTGTAAACATTTCTAAAAACATAATTCCACTGTGACATTATGGGGTATTGTGTATAGATCAGTGACAAAACACTACATTTAATCAATTTTAAATTCAGACTGGAACACGACAAAATGTGGAAAAAGTCAAGGGGTGTGAATACAGTATTTACCCATCCTAGTTGTAAATGAATAAACACATATATTAGGCAAAGAAAATCACTGAATAAATGCCTTATAGATTACCATTGGTTTATATAATTCCTTATAACTGTCACGTCCTGACCAGTATAAGGGGTTATTTGTTATTGTAGTTTGGTTAGGGCGTGGCAGGGGTGTGTTTGTTTTGTGTTATCGGGGTTTTAGGGTATTGTTCTATGTTTTTGTATTTCTATGTTTTTTCTATGTTGTGTATTTCTTTGTGTTGGCCTGGTATGGCTCTCAATCAGGAACAGCTGTACATCGTTGTTGCTGATTGGGAGCCATACTTAGGTAGCCCTTTTTCCACCTGTCTTTTGTGGGAAGTTGTTTTTGCACTGCTGTATTTTAGCCTGCAAAACTGTTTAGCTGTCGTTCGTTTTTCGTTTTCTTGTTTTCTTGTTTTTGTGTAGTGTTCTAAATAAAGTAAATATGAGCATTCACATACCCGCTGCATTTTGGTCTACTCACTACGACGGCCGTGCCAATAACAGCCTAACTACATATTTCAAATTAGTGCATTTCAGGTGTTCCCCCTGCCCAATTTAGAAACAGTGCCTTTAAAAAGTATTAACAGTAACACTTAATTTTAAGCGTCTGTAATAAACCATTTACAAGGCATTTATAAATTGTGTTCACCGTTTATGAATCATTATTCCCACATTAATACACCATTTACTAATCATTGATAAAGTATTTTTGCACTCCCTAAAGTGAGTGCTATTTATACTTAAATGTTTTGCGTGTCCAGTGTAATTACTCACAAAAATATGGGCATGCCATTGGCAGACATTCCTGCTGTACCTGGTAAAAGACCCAACACGCAACACAGGATGTTTAAGGAAATATATATACATGTGTGAATAACTAGCTTTACAAATGTGGGAGTAGTGACTAATAAATGGTGAGCAAACGGTTTGTAAATGCCTTATAAATGCCTTATAAATGGTTTATTATGGACCCTTAAAATAAACTGTTACCATACCAGTAAATAAACTGGCAGTACCTGTGTCTATATGTCTCAATATTATTTATGGGTAATAGCAATTAACCCTTAGGATGTGTTTGTTCATTCAGAACTAAGATGCTGCTGGGCCCAGCCAAGGCAGTGTGGTCCCCTGGTCTTCTGGTACCAGTGCTGTGGGAAATTATGCTAGGCTGAAGCAGACACAGCTCAGAGGTGAGTGCAGTGGGGGTAGGAAGAAAACAGAGGGACATGTTGGCGTGATGTGGGCTGGTGTAGCTGAAATGCCAGGGCTAACTTTTTGTCCCAGTCCGCACCTGACTGCATTTTTGGAGCAAACAACACAAACATCCCCACAATTGTCAATCACTGATGGAAGTCCTCCTAACTCAACCCCAAAATGAAATGGAGGCAGAAGTAGCACATGATCACTGATACAGGGTCAGAAATTCTTCACCCACCCTAATGGTTAAGGATAAAATTGGAGGTAGCAGGTAGGTCCCGGACCTGTGTTTATAAGGAGGATTTCTACAGTACTTTGAGGTGAAAGTGAGGGAGGCAAGAAACGGGGACCCAGGTCGTGTTCAGTAGGACACACGTTTGGAAGGCTTTTGAAACAGAAAAACATAGAGTAGAGTTTCTTATTGGAGGTGTTCAGGTAATACCTCCCCATTACAGTCCGTTTCAAAACATCTCCCATTTTTGACTATTTTACTCAACCCGAGAACTCGAAGGTTTCATGCCACAATGACTACCACCCTGTACCACTCACATATCTAATCATGAAGTGCTTTGAAAGCCTGGTTATGGCACACATCAGCTCCATCATCCCAGACCCACTTCAATTTGTAAACCGCCCAACAGATTTATAGACGATGCAATCTCATTTGCACTCTACACTGCCCTCACCCACCTAGATAAGAGGAATACCTATCTGACAATGCTATTCATTGACTACAACTCAGTGTTCAACACCGTTGTCCCCGCCAAGCTCGTCACCAAGCTTAGGGCCTTGGGAGTGAACACCGTCCTCTGCAAATGTATCCTGGACTTCCTGACAGGCTAACTCCAGGTGGTGAGGGTAGACAACATCACCTCCATCACGCTGACTCTCAACACGGGGGCCCCACAGGGGTGTGTGCTTAGTCCCTTGGCTTGGAATGGCCAAGGGACTATGCCCTGGATTGCATGGCGCTACAGAAGGTGGTGTGGACAGCCCAGTACATCACTGGGGCTGAAATCCCTGCCATTCCGGACATCTATATCAGGTGGTGTGAAAGGAAGGCCCGGGAAAATCATTAAGGACTCCAACCACCAAAGCCATAGACTGTTCACTCTCCTTCCGCACTGCAAACAGTGCCATTGCACCAAGTCTGACACCAACAGGCTTCTGAACAGCCTCTATCCCCAAGCCATAGGACTGCTAAATAGCGAACTAAATTGCTAACAAAATTGATTCTCAGACTATCTGAATTGACCCTTGCACAGTGCCTTCGGGAAGTATTCAGAACCCTTGACCTTTTCCACATTTTGTTAGGTTACAGCCTTATTCTAAAATGTATTAAATTGTATTTTCCCCTCATTAATCTACACACAATACCTCATAATAATAAAAGCAAAACCAGTTTTTTTTCACATTTTATCAAATGTATTACAAATAAAAAACTGAAATATCACATTTACATAAGTATTCAGACCCTTTACTCAGTACTGTGTTGAAGCACCTTTGGCAGCAATTACAGCCTCGAGTCTTCTTGGCTATCAAATCAAATCAAATCAGTCACATGCGCCGAATACAACAGGTGTAGACCTTACAGTGAAATGCTTACTTACGAGCCCCTAACCAACAGTGCAGTTTCAAAAATATGGATAAGAATAAGAGATAAAAGTAACAAGTAATTAAAGAGCAGCAGTAAAATAACAATATATACAGGAGGGTGCCGATACAGAGTCAATGTGCGGGGGCAATGTTTAGTTGAGGTACATGTAGGTAGAGTTAATTAAAGTGACTATGCATAGATGAGAACAGAGAGTGGCAGTGGTGTGGAGAGGGGAGGGGGGGGGGCAATGCGAATAGTCCGGGTAGCCAATTGACTAGATGTTCAGGAGTCTTATGGCTTGAGGGTAGAAGCAGTTTAGAAGCCTCATGGAACTAGACTTGGCGCTCCGGTACCGCTTGCCGTGTGGTAGCAGAGAGAACAGTCTATGACTAGGGTGGCTGGAGTCTTTTGAAAATGTTTAGGGCCTTCCTCTGACACCACCTGGTATAGAGGTCCTGGATGGGAGGAAGCTTGGCCCCAGTGACGTACTGGGCCGTTCGCACGACGCTCTGTAGTGCCTTGCAGTCGGAGGCCGAGCAGTTACCATACCAGGCAGTGATGCAACCAGTCAGGATGCTCTCAATGGTACAGCTGTAGAACCTTTTGAGGATCTGAGGACCCATGCCAAATCTTTTCAGTCTCCTGAGGTTTTGTCGTGCCCGCTTCACGACTGTCATGGTGTGCTTGGACCATGTTAGTTTGTTGGTGATGTGGACACCAAGGAACTTGAAGCTCTAGACCTGCTCCACTGCAGCCCCGTCGATGACAATGGGGGCGTGCTCGGTCCTCTTTTTCCCGTAGTCCACAATCATCTCCTTTGTCTTGATCATGTTGAGGGAGAGGTTGTTGTCCTGGCAGCACATAGGCTGTCTCGTTGTTGTCGGTGATCAGGCCTACCCCTGTTGAGTCATCGGCGTGCCGGATGTGTTGTTACCTACCCTCACCACCTGGGGGCAGCCCATCAGGAAGTCCAGGATCCAGTTGCAGAGGGAGGTGTTTAGTCCCAGGGTCCTTAGCTTAATGATGAGCTTTGAGGGCACTATGGTGTTGAATGCTGAGCTGTAGTCAATGAATGGCATTTTCACATAGGTGTTCCTTTTGTCCAGGTGGGAAAGGGCGGTGTGGAGTGCAATAATGGCTGCATCATCTGTGGATCTGTTGGTGCGGTATACAAATTGGAGTGGGTCTAGGGTTTCTGGGGTGATGGTGTTGATGTGAGCCATGACCAGCCTTTCAAAGCACTTCATGGCTACAGACGTGAGTGCTACGGGTCTGAAGTCGTTTAGGCAGGTTACCTTAGTGTTCTTGGGCACAGGCACTATGGTGGTCTGCTTAAAACGTGTTGGTATTACAGACTCAGACAGGGAGAGGTTGAAAATGTCAGTGAAGACAGTAATTAACCTGAAAGCGTTGCTGTATCTAAGTTAATGTGGAAAAGTTTAACTTTGTCTCATTTGTTGGAACAAATCAGTTTGTGTATTATCCCAATAAACGACCCAGAAAAGTAGGATGGCAATTTAACTTATTTATTCAATTGAACGAGACAATGATATCCAATCAGTTGAGATTGGTTGGATACCATACAGTGTAACCTGAATTATTTAAAAACAATTACTGGTGATTCTTCACAACCAGAGGTCACTGATAGCACAAGCTGAAATCATACGGGATTCCCTCCCGCCACGGCATTTCACTTTGAACAAAAGAGAAAACAAAAATGTCTGCTCCCCCTTTTGTTAGCTTAGCACTTGGTGCAATGCTTGGATGGCGGTCAGTGCAGATAATTTATTTTGGTAGCTGAAGGAATTATTGGATTTCCTTACACAATTATGACCATTGGATTATTTCTACAGTCATAAAACCCTGTATGAATATGGTTTAGCTTATTTACCAAAGTAATTGATTACTTTCTGCAAGTTATTCACCTCAAAAACAAAGTTTGCGACAACACTAGATAGCTAGCTCAAAAACTAGCTTGTCGAACGTGCATGGAAACTGCCACGACCAGAACCAAAAGGAAAGAAATGGAGAGATCGTCAGATGGACAATTAACCACAAAAGATAGTATGATTTTGGGTACTCCTCTTCAGAATGTAACTGTAGGGGGAAATACTGCAATGGGTGATGAAAATGCGGTGAGCACGGACAACAATGCTCACATCTTGCGCCCCTCCAGTCCCCAGCTCAGGTCTTTACCTTACGACCCCCAGCACTCCAGTCAAGCCCCAGGGGAAAAAGATGAGAGGCCAAGAGGGTATGTCACTTCTTGAGATGCAAAACAATATTGTAATGCTTTTGACAGCAAAGATAGATGAAAGGGAAAATGGCTTGGAGGTCATGGTTAGGGAGAATATGATGAAAATTGAGGCCATTAAAAATCTGTTGACTTTATCTTTGGAGAAGTGAAAACCCTCAAAAGTGACATGAAGAAAGTGGAAGTTATCTGCCAAGAAAATGAAAAGAAGGTGGCTGAACTCGAGCAAAAGGTGAATGAGGCGGAGAGATACCAGCGCAGGTGGAACCTTAGGCTCCATGGAATTTCAGAGCAGGCGGGTGAGGACATCAAATGCAGAGTTGTTGACATCTGTGGAGTTGTCATTCCCGAATCAAAAGCCAAACTTCAGGAAAATGTCGACATCGTCCATCGTTTGGGAAGACTTAAGGATTAAGACAAGAGACCGAGGACAACCATCATCCGGTTCACCAACAGATCTACACGGGATCTTCTTTGGAGGCGAGCAAAGAATTGTGAATTCCTCAAACAGAAATTGAGGTTCATGGAGGATCTGACCTCAGCAGACCATGTGACAAGAGAGAAACTGTGGCCGATGGTGGCTGCAGCTCGAAAGGCAGGGAAAACTGCATTTTTTATCGGTGCAAGAGTGATCATCGATGAGAAAGAAATGCGGCCAAATCAGAACATTTGAGTGAGAGCCAGAGTCTAACTCGGACAGAACTGTCAGGCCAAAAACTGATTACCAGGTGAAAAGCAGCCTTTTATTATAAAAATGTACACAAACACTTGAATGAGAAAAGGCTGACCTGAGAACTGGTAAACTAAACACTAACTATAGGTGAATAACTGCTTATTGTAAAGTCTACACAACGTCTCCCCCTTGTGGGAGTAACAATACTTTGGTAATTGTATGACCAATATATATATATATATATTTTTTTTTGGAGAGGTTAATATAATGGGATGGAAATCCTTTTGAGTTACATATCCTTAGGAAAAGCTTATATTAGCATAACAAGGTTGTTGGTTGAAGTTTATGTCTTTATCTCTTTGTTCAATTAATGTCAGGGGTATTCATAATTTACTCAAGCGCAAGGCTATTTTCCTGTATTGCAAACGGTTTAATGCAGACTTTTACTTTTTACAAGAGACTCATGCTTGTTCTTCCGATCTAGCTTTTTGGAAAAATCAATGGGGTAACGATATCTGGTTATTATATGGCAACAACCACTCTACAGGTGTAGCAGTTTTAAGAGGTGCATTTAAAGGGAAGGTCATCAGTAGTAAGACTCACCACTCTGGACATTGGTTAATTTTAACAGTACATTTCAACAGTGAAATGTTTTTATTAGGGAATATTTATGCATCCAACAACAAACTAAACAGGATATTATTTCAAGAATTTGAAGAAATTAATAGAGTTATAGGTGTATTTCAGGATATCAAAATTATCTTAGGTGGAGATTTTAATTCTGTATCTAATGTGATGATTGACAGATATCCCCCTCCTTACAGATCCTGCATAGTTAATCCTGAGTTTAATAACCTATGTCTTGGTCTTGGATTAGCCGATATTTAGAGATCTAAATATCCTGATAAAAAGGAATTCACTTGGAGTAACAAGGACACGTCCAGACAGTCAAGAATTGACTTCTGGTTGATTTCTAATTCATTAGATAATTCTGTAGTCAAGGTATCAATTGAACCATCAATTCTTACTGATCATAAAGTTATATTCTTATCTTTAAATATTAATGGATCTGAAGTTAAACCGAATCGGAGTTATTGGAAACTCAATAGTAGACTGTTGGAAGATGATAATTTCAAGATGGATGCCAAAGATATTATACAAGACAATTGGAGGAAAGCCCAACTATTTAAGTCTTATGGGAAATACTGGGAATTAATGAAGTATGAAATAAGACAAACAGCCATGAAGAGAGGTAAAGAAATTGCTGAACTTAAAAGATTGAGGGAAGATAAACTTGTTAAGGAAATACTTTCTCTAATCTCTATGGAGGACCTTGATGAGGAAGGAAAGGGTCGGTTATTCTCTTTACAACTAGAAATGGACTGAATGTATGAAGAGAGAGCAAAAGGGGCATTTGTAAGATCAAGAAGGAGATGGTTGGAGGAAGGTGAAAAAAATACAAAATACTTTTACAATTTAGAAAGAAAGAATTCTGAATTTACATCTATTCATAAGCTCAATATAGAGGGCAAAGAAAATGAAAACCCCAAAGATATTTCAAAATATGTTTCGGAATTCTATGGTAACCTTTATACCAGTAATGCCTGTCCTACTAGTGACATATCTGCCTTTCTAGACTCTGTCAAAGACTGTGCAAAATTCATAGATGAAGACTTCCAAAAGTCTTGTGATGAAATTATTTCTATTAATGAAATAAAAAAATGTATCAGCAAGTTAAAAGAGAACACATCTCCAGGGAATGATGGCATTATCAGTGAATTCTATAAATATTTTCAGGAGGATATTATTGAATTTATATTTAATGTTTTTAAGGAGGCAATTGATTTAGGGGTCCTGCCTGTTTCAATGACACAGGGCCTAATTTCTGTAATACCCAAACCAAACAAAGATTCTATGATGTTAGAAAATTGGAGACCAATCACATTAATGAACAATGATGGAAAGATACTTACATCCATCTTTGCAGAAAGACTTAAAAAAGGTCTTGACCAAATCATTGGCGATACCCAGTCTGGTTTTATGAAGGGCAGACATATATGTAATAATATTCAACTAGTATTGGACTTGATAGACAACAATGAGCACATTATGGAAGATAGCTTTATTTTATTTGTAGACTTTTACAAGGCATTTGATACAGTTGAACATTATTTTCTTTTTGAGACTCTTCGATTTTTTGGTTTTGGTCAATATTTTCAAAATGTAATTAAGACACTTTACAATAATAGTAACAGCTCTGTTAAATTATCCCATGGAACTTCACAAAGATTCGACATTAGATGCGGAATTAAACAAGGATGCCCAATTTGTCCTTTCTTATTTTTATTGGTCACACAAGTTATGGCACTTCATATAAATAAGGATAGTTTTAGGGGTATTCAGATACAAGACAAAGAGATAAAATGTTCACAATTGGCTGATGACACCACCATTTTATTTGAAAGATCATAATGAAGTCAAGAAAGCTATTGAGTGTATTAATGCCTTCACACATGTATCAGGTTTATCTCTGAATATTAGGAAATGTGAATTATTTGCGTTGAAAAGATGTGACTTAAACTCAGTATGTAATATCCCTGTCACGTCCTGACCAGTATAAGGGTTATTTGTTATTGTAGTTTGGTCAGGACGTGGCAGAGGGTATTTTGTTTATGTGGTTCGGGGTGGTGATTGTGTAGTAGGGTGTTTGATTTATTATTTCCGGGTTTTGGTTTATGTTCTATGTTTTGTACTTCTATGTTCTTTCTGGGTTGTGGTATTTCTATGTGTAGGTTAATGGGGGGTTGGACTCTCAATTGGAGGCAGGTGCTTTCTCGTTGCCTCTGATTGAGAGTCCTATATATGGGTAATTGTTTGGTGTAGTGTTGTGGGAGATTGTTTCTTGTTTTGCCTGTGTGAGCATGACAAGACTGTTTTGTCGGTCGGTCGGTCGGTCGGTCGGTCGGGCAGGTCGGTCGGTCGGTCGGTCGGTCGGTCGGTCGGTCGGTCGGTCGGTCGTCATTTTGGTGTTTTCTTGATTTAAAATAAATAACAAGATGAGCATCCACATTCCTGCTGCGTTTTGGTCCTCCATTCCCGACGACAACCGTTACAGAATCTCTCACCACAAATGGACCAAGCAGCGGAGTAAGGAGCAAGGGGAATTCGGTGAGGACCAGGAATGCTACCGGGGTACACGACTGGCGAGGAAACCGGAGAGGCAGCCCCAATACATTTTTTTGGGGGGGCACACGGACAGATCGGCGGAGCCGAGGATGGAACCAGAGCTAGTCGGGGTAAAATTGGAGGTGAGAGAAACAGAGACTATAAAGGAGTTGATGGGAAAATTGGAGGAGAAAGGGATGAGAGAGCTACTGTGTTGGTGTATTAGGCATGACATTCGCCCTACAGAGCATGTCCTAATGATATCACCTGAGTTAACGTTTATTACTAGTCCTGAGGTGCGTGCTAGCTGTCTGGTGAAGATAGTACCAGCACCAGGCCTCCAGTTCGTCAGCCCAGTCCAACTCGTTCTGTTCCCGCTCCCCGCACTAGCCCTGAAGTGCGAACCCCTAGTCTGGCACGTCCAGTACCAGCACCACGCACCTGGCTTCCAGCGCGTCAGCCCAGTCCGGTACGTCCTGTTCCTGCTCCCCGCACTAGCCCTGAGGTGCGTGTTCCCAGGCTGATACCTCCAGTACCAGCACCACGCATCAGGCTTCCAGTGCGTCAGCCCAGTCTGACTCGGCCTGTTCCCACTCCCCGCACTAGCCCTGAGGTGCGTGTTCCCAGGCTGATACCTCCAGTACCACCACGCATCAGGCTGCTAGTGCGTCAACACAGTCCGACTCGGCCTGTTCCCGCTCCCCGCACTAGCCCTGAGGTGCGTGTCCCCAGACTGGCACATCCAGTACCAGTACCACGCATCAGGCTTCCAGTGCGTCAGCCCAGCCTCGGGAGTTCGGCAACAGTGTGCAGTCCAGAGTATCCGGCAACAGTGTGCAGTCCAGAGTATCCGGCAACAGTGTGCAGTCCAGAGTATCCGGCAACAGTGTGCAGTCCAGAGTATCCGGCAACAGTGTGCAGTCCAGAGTATCCGGCAACAGTGTGCAGTCCAGAGTATCCGGCAACAGTGTGCAGTCCAGAGTATCCGGCAACAGTGTGCAGTCCAGAGTATCCGGCAACAGTGTGCAGTCCAGAGTATCCGGCACCAGGGTGCAGTCCAGAGTATCCGGCACCAGGGTGCAGTCCAGAGTATCCGGCACCAGGGTGCAGTCCAGAGTATCCGGCACCAGGGTGCAGTCCAGAGTATCCGGCACCAGTGTCTAGTCCGGAACCGAGGGAGACTGCCTGCGACCCGGAACCGAAGGGAGTCTGCCTGCGACCCGGAACCGAAGGGAGTCTGCCTGCGACCCGGAACCGAGGGAGTCTGCCTGTGACCCGGAACCAAGGGAGTCTATCAGCAACCCGGAACTGAGTAAGTCTATTGACGATCCGGAACTAAATATGAGTAACGGTGTATCAAATAAGTCTGCCTACAGTGTGGAACGGAAGAGGTCTGCCTACGATCCGGAACGAGGGGAGTCTGCCTACGGCCCGAAACTGATCAAGTCTGTCTGCATTCTGGAGGACAGTAGGCCGGAGCCAGAACCACCTCCTGTATAGGTGGGTTGGGGAGGGGGGGTGTAGCACAAGTGCCGTATGTGTAGGTTAATGGGGGGTTGGACTCTCAATTGGAGGCAGGTGCTTTCTCGTTGCCTCTGATTGAGAGTCCTATATATGGGTAATTGTTTGGTGTAGTGTTGTGGGAGATTGTTTCTTGTTTTGCCTGTGTGAGCATGACAAGACTCTTTTGTTGTTCGTTCGTTCTTCATTTTGTTATTTTGGTGTTTTCTTGATTATAAAATAAATAACAAGATGAGCATCCACATTCCTGCTGCGTTTTGGTCCTCCATTCCCGACGACAACCGTTACAATCCCTGTAAAAGATGTGATCACATATCTTGGTTTACAGTTAGCAAAGATCAGAAAGAAAAGGCCAACTTAAATTTCTCTCCTATTGTAGAGAAAATTGGAAAGAGATTTAACTCCTGGTTATTAAGAGATCTTTCTTTATCTGGACGTGTACTTTTATCAAAATCTGAATTTCTGTCCAGATTAATTTATACCTCCCTTGCCTTGGATGTTCCTCTGTCAGTAACTAAAATGGTTGATACGAAATTATTTAACTTCATATGGAGGAATAAACCACACTATTTAAGAAAAGCGGTAATATGTAGCACCCAAGGTGAGGGAGGGTTGAATCCTCTGGATTTTAAAACCTCTAATATAATATTTAAAATTAAATGGATGCAAAACTATTTAAGAAATAAGGATTGCATCTGGAATATCATCCCTATTTAATATTCCAACAAATTGGTGGTCTAGAATTCTTACTCAAATGCAACTTTGATTTGGGTAAAATCCCTATTAAGCTTGCAAACTTTCAGAAACAAGTACTTCTAACTTGGAACCTCATGTACAAACACAAATTTTCCCCTAATAGGTATACAATCTGGAATAATAAACACATAAAATACAAAAACAAGTCTTTGTTTTTCCAGAACTGGTTTGACAACATTATTTGGGTTAAACAATTACTGAACAATGATGAACAACTATATGATTATCCAGAATTTATTAGAACACACAATGTTACATTCACTCCTGAGGAGTATCAAATTGTTGTTAGAGCTGTTCCTAAAGGTGCTATTCTTCTTTTAGGAGAATATAACAATACTCCAAGTGCAACTGTTGAGGATTTTGTAGCCTCAATACAACTAGAAGGAATTGACATTTTAAACTAAATGTAATAACATGTATATAAGGAGACTATGTCAATATGTTACTATTCCCTCTGCTAAAATGTACTGGAATGCAGCCCTAGGACAAGTGAACTGGAACAAAGTTTCGTTGCTATCTGGTAAATATTGTATATCTAATAAGGTGAAAGAAGTATCATACAAACTCATTCATAGAATCTACCCTCTAAAGACCTTTATTATACACAGATTTAAAATAGCTATTTATAACAAATGTGTATTTTGTGGTTGTGACCCAGAGACTCTTGACCATTTATTTTGGGACTGCTCTTATGTCAGAAGATTTTGGTGTGAGTTAGAAGATTTTATTTTAAAAGAAACAACTATTAATGTTAATTTGAAAGACTCTATGTTTTATTTTGAACCAAATGATATGGACCCTGATTTAACTTTCATTGTTAATTTGTTTATCTTTCATGGAAGATTCTTTGTCCATAAAATGAAGTGGGCAGAGAACAAACCCCTTTTCACATTATTTAAGATAGCTTTGAAATGATCAGTAAAAGTATTTAACAAATTGAAAATGAATCTTGACATGTAATACTGTTAGGTTTTGTACTCATTTGTATATTTCATTTTTTTTGTATTTGTTGTGTTCATAAAAAAAAGAAAAAAAAAAGAAAACAATTAAATTAAAAACGTTTTTAAAAAAAGAAGTAAAAAAAAATTATAATAATTGGTGCAATGCTTAGCTTCACTTGTGCGGGAACTTCCCAGCACAAGGAAAGTTCCCTCCAACAAGGGAACAGGTTTACTAAGTGACATCTCACGTTCAACATTTCTGCGATATGTTTCACGATGTTGACCGGAACGCGCGGAGAACAAAGAAATACCACCGTTGGTCTGGAGAGATACTTAACCGCTTCGGTGAAGCTATATATGGGGTGGCAGGAAGCCTAGTGGTTAGAGCGTTGTTCTAGTAACCGAAAGGTTGCAAGATCGAATCCCCGAGCTGACAAGGTAAAAATCTGTCGTTCTGCCCCTGAACAAGGCAGTTAACCCACTGTTCCTAGGCTGTCATTGGAAATAAGAATTTGTTGTTAACTGACTTGCCTAGTTAAATAAAGGTAAGCATTTTTTTTTTTTTATAAAAATAAAATCTACTGTCGGGTCGCGTCAATTCGAATCTGGTGTCGGAACAAAATAGTCAGCACAGAGTAACTTCTGATTTCTTTGTACTTTAATTAATGCAAACACTTGAGTGGTAAGTATGTCGTTCGTATATACGGGCTCACTGAAACACCACGCAGGGCAGACAGAGAACTGAAATGTCATCACAAGTTCTTCTTTAAATACTTCTTGACAGACTTAGTTCCCCCTCCTTGCTGGGCCTGTCAGAGTAGAGACTGGGTGTGGTTTAGACTTACTCCAGCCTATCGTTGGCGTGCAGGTTGGTCCCAACCTCTTGACGCATCACATGTTGCCTGGCGTTGGATCTTATCTTCTTAGTGTATACTCAAGAGTCAGCAACCACTCAATTTCCAGTGATTTACTTATACTGTTGTTTCTCCACTCTACCTGTTCCTCACGTGCTCCCATTGTGATGGGTTTCACAACCTCCTATCACTAAGTCAGCTGCCTACACCTTGTTACACAATGCACAGTTCTCTAAAACCCCTACATTGCACCCATTATCTTGTTATTGCTGTTGTTCAGCAAAAAGCTCTTGCAAAACCCTGTTTTAAAGCAACAGCATTCTGTGGACCATCACATGAGCCACTTTCTCTAACATATAGCCGTATTCAATTATCTATAGTTTATATACTTAATATTGTGGCATAGCTTCTCTGTTATTTTATATAGGTTATGCTAACAAATAGTTGGTTAAACCCTAACACTACTCAAATTTCAATCGGCTCGCCCTATGTCCTCCCTTAAAATACTACTAGCGATAGACAGAAATAACACTATGTTGTGGCCCAACGCGTCTATTGCTTTCGAATATCTAAACATCGGCCGGTTCATATGCCCTGGCTCATAGTATTCGGTAAATCCCCTACAAACGGACTTTTGTCCGATATACAACACAGGAGGGGTTCTCTCCCTACCAGTATCTGGGTGAAAAGGAAAAACCACACACAATACCCTCTCAACAATAATCCTGCCTATAGCTATTATTGGTGTATACGCATCTATCTACCCAATTGCTATGGAATGAATTCAAAAGTGAGGCCTAGTTTTATCTTAGATTCCTCACAGGGGGCGCCAAATATGTCGTAACGTTGCGTCGTTAATGTGATGACTGCTGTTTATCGAATAATTAGCTATGTTTATAACTACATGATTAAATTAATCAGGTAATCATTAACTCAGTAACCTGGGGCACCATGGGAAAAGTCTGTTTAATGAGTTTCCGTTTCCCAAATTAACTCAAAGAATATCAGAATATCGATTTTACAGCAGTCGCTAATTAATTAATTTCCTCTACAGTCTCATCTTGAACGTCGCATAATTCGTAAATCTGCACCAACCCGGGTCTCACTAAATCATTCCGTACCACAACAAGTTAAATGATAATATAAGATACACATACACAAACATACAGTCTAGGCTATTGATTAGAACTTAGTACAATGAAACAGCTCCCTAGCAGACCAACACAATATGACACATGTTACACAAAATGGGGATTTAGAGAGAGAGAGAGAGCGTGCGTGCACGAGAGAAAAGCACACTTGGATACATTTGTAAACTATGCTTAGTGTAGCTCTAACACCTTGCCCCGAACTGCCGCTCTTATGGGTCAGAATTATAATGATGTAGTTTCTTGTTCAAAGTCTCCATTGGGTATCTCTTCCTGGACTGAGTTCCTCTTAGGAGGTTTAGCCGAAGACCTTCTCCGATGGCAGCACCTCCTTCGTTACCGGGTGTAAGTCTCTGATTGTCCACACGATGTCAGTGTCCTTTCTCTTAGTGGTCTGTTCCATTGCACTCGTTCTGTGAGTGTGGACTTCTGAGGAGGCTAATAAGCCGTGTCAACCCTCCCAGCTTGGTTAGGAGGGCCGTGTAGACAACCGATGATTTGAAGAGAATAACTGGCTGGTTCTTCTTGAATTCCCCTTCTTAGATACAGTAATCAACCGTAGCCTAGATTGTTAAGAGGTTCCTTTGTCCTCTTCCTGGTGTTGCGTTTGTGGGGTCGCGACTATCTTAGATCACACTGCAGCTGTGGTCTGTTTTAGTGTGATATGTACATTCTTAACTCACATGTTTAATACCCCTGGGTCACAAAGGGGTGTTTCCGTCTTCATGGCAAGTTCTCTGGGGCATATGTAGTTATGAGGCAAGGTATCACACTGTACTATGATCTTGTTAGACAACTAAAATCATAGTTTATTGTTACAAAAACATTCCCTTGGTCTGGATATTTTGTACACAACACACTGTATGTAAACATCATTGACATACGAAAACTCTTCAAGTTACAATGTTTTCATTAGAACGTCGTCATTTAACTTTTAATAACATAACAAAAACGACATTCATTTTCATATTCCATCTATCATTGTTACCACCGTTTTGGCTGATGAAATATAATGTCCCAAAGTCCATTTATTGCATGTTACCATTCTGAGGTAGATTCTCCATAGAACCACCATACATTCCAATCCTCCACACTGAGAGGACAAAAGATTTGTCTGCTGTCTTACAATTTACAATGGGCGTGTGGTGTCATAAACCTCCCTCCCATCAATCCCTCTATACCTCTCCCCCTCTGCGGTGGTGAGAGATGTCTCTGTAGGACTGTGATCCACGGTAACCTGACCCGAACAGGCCAGTCATGATAGGTGGCATGTACCAAATTTGCCCTGAACTCTCTGATGATGCAGACCCACTCTGCCAAGCCCTAGCCCAAGAGAACCCAGACAGGGGTTCTTACACATGCTGTCACCCGTACAACTCAACTCTTTTATGCTCTGAGGTACGAAATGAGGGCTCCAATCAAAATGAGTGTCATATTTGGTATTTTATTAGGATCCCCATTAGTTAATGGAAAAGCAGCAGCTACTCTTCCTGGGGTCCACACAAAACATGATATAATACAGAGGACAGAACTATATAAATCATTTTTAAAATCACACAGCCTACATATCAATGCATACACACAAACTATCTAGGTCAGGGCTTCCCAACCCTCTTCCTGGAGATCTACCGTCCTGTGGGTTTTCAGTCCAACCCTAATTTAACACCCTGATTCTACTAATTAGCTGCTCAACAAGACCTTAACTAGCTGAATCAGAAACGTTAAATTAGGGTTGGACTGAAAACCTACAGGACAGTAGATCTCCAGGAAGAGGGGTGGGCAGCCCTGATCTAGGTCAAATAGGGGAGAGGCGTTGTGTTACGAGGTGTTGCTTTATCTGTTTTTTGAAACCAGGTTTGCGGTTTATTTGAGCAATATGAGATGGAATGGAGTTCTATGCAATAATGGCTCTATATAATACTGTACGCTTTCTTGAATTTGTTCTGGATTTGGGGACTGTGAAAAGACCCCTGGTGGTCTTTGCCTGGTGGGGTAAGTGTGTGTGTCAGAGCTGTGTGTAAGTTGACTATGCAAACAATTTGGAATTTTCAACACAACATTTCTTATGAAAAGAAGAAGTGATGCAGTCAGTCTCTCCAAAACTCTTAGCCAAGAGAGCCTGGCATGCATAGTATTTATATCATCCCTCTTACAATGAAGAGCAAGACGGGCCGCTCTGTTCTGGGCCAGCTGTAACTTAACTAGGTCTTTCCTTGCAGCGCTGGACCACACGACTGGACAGTAATCAAGGACAATAATCATAAGGAAGGCAATTTGGGGTTGTGCAATACGTTTTTCAGATGCAGCAAAGATATGTGTGTAGACTTAACATGTCCACTCTGAATGCATAGATACCAACTGGTGCTCCACAATCCATGAGACCGAAAGATTCTCAGGGTACCTCTTTGGAGGACTTTTCAGCCCATCTCTTCTAAATCCCCAAACCAAAGCCAGGAGCTGCCCCTAAACGTGTCCCCTCTGAAGTTGCTGTCCAACGGCCTGAAGATTTGCCTAAACAGTAATAATGAGACTGTTGCTATATTTTCAGTACCATTTGGGGGATTTTTCAGCTGCAACAGTCAATCTATTGGCAGAGGGACAAAAGCGCTGTCCCCCACAGTTCAGCCAGCACCTCGCTGCTATTAGCAATGGGTGCCAGGTTCTGTATTGTACTCAATCGGTTGGGTTCTCAGGGTCACAGTTGTTGTCAATCCAATTTCCACCTATTGCCACCTCCATTGGTGAGCATGATGGACACAAAAATTGTGGCAGTGATGAGTGAAAGAGATCAGCCCTGGATTAGGGATGGAGGAACATGGATGATGCCTGAGAATCTAACAGAATTTAATCCAGCATCATCTAAAACAGCAATTTATCCAGCATCATCAAATAAGGCAATTGATCCAGCATCATCTAATAAGGAAAATGTTCCAGCATCATCTAAGACAGCAATTGATCCAGCATCATCTAAGATGCCAATTGATCCTGAATCATCTACAGTGTCAGTGGGCGGAGCCTTTGGTATTCTCATTGCACTTGTTGTAATTGTCTTTGCTGTCTATTGTTTTGGTTATCACTATGGCAACAGCCTCCAGGAACAATAAAAGGCTTAGAGTGGATGGAGAGCTTGACAATGTCTAACATGCTGGTTATAACCACAAAGTCTCTAGATTATGTTTCACACTTTAAATCAGAATTATAGCTTTGTGATTGGTAGGCGTTTGTAATTTCTTCATGTAATCAACTGTATGAATTTCAAGGCAGCTTTAACAACAGATGTTATTTTTGCACTGCTATTTTTATTTAGTTTAATTCCACAATATCCTGTAATATGCACACGTACAAAAGCATATAAAAAACATCCACAACTTATAACACTTTTACCTATTTGACATGTTTAGCTACAATACCTGTCAACATTGATTGCATGGGTAAATGTTGGACTGTGCTCTGGTAGGGGCCTGAGTTTAGGAACAAAGCTAGCATCTGTTCAAAGTTAAACATTTATCGTGTCAAAATGTAAAATAGGTGTACATCAATATGACTTTGATAATATTATTTTACTGTTTCAGTTTGTCCCTCTAGTATTTATTTTGTTTATATTTTATTTTCACTCTCTCTATTTCTGTCTTTAACTAAACGACCATGTCTCGTTTTGTGTTTACCCTCTTCCTCTTTTGGTTAGTTTATTTAATGTAATATCTTGTTCTCAACTCAATTATCAGCTATAATTTTAAAGTTACATGAGTATACAGTGTGTGTGTGTGTGTTTTCAACTAAACAAACCATTGTTGACATTGTGCATGTCTATCATTTGCCTTTATCTCAAAGTAAGACATCATTAGCTCTCTTATTTATACAGTAGAGATAGTATCAGCATATTGTACGTTTCAGCACCATGACTCCAGCAGAGCTGAGATGCATATGCACCAGTCAACCTGATCACAACCCCTAGACTACAGTGCGGAACTGTACGGTGGTGTTCTTCATCTTCTTCTTATAGTCTTCATCAAACTGTTCACTCTGGGCCACAGTGAAATGGTTCTTCCAGTCACCAACCTTTCCTGGCGTGTGACAGAGGGTGTGTGAGCAGAGAAAAGTTTGTTGAGGCAGAGAGAAAGACTGACAGAGAAAGTCGTAGGGGAGAAATGGAGAGGTCTACCTTTTCGCATGAATGGAGAGATCTTGAAATCCATGATTGGGACGGTGGAGTAGTTGGCCATGCTGTTCTTCTTCATAGTATCAAACTGCACTCCTCCTCTCACCCTCTCCTTCTCCTCTGCTGAAGGAGACAAACCTAGGAAGGAGCACAGCCTGTCCAGCTCTCTCCCTGTATCCTGCAGGAAAACACACTGGATACTGTACTCTTCCTCACTGAAAGCTAATGCTAGAGATTATCAATATAACACTGATATACACACTGCCTTTATGTACGGTAATGAGTAACATAATCTGCAAAGAGGTCAGCACCTTTATGGCACAGGAGGTAGTTGTTCTACTCACCTCAACCATATCCTCATAGAAAAGGTAGTGGAGTTTAGAGTGAGTCTGTTTCCTCTCCCACCAGCCAGTCACATGGTCGTACCAGGAACCAAACACCACTGAGGGAAAAAGCCATGTGGACATGAGAGAATGTTAGCGAGATATACATAGTCAGGAAAGAATCATAGCATCAGTACTCTCCCTCTTACTCATTGTAATTTATTTGTTCACAGACTCATTCATTCACTCGTTTATTCTCTCATTCACTCACTCTTTCCATCCATGAATCTCTGTAAGTAGTTGTTCCAGTCTCCTGGCTCTGGATGGGCCTGGTTCATGCGGTCAAAGTGAAAATAAGACACTGCATTGTCCTTGGCATTACGGGCCACATACACTATCTGCCGAGAGAGAAATTGTTGCAGTTACAACATGAATTGATGTAAGTGTATATAATTTAAAACAAACAACACAGAATGAAATGGAAAAGCGAAAAATGAGGACAATATAAAACTATTGATAAGTTCCTTTCCTGAGGATGGCTCACCTCTCACAGTTCTGGGTGACTTTAACCTCCCCACGTCGACCTTTGACTCATTCCTCTCTGCCTCCTTCTTTCCACTCCTCTCCTCTTTTGACCTCACCCTCTCACCTTCCCCCCCTACTCACAAGGCAGGCAATACGCTTGACCTCATCTTTACTAGATGCTGTTCTTCCACTAATCTCATTGCAACTCCCCTCCAAATCTCCGACCACTACCTTGTATCCTTTTCCCTCTTGCTCTCATCCAACACTTCTCACTCTGCCCCTACTCGGATGGTATTGCGCCGTCCCAACCTTCGCTCTCTCTCTCCCGCTACTCTCTCCTCTTCCAACCTATCATCTCTTCCCTCTGCTCAAACCTTCTCCAACCTATCTCCTGATTCTGCCTCCTCAACCCTCCTCTCCTCCCTTTCTGCATCCTTTGATTTTCTCTGTCCCCTATCCTCCAGGCCGGCTCGGTCCTCCCCTCCTGCTCCGTGGCTCAACGACTCACTACGAGCTCACAGAACAGGGCTCCGGGCAGCCGAGCGGAAATGGAGGAAAACTCGCCTCCCTGCGGACCTGGCATCCTTTCACTCCCTCCTCTCCACATTCTCCTCTTCTGTCTCTGCTGCTAAAGCCACTTTCTACCACTCTAAATTCCAAGCATCTGCCTCTAACCCTAGGAAGCTCTCTGCTACCTTCTCCTCCCTCCTGAATCCTCCTCCCCCTCCCCCCCCCCTCCCTCTCTGCGGATGACTTCGTCAACCATTTTGAAAAGAAGGTTGACGATATCCGATCCTCGTTTGCTAAGTCAAACGACACCGCTGGTCCTGCTCACACTGCCCTACCCTGTGCTTTGACCTCTTTCTCCCCTCTCTCTCCAGATGAAATCTCGCGTCTTGTGACGGCCGGCCGTCCAACAACCTGCCCACTTGACCCTATCCCCTCCTCTCTTCTCCAGACCATTTCCGGAGACCTTCTCCCCTTCCTCACCTCGCTCATCAACTCATCCTTGACCGCTGGCTACGTCCCTTCCGTCTTCAAGAGAGCGAGAGTTGCACCCCTTCTGAAAAAACCTACACTCGATCCCTCCGATGTCAACAACTACAGACCAGTATCCCTTCTTTCTTTTCTCTCCAAAACTCTTGAACGTGCCGTCCTTGGCCAGCTCTCCTGCTATCTCTCTCAGAATGACCTTCTTGATCCTAATCAGTCAGGTTTCAAGACTGGGCATTCAACTGAGACTGCTCTTCTCTGTGTCACGGAGGCTCTCCGCACTGCTAAAGCTAACTCTCTCTCCTCTGCTCTCATCCTTCTAGATCTATCTGCTGCCTTTGATACTGTGAACCATCAGATCCTCCTCTCCACCCTCTCCGAGTTGGGCATCTCCGGCGCAGCCCACGCTTGGATTGCGTCCTACCTGACAGGTCGCTCCTACCAGGTGGCGTGGCGAGAATCTGTCTCCGCACCATGCGCTCTCACCACTGGTGTCCCCCAGGGCTCTGTTCTAGGCCCTCTCCAATTCTCGCTATACACCAAGTCACTTGGCTCTGTCATATCCTCACATGGTCTCTCCTATCATTGCTATGCAGACGACACACAATTAATCTTCTCCTTTCCACCTTCTGATAACCAGGCGGCGAATCGCATCTCTGCATGTCTGTCAGACATATCAGTGTGGATGACGGATCACCAGCTCAAGCTGAACCTCGGCAAGACGGAGCTGCTCTTCCTCCCGGGGAAGGACTGCCCGTTCCATGATCTCGCCATCACGGTTGACAACTCCCTTGTGTCCTCCTCCCAGAGTGCTAAGAACCTTGGCGTGATCCTGGACAACACCCTGTCGTTCTCCACTAACATCAAGGCGGTGACCCGATCCTGTAGGTTCATGCTCTACAACATTCGCAGAGTACGACCCTGCCTCACACAGGAAGCAGCGCAGGTCCTAATCCAGGCACTTTTCATCTCCCGTCTGGATTACTGCAACTCGCTGTTGGCTGGGCTCCCTGCCTGTGCCATTAAACCCCTACAACTCATCCCGTCTGGTGTTCAACCTTCCCAAGTTCTCTCACGTCTCCCCGCTCCTCCGCTCTCTCCACTGGCTTCCAGTTGAAGCTCGCATCCGCTACAAGACCATGGTGATTGCCTACGGAGCTGTGAAGGGAACAGCACCTCCATACCTTCAGGCTCTGATCAGGCCCTACACCCAAACAAGGGCACTGCGTTCATCCACCTCTGGCCTGCTGGCCCCCCTACCTCTGAGGAAGAACAGTTCCCGCTCAGCCCAGTCAAAACTGTTCGCTGCTCTGGCACCCCAATGATGGAACAAGCTCCCTCACGACGCCAGGACAGCGGAGTCAATCACCACCTTCCGGAGACACCTGAAACCCCACCTCTTTAAGGAATACCTAGGATAGGATAAAGTAATCCTTCTAACCCCCCCCCCCCCCCCCTTAAAAGATTTAGAAGCACTATCGTAAAGTGGTTGTTCCACTGGATATCATAAGGTGAATGCACCAATTTGTAAGTCGCTCTGGATAAGAGCGTCTGCTAAATGACTTAAATGTAAATGTAAATGTATTTACAAAGACTGGGTTTCTATAGAGTCTTCACATTCCAAAAGGACTGGTTATGGATAGGTTTGAGATTGTGTACTGTGTAATGATATGCTGCCCTCCATTGGGGATTCACACAAATTGTGTCATTAAATAAGTTCACTCACTGGACAAAAAGCAGTGCAGGAGGTTTGAGGATGCATAAATGTTAACCATACGCTACACCAGCAGACATGAGCGGAGTCATATTCACAGACTACACAGACAACAAGCAGAGAGTTACATATAATGTACCCTGCAGTTATGCTCCCAGAAGGACTTGGGCACCAACTGGACTGGGAGGTGAGTCTTGATGAGGCGAGGAGAGGTGGATAACTTGTCTGCCAGCTCCGTTCCTGTGTGTACAGAGGGGTGGGGATCTGGATAGGTTACTTTTTGGAGTTAAGGATGACTTTACAGTAAAACTGCTTATTGTCTTGTAGCTGGAATATGTGATTGGCACAACTTCTCACAGTATACGATTTCAAGCCATGAAAATGATCCTTCAACTTTGTGACAGTAAAAAGCCTGTTGATAAGGACTTTGGTATAGTGCATGGTGTTTTCCGGATTCTGTGTACAAGTATGTCAAAGATTTGATCTACAGACTCGGATGTGTCTTGTAAGTGCAGAGTCATTGTCAGCTGATCAGTTATTTATTTGGAGTACACAGTGCCCTTTACACTTTATTGATGTGTAATCAAGATAAAGGCTTCACAGTGTGTAGAGTTATATCAGTGTTGTATTCTAACCTGGAGGGAGAATATGGAAGTCACTCTCCAGGAAAGGCACTCTCTCATAGATAGGCAGTGAAGTCTGACGCTCAGGGGCTGTCTGACCAAAATACAGCAGGTCTAGAATGTAGGAGACCCACGTGGTACCTGGGAGAGAGAAAGGGGGGTAGAGAATGTGGAGAAATGGGGAGAGAGAAAGAGGGAGAGAGAGGCCTGTCAAAGAGCTGCGTCTTTGGTCATCCGTTTATCCCTACAAAATGTCGGCAATACACAAACACAGACCTGCTTTGGGGTAAGTGGCGATGAGAATATCATCTGGCCTGGCCTGGAAGTTTCGTATGTTCTCCCAGTTGTCAGTGAAATGGTGGATCATGGAGACTCCATGGAAGTCAAAGAGTTTTGGTCGAGGTGGCAGCTCCATCTGTAACAACGACACATTCCACCGCTGATCAGAGAGATATTATCAGGGAGAGTTACAATAATCAACTATTCACTAATATTCTTGCTTCATTCAAGGATATTCTCCAGGTGACAAGAGATCCCAGTTAATTCCTTGCCAGTTTCCTTGTCAAAAGACAAAGTACAGAAAATTATAGACTGCATACAGTCATGATGACTTTGTAAAGTACAACTAGCTGACTATGACCATAAGGTTCTATCTGCATTTGTTAAATTTAAGTTGTTGGCATAGCCTTGTTTTGTTCAATGTTCTCTACTAAGATAGTGCTCTAAATACACCAACTCAGGTTGTTATGTTCAAAAGAGTACTAGATAAAAATTGCTGACAGTAACAACAGACGAGAAGCAGGTACAGGGTGTGGATTTAATAAATAGACATGAACAAAACAATTACAGCGTCTGGACAGGAGAAACATAACATCAATGCTGACTTGGGAATGAAACTAAGGAAGTGACAGATATTGGGGAGGTAAATGATGTGATGGAGTCCAGGTGAGTCCCATAATAAAGTGCACGTAATGATGGTGGCAGGTGTGTGTAATGATGAGTGAACTGGTGACCTCGAGCACCGAAGAGGGGGAGCGGGAGCAGACTTGACACTGACACTATTTGGAACTTTAAAGCCAATTATCTCAGAATCATCCTTTTGCAGATAGAACCTCATAGTCCCAAGTTCTCACATTCTCAAACATAATGTTCCTGACATGTGGTCCACAAAAATAGGTTTAAAATAGGCAATTTTATCCTGTCTCTGCAAAAGTAAGAAGCTGGTTATGTTACATTAAGGGGAAAAGGCCTGCAGGTTTCCTGGCATAGCATATTGTCTTTACAGGTAGATCTATTTTTGGGTAAAGTTTTTATCTGTACACACTTCAAAACGAGCACAAACTCTATGGGGTCTATTTAGACTTGGGAAATTAGCCATTTCTTACACACACCTTTCCTACACATTTCTCAGTAGTTGGTATTCAGACTCACATTATGCAGGTGCGTAATGGGCTTTGTAGGCGTTGTTACTTTGTGCGCGCTGAATAAATGTAATTCACCTTCTAAAAACCCTCCCACTTGCTGGCTAACACATTTTCGATTGGAGTTTTCATTCAGTAGAGTTTTCACTGCATTTATCTAAAGCCATCCCTTTAAATTTGGTGTACCGTTCATTTGAATTTTCTTGAAAGACTCACTAGAATATATGGAAAGAATGGTTCAGAATATTAGGGTATCAATGAAAGAAAGACATGTAGGCCTACATACACACATATTCGTCTCCTTTCAGCACCAATTGGAAGATTTAAAAGTACTCTGATCTTATATTATTTTTTATTTACGGTTAGGAAAGTATTTGAATAATACAAAAACTGCTTTCCATAGTCTTTTCGCACTAAATATATTGTCAAAGAAAAAATACAGTGGTTTGATTCATCCTGAAAGTTGTCATTTTCAATTGTTCAATCCATTAAATATTGGAAGGTGACAAAAGTGTACAGTAGGGATTGAACAGAAGTCCTATAAATCTCCCCTAATAATCTTCACTATGTCCCAAATTGTTGCACATTTTGAAATGTTAGCCTAACATGATCCACTATTGCTAGCGATCCTCTGGAACAACCACACAAATGTGAAAGAGTAAATAAAGGTAAACTAACAATGTAATGAAATGATGCAAAATATAAGGAAACTAACACTAAAGTGACAGCTATAAATGTAGGCTTATGAGGGTATAACGGACTTTGGCTACCGATAGTGGCTAATATTTAACATGATACAAATTGTTCACAATACAGTGAAAGGTCCTGGCATATAATGAAAACATTTTAGATATCAAAAATCAACTCGGTAGGGTTGGCAATATACTATCATTTGCGTATGGCTAGAGAAGCCTATAGGTTGGGTCTCCAAATGTCATCCTTGCAAGTTATAAAGCCAGCATTTCATAAACTTCACTGTGGAAAAGGTGATGTGTTGATATGCTTCAGTTTTCTGCCATATAACTAGTTTCACGTTTGTCTCCAGCAATCATATGGTAAAATAGATTTAAAACAATTGTTATTTACAATCCCCGAGCCAAACGGCTTATCCATTTACCTAGCTCTTATCAATAGCTCTTACCAATTTGTAAATTACAGTGCATGGGGAATGGTGTTATTTCTATCAGGAAAAAAGTAAAGCAGATGTTGTTCTACTTATTAATCGTTTCATCGCGTAAAGGTGGTGGAATTATGAGGGAATTAAGTCAAGGTCAGAATACGGCTTGTGTGTAGACACACCTCCGCCACACCTTAATTTCTATGATCTCCACCCCAAACAAATAGCGGGTGAATAGCATGCTTTTTTTTACCCCCTTTTTCCTCGTATCCAGTTGGTAGTTAGTCTTGTCTCTTTGCTGCAACTCCTGTACGGACTCCTGAGAGGAGAAGGTCAAGAGCCGTACGTTCTCGGAAACACAACTCTCGTGCTTAAATTCAAGGTCAGAATACACTTAGAGCGAAAAGTGGATATAAAGGGAATTACGTTGTGAGCAGAGAAAATAAAAAATGTCAGTCACATTACACTCAAAATGTTGAAAGATGTAAATAAAATCCTAAGATATCAGCTACTGGCACAGAACATTTGACAACAAAAATAATAATCTAGAGACTCACATTTTCCATGTTGAATGGAATTCAGTAGTATCCTGTTTGGCCACTCTTCTCAGCTTCACAGTCTCTTCTTGTCTCTGTCCAAGTGTTCCTTCTCTTTCTTCTTCCCCTATTCCTTTCTCTTCCCTCACTAAAGACAATGTTTTTTCTCTCCTGCTTTGGATTAGATTTTCCAACCCAGCTTCACATTCCTATCCTACCTCCACTCCTTGTTACATAAGTTCAGAACTCTCTATCTCTCACTCTGGTTACTGCAATCACAGTGACATCACAGATGTGTTGTGTCAAGACACCCCTCCATATCCTTCCCTTTTATTCCCATGTTAGCGACCACCCTCCTTCTGCTTCACATGCACACATACACTCGCTCTAATACTTCTTTCTTCGAATGGGTTCTAATTCTTCTTTCCAGTGTGTGGGTTGGATTTTCTTTTCTGAACACATGTATGTGTGTATTAGCACTCCTCTCACGATTTATATCATGAAAAGGGTAAGGTTACTAGGTCATAAAGCAACACACTTCAATAAACCCACATGACCCTGAAAACTGTTTTTCACATGAGGGTTTCAGCTCTTTTGAAGCTCCCTAGAAACAGAGCAATATGTTGTTAAAGACACTGGAGAATACCCATCCTCTCAGCCCTTGATTCATTCCACACCGGCTCTGATTGGTCAGCATGCCTACCACTTTGAAGATGCAAAATATTTTCTATTATGAAACATAAGAAATAAACAAAAAAACAGAACTTGAGCGTACTTAACTATTCACCTAACATTTTGCTGCAATTACAGCTGCAAGTCTCTTGGGGAATGTCTCTATAAGCTTGGCATATCTAACCACTGGGATTTTTGCCCATTCTTCAAGGCAAAACTGCTCCAGCTCCTTCAAGTTGGATGGGTTCTGCTGGTGTACAGCAATCTTTAAGTCATACCACAGATTCTCAATTGGATTGAGATATGGCCTTTACTAGGCCATTCCAAAACATTTAAATGTTTCCCCTTAAACCACTCAAGTGTTGCTTTAGCAGTATGCTTAGGGTCATTGTCCTCCTGGAAGGTGAACCTGCGTCCCAGTCTCAAATCTCTGGAAGACTGAAACAGGTTTCCCTCAAGAATTTCCCTGTATTTAGCACCATCCATCATTCCTTCAATTCTGACCAGTTTCCTAGTCCCTGTTGATGAAAACATCCCCACAGCATGATGCTGCCACCACCATCCTTCACTGTGGGGATGGTGTTCTCGGGGTGATGAGAGGTGTTGGGTTTACGCCAGACATAGTGTTTTCCTGACCTTCTTCCACATGTTTGGGGAGTCTCCCACATGCCTTTTGGCGAACACCAAACGTGTTTGCTTATTTTTTTCTTTAAGCAATGGCTTTTTTCTGGCCACTCTTCCGTAAAGCCCAGCTCTGTGGAGTGTACGGCTTAAAGTGGTCCTATGGACAGATACTCCAATCTCCACTCTGGAGCTTTGCAGCTCCTTCAGGGTTATCTTTGTTTTTTTGTTGCCTCTCTGATTAATGCCCTCCTTGCCTGGTCTGTGAGTTCTGGTGGGTGGCCCTCTCTTGGCAGGTTTGTTGTGGTGCCATATTCTTTCCATTTATTAATAATGATTTAATGGTGCTCTGTGGGATGCTCAAAGTTTCGGGATATTTTTCATTACCCAACCTTGATCTGTACTTCTCCACAACTTTGTCCCTGACCTGTTTGGAGAGCTCCTTGGTCTTCATGGTGCCGCTTGCTTGGTGGTTCCCCTTGCTTAGTGATGTTGAAGACTCTGGGACTTTTCAGAACAGGTTATCTTTGAGATCATACTGAGATCATGTAACAGATCATGTGACACTTAGATTGCCCACAGGTGGACTTTATTTAACTAATTATGTGACTTCTGAAGGTTTTGAAAATAGAATTCAGTGGTTTTGCGTCTCGCAAACACGACAGCTCGTTGGCTAACAATATCAAACAAGCTCGAAATGAACACCCACAAGCCTACTATCATAGGCTTTGTTCAGCTTACTTTGGCATGCTCACTGAAACAGGAATGAAAGAGCTATTACCATTCAAACAACTGTTTCTGTCAAACATGTCTCCCAACTTCATTAACTACTTGGGCCCTACTGCTCACGTTGGTTTTCCGATCTCAACACCAAGAGCTTGGGAGGACAGCTTTTGAAGCATCGAAAGCAAGCTGGGCTAAGAGCCGGGACAGCTCGGTTTTCGAGCTTGGTGCCGCACCCACCAATTGGAAGGTGCGGCATCAGGGACAGGTGTGGTAAAAGAGGATGCACAAAAAGGGTGGCTACCAAGTAACCACCACACCGATAACCATCGCAGTAAAGATAGCTGTGATGAACGTCCCCAAACTAGAAGGTCCCGTAGAGATCAACCTGGGGTCAACAAGCGTAACAAGAGCAACAAAGTGTTCAGCAATGATCTAAACGTTAACCTGAAACAATATAGAAGCTCTGATAAGAGATATACTGCAGCGAAAGAAATTTGAGAAAGAGGACAAGGATAAGTCATTGTGACTAGGCGTACAATTGCCGGAGACTGAGTCCACTGAAATTCACACCATTGTGTCAACATTCCCATTACCCTCACCCACACTCAAATCACTGTCCAGGGACCACTCGTTCTAGACACAAGCCCGCAGGTTTTGTCTACAGACTTTGATACAGATGTGGAGACGCACAAGGTAAGCAGCGTTGCAACAGATGATTCCTCTCCCATTCCAATAGAGGACCCACTGGGTCATGAAGGTGGGTTATCTGTCTTGAAAATCAACACAGATAACAAACCGCTCCACTTTATTGGGGATATGACGAGAAAAACCAACTCAAACAAGCCATACCTTATGATGTATTGCCTGAGTGTTGTGCGTTATTAACGTCTGCCTAAGTTACTGCCTAGATCCACTAGCCGGGACAACCGGACGACTGGCCGGAACGCAGAGCCACAGCCGGACCTCCCATGTCCATTCTGGTGGTGGTCTGCAGCTTGCTGAAATCCTACCAGGGTAAACCACCAGGGGGGGACTGCTACGATGGTCCACAAACCAGGACATCCGATGGTCATTCTTATGGTGGGTTGCAAAATGCAGAATCCTTCCAAGTTGAACCCACCAGAGGGGGACTGTCATGACTGGCCTGTTCGGGTCAGGTTTCCATGGATCACAGTCCTACAGAGACATCTCTCACCCCTGCAGAGGGGGAGAGGTATAGAGGGATTGATGGGGGGGGGTGGGGGATTTATGACACCTCACGCCACTTGTACATTTTAAGGCAGAAAACAAATCCTTTGTCCTCTCAGTGTGGAGGATTGGAATGTATGGTGGGCCTATGGAAAATGAACCTGCAACATGCAAAAAACTGACTTTGGGACATTATATTTCATCAGCCAAATGGTGGTAGCAATGATAGATGGAATATGAAAATGTATGTCGTTTTTGTTATGTTATTAAAAGTGAAATGATGGAATTATAACAAAAACATTGTAACTTGTAGAGTTTTCATAATATGTACATAAAATCAAATCAACGTTTATTTGTCACATGCGCCGAATACAACAGGTGTAGACCTTACAGTGAAATGCTTACTTACATTCTCTAACCAATAGTGCAAAAAAGGTATTAGGTGAACAATAGGTAGGTAAAGAAATAAAACAACAGTAAAAAGACAGGCTATATACAGTAGCAAGTCTATAAAAGTAGCGAGGCTACATACAGACACCGGCTAGTCAGGCTGATTTAGGTAGGATGTACATGTAGATATGGTTAAAGTGACTATGCATATATGATGAACAGAGAGTAGCAGTAGCGTAAAAGAGGGGTTGGCGGGTGGTGGGTGGGACACAGTGCAGATAGCCCGGTTAGCCAATGTGCAGGAGCACTGGTTGGTCGGCCCAATTGAGGTAGTATGTACATGAATGTGTAGTTAAAGTGACTATGAATATATGATAAACAGAGAGTAGCAGCAGCGTAAAATAGGGGTTGGGGGGGGGGGGCACAATGCAAATAGTCCGGGTAGCCATTTGATTACCTGTTCAGGAGTCTTATGGCTTGGGGGTAAAATCTGTTGAGAAGCCTTTTTGTCCTAGACTTGGCACTCCGGTACTGCTTGCCATGTGGTAGTAGAGAGAACAGTCTGTGGCTGGGGTGGCTGGGGTCTTTGACAGTTTTTAGGGCCTTCTTCTAACACCGCCTGGTGTAGAGGTCCTGGATGGCAGGCAGCATAGCCCCAGTGATGTACTGGGCCGTACGCACTACCCTGTGTAGTACCATGCGGTCAGAGGCCGAACAATTGCCATACCAGGCAGTGATGCAACCAGTCAGGATGCTCTCGATGGTGCAGCTGTAGAACCTTTTGAGGATCTCAGGACCCATGCCAAATCTTTTTAGTTTCCCGAGGGAGAATAGGCTTTGTCGTGCCCTCTTCATGACTGTCTTGGTGTGTTTCGACCATTCTAGTTTGTTGTTGATGTGGACACCAAGGAACTTTGTGAAGCTCTCAACCTGCTCCACTGCAGCCCCGTCGATGAGAATGGGGGCGTGCTCGGTCCTCCTTTTCCTGTAGTCCATAATCATCTCCTTAGTCTTAGTTGCGCTGAGGGATAGGTTGTTATTCTGGCACCACCCGGCCAGGTCTCTGACTTCCTCCCTATAGGCTGTCTCGCCATTGTCAGTGATCAGGCCTACCACTGTTGTGTTGTCTGCAATCTTAATGATGGTGTTGGAGTCGTGCCTGGCCATGCAGTCGTGGGTGAACAGGGAGTACAGGAGGGGACTGAGCACGCAGAGTGTGATCACACAGTCGTCCGGAACAGATGATGCTCTCATGCATGCCTCAGTGTTGCTTGCCTCGAAGCGAGCACAGAAGTGATTTAGCTCATCTGGTAGGCTCGTGTCACTGGGCAGCTCGCAGCTGTGCTTCCCTTTGTAGTCTGTAATAGTTTGCAAGCCCTGCCACATAAGACGAGCGTCGGAGCCGGTGTAGTATGATTCAATCTTAGCCCTGTATTGACGCTTTGCCTGTTTGATGGTTCGTTGCAGGGCATAGCAGGATTTCTTGTAAGCTTCCAGGTTAGAGTCCCTCACCTCGAAAGCGGCAGCTCTACCCATTAGCTCAGTGCGAATGTTGCCTGTAATCCATGGCTTCTGGTTGGGGTATGTACGTACAGTCACTGTGGGGACGTCGTCCTCGAAGCACTTATTGATAAAGCCAGTGACTGATGTGGTGTACTCCAATGCCATCAGAAGAATCCCGGAACATGTTCTAGTCCTGTAGTTTAGCATCTGCTTCATCTGACCACTTTTTTATAGACCGAGTCACTGGTGCTTCCTGCTTTAATTTATTTTATTTTTTTTGTAAGCAGGAATCAGGAGGATAGAGTTGTGGTCGGATTTTCCAAGTGGAGGGTGTGGGAGAGCTTTGTACGCATCTCTGTGTGTGGAGTACAGGTGATCTAGAATTTCTTTCTCTCTGGTTGCACATTTAACATGTTGATGGAAATTTGGTAGAACTAATTTAAGTTTCCCTGCATTAAAGTCTCCGGCCACTAGGAGCTCCGCCTCTGGGTGAGTGGTTTCCTGTTTACTTATTTCCTTATACAGCTGACTGAGTGTGGTCTTAGTGCCAGCATCTGTCTGTGGTGGTAAATTAACAGCCACAAAAAGTATAGCTGGAAACTCTCTAGGTAAGTAGTGTGGCCTGCAATTTATCACAATATACTCTACTTCAGGCGAGCAAAATCTAGACTTCCTTAGATTTCGTGCACCAGCTGTTGTTTAAAAATATGCACAGACCTCCCCCCCTCATCTTACCAGAGTGTGCTGATCTATCTTGCCTGTGCAGTGTATATCCCGCTAGCTGAATATCCATGTCGATTCCATGAAACATAGGATATTACAGTTTTTGATGTCCCGTTGGTAGGATATTCGTGATCGTACCTCGTCTAGTTTATTGTCCAATGATTGCACGTTGGCAAGTAGTATTGACGGTAACGGCAGTTTTCCCACTTGCCTTTTCCGGGTCTTGACCAGGCATCCGGCTCTTTGTCCTCTGTACCTGCGTCGCTTCCTCTTGCAAATAACGGGGATGTTGGCCCTGTCGGGTGTTTGGAGAATGTCCTGTGCGTCTTGCTTGTTGAAGAAAAAATCTTTGTCTAATCCGAGGTGAGTGATCACTGTCCTGATATCCAGAAGCTCTTTTTGCTGTAAGATACAATTGCAGAAACATTATGTACAAAATATGTTACAAATAAAGCGAAAAACCCCCACATAATTATACAATTGGTTGGGCGCCCGTAAAACTGCTGCCATTTCTTCCGGCGCCATTTTGTACATGATGTTTACATACTGTGTGTTGTGTAGAAAATATCCAGAAGGGAATGTTTTTGTAACAATAAACTATGATTTTAGTTCATTGTGTAACAAGATCATCCACTCTTACAGAACGAATGCAAGGGAACAGACCATTAAGAGAAAGAACACTGACATTGTGTGGACAATCAGAGACTTACACCCGGTAATGAAGGAGGTGCCGCCATCGGAGAAGAAGGTCTTCGGCTAAACCTCCTAAGAGGAATTCGGTCCACGAAGAGATACGCAATGGAGACCTTCAACAAGTAATTACATCATTATAATTCTGACCCATAAGAGCGGCAGTTCGGGGCAAGGTGTTAGAGCTACACTAAGCATAGTTTACAAATGTATCCAAGTGTGCTTTTCTCTCGTGCACGCTCTCTCTCTTTCTAAATCCCCATCTGGTGTAACACATGTCATATTGTGTTGGTCTGCTAGGGAGCTGTTTCATTGTACTAAGTTCTAATCAATAGCCTAGACTGTATGTTTGTGTATGTGTATCTTATATTATCATTTAACTTGTTGTGGTACGGAATGATTTACTGAGACCCGGGTTGGTGCAGATTTACGAATTATGCGACGTTCAAGATGAGACTGTAGAGGAAATTAATTAATTAGCGACTGCTGTAAAATCAATATTCTGATATTCTTTGAGTTAATTTGGGAAATGGAAAGTCATTCAACAAAATTTCCCATGGTTCCCCAGGTTACTGAGTTAAGGACTACCTGATTAATTGAATCACGTAATTATAAACATAGTTAATTATTCGATAAACAGCAGTCATCACATTAATGATACAACGTTACGACACACCAAAGCTGAAGTTGGTGGTCTGGTCCTTGCAGGAATCATCTCTAACATTAGCTTGGAAGTTAAAGTTCTTAGTCACAATCAAGACGTTCTGAGCGCAGGTTAACGATGTAGTAACGCTGCACAGCCTCAATCACAGACTTTGCCAACCTATGAATGGTTGGCTTTGGGAGATCAGGTAAAGTTACCATGTTCAGAATGCAGTGGCAATCCGTCATGGTCAACATATAGATTTAGTGGTTGTAAAGATGGGGAGAGGTCTGTTCGTAATAAAGAGATGTTCTGCTCTTTTGACAACACACTCTACAAAGCAAGCCCTGCAGGCTCTAGGTTTGTCTCATTTTAATTATTGTCCAGCCATGTGGTCAAGTTCTGCCAAGAAATACCTCGTTAACCATATACAAAAAAATGAGAAAGCTGTAAATGCAGTGAATTTAGCTTTGTCACAATTCTTTATTATTTTTTTACAAAGGAGTTCAGAATAAAGTCCTCTTTCACCAGAGTGGCACCTAAATCACCACTTGTTATCACATGGGTGCCATAGTCTAGGACCAGCTTCTCTGACAAATAGTTTGCTAACTCAAGTTGATTGTTTTCCAGTGCATTTGCAATTTTCTCTGCCTGGCTAGCAAAACGAGAGTCAAGAGGGAAGTCAGTCCTCACAGATGATTATGTACCTAGGGACAACAACAAAAGACCGAAATGTAATTTTGTTAATATATTTTTGCATAACGCTTGTGCCACTTGTTAAAACTTCTTATGGATGGTGGCAGTATTGAGTTGCTTGGATGACTGACGTGCCCAGAGTAAACTGCCTGCTACTCACGCCCAGAAACTAAGATATGCATATTATTAGTATTATTAGATTTGGATTGAAAACACTCTGAAGTTTCTAAAACTGTTTGAATGATGTCTGTGAGTATAACAGAACTCATATGGCAGTCAAAAACCTGAGAAAAAAATCTAAACAGGAAGTGGTTTGTAGTTTTTCAAGTGATTGCCTATCCAAACTACAGTGTCTGTGGGGTCATTTTGCACTTCCTAAGGCTTCCACTAGATGTCAACAGTCTTTAGAACCTTGTTTGAGGCTTCTACTGTGAAGTGGGGATGAATAAGAGCTCATTGAGGACTGCCGGCAGGGCATGAGCCTCAGCCATGCGCGCTCACGTGAGCGGTAGCTCAGTTCCATTGCATTTCTGAAGAAAAAGGATTTCTCCGGTTGAAACTTTATTGCGGATTTATGATAAAAACATCCTAAAGATTGATTCTATACATCGTTTGACATGTTTCTACAAACTGTAATGGAATTTTTTGAGTTTTCGTCTGACCTGCACGTCGTGAATTTGGATTTGTGAACTGAAGGCGTGAACAAAAGGAGGTATTTGGACATAAAGGATGGACTTTATCGAACAAAACAAACATTTATTGTCGAACTGGGATTTCTGGGAGTGCATTCTGATGAAGATCATCAAAGGTAAGTGAATATTTAGAATGCTATTTCTGACTATTGTTGACTCCAACATGGCGGATGTTTTTGTGTCTGAGCGCCGTACTCAGATTATTGCATGGTGTGCTTTTTCGGTAAAGCTTTTTTGAAATCTGACACAGCGGTTGCATTAAGGAGAAGTTTATCTAAAGTTCCATGCATAACACTTGTATTTTCATCAACATTTATGATGAGTATTTCTGTAAATTGATGTGGCTCTCTGCAAACTCACCGGATGTTTTGGAGCAAAACATTACTGAACATAACGCGCCAATGTAAACTGAGATTTTTGGATATAAATATGAACTTTATCTAACAAAACATACATGTATTGTGTAACATGAAGTCCTATGAGTGTCATCTGATGAAGATCATCAAAGGTTAGTGATTAATTTTATCTCTATTTCTGCTTTTTGTGACTCCTCTCTTTGGCTTTTTTGTGTATAGGCGCTGACCTAACATAATCATATGGTTTGCTTTCGCCATAAAGCCTTTTTGAAATCAGACACTGTGGCTGTATTACCAAGAAGTAAAGCTTTAAAACGGTGTATTATACTTGTATGTTTGAGGAATTTTAATTATGAGATTTTTGTTGTTTTGAATTTGGCGCCCTGCACTTTCACTGGCTTTTGTCATATCGATCACGCTAACGGGATTCAAGCCATAAGAAGTTAAATCTTACCTCACAATAAGCCTTCTTTACACTTGTTACATGCATTGTAATTATTATCAAAACAATGTATCAACCAATATACTTTGCATTCAGGTGATAAAGTTGTATTCACCTTTTTTTCCAAGGTTAGTGTAAATTCCCTAAATACGAATAGTGGTGCAGTTGTTTTCAACCTGGTTAAGCTTAATGCGTTGGTTGTCAATGGATACTTGCTGTTTAGTGCAGGTTGGTATGAGACATAACTATATATAGTGTAAGCCGTGGAGCTGTGCTCCTCATGCCATGTCTCAATGATCTCTGAGTTGGTCTGGAAACCAAACACCTTCATAGGGACATCAACGACCTCATCTGGGGTAAGATACTGTACATTCCATCCTTTGTGGTCAGTGGACACTGTGATTAGGTGAAATTCATCACCTGTCCCATGTAAATCACCTCCAATACCTGTTTGTCCAGCTTTGTGCGGCTCTCATGAAGCCAACTGTTGGAGCGGCCAAGGGGGTAAGGGCCTGTCACGCCTTGATCTGTTTCATCTGTATTGTGCTTGTCTCCACCCCCCAATGGGTGTCTCCATTTGTCCCCATTTTCCCCTGTGTATTTATACCAGTGTTTTCTGTTTGTCTGTTGCCAGTTTGTCTTGTCCCTACAAGTCTTACCAGCGTGTTTTCCCATTTTCGAGTCTGTCTAGTTACTGTTTTCTAGTCTTCCCGGTTCTGACCATTCCGCCTGCCCTGAGCCTGCCTGCCGTTCTGTACCTCATTGACTCTGCCCTGGACTACTGACCATTCTGCCTGCCCTGAGCCTGCCTGCCGTTCTGTACCTCATTGACTCTGCCCTGGACTACTGACCATTCTGCCTGCCCTGAGCCTGCCTGCCGTTCTGTACCTCATTGACTCTGCCCTGGACTACTGACCATTCTGCCTGCCCTGAGCCTGCCTGCCGTTCTGTACCTCATTGACTCTGCCCTGGACTACTGACCATTCTGCCTGCCCTGAGCCTGCCTGCCGTTGTGTGCCTCTTTGACTCTGCCCTGGATTAATGACCTGCCTGACCTCGACCTGCCCTGGCCTGTCCCCTTGTATAATACATATTATGAGAACTGTACTATCCGCCTCCTGTGTCTGCAACTGGGTCATATCCTGAGTCGTGATAGGGCCACACTCTTTGAGAAGACACAGCATAAGAAGAGTGACAATCCATGGCGTTAATATGTATGAGTGCTATGAGCCAGCTTGAGACAATTTATATCAAACTCAGTCTGGGCATTTGATGATAACATCTCTGGCATTTAAATAAAGATGACTGTTTGAAGAAATGACACAGTCTCTCTCAGTAGGAATTTCCATGACACTGGGGCAAAGGTTCACCTTCCAATAGGACAACGAACCTAAGCACACTGTTTTAGCTTCGTCATTATGCGGTATTGTGTGTAGATTGATGGGGGGGGGGGGGGGGGGGGGGGGGGACGATTTAATCAATTTTAGAATAAGGCTGTTACGTAACAAAATGTGGAAAAAGTTAAGGGGTCTGAATACTTTCCAAATGCATTGTATGGCAGAACCAAATTGGAGATAGGTAGGAGCAAGTCCATGAAATGTTTTGTAGGTTAGCAGTAAAACCTTAATCAGCCCTAGCTTAAACAGGAAGCCAGCATAGAGAGGCTAGCACCGGAGTCATATGATAACATTTTGGGGTTCTATTCAAGATTCTAGCAGACATACAGTATTTAGCAATAACTGAAGTTTATGTAGTGCTTTATCTGGGTAGCCAGAGAGTATAGCGTTGCAGTAGTCTAATCTAGAAGTGACAAACGCACGGATGAGCTTTTCTACATCCTTTTTGGGCAAAAAGTTATAGATTTTTGCAATGTTACAAAGATGGAAAAAAGCTGCCCTTGATAGGTTCGTCAAAAGAGTGATCAGGGTTCAGATTAACGCTGAGGTTCTTAACAGTTTTGTTTGAGATGACTGTACAACCATCAAGATTGTCAGATCCAACAGCAGATCCCTTTGTTTCTTGGGACCTAGAAATAGCATCTCTGTTTTGTCCGAGTGTTAAAGTTAAACATTTGCTGCCATCCACTTCCTTATGTCAGAAACAAAGTATTCCAGGGTAGGCAATTTTGGGACTTCACTGTTTTTCACCTAAATGTACAGCTGTGTGTCATCCACGTAGCAGTGAAAGTTGACATTGTGTTCCCAAATGACTTCACCAAGGGGTAGAATATATAGAATATAATATCGCCCTCTTTCAGACAGATAAGATCTAAACCAGGCAATAATTTGTCCGTGTTGCCGTATTAGTGTTTCCAATCTCTCCAAAAGAACATTGTGAACGATGGTGTCAACACACACACACACACTCACACACACACTCACACACACTCACCTGATGGGCTACTGAATGGAAAGTGTCCTGAGTTCTAGGAGCATGAGGACAGATGCAGGGCCTTTTCCATTAAGATGTAATTTACAACCTTCACGATTGTAGTCTTAGTACTTTGATGGGGTCTAAAACCAAACTGGTGCGTTTTGTATACATTATTTGTCTTCAAGAAGGCAGTGACAGCGTCTTCAAAATGTTTGAGAGGAATGGGAGATTCGATCTAGGCCGATTAGTTTTTTTAATTTTCAGGGTCAAGGTTTGGCTTATTCAGGAGAGGCTATATTACTGCAACCTTTAGTGAGTTTGGTATACATCAGGAGGATAGGGAGACGTTTAGGAGGGCCAAGCACAGGAAGTAGCTCTTTCAGACAGTTTAGTTAGAATAGGGTCCAGTAGGCAGCTGGAAGGTTTAGAGGCCATTACTATTTTCGTGAATGTGTTGAGAGATACAGGATAAAAAAACTTGATTGTGTTTATTGATCCTAGTTCCTGGAAGTTCTATGCAGACTCAGGACAACTGTGTTTTGGAGAAATACGCAGATTCAAAGAGGAGTCCATAATTTGATGTATAATGATCATGAACTTGAAACTTTTGATCTTGCGGGGACTAACAAAATGTCCCCTACTGGTACAATTTGTGTTTGTTTACTAAGTTAAACTCGTCCACACACACACACACACATACACGTTGTTCAGTATGCCTGTGAGAACCTTACTAAAGCTGGATTTACTCTGGATCTCCTCAACTACTCCTCAACGGTCCTGTGTGGCTCATTTGGTAGAGCATGGTGTTTGCAACGCCAGGGTTGTGGGTTCGATTCCCACAGGGGACCAGTACGGAGAAAAAAATGTATGAAATGTATGCATTCACTACTGTAAGTCGCTCTGGATAAGAGCATCTGCTAAATGACAAAATGTAAATGTATGAATATTTACCTGTGACATCTGACCTCCTCACCAGACCTCCTTACCAAGTAACATTACAGCTTATCCTTTTGTATTGATTGTGGGCGTCTAACAAGCAACTGGGTGATCAAAGGTTGGTGCAGTAGGTGAAAGATGTGTACACGCTTCACACACTGCTCAGGCACACACTCTGCAGCCTAGTCTCTGGTCAGGTAAGAGTTAGACACACCCACACTGTTGAACAGTGATTTAGACAGTGTGTTGAAGACTGTGCAGGAAGTTTGAGGTCACAGAAAAGACAAGACAATATCTACCCCAGGACACTGCCCACTCAGTAGCCTATCAGGTGAGTAAGTGTATGTGTGTGCTTTGATGAAAGGTGGATGATTGAGTATGTTTGGGGTCAGATCAGGTGTGTAAAGGCATCCACATACATGGGTTGGGTTTGTTCCTAGCAGAACTCGGCAAGGTGAAGCAAACGCCATTCACATGAAAAACAAGAAAAACGCGTCAAAATTATAGTTTGTATCTCTTGAGGCGGCTTGTCAACAACATTGCCAGTACATTTCCTCAAAATAGTGAGAATTAATCTAAGCTCATTCAAGAAATCTGTAATTCATTTGGATGTTTTTGCCGAGGAGATCTTAGTTAAGTAATCTAACTAAGATGTTTGGTGCAGTATTTCTCAAGTGAAAATTTGCATGAAAACTAGTCTTCTGTCATTGAATGACAAGAAGCACTTAATAGAAAAATCCCAACTGTTGACCAATCACAGAAAAACATCTAACCTCAAGAAAAAATGTTGTTTGCTTGAATAGCTGGGAAAAACCCCCGCCATACGGTATTGAAAACCAAAATGTACAAAAACGTCACAAAATGTTTGCATAATATATGCGTGGACTGTTTCGACTGGGAAGCATATGGTAAATTTGAGGTAATAATTTGTTTGCTCAATCCTGTGTCCAGCAGCCATTGCAATGGTCAGCTGCCACCCAGTGGTGTATTTCTGGTAGTATAACTGCCCCCTGGTGATTTAGTATTGACATTAAATACTGTGAGGGAGAGCAGAAAAGCCCCTCAACTCTGGAGTAGAGCCAGAACAAACCCGACCCTGAAAAGCAAAAGAGTGAAGAGAGAATGGGGGAGGTGCACAGAGAATAAAAGATGAGTCATTTTGTAAGCAGTGCATTCACCCTGAGGTATCTTACTCAGAAAAAACAGGGTAAATCAGATATTTTGGTTGGAAGGAATTGCTTTCACATATAGTACGTTTTAACTGTCATAATTTCAGAAACATTAAGACTTAGTCTTTGTTAACATTTGTAGGCGATCATATCAATGGAGCGTTATTCCTCTCTATGTTTGAATAATACAACCATTTGGATCGCTTAATATATCCAAGCATAAACAATACTGTGGTGATCCTTGATCGAATACATGTCCGACTTTTACAGATGGAGCTGCCACCTCGACCAAAACTCTTTGACTTCCATGGAGTCTCCATGACCAACTACTTTACTGACAACTGGGACAATGTACAGAACTTCCAGGCCCGACCAGATGACATTCTCATCGCTACCTACCCAAAAGCAGGTCTCTCTCAGTCTGAGGTTGATGTTGCATTAAAGATTGGGTTTGGGTTTGTGAATGACTGTGTATATGTCCCCTATCTGTATTCTTCTCTTAGGAACCACATGGGTCTCCTACATTCTAGACCTGCTGTATTTTGGCCAGACAGCCCCTGAGCGTCAGAGACCCATCTTTGAGAAAGTTCCTTTTCTGGAGTTGTTCATTTCTCTTTACCCTCCAGGTCAGAATAGAGCATTGGAAAACTTAATCATGCCTCTCCCATTTTGTCATTTCTCTGTAAAAAATTGAGCTGATGTCTTCAAAGCAGTAACTAAAGTCTTTAATACAATGACAGAAACTGCTGAACAGTGATAATATCCATCAAACATTATTTAGCATTATTATATTGTTTGTCCTAGGGGTGGAGGTGCTGGACAACTTAACCACCTCTCCTCGCCTCATCAAGACTCACCTCCCAGTCCAGTTGCTGCCCAAGTCCTTCTGGGAGCAGAACTGCAGGGTGCAGTATTTGTATCTTGTCTTCTATGTTTCTCCACTATATAACCACTATATATAAATGCAATCTCTCTCTCTCTGCAGATAGTGTATGTGGCCCGTAATGCCAAGGACAATGCTGTGTCTTATTTCCACTTTGACCGCATGAACCAGGCCGAGCCAGAGCCAGGAGACTGGAACAACTTCTTACAGAGATTCATGGATGGAAAGAGTGAGTGAACGAGAGAATAAAGGAGTGATTGAATGAGCAAGGGATAATAGTCCCCATGCACACTATGAATTTGTCTACTCTGCACTTCCTCAGTGGTGTTTGGTTCGTGGTACGACCATGTGAAAGGCTGGTGGGAGAAGAAGCAGACTCACTCCAAAATCCTCTACCTCTTCTATGAGGACATGTTTGAGGTGAGTAGAATACTGATGCTAGGTGTGTGTTACAGTATTATTAAGATGCATCTAATGAGCTCAGTGCACACATATGCTCAAGAGTCATACTAACTGCTGCTCTAGGAGGTTAGCTGTTTCTACATCCAGTGTGTATGTGTTCCTACAGGATACGGGGAGAGAGCTGGATAGGCTGTGCTCCTTCCTTGGTTTGTCACCTTCAGCAGAGGAGAAGGAGAGGGTGAGAGGAGGAGTGCAGTTTGATACAATGAAGAAGAACAGCATGGCCAACTACTCCACCGACCCAGTCATGGACTTTAAGATATCCCCCTTTATGCGCAAAGGTGTGTATGTGTGTGTGTGTGTGTGTGTGAGAGAGAGAGAGAGAATGAGAGAGAAATAAACAAACTGCTGGAGCTCAGCTCTTCCAACTATCACAACAGACACACATGAACACACTGAGAGACACGTCATCACAGACACCAACACGTATGTGCTGGTGCCTGGTGTGGAGACATTGGAATACTTTATTCTGGATCTACTGAATGATCAAACTATCAATATACCTGTCTGTCTGTCTGTCTGTCTGTCTGTCTGTCTGTCTGTCTGTCTGTCTGTCTGTCTGTCTGTCTGTCTGTCTGTCTGTCTGTCTCTCTGTCTTTCTGTCTTTCTGTCTCTCTGTCTCCAGGAAAGGTTGGTGACTGGAAGAACCATTTCACTGTGGCCCAGAGTGAACAGTTTGATGAAGACTATAAGAAGAAAATGGAAATCACTCAGCTTCGATTTCGCACAACAATTTAGGACTGTCTTCATTATCTAAAGCACTCTGCAGGTCTTAAGTATGTGACTGGATGTAAAAATGTATGGGCAGCAAAGACATACTGTCTAACTACTGTAAATAAACAACACCTGATATCAATTTTCTATTTTATTTCTCATGTTTTTTTTTAAACCAGATACGAGGTCGCATCACAAATATAATACAACTTCATATATAAACAGAGTCAATGAGCAAATGAATTAAATGAATGTTTTAATCTCTACTACTGTACCTCTGCACTGTAATACTGTATGGAGAGGAGAACGGATTGGTTTACTGTAGTATGGCACATACCGCGTTGGTGGAGGAAACACCACAAACATCCCCACAACTGTCAGTCACTGATGAAGGTCCTCCCAACTCAAACCCAAAATGAAATAAAGGAGGCAGACGTTGCCCCAGATCACTAATACAGGGTCAAATATTCTTCACCCACCCTAATGGTTAAGGATAGAATTGGAGGTAGGGTAATCTGATCCTGGACCTGTGGTTATAAGGATGATTCTACAGTACCTCGAGAGAAACTGCAAAGTACACTGAAATCAGACAGGGTCATTGAAATGTAGACAACAACAGAATCCTATTGTACTGTACTGTACTGTAAATACCACACAAGTCAAGCATTTCACATCACAGGGAGAGACTGCACTGACCCTGAGGAAGGCAGGAAACAGGAAACATGAGATCTTGTCACACAAGGACCCGGGTTGGGTTCAGTAGGACACGTTTGGAAGGATTTTGAAACAGAAAAAATGTATGAGTTTCTTATTGGACGGCTTCCGGTAGTACCTCCCCATTTCACTCCCTTTCAAAACATGTTCTCTCATTTTGTGCCTATTTTACTCAACCCGGGTCTCAAGTGGAAATATGGGGTTGACTTCTGAGCTCCATTCAAGATCACTGGACAGTTTTGAACTGTTTTGAAATGATGCAGCTCCAAATGAGGACGTGCCATTGCCACTGCTCTTTAACCCCTAAACATTAAACACTAACCATTGTAGCAGTTCCAGGTACTGTTGTGAAACCTTTTTCAACACTTCTATCCTGAACAGAGCCCTGAACATCATAAATTAGGGCTGGACAGTCACTGTTTCCAATATTCCTCCCCAAGCCAGCGCCATTTATCACTCTCTTAGTAGACAACTGTTCTATACTTCAGAGACCTCAGCAAGACCACTTTAGATTGTCCTCACAGTAAATACCTTTATTTACAAACAGAAAAAAAGAACAGCATTTACATACCTTCTTATGTTACATAATATACTTATGATTTTTCCTGTAATAAAAATACTTCAGTCTAGAGTGCTCAGGTCTAGGCTTATAGATGTCTGTAAAGTACTACTATAGTACAGGAGCGTTGTGCTTCACAGTAGGTCAGCGTTGTATAATGCAACACAGCTTAACTGCGTGGAGCAATGAGTACAGCTAAAAATAACTCAAGTCCACGGTATACACTGATATGCTGCAACTGATAAAATGTTGTGGGTATGTTTACACTGTTGCCAGTATTATTGAATGTTAAAATGCAGTCATATCCTTTGACGGACCGTGATGATAGAATGTACCAGAATCAGCAGGCGAAATGTACCCGCGTCACATTCAAACAAAAATGTCTTAGAATGTCTAGTTTTAGCAGGAACTATTTTAGCTAGAGCTCCAGGCATCAGCCACAGCTACACAGGTCAACTTCCTTCCTGCAGTAGTATCTCTATGAGGTTGTTTTCCTTATGTAATAAACATCACATTTACATACAAGGCAGAATGTACTGAAACAGCAACGCAATTATGAGCCGATAACTAGCAATCCTATGTTTTTGGAGTGTTGACTTCTACGCTACTTTCCTGCTAGAGGAACTACGGAAAGACACCATTGTCAGTCAGGTAATGCGTTATTAATGTATTTTGAAGCATAACATCAAAATAACCACCGACATGATCAATGTTTATGGCACATATCCCAAAAAACACATTAACGTATGTATGCATCAAGTTGAAATATCAAGGACAGCAGATTAATACTATCAACGCAAACAAAGTCAATAAATTCATATAAAGACATTTTCACAGGAAGCACAATGGCTTTCATAAAAGTAGGAGCTACCACGTTCATATTTTACATACATCCATAAAACATGGTATCTAAGCAATGGATCCTCAGAGGGAATTATAGGGATGACCAATAGATATTTTAAGGAATCCCTGGGTTGTCATCAATATGAATCCTGTGCCCATTCCTCTGTTCTCTCAAGACCACCTTAAACAGAAGTGTTACAAAAAGTGAATGTATGTGCTGCAGTATGTGATGCTTGAAATGTAGCGAGTTAGTCAAAGGTACACAGGTGTGAATCTGTAGGCATGAGTGTGTGTGTGTTCTGTTGTTTGAACATGTGCTCTATGCCACAGAATCTGATTCCGGTTAGCAGCCTTTGAACCACTCTGATTTAGAGCAAACACTGGATAATGTCCCATATAAGACGACTGTTTTAGTCAGGGGAAGCTTTTCTGTATTTTCCCTCAGTATCTTAAAATAAGTCCTCTGTCCATGATTCACATGGCAGTCTGAATGTAGTTGAGTCAATGTTTATAATAAAGTCTATCTAGTTGACAAGATATAGTTAAAGTTATCACCTAAGAGTTAAGGTATTACGTAAGTTTGGTTCTTGATGTTTTTTTGGGGGGCTTGGTCATTGGTCCAGATGTCCTGGGTTGGAGTTGAGGGTTCAGAGGTTAATAATCTCACTGCTGACGCTGGCTGAGTCATCCTGCCTGCTGACCTCCAGGTAGCTCTTCCCATCCTCCCTGCCTGCCCTCCCACTCTGTGTCTCAGAGTCTGGGGTGAGGAACGGCCTCGTGTCGTCTCCTCCCTCGTTCCCGAGATGTCCCGTGGAGGTTCTAGAGGGGCGCAGGGAAACGGGACAGGACACTGAGGAGGGGACACTGACCGCCGCATCCCCGGCCCAGCGATGCCCCTGGTGAGAGGGCGTGGGAGGAGCAGTGACCTGCCTGCTGGGAACACTGCTGAGCACACTGCCCCCCAGTGGCACGGAGAACTCTGTACGGGCTGAGCGGTCCTCGCTGCTGTCAGAGATCTGGGGGTCGCTGTTCCTGCGGAGCCAGGGCCCCCCCTGGCTGACAGCTGAGCCCGGTGAAGGAGTGGGTGAGGGGGCACACAGGGGCTGGAACAAGCTGCCCCCATGGAGGAGGTGCTCACGGTGCAGGGCCTCATCGATGCTGCGGCCCAGGTCAATGGGGGAGGGGGGTCGCAGGTCAAAATCATACAGAGACACCCCTGACTCTTTCTCCTGCTCCAGGCTGCCGCTCTGAGAGTGCTGTAGTGGCCGGCCTAACGGCTGCAGCCGCAGCAGTGACCCTGTGGACCCGTCAGACATACCCCTTTCTGCAGACCTGCCCCTCTGGTTGCGGCCTCGGTTGCTGTCCTTGACACAGCGCGGCTGTGAGGGTGGAGCCTCACGGTTTCTGATCAGGCTCTTACTGATGTCTGCCCCTGAGCGTTCCTGCCCCGCCCAGTTATTAGGCAGCTCCCCTGCCCCTCCTCCTACTGATCCTCCCACTCCGTTACTTTCTGACTTCCCACAGGGCTTTCCCGTCAGGCTCTGGACTATCTTGGCCCAGCAGGTGTGTTTGTGTGTCGACCCAGAGGAATGTCCAGGGGAGGGGAGATCTCCTCCCGCCCTGCCCTCCCCTGCTCCCCCATCTCCTCTGTCTCGGGCCCCCCGGGGCCTCCAGAACACCCAGGATCCCAATAGGAGGAGAGAAAAGGCCCAGGCCAGCTCCAACAGTCGGGCCCAGAAGTGCACCAGCCACCAGCCCCAGCAGAAGCGCCTCCAGTCCCCCAACATCCCGTATAGCCACAGGGTGGAGTGGACATGGAGGCCACAGCACAGCACCCCCAGGAGGGCACACACTGCCAGCACACGACCCAGCACCAACCCTGCCCCCCTACGCCCCGGCCAGGCTTTAACTGCCCTCCCCTCCTCTAGGACAGGTGGCTGGGCAGTGGGATGGCGGAGGCGGGGGAAGACGTAGCACAGGTAGCCCAGACAGAGAGCCAGGCCCCAGCAGAGAGACAGGGACTGCAGGGTGACAGGCACGGCTGGGGACAGGGCTGGGGAGAGTAGGTCAGCAGCCAGAAGCAGAGTGCACTGTAACACAGCCAATACAGCTACCAGAGGAGGGCGCTCCAGAGCAGAGGGCAACAGACTCACTCCTGTCCCCTTCATGGCCAGCAGAGCCAGGGCAGCCTGCGCCCACACCAGTAACGGTAGAGGGAGGTTATAGAGAGCAGTCACCGCAGGCCGGGGAAGAATCTTCCTTGTTCCGTAGGGGTCAATCATGAACAGGGCTGCTCTTGCTGCGCCCACCAGGAGGAGGAGGGCATTAGCCAGGGTCAGGGCACCGCGGTGAGGGCAGTGCATGCTGGGGGATAGGGCCAGGCCCAGGGCGGCTCCAGCCAGGAGGAGCAGGAAGAGGCAAGCCGAGCCGTAGACATGGAGCTCCCAGGCGAAGGACAGCGTCCTGCTCAGGTCATCCCACAGCAGAGAGGTGCCGTTGGGGGAGGGGAAGGAGCTGGGAGAGGGAGCTGAGGATGGGGGGAGGCGAGGGCGTCCCACGGGGATGGAGTGGTTCCTCTGTGCTAGACGGCTGTCATTTTTGGGGACGTACCGCCCTCTGACAATGTGTAGAGTAGGAGTGATGAGGAGAGGGGTCGTCCCTGGAGGCAGAGAGAGAAATTATGTTAATGAATCATATTGAACTTTCCCAAAACATCTGACTGGAATGATTGACAATAATAATAAAAAAACTATTTTCTTTAACAGAGCAGAACCTAGCTATAACAAGTGGACACATACAGTGGAAAATCTACCCCACTAGAGTAGGCTAATTTCCTATGAGAAGTGTATTGAAAGCGCAGCAGGTTCTCTTCCACAAGGCAGCAAATAACCCAAAGGGAGTTGATTATTATGACCTATTCTCATATCAGGCCAAAGGACAACTCCACAGTTTTTTTCTCTCCAATGAGGGCAAAAATCACATAGGGCAATTGTGAAATAGTTTACCCCTCTCAACCTCACACAAGTCTCACCTACATTCCAAATAGTAAAGTATGTCTCTCTCTCTCTCGTTATCACCCCTCTCTGCTCCTCCTCTTCACCCGATAGAGTGTGTGGCAGGTAGATAGTATGTTGATATACACTTCATATACAAAGTATGTGAACACCCCTTCAACTGAGTGGATTCGGCTATTTCAGCCACACTTGTTGCTGACAGGTGTATAAAATAAATCGAGCACACAGCGATGCAATCTCCATAGACAAACATTGGCAGTAGAATGGCCTTACTGAAGAGCTCAGTGACTTTCAACATGGCAAAGTCATAGGATGCCACCTTTCCAACAAGTCAGTTCGTCAAATTTCTGCCCTGCTAAACTTTAAATTGTGTTATTGTGAAGTGGAAATGGCTAGGAGCAACAACGGCTCAGCCGCGAAGTGGTAGGCCACACAAGCTCAGAGAACGAGCGCTTAAGGGCATAGAGCTTAAAAATCCTCTGTCCTGGGTTGCAACACTCACTACCGAGTTCCAAACTGCCTCTGGAAGCAAGTTCAGCACAATAACTGTTAGTCAGGAGCTTCATGGCCGAGCAGCCGCACACAAGCCTAAGATCATCATTCGCAATGCCAAGCGTCGGCTGGAGTAGTGTAAACCTCGCCGCCATTGGACTCTGGAGCAGTGGAAATGCGTTCTCTGGAGCGATGAATCACGCTTAACCATCTGGCAGTCCAACAGACAAATCTGGGTTTAGTGGATGCCCCAATGTACAGTACCGACTGTAAAGTTTGGTGGAGGAGGAATAATGTTCTGGGGCTGTTTTTCATGGTTTGGGCTAGACCCCTTTGTTCCAGTGAAGGGAAATCTTAACGCTACAGCATATAATGACATTCTAGACAATTCTGTGCTTCCAACTTTGTGACAACAGTTTGGGAAGGCCCTTTCCTGTTTCAGAATGACAATGCTTCCTGTGCACAAAGCAAGGTCCATACAGAAATGGTTTGTCGAAATCGGTGTGGAAGAACTTGACTGGCCTGCGCAGAGCCCTGACTTCAACCCAATTGAACACCTTTGGTATAAATTTGAATGCCAACTGCGTCCCCGTAGCAATGTTCCAACATCTAGTGAAAAGCCTTCCCAGAATAGTGGAGGCTGTTACAGCAGCAAAGGTGGGACCAACTCCATATTAATGCTCATGATTTTGGAATAAGATGTTCTAAGAGCAGGTGCCCACATACTTTTGGTCATGTAGTGTATGTGTGTGGAGGGTAGATAGTAGGTGTTTGTTGACAGTCATCAGCTCTTACATAAGGCACCTCCCAGCAGGGCCCAGCATGGGGTCTACCGACTTAACCTGGATACAGAGTACCTCCTCTCCACAGGTCGAGTCTGGAGCACAGATTAGATAACACGCATCAAAGTGGTGCGGGCATCACACACACTCGCATTTCAGACACACACACCACACACACCATTTATATAATGTATTTTAATTGGAGCTTACTGCTCACTACTAGATGATGTAATTGATGAGAACATCTCTTTACATAATATAAAAAACATATAGTACATTGATATATCTGTGGAAAACTGCATGAAGCACATGACACATACTGAGACCATCAAAGACCTGTCACGTGGAATAAATCAGTTATCTACATATGACTGTTCCCCCTCCCTTCTCTGTCAATCTCACTCTCTCTCACACACACACACACACACACACACACACCACACACACACACACACACACACACACACACACACACACACACACACACACACACACACACACACACACACACACACACACACACACACACACACACACACACACACACTTTCTGCATTTCAAGGCAAAACAATGAAATGAACAAAGATCCCAGCACGCTCCACCTTAAAGCCAACAACACTCCAATCACAATCCCATTCATCACCTCCAACAGCCAGAGCTTTAGCACTAAGATAACACTGAGAGGGTGAACTACTATAACATACCACAACTTATACTGCCCAAACTGGAAATGTATTAGGTTTGGTTAAACATTAATCCAAGACAATTTGTAAACGTACATTCTCTCTGTCTCCCCCAACCCTCTTTAAAGACAAGCGCGCACGCACACGCGCACGCACACACACACGCACACACCTGGAGAAAGAAATTAATGGTGATCAATGATGGAACAGAATCATCTGAAGTAAAAGTTTGACAGAGAACACTCAGAGCTCTTTGAGCTCCTAACTCACCCTGAAGAACACACTATAAACCTGACACACTGACTGACTGATGGCTGACTCCAAAATGTGTTACATGTCCTGGCTCTATCTCTCTCTCTCTCTTTTTCTCTCTCTTTTTCTCCCTCTTTCTCTCTCTCTCCAAAGCACTCTCACTTTTTCTCTCTCTATTCTTTCTCTCTCTCTCTCTCTGTCTCTCACTCTCTTTCAATTCAATTTCAATTTTCAATTTAAAAGCTTTATTGGCACGGGAAACATATGTTAACATTGCCAAATACAGAGTCTCTCTCTCTCGTCTATCAAACACAATATTTGCCTCAAACGTACATACGCTAACTCTCACACCTACTCAGGAAAAAGCACACACACAAATGGTCACACATACGCAAACATACACTCACACACCCTCTCACATGTGTGTAATTTCCTTCTCCAAACTACACTCCCTAAGCAGCAGGACTCAGACACGTCCCAGATGTGCTGATCACATTTCACAGCTGGAGGCACTTGGACGTCCCCACCCTGTAACACACAAACCCAAGTGTTGCACACACACACACACGCACACACGTGTTCTGACACACTAACGAGATCAACACACTTGCCAATACACACAAAATCATTCAGTTTCAGTACACTCCTGGCAGACCAAATGGAGCGTTGTTTAAATGTGGCTCAAATGTTTGTCCTGATGGTATCTAAGAGACTGACTCCCGATGGTATCTAAGTGACCGACTCCAGATGGTATCTAAGTGACCGACTCCAGATGGTATCTAAGTGACCGACTCCAGATGGTATCTAAGTGACTGACTCCAGATGGTATCTAAGTGACCGACTCCAGATGGTATCTAAGTGACCGACTCCAGATGGTATCTAAGTGACAGACTCCCGATGGTATCTAAGAGACCGACTCCCGATGGTATCTAAGAGACCGACTCCCGATGGTATCTAAGAGACCGACTCCCGATGGTATCTAACTGACCGATTCATATACCCCATGTGACGCTTTTCCTTCTCTGTCTGCTTTCCCTCTCTCCCACTTCTCTCCTTCCTCCATCACTCTCTCCATCCATCTGGTTTACATTATTCACCCTGTGTACTTTCTCTGCCCCACCTCTCCTCCTGCCTCACTTTCTCTTTCACTCACTACTTCCTTACTCTTCTCTGTCCTCCCTATTGCCTTCTATCGTTCAAACTCTCAGCGTCACTCTTTCATCTTTTATCTCTTTCTTGTTTTCTTCTTTCCTCTACTCTACATTGTTTCCATCCTCTTCTCTCTGTCCATCTCTCCCTTTCTCTACTCCTGTGCATATTTTCTTGCCTGAGTCTACCCTGCACACCTTCTCCTCCACTTTCCATCCCGCCCTCTCTCGCCCACTCTGTCTCTGCCTCTTCCCTCCTTTGAGCCTGTTCCAGGGACTTCCAGGAAAAACTCCAGCTGCATAAATAATTCCACTTTAAATCCTCATAGGAAAAGGAAACTTAGGCGCAGTCACAGCTGCCATTGTTTTCCACCCAGGAAACTACAACACCCCAAAGCCTCCTCTCTCTACCTGTCGTGGTCGACTGTTTGGTGGTACTTGTTGTAGTTCTTTCTGGTTCAGTTGCCTTTTTCGGTTGATTGGTTGTGCTTGAGGAAGTACTTCTGGGTTCTGCTTTTGTTGCCGTCTTATTGGTTGTAGTTGTGGTGGTCACTCCTAGTGTTGTGGTTCCTTGAGGCATCACAGAATTTGGCTGTTGATTGGTGGAGCCAGGGGTGATGGGTCTGGGTAACGGTGATGTCACAGTGGGGGTCTGTCCTGCTATTGGTCTGTCTGTTGGCGTAGTGGCATTATCTGTCATATTACCTGAAGAAAGAGTCAAAAGATATGAAGCAGCCTTTCTGCTGACAACAACACTAATGTCACTCAAATACTACTTAAAGAGTTGTAACAACATGATAAAGAACTCAGTGGTTATAGCATAGTACTCAAGCTCCAGTTGTGGATGAAGGCATATTACTCCACCACTCATAGGTTGAAACATATTCCTCATAAACATCATATTAGTTACCCTTTAGTTACTCACCTGTAACTACTCCTCCAATGAAGGTTGGCTGTGTCACCACAGGTACGGCTGTCACTCTAATGTCAGGTGACTGTGTGGAGAGGATCCTATTGGCTGTTGTCAGCCCAGAGAGGTGGGGTTGCACAGTGAGGCTGACCGTCGGGGTAGTCTGAGCTTCGGCCATCTTGGATACCAGACCTCTGCTGAACTCTGTCTGAGCCTGTGGTCGGAACTGTGGCATCTCATCTAGTGTAGTCAACGCAACCAGTGACTCCTCCTTCACAATCACTGTAGGGACAAGTTCACTTCCTGATCCAGTTGCCGGCCAGTCATCCAAATCCTCCGGTATGATTGGTCCATCAGAAGTCCTGCCCCTTGATGTTAATCGTTCATCACCTGAGGATTTGGTGGGTGGGAGAGCCGTTGGTCCCTTTGCAGATGAAACTCCACTTGGCTCTGCGGTTACCATAGTACCTGTCCAAGCCTCAACAGAAGTAGACTGGCTTTGGGTTGATCCACTGTTGAGTTTCTGAGAGGGGGAAAGGGGTTGACTTTGGTCTGTAGTTCTAGTGCCCATTTCCTCCCCAACCTGCCCCAGGTCAGAGCCCACCTGTCCCCCACCTGCTCTCTCTGTGGGCCAATCTCTGTTGTTGACTCTGACTGGCACATCGCTCTGGCCTCTGGGACGAGAGGAGGGAAAGCTGGGTTTGAGGGATGTACTGATGACAGGGTCTGGAAGAGAGGAGGATGAGGAGGAAGAGCTAACAATCACCTGGCTGGTAGAGGGATGGAGAGAGGAGAGGAGGAAGGTGAGGGTGAGGAGGAGGGATGCAGTGGTCATGGTCTGGCTGTTGAGGGTGATGATTTATACGGGCCGTCTGTTTGTCCGTCTGTCACACCATCCTCTTACTGAGCTCTGTAGACACAGAGAGAACAGAGAGATATGGATGAGGTTCACTCAGTGAATATTTAAGCAATAATTCCTGAGAACCTGGGAATTATCTTGTGCCCACTCCCGACAAGGGTTGTTCTGAGGCCCGAGGTGAAGCCAAGGGCCGGCACACAGCCCTTGGAGGGAGTTGTCACACGATAATTAATGGGTTTGAAAGCATTATTTCTTTTATAAAATGGTTGCCAACATATTTATACAAATATTAATGACATTTTTTTTATAACAAATATTATGAGTGCATTTGTTTTTTTATTCTGAAGTTGCTATCCAAGCAGGCTGTTTGTTAGTTATTTTATCATGTTTTGACCCAGTTGTTAATTCTAATAATTCTATTCATTCGACGCTGCTATGCTAAACAAATCAATGGCATGTAGCTAGCTAACAGAGATTCAATGATGGTGAGAGACAAGAACCTCAATAAATAACGATTTAATAAATATCTTATAGGCCTACATAGGCAACACCTATTTCGGTTGGCGAGCCTGAACTAACCAAGCTAGTTGGTGATGGTAATAGTGACGTTTCCATTGATGGCACACAAGTGGAAGAACTGTCCATGGTCCTGGCGCTGGTTGGTGACAGTCAGTGCTTGCCTCTTCTTTGGCGGAGAATCGGACATCCCACTCCCATCTTTGCCAGCTAAAATGGCACTCTAGAGCAGGGGTCACCAACCTTTTTGAAACTGAGAGCTACTTCATGGGTACTGAGTCATACGAAGGGCTACCAGTTAGATACGCTCTTCTGAAATAACAAATGTGCTCAGTTTGCCTTTAGTTATACGTTATTAATAATGATTAATGATACTCATCTATGTGAAGACACTGATCACGTTAATAATTTCTCACAATAATTATCAACAATGACAATAAGGTGGAAAACAGATATCAATATTCAGCACTTTAATCTCAGTAATTGTTACATTTTCAGATGATCACTTACATCACTACATTTAATAGGAAAAATGTCCCATTTTCACTAGGCACTGACAAACCCTTTTAACAAATCATGACCTATGTTGCACTATGTTTCAAAAGGTTATCAATTATGTAATGTTAGAAAAATCTACTTATTTTTAAATAAATCTTGTCACATTTTGAACTAATGACCAAATCTGCTGCATTTTTTAACACACTTTTAAATTGAACACAATTCTTCAATATTTTAATTCAACTTCGCCATGGCACTGCCATGTTGCCACTGACAACATCTGGTATCTGTTTCTTTGTTAGTGGGAAGACTGGCATTGCATGCTGTTCACCAGTGTATTGTAATCTGGTGTGTAACTTGACACTGCAATTGTGAGTGAGTCTTTCAGATGTGCATCAGTGAGGCGTGTTCTGTGTTTGTTGAAGTTCATGTCAGAAAACGCTGATTCACAGAGATTGGTTCAACCTAACAGGCTAGCAACCTTCATAGCTGCTGTGCATACTCCACTGTACTTCTCTGTGTCAACAAGGCACCAAAAGTTTGGTGCAGCCTGGTAGGCTTTGAGGTGGAGGTCATTTTGCAATGTTATGATTTCAATCTCCACCTGTCCAGCATCCAAGTTGAACGTTGCACTTAGTTGCTCAGCAAAGAATGTTGTGTCCACATTCATGAAAGGATTGGAAATGAACAACACACATGGCTCAAGCTGATGAAGGTCACAAAACCTATTCTCAAACTCTTGCCCAAGTCTGTTTATGACTTCACAGTACTTTTCTGCAACTTTGTCAAATGTCTCAGATGCAGAAGCATTGTCTTTCAGCACCGACTGCACAGAGGGAAAGTGCAGCACCTTTTTTGGGAAGTCTGGGTCACTTTTACAGTGAGCGATGAAACCTGTATGTCGGCCGATCATAGAAGGAGCCCCGTCTGTAGTCACCGCTACCAGCTTTTCCAATGGTACCTTTTTCTGCACGAGAAACTCCTTCACTGTGTTATAAATGTCAACTCCCCTCGTAGCTGTCTTTAAGGGCAGTAGTGTCAGGAGTTCTTCTCTTGTGGAGAAATCTTCAAACACCATCCGGATAAAAACTAACAGCTGCGCTATACTGCTGCTGTCCACGGACTCGTCGCACTGGATGCTAAACCAGCTGCACTTCGCCAGATCACGGTCCAGCTGATCGGCCAAGTTACCAGACATAGCTGACACTCGTCTAACCATCGTAGATGCACCCAGTTGGATGTCGGAGAGAGTGGAGATTAGATCGGTTCCATTTTTCTCGTCTTTAAGTACAGTGTTAGCAATTATCATCATTGCTTCTAATTCCTCCTCCCAATCGTTGTGAAAGCGATACGTTTTCTTCCTTTTTTCTGCCATGTTTTTGGGGCAAGAAACTGCATTCAGCTACCATCTTCGCTGCGCCCGCTAGCTTACTCTCCACGAGCACTGTTTTTTTCATGCGCACAATACTGACCTTTGAACTAGAGTAGGTCAGAGTTCACCTAAACTTATCTAAACTCATGTATAATGAAAATATTTTTAAGATAGTCATTTTTAAATATATATAAATGCAAATGTGATTAAAAAGAATAGCAACAGAATACAATTACATTTCAGACGCAGCTCACTAGTGAGTTGTGCTATTTTTAGATCAGGCCTGCGGGCGACTCATGTGGTCCCTGGGGGCGACCTGGTGCCCGCGGGCACCGTGTTGGTGACCCCTTGTAACGGTTGTCGTCGGATATAGACCAAAACGCAGCGGGGAAATGTGCACTCATCTTCTTTACTATATTCGGACAAGAAGGAGAACCCAAATAAACACGTACACAAAGAAAACACAACGACTATTCACAGGCTGGTACGGTACAAGGCTATACACAGAACAATCTCCCACAAAGTACTCAACAAACACATACCTATATATAGGACTCTCAATCAGAGGCAACTAGAAAACAAGTGCCTCCAATTGAGAGTCCAACCCCAATTAACAAAACATAGAAATACAAAAGACTAGACAGAACATAGAAATACACTAACATAGAACAGTGCCCAAAAACCCCCGGAATACATAAATCAAATACCCTACTAAACAAACCACCACCCCGAACCACATAAAACAAATACCCTCTGCTACGTCCTGACCAAACTACAATAACAAATAACCCCTATTACTGGTCAGGACGTGACAGTACCCCCCCAAAGGTGCAGACCCCGGATGCACCTCACACAAGAAAAACAAAATTACCCCAAAACAAACATAAATCCCCTAAACTAAAGGGAGGGAAGGGAGGGTGGCTGCCGTCAACGGCAGCCAAAAAGTAATTGATGTCAATTACTTTTTGGAGAAATGTCCTCTGGTCTGATGAAACAAAAATAGAACTGTTTGGCCATAATGACCATCAATATGTTAGGAGGAAAAAGGGGGAGGCTTGCAAGCTGAAAAACACCATCCCAACCGTGAAGCACGGGGGTGGCAGCATCATGTTGTGGGGGTGCTTTTCTGCAGGAGGGACTGGTGCACATCACAAAATAGATGGCTTCATGAAGATGGAAAATGATGTGGATATATTGAAGCAACATCTCAAGACATCAGTCAGGAAGTTAAAGCTTGGTCGCAAATGGGTCTTCCAAGTGGACAATGACCCCAAGCATACTTCCAAAGTTGTGGCAAAATGGCTTATGGACAACAAAGTCAAGGTATTCGAGTGTCCATCACAAAGCCCTGACCTCAATCCTGAAAAAAGAACTGAAAAAATGTGTGCGAGCAAGGAGGCCTACAAACCTGAATCAGTTACACCAGCTCTGTCAGGAGGAATGTGCCAAAATTCACCCAACTTTTTCACCAAAAAGCTTGTGGAAGGCAACCCGAAATGTTTGACCCAAGTTAAACAATTTAAAGGCAATGCTACCAAATACTAATTGAGTGTATGTATTCCCACTGGGAATGTGATGAAAGAAATAAAAGCTGAAATAAATCATTCTCTCTACTATTATTCTGACATTTCACATTCGTAAAATAAAGTGGTGATCCTAACTGACCTAAGACGGGGAATTTTTACTAGGATTAAATGTCAGGAATTGTGAAAAACTGAGTTTAAATGTATTTGGCTAAGGTGTATGTAAACTTCCGACTTCAACTGAATGTAAACATTATTAAAGTAACCAGTGTTCCATTATTAAAGTGACCAGTGTTCCATGTCTATGTACATAGGGCAGCAGCCTCTAAGATGCAGGGATGAGTAGACGGCTAGTGACTACGTTCAGGGCCTGGTAACATACACATCACTGTCTTAGGAATAAAATGTCACTTCTGCAGAGCACACATGATTACCTCTGCATATATCATTTACACATTAACTTGGTAGAGCTCTCAGAGAAAAACACATGCAACCACATAAGCAGCATACACGCATGTACATATTATGCAACGCAAAGCTAGAGGGGGCAATACAGCATCAGAGGTATAGGGATATGTTTGTATCTCACTGGCGTACTTGGGTTCATAGATATGGTCTTTGTGTGAATATCTCTCTTTCTTTATTGAGGAGTTTTTGTATAGCATGTGTGTGTGTGTGTGTGTGTGTGTGTGTTTGTATGCCTATGTAGAGGGGTGTTTATAGCTGTTCTGCTGTGCTGACTCAGAGGGCATGTCACTGAATTCTCCCAGAGGTCCAAGCGGCACGACAGCAGTACGCACACAGAGGGGTGTGGTGTGGTGTATAGTTACAGTGAGTCATTGACCCACACGTACGTGCACACACACACTCACATGCAAATGCACACACCCACACACACAGACCGGACTTTGGCCCACACCTTAAGCTGCATAATGCAGAAAGCCTGCAGAATGATCAGAGCAAAGGAGCACAGATGGTTTCACTCCTCCAAGGCAGATGAGCACTATCTCTCTATCTGTATTTTTCTCTTTCTCATTGGCTCCTTCTTTCTCTCCCAGCCTCTTTCTACAGTTTCTCTATACCTGTCACGGTTGTCGTATGGATTGGACCAAAACACAGCGGGAATATGTATACTCATCTTTTTATTTTGAAGAAGGAGAAACAACTAAATACATATACAAAAAAAGAACTAAACTAAACAGTCCTGTCAGGTGCAACAAACACTATACAAGGAACAACTACCCACAAATCCCATAGAAAAAAACACCCCTCTTAAATAGGACCTTCAATTAGAAGCAACTAGGAGCAGCTGCTTCCAATTGAAGGTCAACCCAACAAACACCACATAGAAATAGACATACTAGAACATAGCCCAACAAACCCTGAAACACTAAACAAACACCCCTCTCAAAACAGAACATAGCCCAACAAACCCCGAAACACTAAACAAACACACCCTGCCACGTCCTGACCAAACTACAATAACAAATAACCCCTTATACAGGTCAGGACGTAACAATACCTATATTACTAACACCATCCTCTGTTCAACTGAACCACCTGGACAAGAGGAATTCCTACGTGAGAGTGATGTTCATTGACTATAGCTCAGCGATCAACACCATAGTGCCCTCCAAGCTCATCACTAAGCTCAGGACCCAAGGGACTGAACAACTCCCTCTGCAACTGGATCCTGGACTTCCTGTTGGGCCACCCCCCAAGTGGTGAGAATTGGCAACAACACATCCGCCACACTGACCCTCAACACAGGGGCCCCTCAGGGGTGCATGCTTAGTCCCCTCCTGTACTCCCTGTTCACCCACGACTGCGTGGCCGCGCATGATTCCAACACCATCATTAAGTTTGCTGACAACACAACGGTGGTTGGCCTGATCACCACTGACAATGAGACAGCCTATAGGGAGGAGGTCAGTGACCTGACAGTGTGGTGCCAGGACAACAACCTCTCCCTCACTGTCAGCAAGACAAAGGAGCTGATCGTGGACTACAGGAAACGGAGGGCCGAGCACGCACCCATCCACATCGACTCATCTGTAGTGGAGCTGGTCGAGAGCTTCAAGTTCCTCGGTGTCCACATCACTAAGGAATTATCATGGTCCACACACACCAACAGTTGTAAAGAAGGCACGACAACGCCTCTTCCCCCTCAGGAGGCTAAAAAGATTCACTATGAGCCCTCAAATCCTCAACAAGTTCTACAGCTGCAACATTGAGAGCATCTTGAGGAATGCAGTGTTTCGTTTTCGCCTGACAAAATGGCACCGATCTCATCCAAAAAGTTGACTCAAGTTTGCCAAAAAGCACCTGGAAGCACCTGATGATCATCAAGACTCTTGGAAGAATGTTCTATGGACAGATGTCAAAAATATGACTTTGTGGACGACAAGGGTCCCATTATGCCAGGCAAGAACCAAACACTGCATTCCACAATAAGAACCTTATACCAACAGTCAAGCATGGTGGTGGTAGTGTGATGGTTTGGGGATGCTTTGCTGCCTCAGGACCTGGACGACTTTCCTTAATAGAAGGAACCATGAATTCTGCTCTGTATCAGAGAATTCTACAGGAGATTGTCAGGCCATCCGTCGGTGAGCTGAAGCTGAAGTGTAGCAGGGTCATGAAGCAAGACAATGATCCAAAACACACAATCAAGTCTACATGAAAATGGTTAAAAAGTAAAACATTTGAAGTTTTGGAATGGTCTAGTCAAAGTCCAGACCTAATCCCAATTGAGATGTTGTGTCAGGATTGGTTCATGCTTGAAAACCCACAAATGTCGCTGAGTTAAAGCAGTTCCGCATGCAAGAGTGGGCCAAAATTCCTCCACAGTGATGTGAGAGACTGATCAACAACTACAGGAAGCGTTTGGCTGCAGTCATTGCAGCTAAAGGTGGCACAACCAGTTATTGAGTGTAAGGGGGAATTACTTTTCACACAGGGGAATTGGGTGTTGCATAACTTTGTTAATTAAATAAATAAAATAAGCATTCATTTATTTTGTTATTTGTAAACTCAGGTTCCCTTGATCTAATATCAGGTTTTGGTTTAAGATCTGATAACATTCAGTATCACAAATATGCAAAAAAATGAGAAAATCAGAAAGGGGGCAAATGCTTTTTCACAGCACTGTATAATATCAATATCTATCTCAATTACCTCGTACCCCTGCACATCAAAATATCAAATCAACTCGGTACTGGCACCCCATGTATATAACCAAGTTATCGTTACTCATTGTGTATTTATTCCTGGTGTATTTATTCCTTTTGTATTTATTCCTGGTGTTATAATTGATCTATTATTTCTCTTTTTTTCTCTGTGCATTCACTCCAGGTCTGAATAAACAGCAGTAACATTGGCTGAAGGCGATGCAGTAGAAGACAGTGAACAGTACATGATCACACAATCCTATCAATCATAGTAAAACAGCCGTCAGTCTGTCTAATCCTCATACAGTCATCATGTCTGTCTGTCTTAACCAGGTGTGGGCTATTGAGTCAGAGGATGAGGTAGTGACTGAGGGGGATGATGTTCATAAGACCAGGGGTGAGCTGCTCTGGTACCAAGGGCCTCTGGGTGTGGAACACAGCACCGACACACCTGATCAAACTAATGGATGGGTTTAAGCAGGTGTATTAAATTAGAGCTGGGCTGAAACAAAAGCCTGCACACCCTGCTGCTCTCCTGGACCAGAATAGCTCACCCCACAGGTCTTATCAAAAACACCCCCCATCCTTCATTCTGGCATCCACTAACTCAAAATCCCCTCCCCTACCTACACAACCAGTTACTGTAACTCACAGACTAGGGATAAACTACCCAAGGCACAGATCTAGGAGCAGCTTACCCTCACCAAATCCTAACATTAACCCTTAGAGAAGAAAACAAAAAACGGATCAGTAACTAGGGCAACCTCATCCTACTCCTTATGAGTCATTAATTCCACTTCTATACCAATGCCTCATTCTCTTAAATCACATGTAGAAGAACAAACATATGTGCGCTAATCCTGACATGTGTGTGTTATGCTCATGAACAACACATGTGTGAAGTGGTTAAGGGAGTGACATACGTGAGTAAGTATGTGTAAGGACACTGTGTGTGTGTGTGTGTGTGTGTGTGTGTGTGTGTGTGTGTGTGTGTGTGTGTGCACCATCATGGGAGAGTGAGCATATGTGAGAAAATCTATGGGTACATGTGAGGAATTTAAATCTTAAAAGGGGCAATCTGCAGTTCAAACAATAACAAAGACACCCCGCCACTGTTTCAGTAAACAGCTGAGGGATAGGGCTGGAGAAATGTAAGCACTCTCAAATTCAAAGACAGCTATCTGCTCCCGAGTGGCGCAGCGGTCTAAGGCACTGCATCTCAGTGCTAGAGGCATCACTACAGACTTTGGTTCGATTCCAGGCTGTATCACAACCGGCCATAGGGCGGCGCACAATTGGCCCAGTGTCATCCGGGTTAGGGTTTGGCTGGGGTAGGCCGTCATTGTAAATAATAATTGGTTCTTAATAACTGATTTGCCTAGTTAAATAAAGGTTACGTTTGTTTTAATAAAAACATTTAAATGCAAGGACTAATCATTCATGATTTCAAAATTATAATTTTGACCATATGGTGTTTGTTTACAATTACATTATTTAACAAAGAGTAAAACAAGTTCATATTTGGGGTTCTGATGGGGTATGACAGTTTAACTAAGCTCACGAAGCATCTATAAGTTATATTCTACAAGAATATGTCACGTGTGCTGCCACTCCGGCCTCTAGGTCACCAGGCTGCTGATTATTGCGCACACCTGTCACAATCTTCACGCGCACCAGCGCCTCATGACACTCACCTGGACTCCATCACCTCCTTGATTACCTGCCTTATTTATGTCACTCCCTTTGGTTCCTTCCCCAGGTGTTATTGTTTCTGTTTCAGTTTCCTGTCTGTGCGTTGCTCGCGTTTTCTTGTTTTATATTATGTTTCATTCATTTATTAAATTATTTACTCCCTGAACTTGCTTCCCAACTCTCAGCGCACACGTTATAAAATCAATGGCTATATATCATGAATTTAAAAGTCACAAAACACATGTAGCAATCACAGATTGTCCCTGTAACTGAGATCTTGCTAATAGCATGTGATGCTCAAATACTCCCATATAGATGTTAAACAAAGCTGAGAAAAGAGACTAAGAAAGACAGAGAAATTGATGGATTTAGGGTAGGATAGTGAGAGAGAAGCACAGAGAAAGAGAGGAACAGAGAGGGAGAAAGAGAGATTAAGTAAGAGGTATACGTCTCCATCTCCAACTCGTCACAGTAGTTTTGCTGTTTATTTTCTTTCTCCCAATCAACCATCTCTTTCTCCCAGACTCCAGCCTTCTGTTGGCCAATCCACCTCCGATGAATCACTCTGTTTTACCCCCGCCCTTCACCCCCTTCCCTCGTTCTGGTGGTGTTATTTCAACATGGTTGTATTGTACTCTTGTGGGAGGAGATATAGGGCAGTGAAGATAGAGAGATAAACAGAAGAAGAAAATGAGAGAGGGAGGAGGGTTGGGAGAGATGCATGGAAAAAGGTGATGGATAGCTATATAACGAAGCAGACAGTGGAAGGTACAGAGAGGGGGAGTGGAAAGTATGGAGAAAGAAAGGAAAATAAACGAGAGCGAGGGAGAGGGTGAGGTGAGCATTAGGGATATAACGAAGCAGAGAATGTGGGCGGCAGAGAGACACGGTTTCAGGGGAAACTGACTCAGTGATGCTGGTATGTCTTGACCATAGCAAATTAGTCTGTGTGTATGTGATTGAGTGAAAAATAAAGTAACAGAGACAGGAGGGGATAGAGAAACTCTGAAGGGGCTAGAAGTGTGTACAGTCTCTAAAGTTCTGATGAGGTGTGTGTCAAGATGTCACTCTGGGCAGCCTGGAACACAGTGGAACTGAGCCATCTCACCTTATCACAGGGTAAAACTAGCAACCTGGCAGTTGACTTTAAACAAACTGACAGTTGAAAAATGGGCCTACAAAAAAACATTGCCCCTCGATGGTAGTCTTACTACTGCAATCACAGTTCATCCAGTGTGAGTGTGTGTGCGTAGGCGGTGGTCCTGATTTAAGACACTCTGAGGGCCCTTAGCCAAACGGGATTCATAGAGAGGAGAAACACCCTGCTGCTTTATCTGAATCACTGTCAACATTAATCTCTCTCTCTCTCCCTCTCTCTCCCTCTCTCTCTCTCTCTCTCGCTCACACACACACAATACTACAGCATCTGTGAGTGTCTTGTGTCTTTCTGTGAATATCTGTACAGGGCAAATGGGTGCAGGGAGGAGGAGGGTATTTATATCCTGAGATCTGCCCCTTGAGGCAGAAGAACACTAAGTGCGGGCAATGGAATGGAGGAGGGGGTATGCCGTCACTCTCACAATAACGTCTTTATCCATCTACAGGAAGGCCTGAGGACAATATAATATTGTAGAACAACATGCAACAAGCTGAGGATTGCCATACATACAGATATATATTGCATGACACCACTACTACTACAAGTAAAGTTACACTTCTCTCTGTTTGTAACACTTCTATTGCCGTAACTAGACTGCTAATGATAATACTATCGATTCTACTAATACCAGGTGCAAAAAATGAAACAGGTGCAAAGCAAACCCTTATTTCCAAAAAAGAATGGCTTCCAAAAACTACAGGCAAATATCAGGAACTGTAAAGTTAATTCCTTAAGCTCAAACTAAACTGAACCTAAACCAAGCCGCATAAACATAGCAAGCCAAAATACCTCTACAATTCTGAAAGAAATCTCTGTTCCAGATTCAACTGAAATGACCACATTTCATAGCCACTTTTGACCCACACATTGCCCAGACTGACATACATGCGCACACACACACACACACACACTCACACAAACAAACTCTTTCTCTATATTTCTTGCACACACACACACATTTTTGCCAGATTCCAGAGAGTCTGAGCATCTTAATTTGAGTGAATATTTCCAGAAACAGACACTATCCTGTTTGTGGACAGAGGGATTGCTGAATTCTCCCCAGCAAGCACCAGTCTGAACGGTGACATACTGGCCTTCATGCATGTGTGTCTGCGTGTGTGTGTGTGAGCGTGTGAGTGAGCGAGTGAGCGAGTGAGTGAGTGAGTGAGTGAGTGAGTGAGTGAGTGAGTGAGTGAGTGAGTGAGTGAGTGAGTGAGTGAGTGAGTGAGTGAGTGAGTGAGTGAGTGAGTGAGTGAGTGAGTGAGTGAGTGAGTGAATGGGAGTGACTGTGGGGTCTCGAATGTCAAGGTGGCCCTCTAATAAACAGGATTAAAGAGTCAGACTGAATTACGTTAGAACTTTAGAACGGGAAGACCGACAGTGGAGAATGACAGAAAAATAAAGTTCAATCTGAAGAACGAGAGAGTGGGAAACAGAGGGGCAGAGAGAGAGGAGAGGTAAGAGAGAAATAATGATCAATGGACTGATAGCATACATGCGGAGACAAAGGGAGAGAGAGTGAGAATAATAGGGGAGGTTTATAGCTCAGAAACAGATAGAGAAAGAGAGACAGAAATAGAGCACTCTAGAGAGATATGCCATGGAGGGACACTGAGCGGTTCCAAAGTCCAACAGAACAGTTAAAGCGGCAGTGCATTCAAAAACTAGATTTCTCCTATGTTTTATATGTAATTCCACAATATGAGGTTGGAAGAATACTGTGAAATTGTGAAAATTATGATAATGCACATTTAGTGTAAGATCTGTTTTAAAAGACTGCTTGAAATTTCAGCTTGTTTGGCTCAGTGGGGTTTTTCGATTTAGGTTAATAGACCAATAACAAAGAGTTTGCCCTCCTCTCTGCCAATAACAGCTAGTTTTCAGGTTACACATCTCTCCCATTAGGCTCCTCCAATTAGACCCCTTTCTCAGACCACTCCCAGACAGTCCTAGCAAAATTCTTGCTTGATAAATTGCATTTAGTTATTTTTGACCATTTTAATTGAAACAATCACCGTAATGTACTTTATTGTTACACAGAAATTATTTGATATTGAGATAAAAATGGCTGCAGTGGACCTTTAAAGTATTACTGCATTACCCTCAGCTTAAGGTACCTATGTATGGCCTATATGTCACGTCCTGACCAGAGTGCTCTTATTTTCTATGGTAGAGTAGGTCAGGGTGTGACTGAGGGGTTTATCTAGTTTATTTTATCTATGTTGTGTTCTAGTTTCTTTTTTTATGTTGGGTTTTTGTATGATTCCCAATTAGAGGCAGCTGGTCAGCATTGTCTCTAATTGGGGATCATATTTAAGTAGTTGTTTTTACCACCTGTGTTTGTGGGAGATTATTTTTGAGTTAGTGCATGTTGCACCTGTGTTGTCACGGTTTGTGTTTTGTTTAATGTTTGTCTTTCAAAGTTTCACATTCAAATAAAAGATGTGGAACGATACTCACGCTGCGCCTTGGTCCGTTCCTACACACAGGCGTGACACTATAAGAGTGCCGTGTAGGTGAGAGGACGGGTGTGTGTGTGTTTGTGGTATGTATGTGTGGGGTCAAGGAGGTAAGAGGTGGTCGATATGATCCTTAAGATTCCACCATCTTGCAGGAATGTAAACAAACCGCTCACTATCAAACCAGATCATCCCTCCTCCTCCTCCGACACACACACATACACACTCATTTATTCCCAACAACTCTGATTACCTGTAGCGCACTATCTCTGTCTCAATACCTTGATGAGAAAACATATAGTTATAAATACATTAAGCGTTTAAAGGATCCAATGATAAGCACAACATGCAGTATTTGTGATAACTGTCATGATAAGTTATCTCCAAAATGAGTTCATAAATACCTGGTGAAAGGAACTCCATTAAACCTATAGACACACCATCATGAACCCTCTATTCAGCCATGCACTAAAGGTCGTTGACTCTGACCCTCTGTCCGGGGCTATAACCCTGTCCAATGTGACTTGGACCACACAGAAGGGTCACATGACAAAGCCTTAAAGACGTGTCCATTGGCTTGTTATTGTGGCTCCAGAACCAATCATCTGACTCCTGCCTTCATGTTTTGACCTCTGGATGAGGTGGACAGCCAACTACATCGGAGGCAGACATCTTCTCTGATGTTCTGCCTCTTCTGAGACAGGCCACAGTTCAAAGGCCAAGATTGACTCTGACAGGGAGGTATTTTAACTACAGTTTGACACCCACTCACGCATGAACACACGTACAGACACACAAAGGTCAAATACGGGTTGCCTTTGTAACACTAATGAGCGGAGCATACAGAGGATCATGGAACCCCAAAAACACATTTGTGAATACCAACACTATAGTTCAGATTGGAATACAGACAGAGCAGAGACACACACAGAAAACACACCCTGATTGGCAGACTCTTAACTGATGATAAGAGCTGAGAGTAGTGGAATACTGAGGAGGCTGCCCATCCAAAGTACTCTTATAATCGCCATCCGGCACAGCCAGAAGAGGACTGGCCACCCCTCAGAGCCTGGTTCCTCTCTAGGTTTCTTCTTAGATTCCTGTCTCTCTAAGGAGTTTTTCCTAGCCACTGTGCTTCTACATCTGCATTGCTTGCTCTTCGGAGTTTTAGGCTGGGTTTCTATATAAGCACTTGGTGACAACTGCTGATGTAAAAAGGGCTTTCTAAATACATTTGATTGATTGATGAGTCATCCATATGGATCACTTTCCCTGTAGAATGTTAGAATGTTACACTATCCACAGCATAATGTCAGATCACAAGTTCTGTGATCTACACACTTTGCAGTCTTCTGTCAGTTTTTTGTTCTCTGTTCTGTCTGCTCTGTGTTCTGTCTGTGCTCTGTGTTCTGTCTGCTCTGTGTTCTGTCTGCTCTGTGTTCTGTCTGTGCTCTGTCTGCTCTGTGTTCTGTCTATGCTCTGTGTTCTGTCTGCTCTGTGTTCTGTCTGTGCTCTGTGTTCTGTCTGCTCTGTGTTCTGTCTGTGCTCTGTGTTCTGTCTATGCTCTGTGTTCTGTCTATGCTCTGTGTTCTGTCTGTGCTCTGTGTTCTCTCTGTGTTCTGTCTGTCCTCTGTGTTCTCTCTGTGTTCTGTCTGTGCTCTGTGTTCTCTCTGTGTTCTGTCTGTGCTCTGTGTTCTGTCTGTGGTGTGTCATAGTGCTTGGTCAGTAGGTTTTGGGGTTGGTTGTGAGTGATGTTTTCTGTCGGGTAGCCTTTTTGTTCTTGAAGGTTTTGTCAGTCAGATATGGACAATTCAACAGTAACAGTTGTATGGTTTGTTTACATTTTCAATCATTAGTTTTTGTTTGACATCAATTTTAAAGTCTCAGCATCACTCTTTTACTGTGGAATTGCCCATATGTGAACTATCTGTCCTGCTGTTGATGGGTGATCTGTCTGCCCTGTGCACTTTACTATCTGGAGAGGATGTCCCTCCCACTATCCTGCCAGCTTCACACCCCACTCTGGCATAACATATGACAGAACGATAAACTCTTAAGTTTGCTTTGATATCCCATACCTACAAGGTGGTCTGGAGTGTATGGTCTGCACGTGTCCCTTCTAAAAGCCTCCTTTTCTAAAATAATACTAGGTATCAAAGCAGGCAGTAAATCCTCCCGGAGCAAAATGCTGTTCTTGGGGTTGACATTCTGTTATTCTAGTCGGTGGATCGACGTGTTTTTGTTTCTCTTTGCAATCCAAGTGGTCTGGCAGGGCTCTGTGTTCAATCCAGTAGCTCTTTGGAGCAGTTTGCCGCCCGTTACGCAGTGGCACGCCCCCCTCTCTCCCTCCCTCCTTCTCTCCCTCCCTCAGCTGGATTCAACTGCGACTGTCGTTGAAGTCCTGATGAGAAACAGGTGAATCTAGATTCTCCAACGGCCCCATACACCAACCCTCTGCCTCGGGCCTTGGTTGGGCAACCCTCGTAAACACACTCACAAACACACAATACGCGTACCAGTTTGAGGACAGACCTCAGGCGCACTTTCAAATGAGCAGGCTAAACACACAGAAGCACTAATGGGGTTTGTTGTGTGCACATCAACGAGTTGCTTGCTCTTTCAACGAACCCTAAACCATTTGAATAATCGTAGTCCACGTCCAGAATCGAGATCTCAATAATCCCCTCATTGCGTGTGTCCAAACTGAACCCGTCTCCTCTTTCCGATTGTAAATTGGGGACCTGGGTATGTCATGTAACTAAACATGAGTAGGTCGTCGTGAGGAGAATAGTCTGGTGTTGTAGCCTATCTGGTATCATCGCATCATTGGGAAGAGAGGCTCGTCTTTCCTACCCGTTCTTTCCATACGACAGGCTACAGAATAGACGATGCTGCCAATTTTCGCAACTGGTTTAGAATTTCCGCAGCAGCCTGTGTCCCCAACCTGCTCTTTGCCTCTCACAGATTACCAACAATATAAAAACGACTGCATACAGCAGCCACATAAATATTTAAAGTTCGACTGACTTTATTCATTCATATTGACAGGATATGGCATACATAGCGCACCATAGGCCAAAATGTATAATACATTTATAATAAAAACGCTATATGAATATGATATATTTAAGCGCACAGGCCACATATGGATCATTCATAACCTGCAGGCCTATCGCATCGTCTTCGTTCATACAGTTTTAATGTAGGCTATCCCCATACTCGCCTTTCTTCATTCAAAACCTACCTGCGCTCATATGTCCTGTCCTCAGATATGACGTCGTCTGCATCCGATTATGACTTGGTCATATAGCAGCGGGCACGGATGCGTATCCACAGCCTCCGGTCTCGCGCTTCCACCTCTGGTGAAACTATAGGCTAAAATACGGAAAGTCAGTCTTCTGTAGATATTGACTTAGACTACCTCAGCCAGTTCTCTCTACGATAAACCAAACCAGCAGGAGCAAGCACGGAAACTCACGCCCCTTTAAAATTGCTCCATCTCTCTCTCCCTTCCCCTCCCTCCCTCTCTCTGGCTCACATGCGGATCAACATGATTACCTCCAACCGCCCGAAGCGGTTACTATTACACAACTGATCTGCTCAAGCACGGAGACCCCGGGCCCACCAACAAATTCGCCGACATTTAGATTCCAGCCTTACATGATGGGATGAATACGGACGTTTTTATTTTCCACTCATAGTCAGAATATTGATTTTCACTCTCTCCCCCCTTCTTGCGCACTCTCTCTCGAATAAATTATAAAATGTCAGGTCTTTCTTTGGCTATGTTTCAACCTTTTTTTTATTATATTCCGTTTTTACGTATTTTATGCTATCAGCATCTGGTAATGCGACTGTAAGACTGCATGCTGAGGGTGATAATTGACAAGGTGTGATAAAATAGTTCTGAAGCCAGCTATTTAACCTCTAGGATTGTCCGATTCTGACCATCAGTTCAGAGAGGTTGTTGCAGTAGTTATGAGCTGCTGCTGCCACCCCAGTGGTTAGGAAGTCATAAAACATCATGTGAAAGTTGGCTTGACACCTAACTGTTCCAGCTACAAGGAGAAGGGCTTGTTTGTATGTGAAGAGAACCCCAACCTGAGGTCATGTCTAACTTCCAACTGAGGCAGGTTGGAGAATGGTGCAGGCCAGGGGAGACAAAGGGGTTGGAACAAACTGCGTTCTCATGTTGAAACTCTACCCTCCTCCTCCCCTCTCTTTCAGTCATGGAGGGAAAGAGGCAGGCAGGGCCGTTGGTATTTTCCTGCGCCAAGCTCTGCACCCTGGCTCCATGCCACCCTATCAGCCCCCCCTCTCCCTCAAACCTTCCGAGGATGGGTGTGTCCAGGTGATTCAGGAAGAGCCTAGGGACTGCTTAAAGGAGCAGGGGAGTTACAGATGACACACACACACACCTGTAGTCATACACCTGTCCTTGTACAGTGTTTATCTAAGCTGTCCATGGACTATGTGTCAACAGTGTTCTATTCAGTGCAGGGGAGTTTTTTTAACAGTGATAAGAGTAGACCCTCACCCTTCCTCTAGTCCTCCAGGCTGAACTACAGTATCTGTCCTGCTGCACCCCAGATACAAGGCCTGTGTACATGTACTATCCACAATGCACTATGGGTGTGACTACACAGCACATAAAGGCTACGCTATTGGAATGACCACAGCACATGAAGGCTACGCTATAGGAATGACCACAGCACATAAAGGCTACGCTATAGGAATGACCACAGCACATGAAGGCTACGCTATAGGAATGACCACAGCACATAAAGGCTACGCTATAGGAATGACCACAGCACATGAAGGCTACGCTATAGGAATGACCACAGCACATAAAGGCTACGCTATTGGAATGACCACAGCACATGAAGGCTACGCTATAGGAATGACCACAGCACATAAAGGCTACGCTATAGGAATGACCACAGCACATGAAGGCTACGCTATAGGAATGACCACAGCACATAAAGGCTACGCTATAGGAATGACCACAGCACATAAAGGCTACGCTATAGGAATGACCACAGCACATGAAGGCTACGCTATAGGAATGACCACAGCACATAAAGGCTACGCTATAGGAATGACCACAGCACATGAAGGCTACGCTATAGGAATGACCACAGCACATAAAGGCTACGTTATAGGAATGACCACAGCACATGAAGGCTACGCTATAGGAATCACCACAGCACATGAAGGCTACGCTATAGGAATGACCACAGCACATAAAGGCTACGCTATAGGAATGACCACAGCACATGAAGGCTACGCTATAGGAATCACCACAGCACATGAAGGCTACGCTATAGGAATGACCACAGCACATAAAGGCTACGCTATAGGAATGACCACAGCACATGAAGGCTCCGCTATAGGAATGACCACAGCACATAAAGGCTACGCTATAGGAATGACCACAGCACATAAAGGCTGCGCTATAGGAATGACCACAGCACATAAAGGCTACGCTATAGGAATGACCACAGCACATAAAGGCTGCGCTATAGGAATGACCACAGGAATGTGTATAGTGTGAATGGGAGAATGTGTTGCTGTGTGTTTAGCGTATGACCGGGGAATTACCCAGCTACGTTCCCTGGCTAACGAGATTACAGTAATCTGGTCCTATCACTGGGCCTGTTTCAGCTGACAGCCTAAAACCACCCAAAAGGCCCCAATGAGTCACCAGCCCAACACAGGAGTCCATCTGTCTGCCTGTGCAATATACGAGAGAATATCTACACTGAGTGTGAAACATTTTAAGGACACCTGGGCTTTCCATTACATAGACTGACCAGGTGAATGCAGGTGAAAGCTATGATCCCTTAATGATGTCGCTTGTTAAATTCACTTCAATCAGTGTAGATGAAGGGGGGGAGACAGATTAAAGAAGGATTTTTAAGCCTTGAAACAATTGAGACATGGATTGTGTATGTGTGCAATTCAGAGGGTGAATGGGCAAGGTAAAATATTTAAGTGCCTTTGAACGGGGTATGGCAGTAGGTGCCAGGCGCACCGGTTTGTGTCAAGAACTGCAAAGCTGCTGGGTTTTTCATGCTCAACAGTTTCCCGTGTGTATCAAGAATTGTCTACCACCCAAAGGACATCCAGCCAACTTGACACAACTGTGGGAAGCATTGAAGTCAACATGGGCCAGCATCCCTGTGGAATGCTTTCAACACCTTGTAGAGTCCATGCCCCAACAAATTTAGACTGTTCTGAGGGCAAAATGAGGGGGGGGGGGGGGGGGGGGGGGTTGTACACTCAGTGTCCATGTGTCTCACATGGAAATATATATCAGAGAGAGAGAGAGAGAGAGAGAGAGAGAGAGAGAGAGAGAGAAAGAAGGATTGACAGAGAAAGACGACCACTGGGAGAGACAGAAAGATAACCTAAGCCATATTATAGACACAGGGAGAGATAGAGAACATGACAGACAGATAGTTAGAGGGCTACAGTACATGCTTCAGGAGGTCTAGAAACAAACATGGTTTGCTTTCCGGCACACTTGAAGCCATATGTGTTCTTTGTGAAATGTCCTTGAGCTGAGAGAGGGAGTTTGTCGGTCTGAAAACACAGAGACTGTCACACAGAAATTCACAGCCTCATGTTAGCAAACATACCAGTAGTCAGATACAAACAGTCAGGCAGGCAGTAGATCACACACCTTCCTGGAACAATGAGGTAGATGCATACCAGGACTTCTAGACTGAAACTCAATGGAAAAACCGCTGTCCTGCCAGGAAGCCACACACATCTACCTCTAAATCAGAACAGATCTTTCCTTCCAAAAAAAGGCATGTAAATAACACTGCAGCAGCAGGATAAAAGCAATCAGATTAAGACCCATATTAATTTCATTGATGTGATAAACCCTTGCTTATTAGCCCTAGCTCAGGCTTCTCATATGCTAATGTATAACCACAGAGGAGTCAGTGGGGAGCTTAGCACCAAAATACCTCCACTGGCTCCGGCCTCTCTCTGGTTGTCTAGACACTCAGGGATAATCCCCCACTCTGGGCCCCGAAAATAGAGATCTGTATAGGGGTCACTCTCCCTCTCCCTCAGTCTCTCCCTCTCCCTCCACCAGCATTGGGTTTCATCAGATCTGGAAGGACAAGAGGGGTGTACCCCATTCTAGTCTCTGTGTCTGTACAGTATGATACTATACACATCTCAGTGTATATTTAACAGAGGATAAAACAAATATTACAGCTGTTATTGTTTAATATAATAGCTATCATGTGTCTTGTATTATTAGACAGAGGGGAGAGGAACAGTAGGAGACAGACAGACCATGTTTGGGGTATGTGAAAGGAAGAGAGAGAGGGGAGAACAGAGCATGTGTGTCGGAGAAAGAAAGTTGTGATGAGGCAGATGTTCCATTGGCTTTCACGCTGTCTTTCCATTTAAGAAGAACACCAAAGCCATAACAATGAGAGCCACATGGAGACATACTCATACAGATAAATCAACACACATACATTTCTAGAATACTAAGACACTCGCTCTCTCTCACACACATTCAAGTACATGCGTGTGTACACACACACACACACACACACACACACACACACACACACACACACACACACACACACACACACACACACACACACACACACACACACACACACACACACCATACTCTTTCTCTGTAACACATCTCCACACACACAACCTTCTCTCACAAACCTCACATGTTTCTGCGCAGGGAGGCAAACACACCCCTACTACTGCACATCTGGCAGGGGACACAAGCCCCTCTTTGTGCTGGGGCTCTGGGAGTGTGCTCCCTGGTGGGTGAGGAGAGTAACACAATCGCTTCAGGGGACCAGCATCTTCTCCTTTCAGCATACACACTATAGACAGACAAGACACACACTGGGACCTATCACTTACACAACATACAGGGTACTAGGGCTATTTTGGTCATAGCGAACAAATGTGTTTGAGTTTATGTTGCAGATATCGCCTATTTAGTCGACCTACGTCAATCCCCCCTTTTCTCCTCTATCCATCCCGCTGTTTTTCTTCCTCCTGTTCTTCCACTCCTATTTATATCTGTGTGCTCTCTCTCTCTCTCTCTCTGTGCCCTAAAGCTGGACCCCGGCTCCTGCCCAACTCAACTGGACTGGAGATGAAAGCTGACTCACTCACACATCAACACACACGTGGCTGCACACACCCCTTATGCACACATACACACCCCTTATATGCACACACCCCTTATACACACATACACACCCCTTATATACACACACCTCTTATACACACACCCCTTATACACACACACCCTTTATACACACACACACCACAAACACCCCTTATACACACACACACACCACAAACACCCCTTATACACACACACACCAAACACCCCTTATACACACACACACCACAAACACCCCTTATACACACACACACACACACACACACACACACACACACACACACACACACACACACACACACACACACACACACACACACACACACACACACACACACCACAAACACCCCTTATACACACACACACACCACAAACACCCCTTACACACACACACACCACAAACACCCCTTATACACACACACACCACAAACGCCCCTTATACACACACACACCACAAACACCCCTTATACACACACACACACACCACAAACACCCCTTATACACACACACACAGCACAAACGCCCCTTATACACACACACACCACAAACACCCCTTACACACACACACACACACACACACACACACACACACACACACACCACAAACACCCCTTATACACACACACACACACACACACCACAAACACCCCTTACACACACACACACACACACACACACACACACACACACACACACACACACACACACACACACACACACACACCACAAACACCCCTTATACACACACACACCACAAACACCCCTTATACACACACACCACAAACACCCCTTACACACACACACACCACAAACACCCCTTACACACACACACACCACAAACACCCCTTACACACACACACCACAAACACCCCTTATACACACACACACACCACAAACACCCCTTATACACACACACACACACACACACACCACAAACACCCCTTACACACACACACACCACAAACACCCCTTACACACACACACACACCACAAACACCCCTTATACACACACACACACCACAAACGCCCCTTATACACACACACACCACAAACACCCCTTACACACACACACACACACACACACACCACAAACACCCCTTATACACACACACACACACACACACCACAAACACCCCTTACACACACACACACACACACACACACACACACACACACACACACACACACACACACACACACACACACACACACACACACACACACACCACAAACACCCCTTATACACACACACACCACAAACACCCCTTACACACACACCACAAACACCCCTTACACACACACCACAAACACCCCTTACACACACACACACACACACACCAAACACCCCTTACACACACACACCACAAACACCCCTTATACACACACACACACCACAAACACCCCTTACACACACACACACACACACACACACACCACAAACACCCCTTATACACACACACACACACCACAAACACCCCTTATACACACACACCACAAACACCCCTTATACACACACACCACAAACACCCCTTACACACACACCACAAACACCCCTTACACACACACACACACACCACAAACACCCCTTATACACACACACACCACAAACACCCCTTATACACACACCGCTTACACACACACACAAATAAAGAACCTATGGATGCAGACATACACACATATGCAAGTACACATACATGAATGTATGCTTACATACATAAGTAGCCTAGGCTACCCATTAATGCACACACATATCCATTCAGTATAGATGACGAATGTTATGTACTTCAATCAGTGTCTTGATCTATAAATGTCTTGATTTTTGAGTGACACACTCAAATCCATACACTCTAGCCAGGTCTGTTTGTGCTGTAGCTAACTGCAAATGGCCTGACAACAAACATAACAGAGCAGTTGGCTAAAAAAAGATCTACGTTACATTACAGTCAAACTCTCCCAGTGACTCCCATATAGCCCACACTATCCTAGACACCAGTGACAGCCCAGAGTGACATACACACACTTATAGCTCATAGCACTGAGGGCAGATAACTGCAATCCCAACTATAAACAGACGTGCTGACGCACCTGACTAATGCCTATAGATACATGTACAGACACCATGGCATTTCACAGCTGGCTGGACATACTGCTTATTTTGGACAGACTCACAGACATGCTCAGTAAACATATAGAATCGTCAAGAGAGATTGAGTGTGTATTGCACCAGTAATGGGAAACATTGTTGGACATACGAACCTGCACCCGTCAACACTGCTAAATGCATTGGCACATAGGCTACCCTGAGGGCCATTGACTACTTAATATAAGCTCAGCAAACAATGAAGTTTAAAGTAGAATAATCTTTTAACAGTGACAGACCTTGAAGAATCACATGATACTATGATGCAGAATCTTCCCATATCTTATTGCCATCTAGAGGCCACCTCTGACACTCTGCACCTTGTCTGTCTGGGTCAGAGAATAAGAGGGATATACTATTTTGATATATGTCCCATTTATCCAACTACAGTCCTCTATCTCTATGGTCTAAGCATACTACACTGATAGAAAGACAAATATAGGGGATCAAAAAGTGGAATTATCCACAACTAGACTTATTCAAAATGTGTGCATAATCTCCAAACAACACTGACAAAGGAAAATAGTCTAAAACCAGTTTATTTCAGTGTAAAAATTAACTGTTACAGAGTCTGTGTAGCGGTCCATTAATCCAGAAAATATATGATAAACACACGGTTTCTGTGTGTAGTTCATATGAAGAGACGGCAGTGGAAAATGACACATAGCGATAGAGCTTCATTCAGACAGAAATCGCAGTAAAATTAAACACCAGCCTTCAGTTTAGAGCTGAACACAAATGTATGACAGATAATGTGAGAAGTCTGGTTCAGAGTGAACTCTCTCTTTTATAACGTGTATCACATTTATAGATCTGTCTTACATCACTCTACAAAGTGATCAGGAACAATCTCCACTGACAGTGACCTTGGTTTGCAGTTAATCATGTCATGAACCTAAAAAGAACAGGTAAGACTGTCAGACTCATAGCCTAGTTGCTCCAGAGAGGTGTGCAAAGAATGACATACATTCAGGTTAGCTTCCTGAGCTAACATAAATCACCAACACATAACCTCTACTGACCTCACCCCACCTCCTCCTTCACACACATTTTCACCTTTCTATTACACATTTTTTTAATTTTCTTGGTCATTCCCTCTCCCTCCACCTTTATCTTGACCTTCTTCTTCTCCTCCTCCTGTTTCAGACAGTGTGTTTCTTTCAGCTTCTGGAACTTCTTCAGGTCAGAACAGAACAACACCTGAGAGAGTGACAGTCAAGCTCCATTGACATCAATGCATGATTTATTGAAAGTTCAAGTTTCCTGTGTCTCAAGTTGGATGGATGGATAGATTAGAGAAAGAGAGTGAGCAGAGAGAGGAAGTGAACAGATGAGTGGATGGATTCTGACCACCAGTTATTTTTCTCACCGAGTGTGCCCAACCAGCATACGGACCCCATAGCTGCCTGAAGAAGTCCCCTGTGCAGATACAAAATCAGTCAATTAGTGATTGGTAATATTCAGAAGGACACTGTTAAAGCCTGTTAAACACATCCTTGTACTGTGAATCCTCACCTATTTGACGGTGGACCTTGTCTGTGAGGCTCTTCTGCCCATTGCCCGCCGCACAACTGTAGTCTCGTTTTGCGATTTGCCACACGTGTGTATCCACAGGCACAACACAGGCCTTTTCCAGAGACATCAGACACACACAGTCTGCCACCTACAAGGGGAACCCAGGTAACACTTTCTATGCCTGTGTATAATACATGTATAGTCAACCTGGTCTCAGAGCATTTAGTATTATTCTGTACGCAAATCCGAGACACTTCATTTAGTATGATACGTTAAGTTTCATATGGAATGTATTAATTTGTGGATGTGAATCACTCATTTCGTATATGTTACAAATTACAAATCGTATTATGTTACAGATTTGCAAAACGGACAATATGTTAAGAATTTGAAAAACGTACAATATGTTGTGAATTTGCAAAATGTATGATATGTTACGAATTCTAGCTAGGTGGTTAGCGTTAGCGAGCTGGCTAAAGTTAGCTAGGCTAAGGGTTAGGGTTAAGTTTAAGAGTTAGGTTAAAGGGTTAAGGTTAGGGGAAGGTTTAGCTAACATGCTATGTACTGTCGGTGCAAATTAGCTAAAAAGTAATAAGCTGTTGAAAAGTTGCTAATTAGATACAATTCTAGAGCTGTCCATGATGAGATTCAAACTTGCAACCTTTGGGTTGCTAGACGTTCGCTATACATCCACCCCTACCAACCACCCTAAGTAACTATCCGTCTAATGTAACCATACCAAACGTAATATATCATACACATTTGAGTGTCCCGGATTTACATTTACTATGTTAGGTCTACATTTACTATGTTATGCACTCTTAATTGTCCTGATGGGTTGAGGCATACCTTGGGGCCTACCCCGGGGAGGGTGCGCAGTGCGTCACGTGCCTGCAGGTAGGGGGCACTGCGGAGCCCCTGGAGCCAATGGGGCCCACCGTGAGAGTCCAGGATCTGTCTGGCACTCTGCTGCAGGAACCTGGCCCTGTACCCAAACCCCAGGTCCCTCAGACGAGCCTCCACACTGTTGTCTGTCAATCAGAGGACAGAGGACATGTCAGAGCCCAAAACATTTGAAAAAACGAAGGATTTGAAAGAGAGAGATAGACAGATGTCAGACAATCAGCCAGAGTAGTGTTGGTGGTAGTGGAGGTGGAACCTGCGAGTGCATGCAGGGAGGGGAAGTCGTGGTAGCTGGTCTGGTCCAGCTGACACAGAGGGGTGCCCAAGGACTGGCACAGCCTCTCCACCATGCCCTGGATACGAGAGATGTGGTTGTTAGAGGTGCAGATGAAGGAGAACAGGCACTCTGTGGGGTCCTGACGCAGCATACGCACACCTGGGGGAGAGACAGAACACACACACTGTAAAGTATGAAACGCACATGCACGCACCCGCACACACGGAAGAGACATAATAGATACAGACACAGTATTACAAACACAGACCAACTTACCTGTGAAGATCTTGGCAATGCTGTTAAAGTGTGGGTCGGCTGCTCCCCAATCTCTGTACAGATCCCCCAGCTTCACCTTCAGCTGGAAATAATCATTTAGCAGCTCTTCCTCCTTTCTGTCTGGGTCAGGGGTCACAGCCACTGGCTCCCCCTCTTCTTCCTCCTTCACCTCTATCACTCCCTTGGATCTTTTCCCTGACCCCTGGAGCAGGGAACCTGCACTCCGCTTCCTCCCATCCCCTCCTATGGTGTTGGGGCTATTGTATGTGTGGTACCATAGTGTGTCGTCTGTCTGGGTGAGAGTCCACACTCGTCCCCCCATCACTCCGGTCCAGTGGCCATCCCCTGTCTCTCGCCAGCTTGCAGGGAAAAGGGGGGAGGGACGACAGAGGGTTAGGATAAATGGTTTGAGAGGTAGTGAGTGGATTAGAGATCATTTCAATACTTGCTAATGCCTTTGGCAGAGCCCTGGGTCATGTAACATATGGCCTGCCATTGCTCTATAGAATCAGCGAAGCAGTGGTCAAAGGAACTCACCGGAAGCTCTGTCCGCAGCCTAGTGTGAGGTCCAAACGGAGCTCTGATCGTGAGCAGGCCAGGGAGCGCCATGACTTGGTCCCCGCCGACAGCAATGCATGCTGGGACATAGTGCTGGATCACTCACCACATACTGTAGTATAAGAGATATTACATTTACATTTAAGTCATTTAGCAGACGCTCTTATCCAGAGCGACTTACAAATTGGTGCATTCACCTTATGATATCCAGTGGAACAACCACTTTACAATAGTGCATCTAAAATATCTGATGAGATGAACAGTGGAGTATATCTGATGAGATGGATAGTGGAGGCCATGAACTCTTCGAAATAAGGGTTCTTCGCCTGTTCCCATAGGAGAACTATTCTCCTATGGGAAGAGCTGAAGAACCCTTTTAGGTCATAGACGGCACCTTTTTTTCTAAGAGTGTAGCAACAAAATAAAAATAAAAGTTATTTGTCACACTTTGTAAACAACAAACTAACAGTGAAAGGCTTACTCACAGGCCCTTCCCAACAATGCAGAGAAAAATGATAAATAATAGAATAAATACACAATGAGTAAGGATAACTTGGCTATATACACGGGGTAGCAGTACCGAGTCCATGTGCAGGGGAACGAGGTAATTGAGGTAGATACATATAGAGTGACTAGGCAACAGGACAGATAATAAACTGTAGCAGCAGAGTATGTGATGAGCCAAAAGAGTTTGTGCAAAAAGGGTCAATGCAGATAGTTAAACAGTTAACCAATAGCTACCTGGACTAAATATTTAGCAGTTTTATGGCTTGGGGGTAGAAGTTGTTCAGGGTCCTGTTGGTTCTAGACTTGGTGCATTGGTATCGGTTGTCGTGCAGTAGCAGAGAGAACAGTCTATGACTTGGGTCATCCTCTGACACCGCCTGGTATAGAGGTCCTGGATGGCAGGGAGCTCTGCCCCAGTACAGGGTCATACGCACTACTCTCTGTAGCTCCTTGTGGTCCAATGCCAAGCAGTTGCCATACCAAGTGGTGATGCAGCCAGTCAAGATGCTCTCGATAGTGCAGCTGTAGAACTTTGAAGATCTAAAATTCCATGCCGAATCTTTTTAGCCTCCTGAGGGGGAAGAGGATTTGTCGTGCCTTCTTTACAACTGTGTTGGTGTGTGTGGACGATGAAAATTCCTTAGTGATGTGGACACCGAGGAACTTGAAGCTCTCGACCAGCTCCACTACAGATGAGTCGATGTGGATGGGTGCGTGCTCGGCCCTCCGTTTCCTGTAGTCCACGATCAGCTCCTTTGTCTTGCTGACAGTGAGGGAGAGGTTGTTGTCCTGGCACCACACTGCCAGGTCACTGACCTCCTCCCTATAGGCTGTCTCATTGTCAGTGGTGATCAAGCCAACCACCGTTTGTTGTCAGCAAACTTAATGATCGTGCATGGCCACGCAGTCATGGGTGAACAGAGAGTACAGGAGGGGACTAAGCATGCACCCTTGCAGGGCCCCCTGTGTTGAGGGTTAGCATGGCGGATGTGTGTTGTCTACCATCACCACCTGGGGGGCGGCCTGTCAGGAAGTCCAGGACCCAGTTGAAGAGGGAAGTGTTCTGTCCCAGAGCTTGGAGGGCACTATGGTGTTGAACACTGAGCTGTAGTCAATGAACAGCATTCTCACCTAGGTGTTCTTTTTGTCCAGGTGGGAAAGGGCAGTGTGGAGTGCAATAGAGATTGCGTAATCTGTGGATCTGTTGGTACGGTATGCGAATTGGAATGGGTCCAGGGTGTCTGGGATGGCAATGGTGTTGATGTGAGCCACGACCAGCCTTTCAAAGCACTTCATGGTTACAGATTTGAATGCTACGGGGTGATAGTCATTTAGACAGGTTACCTTGGCGTTCTTGGGCACAGGGACTATGGTGGTCTGCTTGAAACATGTAGGTATTACAAACTGGGTCAGGGAGAGGTTGAAAATGTCAGTGAAAACAATTGACAGCTGGTCAGCGCATGCTCTGAGTAAGCGTCCTGGTAATCTGTCTGGCCTCGTGGCCTTGTGAATGTTAACCTGTTTAAAGGTCTTACTCACATTGGCTAAGGAGAGCAAGATCACAGAGTCATCCAGAACAGCTGGTGCTCTCATGCATGGTTCAGTGTTGCTTGCCTCGACGCGAGCATAGAAGAAATGTAGCTCGTCTGGTAGGCTCGCGTCACTGGGCAGCTTGCGGCTGGGTTTCCCTGCCACATCTGATGAGTGTCAGAGCTGGCGTAGTAGATTCGATCTTAGTCCTGTATTGACGTTTTGACTGTTTGATAGCTTGTCAGTCGTAGCAGGATTTCTTATAAGCGTCCAGACTAGTATCTCACTCCTTGAAAGCGGTAGCTCTAGCCTTTAGCTCAGTGCGGGTGTTGCCTGTAATCCATGGCTTCTGGTTGGGATATGTACGTACAGTCACTGTGGGGACGATGTCATCAATTAACTTATTAATGAAGCCGGTGACTGATGTGGTATACTCCTCAATGTTATCGGATGAATCCCGGAAGATATTCCAGTCTGTGCTAGCGAAACAGTCCTGTAGCTTAGCATCCATTTCATTGGACCCCTTCCGTATTGAGCGCGTTACTGGTAATTACTGTTCGAGTTTTTGCTTGTAAGCAGGAATCAGGATGATAGAGTTATGGTCAGATTTGCCAAATGGAGGGCGAGGGAAAGCTTTATAAGCCAATGCATTTCTGTGTGTGGAGTAAAGGTGATCTAGAGTTTTTTCGCCTCTAGTTGCACAGGTGACATGCTGGTAAAAATGAGGAAAGACACATTTCAGTTTTCCTGCATTAAAATCACTGGCCACTAGGAGTGCCGCCTCTGGATGTACATTTTCTTGTTTGCTTATGGCCCTATATAGCTCGTTGAGTGCGGTCTTACTGCCAGCTTTGGTTTGTGGTGGTAAATAGAAAGCTACAAAAACTATAGATGAAAACTCTTGGTAAATAGTATGGTCTGCAGCTTATCATGAGGTATTCTAAGGTGAGTAAAACCTCAAGACTTCCATAACATTAGAGATCGCGCACCAGCTGTTGTTAACAAAGGGACACACACCTCCCCCTTAACCGAAGCTGCCATTCAGTCTTGACGATGCATAGAAAAAACAGCTAGGTGTGTCCATGTCCTTATTCAGCCACAACTCCCTACAGTCCTTCAGGTCTTGTTGATAGGATAGTCTTGAACTGAGCTCGTCAGTTGGTTCTCTAGTGATTGTAGCTACGTTCGCCAATATAACAGAGGACAGAGGCTAATTATTTACTCACCAACATAGTCTTGTCACGTCAATGATAGAGAAATCACAAGAGAACCATCTTTGACTCAATGCATACAAAGTGCACACCACCATCATCAGTTTTCCGTACAATAAAAACAGTGTAGTGAAGATCAGAATGAATCTTGGATTGGCCACTGTGGGTGAAAATACAGCACTTGAAGAAAGAGGAAAATCAGACTATATGTATAATTATTTAACTACAGGTACCATAGATGTGAGTGAAATAGCTGTAAGTAGCAGTAGAAGTATTGTTATCCATTAGTTTACTCCAATTGGGGTAGGGATGTCAAGTTAGAGGGAAAAAAAGTATATAGAAAAAAATAAAAATACATTATGCAAACAATTAAATTGGTAGAACCTACAATCTGCAACATTAAAGCTTATCTACCCCCCCCCCCCAAAAAAAAATAAAAAAAATAAACAACCTAAATCAAAATACAGGTGGGTTATTATAAAGATTGTGGACACATTGCAGACACTAATCAGTTAGTCATGTATCTGATTGATGCTGGTAAGAATTCATCTGTCAGTAACTTTAGCTAATTAACGTTTTTTTTCACTTTTTTTTTTCACCTTTATTTAACCAGGTAGGCCAGTTGAGAATAAGTTCTCATTTACAACTGCGACCTGGCCAAGATAAAGCAAAGCAGTGTGACACAAACAACAACACAGAGTTACACATGGAATAAACAAATTAACAGTCAATAATACAATAGAAAAAATCTATATACAGTGTGTGCAAATGAGGTAAGATTAAGTAGGTGAGTCTATCAATAGGCCGCAGTAGCGAACTAATTACAATTTACCAATTAACACTGGAGTGATAGATGTGCAGAAGATGAATGTGCAAGTAGAGATACTGGGGTGCAAAGGAGAAAAAAACAAAAACAATATGAGGATGAGGTAGTTGGATGGGCTATTTACAGATGGGCTATGTACAGGTGTAATGATCTGTGAGCTGCTCTGACAGCTGATGCTTAAAGTTAGTGAGGGAGATATGAGTCTCCAGCTTCAGTGATTTTTGCAATTCGTTCCAGTCATCGGCAGCAGAGAACTGGAAGGAAAGGCAGCCAAACTAGGAATTGGCTTTGGGGGTGACCAGTAAAATATACCTGCTGAAGAGCGTGCTACAGATAGGTGCTGTTATGGTGACCAGTGAGCTGTGATAAGGCGGGCTTTACCTAGCAAAGACTTAAATATGACCTTGAGCCAGTGGGTTTGGGGACGAATATGGAGCGAGGGCCAGCCAACAAGAGCATACAGGTCGCAGTGGTGGGTAGTATATGGGGCTTTGGTGACAAAACGGGTGGCACTGTGAGAGATTGCATCCAATTGGCTGAGTAGTGTTGGAGGCTATTTTGTAAATGACGTCGCCAAAGTCAAGGATCGGTAGGATGGTCAGTTTTACGAGGGTATGTTTGGCAGCATGAGTGAAGGATGCTTTGTTGTGAAATTGGAAGCTAATTCTAGATTTAATTTTGGATTGGAGATGATTGATGTGAGTCTGGAAGGAGAGTTTACAGTCTAACCAGACACCTAGGTATTTGTAGTTGTTCACATATTCTAAGTCAGAACCGTCCAGAGTAGTGATGCTGGACGGGCGGGTAGGTGCGGGCAACGATCGGTTGAATAGCATGCATTTAGTTTTATTTGCATTTAAGAGCAGTTGGAGGCCACGGAAGGAAAGTTGTATGGCATTGAAGCTCGTCTGGAGGTTAGTTAACACAGTGTCCAAACAAGGGCCAGAAGTATACAGAATGGTGTCGTCTGCGTAGAGGTGGATCAGAGAATCACCAGCAGCAAGTGCCTGTATTCATCATTGATGAATACAGAGAAAAGAGTTGGCCTGAGAATTGAACCCTGTGGCACCCCCATAGAGACTGCCAGAGGTCCAGACAACAGGCCCTCCGATTTGACACACTGAACTCCGTCTGAGAAGTAGTTGGTGAAACAGGCGAGGCAGTCATTTGAGAAACCAAGGCTGTTGAGTCTGCCGATACGAATGTGGTGATTGACAGAGTCGAAAGCCTTGGCCAGGTCGACGAATAAGGCTGCACAGTATTGTCTTTTATCGATGGCGGTTATGATATCGTTTAGGACCTTGAGCGTGGCTGAGATACACCCATGACCAACTAGGAAACCAGATTGCATAGCGGAGAAGGTACGGTATGATTCGAAATGGTCGGTGATCTGTTTGTTAACTTGGCTTTCGAAGTCCTTAGAAAGGCAGGGTAGGATAGATATAGGTCTGTAACAGTTTGGGTCTATAGTGTCTCCCCCTTTGAAGAGGGGGATGACCGTGGCAGCTTTCCAATCTTTGGGGATCTCAGATGATACGAAAGAGAGGTTGAACAGGCTAGTAATAGGGGTTGCAACAATTGCAGTGGATAGCTTTAGAAAGAGTGGGTCCAGATTGTCTAGCCCAGCTGATTTGTAGGGGTCCAGATTTTGCAACTCTTTCAGAACATCAGCTATCCGGATTTGGGTGAAAGAGAAATGGGGGAAGCTTGGGCAAGTTGCTGTGGGGGGTGCAGGGCTGAAGAACCGGGGTTGCCTTTGCTTTCCTAACTGCTTGTGTATACTGGTTCCTACCTTCCCTGAAAAGTTGCGTATCGCGGGGGCTATTCGATGCTAATGCGGTACGCCACTGGTCAAGGGCAGTCAGGCCTGGAGTGAACCAAGGGCTATATCTGTTCCTGGTTTTACATTTTTATGAATGGGGCATGCTTATTTAAGATGAGGAAAGCACTTTTAAAGAATAACCAGGCATCCTCTACTGATGGAATGAGGTCAATATCCTTCCAGGATACCCGGGCCAGGTCGATTAGAAAGGCCTGCTCGCTGAAGTGTTTTAGAGAGCGTTTGACAGTGATGAGGGGTGGTCGTTTGACTGCAGACCCCATTATGGACGCAGGCAATGAGGCAGTGATCGCTGAGATCCTGGTTGAAGACAGCAGAGGTATATTTAGAGGGCAGGTTGGTCAGGATGATATTTATGAGGGTGCCTGTGTTTACGGATTTAGGGTTGTACCTGGTCGGTTCAATGATCATTTGTGTGAGATTGAGGGCATCTAGCTTAGATTGTTGGACGGCCGGGGTGTTAAGCATGTCCCAGTTTAGGTCACCAAACAGTACGAGCTCTTAAGATATATGGGGGGCAATCAATTCACATATGGTGTCCAGGGCACAGCTGAGGGCTGAAGGTGGTCTATAACAAGAGCAACGGTGAGAGACTTGTTTCTGGAAAGGTTTATTTTAGAAGTAGAAGCTTGAATTGCAGGTTCTCTCTGCAGTAGATTACAACTCCGCTCCTTTGGCAGTTCTATCTGGTCGGAAAATGTTATAGTTAGGGATAGAAATTTCAGATTTTTGGTGGCCTTCCTAAACCAGGATTCAGACACGGCTAGGACAACCGGGTTGGCAGAGTGTGCTAAAGCAGTGAATAAAACAAACTTAGGGAGGCTAGCAATTTGTGAAATAAAGATTGCTAACGTTAGTGGAATAACGTATTGTAATGAAACAGGCAGGCAGCAGGCCTCGAACCCTCGACCTTCTAGCCCGAAGTCCAGCGTGCTATCGTCTGTGCCCCAAAAGCATGCTCGTGCGGCAGAGTCGATATCCGCGTTTATAAACCCAGGGTCGTTACAGCATACTGATTACTTCGGCTCTTGCTCTGGTAATAATTAGTTAAGATAGTATTTAGCTAGCTAGTCTACAGGCTATTAATTAGGTTAGCTCCACATGCCATGAGTCACCTCAAAATCATAGTACAGTAGCTAACATATTACGCAAATCTAAGTTAAAACCAGTTTGTCAGTACAAGAAGTTATAGCTTCAAAATCTTACTTTGAGAGCAGATGTTTACACGTATCTTCACACCCTGGATATGTGTGGGCCTATAATGACTTTCCCGGTGTTTGACTGTTGAGAATGGAAAAGAAATATTACGCGGAGTGACCTAACCTCTTTGACTAACATAATATATTTGTCACTTCGTTCTTACATTAACAGCCAATTTGACTTCCTAGTTAATATTTCTAACATTATTCTGCGTATTAATGATTTTTTTTTTGGGGAATTACTCAAACTTTAATTCATTCGTCTACTGTCTGATGCAACCAACCAACACATTTGTGAAACCCCTCTCCACTCTTCGGGAGCCTCCTGATATCAACACAACCAACGATTGGCTCGTTGAGAGAGCATAATATAACGCCTGCAACAAACACCATTCATGATTGGTCCAAAAGACGCGACATGATTGGTTCATATGACTGTCCTTTCATTCTTTCCGTGATTAGGAAGTACACCCGCCCCTCCAGACAAATTATTTTTTGCAACGTGTTTGGCTGGTGTAAATTGTAAAAGATGGCGGATCCGTTGACGCTATTCACTTCTATCGGGCTAAGTGAGCAGAAAGCGAAGGAGACTTTGAAAAATGATGCCTTATGTTCTGCCCTAAAGGATGCTATTGCACAGGTATGACTTCAGAGATTGGTAAAAGTATGAAATCTTGGCAGCTCGGGCATATATGACAGTATTATAAACCATCTATCGTTAGCTTTTTTAGTAACGTTAGTCATTTCACTGACTCTTTTTGGCTGTGGCATTTATTTCAGTCAGACAAGTTCATACTTTGATATGAGTCTGAGTGAATACATTCATTCAAACGTATTATTGACAAATCAAGAATAATAGTGAAAGAAAAGACCTGATAGTTCACTGTAAATTTTCACATGCACATGTTATAGGCCTGCCCCTTTGAATTTTCTTTGGAGTCCTCTTTCTAGTGTACCCTGTCATTAGAACTCATCTTACCCTGACTTGACCAGCTAAAAATAACCCAGATCTCCACTGTACCTCACTTGTTCTTGAAAGTAGCAATCCAGACTTCAATTGACAGTTTTCCTGTCCATCTCCAGGTCTAGTCTACTCTGGGACTTGGTATTGGCCCAACACTGGTTTCAATAGTGTTAAGTGGTGTCAACATTTGTAACACTGTCTATTTATTCCAACTGGTTGATTTCCACAGGCCCAGCGGGTGCTTGGGGTGGCAGGAGTGGACAAAGCGACAGGGACCCTCCTGTACACAATGGCCTCTCGTCTTCGAGACCCCAAACGCCTGGGCTTCCTCACAGATCACATCGCTCAACGCAAGATCTGTACAGAGCTGCAACTGGCAGGTAGACACACACAAACACACGTTTCCTGACATCACTGATTAATGTAGTTGACTGTATGTGTAACCGATGTGAAATTACTAGTAAGTTAGCGGTGGTGCGCGCTAATAGCATTTCAATCAGTGACATCACTCGCTCTGAGACTTGAAGTAGGGTTTCCCCTTGCGTTGCAAGGGCTGCGGCTTTTGTGGCGCGATGGGTAACGATGCTTCGTGGGGTGTCAGTTGTTGATGTGTGCAAGGGTCCCTGGTTCGAGCCCAGGTTGGGGCGAAGAGAGGGACGGAACCTACACTGTTACATATGTCATCAGCATTTTGTCTCGTGACCATTCCTCTCTCTCTCTTTCGCTTTCTCTCTGTGTGTGTGTGTGTGTGTGTGTGTGTGTGTGTGTGTGTGTGTGTGTGTGTGTGTGTGTGTGACATTTGGGGTGAACTATCCATAATGTGTCAGACTGTTTAACCATGCTCCTCTCGCCTCTCTAGCTGCTTTGGAGTTTGTGAAGAGCCATCCCCAGGACCCTATCAACCAGCAGGAGTTTGAGTCTTTGTGTGGAGTGGGAGTGGTTATAACACCAGAGCAGATAGAAGACAAGGTGAGGACTTGAGCTTATTTTGACCTGGGAAAACGTCTGGCTTTAGCCCTAACTAGAGGGCCCAGCGATTTCCTGTTTACCCGTAATGCTGTAAACATAGTCTCTGTCCAGTGATGATGATTATTAACAGTTGCTAGGTAGTGTGAGGGGTTTGACTAACAGTGGTATGTTACAGGTGGAAAAAGTGATCAAGAAGCACAAAGACCAGCTGTTGCAGGAGAGGTACCGTTTTAACATGGGACTGCTCATGGGTAAGAATACAGCCCTGATAGAATATTGATTACCTCCTCTGGGACTGGAGGAAATTAATATCTGTGTCGGTAAGGAGGAGAGGATGTGAGTCTCATTGAGAGTGCCTCTGTCTTCACAGGTGAGGCTCGTGGTGGCCTGATGTGGGCTGATGGGAAGATGATCAAAAACGAGGTGGACATGCAGGTGTGTGTAGCAATACATTTATGTTTGTCCCCTGAAGGCATTGTGTATATCAACATAGATATACTGTACCTCAGCTGTGTGCTTATATTGTGACCCTGTGTTCAATCCTGACCCCATTCCCTCTCAGGTCCTCCATCTCCTGGGCCCAAAGACAGAGGCTGACCTGGAGAAGAAACCCAAGGTAACATTTCACACAGCTCAACATGGCTGTCTATAAAAAATATAAAAAAATGCAATCATATTTCACACGCAAAAGCGCAGATAATTTTACTAATCCATTATGTGACTGCATAATCGCATACAATTTACTAAATGAATAAGTTCTCTATGTGCAGGCTCAGAAGGCTAAGGCTCCAGATGGTGAGGTGAAGGTGAAGGAGGAGCTCACTATGAATGGTAATGATCTGGGGACTCCACATAAAGCTGCTGTGGGTTAAGTGGTCACCCTGTTACAGGGGTGTTGACATACTTTTGTGTGTGTGTAGGGGAGTTAAAGATTGAGGGCAGAACGCTGATGGATGAGCTGAGAGGAGTGGCCTTGAATTTCCACAAACCAGGTGAGATGAAGAGCCACTTCATCCATGACCAATTTAAGTATACTAGCTTGTAACCCCTGACCTCTGACCTGTTTCTCCAGGAGAGAACTATAAAACAGAGGGCTATGTGGTCACTCCTAAAACCATGGACCTGTTGAAGCAGCATCTGGAGTTCACTGGAGGACAGGTATGGAGACAAGGCAATGTCACAGGTGGGATGACCAGAATGCATTTAAGGTTCATACTGCCTGCAGGTGGAACTGTTGATCACTCACTAATTGATCTCTCTCTTGGTTTTTATCTCGCCTGTCTATATTACTGTAGATTCGCACTCGTTTCCCTCCAGAGCCCAACGGTATTCTTCACATTGGTCACGCCAAAGCCATCAACTTTAATTTTGGCTATGCTAAGGTATGACCCTGACACACACTCCACCCACCAGCACCACACTCTTGACCACTACCAGAAGGCTAAGTATAGCTCAGGCTACGTTTAGCTTATTGGTAAAGGCTAAGGCTTGATTTCATATGGGGTACTTGACAGAACCCTGACAATAACACAGTATCATAATTGTGTGTTGTCCTCTTTTCCTCTCGCCTTGTCCTCTCTCCCTCCTCAGGCTAACGATGGGATCTGCTACTTGAGGTATGATGACACTAACCCAGAAAAGGAAGAGGAGAAGTACTTCACTGCCATCAAAGACATGGTGGAGTGGCTAGGTGAGTGTCCGCTGTACAATGTTACCCTAACATCACAACAACACTGGCAAAGCATCCAGAGAACGGTTTTGTAATGACTGGTAATGACATGCCATAGTCAACCATAACACATTGCAACATCTGTATGTGTGTGTCTCAGGTTATAAGCCTTATGAAATCACTCACGCCTCCGACAACTTCCAGAGACTTTACGACCTGGCAGTGGACCTCATCCGTAGGTGGGTGACGCTATCTGTGTTTCTCTTTATTCTCATATGTGTGGAACAATTTGCATGTGTGTGTCTGTGTGTTTGCTCATCTCTCTAGGGGCCATGCCTACGTGTGTCACCAGCGGGGGGAGGAGCTGAAGGGTCACAACCCGCCCCCGTCGCCATGGCGAGAGCGTCCTGCTGAGGAGTCATTGGTGCTGTTTGACAGGATGAGGCGGGGCCTGTTCGCTGAGGGAGAGGCCACACTCAGGATGAAGATAGTGATGGAGGACGGCAAGATGGACCCCGTGGCCTACAGGATCAAATACACAGCCCACCATCGCACTGGGGACGCATGGTAATACACACACACACCACAGTGTTTCTTCTAACAGTTCATTATACTCATCACAGTTCTACCCCCTCCTGCCTTTCCTCTTCACAGGTGTATCTATCCTACCTATGACTACACCCACTGTCTGTGTGACTCTATTGAAAACATCACACACTCACTCTGCACCAAGGAGTTCCAGGCCAGGTATGCTGTGTTGTAGTTGTTTCTGGGTCAACTTTTCTTTAAGTTGTTGGTTCTTTAGAACCTTTGATAATCTTAATATGCTTGTGTGTCCTTCAGGCGGTCATCGTATTTCTGGCTGTGTAATGCTCTGGACGTGTACTGCCCTGTGCAGTGGGAATATGGCCGTCTGAACCTCACCTACACCGTGGTCTCCAAGAGGAAGATCATCAAACTGGTGGAGGAAGGAACTGTCAGGTCAGCATTATACACACGTATGGAAGCCCTGTTTAAGGCAAAACTATTTGTTTCTATGGCCAAACTGTAGGCTTGGGCAATACACTGTATACCGGGGTATTTTGAAACGGTATGATCCAGCTCAGGGCTCCAGCTATGCATTTGGTTTGCTAAGTTGCTAGCTAAGTGGCTAGTTGTCAAGATCAAGCTTCTTGGTTACGGCAGAGACAGTAAATCACCTCCTGGATCACGATCCCTGTTGCTTAAATTGTTTTGTGTTTTTGTTGTTATAGCACCTTGTGTGCACATTCGGTAATAGTGTACGATGGTATCAAAATCTGGATTTCTCCCAACCAAACTATTTGTTTCCAGAGCCAAACTACATTATTTGTGCCAAAGTAACTGTGTGTGTGTGTGTGTGTGTGTGTGTGTGTGTGTGTGAGACTTCCACTGACGGTTTGTGTTTCGCAGGGACTGGGACGACCCTCGTCTCTTCACTCTGACTGCTCTGAGGAGGAGGGGCTTCCCATCTGAGGCCATCAACAACTTCTGTGCAAAGGTATGAGAGAGGGATAGGGAGATGGTGGAGTAAGCAATACTATTGTTTGAATGTTTTATTCCATCTTGCCAGGTGGGAGTGACTGTTGCCCAGGCAACGATGGAGCCCCACATGTTAGAGTCATGTGTGAGGGATGTGCTGAATGACCACGCCCCCCGAGCCATGGCTGTCCTGGAGCCCCTCAAAGTCACCATCACCAATCTGCCTGAGGGCATACGGGTATGTCAACACTCACACAATCACTTTTGCTTCAAGGATTAGTGCGAATGCGAACCATTTATTTATCTTCTCTCCTAGAATGATGTCCGTGTGCCTGACTTCCCAGCCAATGAGTTCATGGGCAGCCATGTTGTTCCATTTACACGCACCATCTTCATCGAGCAGAGTGACTTTAGAGAGGTAGGTGACAAGTTGTGTGGGTCTTAGTGCGCATGCTTTCAATACAAGGTCTGTGTACTTTGTAAGTGTGGGTGTTAACCTTGCTGCTCTCTCTCACACAATCTCCCTCTGCAGGTGATGGAGAAGGGCTACAAGCGTCTGACCCCAGATCAGCCAGTAGGCCTGAGGCATGCTGGCTATGTCATCTCTGTACAGAAGGTCATCAAGGTGAGATGCTTCTCTCAGATTGAAAGACTATAAAGAACCATGTTAAGACTATGAACCTACAAACATGCCTGTTTGTCCTGGCAGGATGTTAGTCCTCTTTCTGTCCCCTACACCGTCTGTCTTCTCCTTTTCCCCTCATTCTCTCACTTTGCTATTATCTTCCGCTTTCTTACTGTTTCTCTCTCGCTCTCCATCTCTCTCAGGACGCCCAGGGCAGGGTGGTGGAGTTGGAGGTGCATTGCTGTACTTCCCATGAGGCTGCAGAGAAACCTAAGGCCTTCATCCACTGGGTCAGCGAGCCCCAGAAGTGTGAAATCCGTCTCTACGAAAGACTGTGAGTCACTGAAAAGGCTTTGCGTGTGTCTGTGAGAGAGACACACGTCTGTAAATACATCTGTCTGCTAGGTGTGGAATGATTTCTCTCTCGCTGTCAATTTTTTTTCGTCTGTCCACAGATTCCTTCACAAAAATCCTGAGGACCCGTCTGAGGTGCCCGGTGGCTTCCTAAGTGACATCAACCCTGTGAGTGTGTCTAAGTGTTACTGTCATGGACACACACAACCTCCGCACATACACACATGCTGATAAAGGAAAGGAGACAAGGAGAGGATGCTTGAGATTCACCCATGTCAAAATGTTTCTTATGTCCTCTCTGTCCCCCAGAACTCCCTGAAAGTGATTGACAGTGCCTTGGTGGACATCTCTGTGAGCAAAGCAAAGGTGTTTGATAAGTTCCAGTTTGAGAGAGTGGGCTACTTCGCACTGGACCCAGACAGCACAGCAGACAAGGTACGGTCCACCAACCAGAAACTGAATAGTTGATTGACACAGGTGGCAAAAAGGAGTGAGAACTGGGGTGTTAAATTGTTTACTTTGAAATGTAGAATGTCATCTTATGAAGTTGGTGACCTAAGAGACATTTCCATAGAGCATGAGCCAGAGGGTAACAGCAGCTTTCCTCTCCCTGCAGCTCGTCTTCAACAGAACGGTCACCCTCAAAGAGGATCCTGGGAAGATGTGATTGGGCAGAATAAGATCAAGCTGGACTGCCTGCTTCCCATGAGCCCTCAAACATGTCTGAATCCCAAATCAACCCCTGTCCCCTATACCTGACATGATTTAGATCTGAAAGTATCAATGAGTGTAAGCAATGATCCATCTTGATAGGCTTGTTGGACTTTTTGCCATATTGAATACCTAACACATATCCAATCCAGATCTACAGATGTGTTTAGGAGTCGATTTGAAATCCAGAATTGGGGTTTTCGGGCATCTTTCAGTTTAGCATTTGCACAGACTTGGAAACTGTCGCAAGGTACCTCCTTTTGAGGACCACAACTCATTTATAATTGGGGTAATAAGGGTCTTACTGTAAGTTGTATGATGTAAACCCATCATATCAAGCTCTGAGTCCATGGTCAAACTTATCATCAAGCTTGGCTCTGCTGATCTCACACAACATAGATGCTTACAAATGCAAAATTTGGTGATACATTTGAGAGGAAAACATGAATAAAACCATGAAAAACAATTTTAAAATAGATATTAAAATGTGTCTGAGTCAGTGTTTACCTTGGGTTAATGTAAGTGTGTGTCTTAATCAACTTTAACAGTGAAAATTAAATACACAAATTATTTAAAAAAAAAAGCAGTGACAGGGATGACATTCACCCACTTTCATACTTTGACACAATCAACTTAAAGGCACACTTGCATTGTTGGAGGAACACAGACCATTTTTTTTAGGAAGTAGAGCGCATGCGAATTAACTCTTGCCTGCCCAGAGCTGTCCCAGCTCCACAATTGGCACATTTCCTGTGGTCTCCCTTAAGAGAACAGTTAAGAGGTCTTTAAGAGGTGGACTGGGACAGATTATGTTTCTAAAACACAGTACCCAGTCATTACCCTGCCTCCAGGGTTCTTCACTAGTGCTGAGCAAAGGTTATTTTCAAGCTTTTGGATGGGGAAAAGATTTAACTGGATAAATGAAAAGTGAGATGTATTGTAAGGTTGTTCCTGATGAGTAGCACACCGCCTTATGAACAATACATTTAATTCACACTTTAGAGCAATTAGATTGCTAATTAATCTTGAGTTATGCTTCATCTGGAAGCGTTTTTCTCACGAGGTTGTGATGCGTGTGGCATGTTGCACTGCATGTCCCCTTTAAGATGACCGTCACATCAATTTCTCGCGGCATCTGAAGGGGGTAATCTCGCGTTATTAACACGCCGCAGTAGAACGCCATCTGATTGGAGGAAAGGGGTGTAGTTGTAAGATGGCGCCCAGTGAAATCTGACTGCAAAATAAAAGGGAAAATAATAGAGAAAATAGCAAGAAACCGTGAAAAATCCAAGTCTAAAAGATCACTGAGACAATTTGTATCTCTCCTATGCTCAAGAAAAACGTTGCTACTGGCTTGTGGAGCTGCATTTCTGGGCGGATAGAGAGAGTGGATTTGGTCGGCCTGGGAAAGAGAGGTAACAGTTAAGCCAGGCAGGGAGGAGAGTGGAGCGAGCTATACTGTTACTGAACTTAACACGTTTTATACTGACGTTCTATTCGCCACATTATATATTTTGTGCTTTCATTAACATGGCGTATTTTATTTGGTCAAGAGCTGCATATTCTGTTTGTTTAATAGGCCGGTAGGGAGGAGGGGACTCCACGGGAACGAGCAAAATACCGTAGTCAGCTAACGTTAGTTAGCTTGTAACGTTAGCTAGCTACAGTAGATTTACAGCACCAGTATCTCGCTTTTAGCAACAGTAGCTAATGTACACTTGGCATTTGTTCAGTATCAATGACAATATGAACAGTTACTTAATTCACACCCAGTCAAATGTGAGTGTTTCATCTTCGTTCGGTGTTCTCACAACCGACCTGCTCGAGCGAAGAACCAGGACAAGACCTACCTGGTGAGCGCTCGCCCTGACCTCGACTGTCACTGAACAGTGTTCATTGTTCCGACTTCCGAGTGCATTATTTAATTCCTCTGATTTGATACAACGCTTTTGCAGCTCCGACTCTCGATACCCCAGGCCAGCAGAATTAACCTTTTAGCTTCTGTCAGATGTAAACATTCCTGCCTTCAACCACTGTCATAGTCCTGTCCGGACAGAACGGAGTCTAAGGCCACCCACTACCGATTGGTAGTGATTTGAACGGCCACAAAAGTTACCCCCTTGTCTGTCAGCAAATATTCTTGTCCGAAAACGTTAATTTCCGTCCAAAATGAAATCTATTTTTTTGTGACAGACAACTAGTAGTGTACCACAACCCTATTTACATATTCATTGTAACTTAAAGGGCAATTCCACCACTTCAACGTTTTCATTATCTACAGCACCTTATCTTTGTCTAAATATGTGAAAACGGTACCTTTTCTATGATCTGTGGATAAAAACATAAGGTCCTAAAAAATGCATCTCTGTGACCTCACAGGGTAGGATTAAAAGTAAGAAACTAATTTTCAAAACCTGCAACGAGTTTCTAGCCAGAGGGAGGATATTTTTCTTGCTCCCAAAGTCACCGTATATCTCAATTTGAAAATCCGTAAAAAAAAAACGTTTTGGCATTTGATGTTATCGGGTAGAACTTTTAACTTTATTTATTTCTATAAAATGTAGAAATGTGCTTTTTTTTGCGTATTGTGGAAAGAGATGAAGAGATGAGGTTGAAAAGTGGTGGAGTTGCCCTTTAAGCCTTCATGACAGTAAGTAAATTACTGCAGGTTTATGGTCAATAACTGACATGCGTCTTGTCTATGTCCACACAGGCACCCCATCCTATCCCCTGTAGAAGAGTAGCGTTGGGCTGTGATGAATAACATGGAGGGTTCGGGGGGCTCGTTTGAGGATCTGGTGAGGCTGAAGGCCCGCAGTGTCCCCCAGCATCGAATGAAGGAGTTCCTGGAGTCCCTGGCCAACAAGGGCCCCGAGGCACTGCAGGAGTTCAACCATCAGGGCGGCGCTGCCGCCACAACCACTACCACCACTACGGTGTACCAGCAGGGAGCAAACTGCATATACACAGACAGCACCGAGGTGGCTGGGTCACTGCTGGAACTGGCCTGTCCGGTAAGAGACAGGGAGAGGAAAAGAGAATGTAGAGTTTGTGAAAGACAAGATAGATTTGGTGACATGATCCATATTATAATAAAAACCACCTTGTGCTCTACCTTCAGCAACAGCAGGTACAGGTGTCCCAGCAGCAGGTGATGGCAGCGCAGCAGCTCTCACCAAATATGACCACAGCCATGCACCAAGGCCAAGACATAATACAGGTATTATCATCTACTCTTTCTGTCTTTCTCACTCAATGTCTTGCTCTGTCCCTGCCACTCTCCTAAAAATGAGTGCCAATTATTGCTGAGAGCCTATGACTATCCTGGTTAAGCGAAATGTATATGTCTCCTGTAGGTGCAGATTGGGGGGCAACATCAGGGCCAGGTGGTTGGGGTGGGGGGCCAGGTGCTGCAGCTGCCCTCATCCTCCAATCAACAGCTGCAGGGGGTCACCACAGCCCAGCTAATACAGTCCGGGGACCTCACAGAAGAACAGCACCAACAGGTAAACATACATTCCAGTTGGTGTACACATATACCTAACGGATAATGTATTTTAACATCTCTCTCTCGCAGCTGCAGGCCCAGTTGATGGCAGCGGTGGCGGGTGGTCAACAGATCCAGATCCAGACGGTGGGAGCTCTCTCCCCCTCCCAGCAGCAGGGCTCTCCCCGGGGGAACACCATCCAGACCACCTCCCCCCTCCAGCCAGCCAAGAAGCGTAAGGTGGACATGCCCATCACAGTGTCCTACGCCCTGCCTGGTCAGCAGCTGGCCACTGTACTAGCAATCCCCCAGGGTCAGGGACAGCAGCAGAGCTACGTATCTCTGAGGCCAGACGTGTTGACTGTAGATAGCAGCCACCTGTACAGCGCTACAGGTACCATCACCAGCCCCACTGGAGAGACCTGGACCATCCCAGTCTACTCTGCCCCGCCAGGGTCACGTGATCAGGGCGGCGTCACACACATCGCCATTCCCCAGGAAGCATACAGCGCTGTGCAGGTTGGTGGGGGGACTACAACGACAATGGCACACACTACGCCAACGCAAGTTACGATCGGCTCGAGTCATGCAGTTTCAACGATGACAGGGTCGTCGGTGGGTCATGAAGAAGTACAATACCAGACAGTGGCGGCCAACTCTCTGTTCCCGGCCCAGTTCATGCACGGGAACATCCACATCCCTGTGGCGGTGCAAGGGTACGGCAACACCACGCAGTCGCTCATCTGGGACCCCCAGCAGCAGGTGCTGCACACACAGGGAGGGGTGCAGGTCCAGGACGCACAGCAACTACAGGTCACTTTATTCAGCAGCTACAGATTATAATTCTACAAGCCCCAAACATCTACATCAAGATTGATATAACTTATAATCTTGATTTAATTTTTCTGTTTAGAGGTCTTAACTCGAATGGCCTGGTCTCTTGCTGCATTTGTTTTGCATATTGATAGCCCTGGTGTGTCTGCGCAGGGTCAGACCATGGCCGTAGCAGAGATGGAGGGCCAGGGGCATACAGAGATGATGCTTCCCTGTTCTCTGAAGCCTGAGGAGGGGCTTGATGTGTGGAAGCTCTGGGCCCAGAGGAAGAATGCCGAGCTGGACAAGGACGAGATCAACAAACTAGCTCCCATTGGCCGTAAGTACACTCACCTTTTTTTGTCGGACACTGTCTACCCCCTCGCTAGCCAGCTCCCCATTGACTGTTTATACTTGTGTGTGTAGGCCGGCAGGCACTGAGGTTCCAGGAGGACCTGGTGTCGTGTGCGGTTGCTGAGCTCAGTGTGGGGCTGTCTCACATGTGCCAGGAGGCCCGAGGGCTGGAGGGAGAGACTTATGGGGCTGACGTTCTCTACTACGTCTTCCTCTGCATACAGAAGGTGCCCCACACACACAGGAATATAGTAACTATAATAGAAGCTACTGCATATTCTAACTGTCTTTTTACTCTCTTGTCTTTCCTGTCTTTCTCTGTAGTATCTGGTTGATAATGGTCGTGTGGATGACGTGTTTTCAGACCCGTACTACGGGCGCTTCTCCCAGTGTCTGCATCGGATACTGGAGCCATGGAGGCCAAGCGTCCATCCACTAGGTAAGAACAGAAATCGGTATAGTCCATTAGAGCCCAACCATACACATTGTACATATCACCTGTATGAATTAGTGATGAATAAAACATGTCAGGTGTTTCATGTTTTTTGCTGTGTTTTATGACTTCCTGGCCCAGGTTACCTCATCGCCAGTCAGGTGACAGAGGAGATGCTGTGGGAGTGTAAACAGCTGGGTGCCCATTCCCCTGCAACGCTACTGACTACGCTGATGTTCTTCAACACCAAGTGAGTAAGTTACACACACATACACACCCACACACATCCACACATAAAATGCATGTATCTAACACCTCTTTGTCCCCCCTAGGTACTTCCAGCTGAAGACTGTGGAGCAGCATCTGAAGCTGGCCTTCTCCAAGGTCCTGAGACACACCAGGAAGAGCCCCAACAACCCCAAAGACAAGTGCACCAGCATCCGCTACCTAAAGCCTGTTGGCCAGCACCAGATAGGACAGAAAGGTGAGAGGTCACCCAGCCCCAGGACAGGAGAGCCAGGGGTCAAATGCTGTACATGGCTCTTTGTGACATGCAGAAACTTGGTGGTAACCTCTAACCCCTCTCCCGCAGTGACAGATGACATGTATGCAGAGCAGTTGGAGCACCCAGAGAACCCTCTGCGCTGCCCCATCAAACTCTACGACTTCTACCTCTTCAAATGGTGAGTTGAGGGACAAGGAGTAAGGGTGTGAAGGAAACAGTTGAAGGGTACATAATGCCTCTGAATCTAGCCTGATATTTGTAGAACACTAATATACAAATAGGGGTGTGAACGTTACATAAAAAAAAAACTACATTTAATCATTAACATTAAGAAAAAAATCCCTAACTGAAGAAAAGTATATCACAATGCAGCTATCACAAAACTACCACTAACAGGTCCCGATCATTGTCGTAAAGGGATAATTTTTTTTTATTTTTTTTTACAAATTGGCCTACCTAACGCAACAATGCTGTGACGTTAAGAGGGGATATGCATCTTTCAAATTATTTGCGACGGATTTAAAGCGCTCCGCACGTCATCGTCCTTAACAGTTGGAAAAGAAGGTGCTGATTACAGAAAGGATTGCAGTTTATATGCAGCCCTTGCCAATGGCCTACTTGAGTTGAGGTAATTTGCTAAATGCAAGCACCATTTGAGCCATGACTCGCACTGCTGAAACAGGTGCGTCTTTCTCATCAATATCACTGTTCGACATTTACTCCCGTTTCAACATGGTGTTATTTCCTTTATAATGGGAGTTGAGGCATAGATTTAACAGCATTAGAACGCTAAAATTATTTTAATCAGTAAATGGAAGGCCCTAAAAATTGTCAAGATTCCAGCCACACAAGTCAGACTGTTCGGCACCGTTTGCTACCTCAAGGCAAACGGTTTGCCGTTTGCACCAATTCTGGAACCAACAGGACTCTGAACAGCTTCTACCACCAAGCCATAAGACTGCTAAATAGTTAAACAAATAGCTACCCGAACTACTGCGGTAGAACTTCATTGCCCCTAGCAGTCATACTACGCAGTAGGATTTCCCATTATATTTTATGAAGCGTTTTTAATGGAAAACTGATAAATGGTGGTTAAAACGTTGACATTTTTTCCCATTTGTCACATAATACTAACCTCTCTCCTTCTCTCTCTCAGTCCACAGAGTGCTAAAGGCCGCAACGATGCCTTCTACCTGAACCCTGAACCCGTAGTGGCGCCCAACAGCCCCCTGTGGTACTCCACCCAGCCAATCGACAGAGAGCAGATGGCGCACATCCTCGCTCGCTGCCTCATCGTGAGAGAGATCCAGGAAGCTGTTGCCAACATACACTAGCAGGACTGGAGGAGGGGAATGACCATTGACTTAGACATCGCATCATTATGGCGTCGGTGAGAGCATGGGCAGGGCCATTGAGGCCATTTCTATTTTGAAGTAGTACATTTTCTTCTTCTACTTCTATGAGTTGGCAAACAAACTGAAAGGGTTCATACTACCACCCGGAGTGTGGTGTTTGAACAGTATAAAGCCACGGTTGGCGTTTTACTGCCAACTGCAGTTATGGAATGTTTATTCACGAGTAGGCCTATAATTCATTGGTCCATCCCTCCTGACGGCTCCAAAATAATTATAACTTCACACATTATCCAATGGATTATGATAATTTGCTGGTAAAAACATTAGTTTGCACCCCTTATCTTAATTTGTTCCGTGGCCAAGTGTAGGGTCGTCACTAGTGAACACAGCCACAAAGTCATAAACCCTGTCTATTTCAACATGATCTTAAAATCTGATTTTAAACCCAACTCTCACCTTAACCACACTGCTAACCTTAGCCTATCCTTAAGGTAAAAAAATAATCTACTTTTTGTTTTCATGAATTTGTACGTACGATATAGCCAATGTTGACTTTGTGGCTGTTTTTATCTAGTGGAAACTCAAGTGTAGGCTACAGAGAAGTTGTTTGGTTCTCAGACGACTCTCGAATAGGAAGAACTTTGCAGCAGGTGTTTCTGATTTAATAAATGTTGCCATGTTGGTGGGTGATAATATTTACATAAAGCCCAGCCCCAAAGCGAAACGTAGGGTGAAAAATAATTTGCACGTCACCTCATCGAAAAAGGCATGTAAGCCTCATGGAAACGTCCGAAGTTACACATTTGGATTTGTCACTTCAAGCCCAAATATTATACTTTGACTAAAACGATGACTTATTGATTCACATTGTTGTGTAACATCATGGGTAAGCTCTGGCAATTCTTTCACCCCGAAAAAGTGGATTTCTACTGGTGTGGGCGTTTAAATGTATGTATATGTTAATTCTCTGTGTCTAGCAGAATTTCCCAACCCTCTCCTTGGGGACGAACAGATGTTTCAGATTTTTGTTGTAACCTTAAACTGGCACACCTGATTCAATTAGTTTGCTAATCATCAACCCCTTGACTAATTGAATCAGTTGAACCAATTTCTGGCTAAAACCAAAAGTTTAAATGTCTGGTGGTCCCTGAGAAGAGGGTTGGGAAGTACTAGTGTATAGCGCATGCAGTGTACAAAACATTAGGAGCACCTTCCTAATATTGAGTTGCATTCCACAGGGATGCTGGCCCATGTTGACTCCAATGCTTCCCATTATTGTGTCAAGTTGGCTGGATTTCCTTGATACACACGGGAAACTGTTGAGCATGGAAAAACCCAGCAGCGTTGCAGATCGTGACACATTCAAACTCATGTGCCTGGCACCATACTGCCCTACGCTGTTCAATGGCACTTAAATCTGTTGTTTTGCCCATTGACCCTCTGAATGGCACACATACACAATCCATGTCTTAAGGCTTATAAATCCTTCTTTAACCTGTCTGTTTCTACACTGATTTGAAGTGGATGTAACGGGTGATATCAATAAGGGATCCTAGCTGTCACCTGGATTCACCTGGTCAGTCTGTCATGGAAAGAGCAGGTGTTCCTAAAGTTTTGTACACTGCACATCCCAAGATGCATACTTAAGTTTCATCCATACAGAGAATACCGCTTGCAAGCCTTAGGTTGCGTTTACACAGACAGCCCAATTTTTTTTTTGACCAATCAGATCAGCTCTTTTGCCAATTATTGGGCAGAACATCAGAATAGGGCTGCCTTTGTAAACTCAGCCTTAGATACAACCTTTCCATCAAATATTTTTGCCAAAGGAAGTAATTGCAGGTTAATGAGTCTTGTCCTGTAAGCTAACTGTGATTTTCCCCTTAGGCCAGCTGCAGTCAAAATTGGCTATATTGTCATAACATTTTTTTTATTTTGGTCTTAATTTGAGTGTTGGGGTTAGCTGTGGGGTTAGGTTTAAAATCAGATGTTATGCCTTTGTGGTTGTGCCAGCTAGTAACCACTGCAGAGCGGCATCCAGAACAAGATTCATTATAATAAACTAACCTGTGAAATCTTTTTTTTTAATTTCATTTAAGCATTACTGTTGTAATTGTTATTTTCTGTTCACCAACAGACTGAGGGATATATGCATTTCTCCTGTTTTATTCTGTAAAATACATGTATATTGTTTTTTATGTTGCTGGTGTTAACTAGACACTGCTGCTTCTTTGTCATTGTCATGAGTACCCCTCTTTGTTGCATTTCCTCTTAAGTTTTCCTGATCTCATTGTTGCCCAGCTGTGAACAGGTGTGTGTATATATGGACTCACCTGCAAGTTCACAACCAGGATGGGCTTTACTCTTTGTTTTCCTCTCCTTCTCTGTGTGATACTGGACTGAACAGACCTGTGATGGCCTTACTGAACTGTCTGGCGGCACAGTGAACTGACTGAATGGTGCTCGGGCTGTTGTGGCCCCTAATGGATTATGGCAGGCAGTTAATGAAAGTGTTCCACATAAACTTGTCATAAGAACAGACTTTTTCTTTCTGTTAAATGTTTTTCTACGTTGTGGGCTTCTGAATGCGACCCAGGCTTACAATCATTGTTGACTATTAAACCACTTTCTTACATGGACCTCAACCATAGAGCAAGATGGAGGACTCATCTTTGCATCTGTTCCATTATGGCAATCTCCATTTTGAAATAGTCAATTTTCTTCTTTACAATTGGCAGATCCCTCCTGATGACTGGGTTGGACATGAGTCAACAGCAAATGAAGTTGGAGGTCCCACCCAGTTGACTACATTAAAATGGTGGAAGCTCTCAATGATTCTGCCTATGCTAATACAGCCTGTTAGCCACTAGAGGTCTTTATTATTCTCTGACCTCAACACAGTGCATCACAGCCTGCAGCTACCATATGAGGGAGTCTAACAGCATTAATAGTACTTGGTAGCATGTGTATTATACATAATAGAACCAGGAGTTTTCCCTGGCCAGGATATAGGGTCTGATAACTCCTGGCTCTAATTAGTGGCCTGAGCAGGAAAAACTCCTGGCCACAGTGTACTGTTCATGATGAATGAAACAGATAATAGATGTGGGTTTTCATCCACTGTTCTGTTTATTTTATGTAAGTGCTGTCAGAGCCTTATGGAGAATGACAGTGCCTCTGCGATTTTCAAACATTACCTTTTTTTGTGCAGTGACTCACCACGTGTTTGTGTTTTTCTCTGGAGATAACGTGAACAATAGTGCTTAATTTCTGCACAAAGTAGTTAAATATTTTCATAGAATTTTCCTAATGTAAATCAAGGGTCTAAATTGTGTTAGAGGCTGTTTTTCACCAGGAAGATAAACAAGTAGTCAGAGACACATATGTAACAATGTACATCAACATACAAATCTTGTTCCAGCACACTACTATGCTTTTTAAATGCATTTCAACATTGCTGCAACCTTATACATAGGGACAATCTTGGTTTTGCATTCATGAGAATAGATGTGTCTCAGCACCATTTGTGATGAAGTACATATCTCCCCCATTACCTCAGGCCTTAATAGTTATTCATGGTTGGTAATCCAGTCTGGAGGAACAGGTTCAACCGGAGAGGCATGTTCCTCTCTCTATGTCTGTCGGACTGATCCAGGAAGTAGATGGATCCATTGTTGCGGCTGCCTCCTTTTGTCTGTCTGTCTTTTGTCACACACACAGTCATCTCATAGGGCAAAGTCCCCTTCCCACTCAGTCAAAGGCCTTGTTATATGTAATCACACAACGTACAATAGTCCCTAGGTTGGGACATCTTCCCTCAACCCCAGGTGTGTTGGAGTTTGGATATGTGGTTTCACTTGTAGATACAGGTGTGTGTACTATTGTTTGTTCAGACGGAGTTAGCCCTTCCAGGTGTGTGACTGAGTGAAGATGAGGGTGTGGCTATAGATTGGTGTGTAAATGCGGATTAAGGTGTTGGGTGTGTCTGCATTTGTGCGATTAGTCCTCAAGTGTGTTTTTGTGGATTAATATGCATAGAGGGGGGCAGCAGTCTTCTTAGCAAGTTCCTAGGGTTGAGCAGCTGTTGCACGGAGCTCTGGGTTTGTGGTTGGGTTTGGACTAGATGGGGGGTGTGCTGTTCCTGTTGCCGCCTGCGCCTCCCTCTCGACCGGTTTCCCTGACCTGATCGCCCTGAGGAGGTGAGGGGGTGATCCTGCCTCTGATCAACATGAGCAGGGCCAGCATGACTCTGTACTCTGCTGAGAAGTTAAGAGTTCTGATAGCCAGCTGAATCAAATAGCACAGTGTAATATGATACTGTCTGTTTCAATAGACATTGTTACCATCTGAAACATTAACATATGCAAAAAAAAAAGATAATACTTGAGTGTTTGCTTTGTGCTCTCACCTTAGAGGTCCCACACTCCCTCCACTCAGCCAGTGCATCAGACACTGATGAACCAGTATATACTGCTCCTGGGTACACGCAGTGAGGGAACAGAACATTGAGAACATACTGCAGCTAATGAAGATGACATGAACATTGTGACAAGCTGAGCTCTTGAACTGGGGGGAGGGGGGTCTTACAGACTAACTTGCCAGCAGAGAGGAGCCTTCAGCTGCCCTATCCTTTTCTGAGGGGTTATATAGCCTCACGTTGTACTAGTAGGTCATCAGGAACCATTATCACAACTTAATAAACGGGGAGGCTAGAGACAAACTACTTTCAATGCAGCATCAAAAGAAGTTTGTCTCCAGGCCTTCAGTTATCTATTGATGATGATGTGTAACAAGGATCAAAATGAATCACTTTCCTGGGGCAGGGTTTCTATCTATAGGGGGTGCACATTTTGTTTATATCCCAACACAACTGATTCAGCTAATCATCAATATTCTCAGTAGTTGTGGACTGACCAGGTTCTGGACCATCATGACTCGGTGCCGTCTCAGGTCCTCCACGGCTGCTCTAACATCAGGCATGATGCCACGCACACACAGCTGCATCAGCCACAGCAGAGCGACAAACGTCCCAGACCGCCCCACACCTGCACTGAGAGAGATGCAAACAGCATTTAAAGAGGTGTAGTCTGCACTGAGAGATACAAACAACATTTAAAAGAGGTGTAATCTGCACTGAGAGAGATGCAAACAGCATTTAAAAGAGGTGTAATCTGCACTGAGAGATGCAAACAGCATTAAAAGAGGTGTAATCTGCACTGAGAGAGCTGCAAACAGCATTAAAATAGGTGTAATCTGCACTGAGAGAGATGCAAACAGCATTAAGAGGTAATCTGCACTGAGAGATGCAAACAGCATTTAAAAGAGGTGTAATCTGCACTGGGACACACATACTTTATATAGAGATATTGTCTCAACTGAGATTCATACACAGATATCTGCAAATATTAAGGAACCACCACCAACACAATGACTATGATTTAAATGTTTTACAATGATGGAAATGTGACTGGCATTCAGCTATTTTCACAGTTAATAAACAAAAAAAGACTGAGGGCTGCACACTGTATACTTGCAAATGTAACATTTTATTAATGTTTCTGTCACAGAAATATCAAGGCCAAAAATCTTAAGTAGAAGTTAATAGATAATGACACAAAACAAAAAGTGTGAGACAGTTTGCAAGCTAGGTGAGTTGGGGTCAGGGGTGAGAGGTCATACCTGCAGTGCACCACTGCAGGCCCCAGAAGGGGTAGAGTGTCCAGATGCTGCCGCACATGCTCAGTAAAAGCACAGAGAGAGGCGAGGTCGTTGGGTACACCCTGGTCTGGCCAGGCAGCGTAGTAGTAGTGTGTTACTGTCCTCTCTACGGGAAAACCGTGCTGAAACAGACACACACACTATCAGCACAACCACACTACCAGAATAACCACACACACACCATCTGTACCACTCACAAACACATGATTCATCTTGGAAATAGCCTACATCTGTTGACCAGTGGCTGAAACTAATAGTCTTTGTTACAATAAAATAGGACAACTAGGATATGACAGGGCCTAGGCCTCACCTGTCGTAAGTGAATGGTGGTGATGAAATAATCTGGACGCCGTTTACGAGACACTGTGGTAACCTGGACCACTCCGTACGACACCGTCCCTTGCTCCATTGGCCAGTACTCATAACACAGCACCTGGAGAAACATAGTCAACACGTTGTCTAACTAACAAAAAGTATAGAAACTACTTTGTGCACACCAGGAAAATTGAAACTATGACCAATTCATGGTAGATACACCCACTCTGTGCAGCATCCACATCAACAGGGGCAAGAATATGCTTACGAAGACTTTTCCATAACTTCATGGGTGGCAATGAGAGCAATATAAAACCAGAAGAACTATGCAAGTCTACGAGTCAAACTTGATGCTGTGAATGCAGTTAACATGTTACCCATGAACGTTTAATACATTTGAGAATTGTTCAGTGTGTCATCACCATCAAATCCCTCACTCACCATGTCCTTCTGTTTTAGGGCGGTCACCATGACGATGATCCTAATGTTCTGCTCCCACACCATCCTCCAGAAGTCAGCGATGGTGCTGCGCAAAGGACCCTGGGTACAGATGAAGTCTCGCACTGTACATCCACCCTGAGGAGCAGACAGACAGACAGCAGACTTGATGAATGAATAGACGGACAGACACAGCGACAGACGGACAGACAGAGTACTCACAGGGACATAACTAGCGTTGATATAATCTGAGTGTAGCTGGGAGTCTAGCAGGGACAGCCTCACTCGACTGTGGTCATCTGAAACCACAGGGACCATTAATCAAAGTGATCAGAAAATGGGAAGCATTACCACACATGGGATAGATGTGAAGATAATGTTTATGTGCTTAGATATAGCAGGTCATATTATCATGGTAATAAACTATTACTCAGAGGTAGCATGTGGTGGTGCCCTGATATGGTATGTACCATAATACTCACAAGGCAGTATGTAGGGATATCTGTTCTTCTCTCTGTTGGCCTCCAGGTTTCCAGCCCTGGTAGTGAACTCTTTACCAACATCATTCAGCTCCTGAACAATGAAAAAACAGCAACTGAAGGGACAATATGAAAGTGGGACTTTACTGCCACAGCAGACACTGCACAAAGTCTCCAAGGCTCAATACTCTGATGTTTCTCAACTCCAGTCCTCCAGGACCCCCAACAGCACACCTTTTTGTTGTAGCCCTGGACAAACTCACCTGATTCAACTCATTGAGGGCTTGATGATTAGTTGACAAGTTGAATCAGGTGTGCTTGTCTGGGGCTACAACTAAAATGTGTGCTGTTGGGGATGCTGGAGGACTGGAGTTGGGAAACACTTCTGGATTACAGAGCCAGGGTATTACTCAATAGAAGACTGGTTGAGATTTATTTACCTCAAACTTCTGCCAGAAACCACTGTTGTCCTTGGCAGCGAGTGATTGACAGCGCAGATGGAATTCCTGTAGAATATGTGCCCGTGAGAACACCTGTACCCTATATGGAAATATGGCAGCAATCCTCAGTCAATAAACACTCTTTAAACAACTGTTTAAATTGAGCTCCAATTTTTGTCAAAGTGGCATTTTTCTAAGTGACTACACCCAGAATGTTCTTAATGCCATCATTCCATTAGACTTGAGGAAGCAACAATAGGCTAAAACAGTTCTAACAGCATTCAATCAGCCAATCAATAGTTACTTTTCTCTTCAATACCATTTTAACAAAGACTCAAGTTATTCAATCCAGCCGCTCAATGACATTCAATGTTCCTCACCTCATGTTTTGTTACAGGGGCAGAGATTAGGCTTTAAGCTTCCTCTGGTAACCAATAACAGAAGTGTGTAGCGTAGAGGGGTTCAGACTTGTGGGGTTTTGTTGGGTAGTTGTAGAACAACAGACCAGATGATTACAGTGCCAAATCCTGGATGAGAGGCTTCTGCATCACTAATCATGTGGAAGAAATAGCAAAGCCTCTGTGATTACTATGCCTTGGTCAAAATGGTCAAAAAAGTGTAACTTGAATGTAGAACTAAACTGAAGTTACTGACCCTTCCCTCGCTAGTTAAAGAGGAATTTGGCTCACTAAAAAGACCATGTCACACCAAACACAAACACACAACAAATACTTTCATAAAAACATACAAATATACAGATGTGCATTAATATAGAAAACAAATGTTGGGCGGCACCGGAAGCCTAACATTCTTACACAGGATAGTTTGAATTTGTTCAAGGAGCTCAGAGGCAGTAAGAATGTCTCATATTACACCATAATTTAAAAAAAAAAAATATATATATATATATATATATATAACACTATAGAACAAAGTAAAATATAGCCTACAGAGTAAGGTTGCAGAATCAACTGCTAGCACCCAAAACACTTTCTGTTGAACACTGTCTGACACAAACAAAAAACGCATTCATCACCAACCTGAGAACACTAGAAAAAAGCTACACCAACAGGTCTACAAAAGAAAACAAGTGTACAGCCCAGAAGGGCTGAGCAACACCAACGTATTATTTCTTATTTTATACTATTACCTTTGTAAGTGTTCCTTTCGAGAGCAACCAGGGGCTCCCTTCCCTTCGATGTGTTCTATCCTGTAAAGTTACCTTGCCCCAGTTATCCAAACCACCACATTTTATTTCTCTCTCCCTCTCTCTCGCTCTTTCTCTGAAAGTGGCAGGGAGAGAGGGGTGGGTTGAGACAGAGACTAAAGGGGCGGAGAGAAAGAAACAAATACCTAAGGAAGGTATGTGGCTGTGGATAATGTGTTTATTTGATATTCTTTAAGAAGATGTATTGTAATACTGCCACATTTAATCCCACTCGTTGCTTATGAATGGTACCTATAAAATGTAATAATACTCAGCTGTGCACCTTAAAATCCTGCTAGGTAACCTGTCTTTACCACTCCAATCAAGAGAGGACCTACACAGTAGACTTTAAAAACAGATACCACTGGTCTTAGCATTATTTTTATTAATTATATACTTATATCACTTATACAAATACCAAAACAACTTTTAAGAATTCTTACAAGACAAACACATTATGTAAATAAGCATGTAGGATATTTTATTGCTGTTGTGAAATGCAGTTAGATTTTTGTTTCATTTGGGGAACATTGTTTATTGAGACCATGAATACAAGGAGAGGGTCATTAGTCCATAGAGTTAGTATTAGTTCTAGAAATCCAAATTCTAATGCTAGGTAGTCAAGGTTACAGCATCCCAAGGATTTTCAATTGTGCATCTCATTCTAGCAGGGAAAGTGACCATGGCATGACTAGATACAATTGAGACATTTATAATGAGTGCCTAATGATAATTTCCCCAAGGTCTGTTGGTGGTTTCTGCTTATAACCAGTGCTCTTCCAACCTAGAGCTCAAAATGGATCAGGAAAAAAAGAGCAAAAGGTCATACAAGCCACAGCCTTGCGTAAGTATTGAGTTACCGGTATACCTAGGATTATTGCAATTACCTATTTCCTCATGGTTTGACAAGGATGTCCAATACAATCAAAAGCATTCAAGATAAATGGTATTGATTTGTGTTTGATATGTCAGTAGTTACCAGTGTTAACAGGAATCTTGAATGTCTCAAATTGAACAAACTGAAGATGGTAAAATGTCAGTAGTGAATGTCAGCAGGTACACTGCATTACCAAAAGTATATGGACACCTGCTTGTCGAACATCTCATTCCAAAATCATGGGCATTAATATGGAGTTGGTCCCCCCTTTGCTGCTATAACAGCCTCCACTCTTCTGGGAAGGCTTTCCACTAGATGTTGGAACATTGCTGCGGGGACTTGCTTCCATTAAACAACAAGAGCATTAGTGAGGTCGGGAACTGATGTTGGACAATTAGGCCTGGCTCGCAGTCGGCATTCCAATTTATCCCAAAGGTGTTCGATGGGGTTGAGGTCAGGGCTCTGTGCAGGCCAGTCAAGTTCTTCCACACCGATTTTTACAAACCTTTCTGTTTGGACCTCGCTTTGTTCACAGGGGCATTGTCATGCTTAAACAGGAAAGGGCCTTTCCCAAACTATTGCCACAAAGTTGGATACACAGAATCATCTAAAATGTCATTGTATGGTGTAGCGTTAAGATTTCCTTTCACTGTAACTAAGGGGCCTAGCCCGAACCATGAAACACAGCCCCAGACCATTATTCCTCCTCCACCAAACTTTACAGTTGGCACTATGCATTGGGGCAGTAGTGTTCTCCTGGCATCCGCCAAACCGAGATTCGTCCGTCAGACTGCCAGATGGTGAAGCGTGATTCATCACTCAGAGAACGTGTTTCCACTGCTCCAGGGTCCAAAAACAGCGAGATTTACACCACTCCAGTCGACACTTGGCATTGTGCATTGTGATCTTAGGCTTGTGTGCGGCTGCTCGGCCATGGAAACACATTTTATGAAGCCCCCGACAAACAGTTATTGCGCTGATGTTGCTTCCAGAGGCAGTTTGGAACTCGGTAGTGAGTGTTACAAACGAGGACAGACGAGTTTTATGCATTACGTGCTTCAGTACTCGGCGGTCCCGTTCTGTGAGCTTGTGTGGCCTTTCACTTCGCAGCTGAGCTGTTGTTGCTCCTCGACTTTCCACTTCATAATAACAGCACTTATAGTTGACCGGGGCAGCTCTAGCAGGGCAGAAATGTGACGAACTGACTTGTTGGAAAGGTGGCATCCTAGGATGGTGCCACATTGAAAGTCACTGACAAACAAGGCCATTCCATTGCCAATGTTTGTCTATGGAGATTGCATGACTGTGTGCTCAATTTATATACACCTGTCAGCATTAGGTGTGGCTGAAATAGCCAAATCCACTAGTTTGAAGGGGTGTCCACATACTTTTGTATATATAGTGTATCTCCCCTATTGCATCATGGTATAGTAAGTGCTGTGTTGACAGGTCAATGCTGTGCACAAAAATCGAGACTTTGTGAGGTGCTTTTTAAAATATTTTTTTTCACCTTTATTTAACCAGGTAAGCCAGTTGAGAACAAGTTCTCATTTACAACTGCGACCTGTGAATGCCTATATTCTGCCAGCCTTAGTTACAAATTAAGTCAAATAGGTAGATTCAACAGTGCCAACAATGTCAAAGAAACACACTGATTAATAACCATTTATTACACTCAACATTGCATCAGACAAATGATCTACAGTAAGAGCTCACAGCGTGTTACATGTTGCAACAGGTTGACTCATAACAACACTTGTGTTCCACTGCCTAGAGAGCATTAAGGGCAGTGAGGAGAAGCAGAGGTTCTCTGGGGAAGGGGCCATCCTCCCAACCTGTCCAGAGGATAATATGTCTTTTAGCAGACGCTTTTGTCCAAAGCGATTTACAGTCATGCATGCATATACAGTTGAAGTCGGAAGTTTACATACACTTAGGTGGGAGTCTTTAAAACTCGTTTTTCAACTACTCCACAAATTTCTTGTTAACAAACTATAGTTTTGGCAAGTCGGTTAGGACATCTACTTTGTGCATGACACAAGTAATTTTTTCAACAATTGTTAACAGACAGATTATTTCCCAGAACAACAACAAAGGACCTTGTGAAGATGCTGGAGGAAACAAGTTACAAAGTATCTATATCCACAGTAAAACAAGTCCTATATCGACATAACCTGAAAGGCCGCTCAGCAAAGAAGAAGCCACTGCTCCAAAACCGCCATAAAAAAGCCAGACTATGGTTTGCAACTGCACATGAGGACGAAGATCGTACTTTTAGGAGAAATGTCCTTTGGTCTGATGAAACAAATATAGAACTGTTTGGCCATAATGATCATCGTTATGTTTGGAGGAAAAAGGGGGAGGCTTGCAAGCCCGAAGAACACCATCCCAACTGTGACGCACAGGGGTGGCAGCATCATGTTGTGGGGGTGCTTTGCTGCAGGAGGGAATGGTGCACTTCACAAAATAGATGGCATCATGAGATAGGAATATTATGTGGATATATTGAAGCAACATCTCAAGACATCAGTCTGGAAGTTAAAGCTTGTTCGCAAATGGTCCTTCCATATGGACAATGACCCCAAGCACACTGCCAAAGTTGTGGCAAAATGGCTTAAGGACAACAAAGTCAAGGCATTGGAGTGGCCATCACAACGCCCTGACCTCAATCCCGTAGAAAATTTGTGGGCAGAACTGAAAAAGTGTGTGCGGGCAAGGAAGCCTACAAACCTGACTCAGTTACACCAGCTCTGTCAGGAGGAATGGGCCAAAATTCACCCAACTTATTGTAGGAAGCTTGTGGAAGGCTACCCGAAACGTTTGACCCAAGTTAACCAATCTAGCGGCAATGTTACCAAATACTAATTGAGTGTATGTAAACTTCTAACCCACTGGGAATGTGATGAAAGAAATAAAAGCTATTTTATTACTGCGCACTTACCCTGACTTTTTATTGTCTTTTGGCTTACTTTCCACCATTTCCTCCTTCTGCTGCACCTGACTGTCTTTCTCCTCCTCCTTTGCTTGTTCTCTCTCTGCCTTTTTCTTCATCTTCTTCTTCTTCCCTTTGCCAGTCTTCTTTGCCTCGTCATCCTAAGAGTGGTAGATGGCAAATTACTGTAGTGTCTGATATCTAGATGTACAGGTTGTAAAAGGTGTACATACGGTCTATTATACTTCCGCCTCATAAACATAATCTTGTTTGCTAACTACGTTTCAGTTATAGTTTCACAAACATATTCCCTTTACATAACTCAACTCCATTTATCATCAAGTCCGCATCATCACCCACCTGTTGGGCCTCTCCTGCCTCTCCCTGGAGGAACTTCCTGCCGGCTGCTGTCAGGGGGGTGATGGGGGCCAGACGGGGGCTGCGGCGGAAATGGAGGTACTCTGGCTGGGATGCTGTAGTAACCAGCGGAGAAAGGCCGGTCCAAGCACACAGTGAGTTCTGGACTGTTCTCCTTCCATGGAAGTTCTGGAGAATGTTGTTGATCATGATGTCCCACAGAATTCCTATCTTGTCCAGTATCTCCTCAATACGTCTCTGGTAGAACGACTCCAAGCCCTAAAGCAGGCTGGTCAACATCTTCCGGTCCTGGGCTTCCCTATTCCTGTTCTGCTCAAAGTCGTTCTTCATATCTCGCTCAATATCAGCCATCATCAAGCACATCTGCATCTTCACCTCCTTCTGTAGCCATGAAGTGCTTTGAAAGGATCCTCATGGCTCACATCAACACCATTATCCCAGAAACCCTAGACCCACTCCAATTTGCATACCGCCCCAACAGATACACAGATGACGCAATCTCTTTTGCACTCCACACTGCTCTTTCTCACCTGGACAAAAGGAACACCTACCTGAGAATGCTATTCATTGACTAGGGTAGGTAATCTGCCACGCTGATCCTCATGATGGGGGCCCCTCAGGGGTACATGCTCAGTCCCCTCCTGTACTCCCTGTTCACAAGTTCTACAGCTGCACCATCGAGAGCATCCTGACTGGTTGAATCACCGCCTGGTATGGCAACTGCTCAGCCTCCGACCACAAGGCACTACAGAGGGTAGTGCACACATCCCAGTACATCACTAGGGCCAAGCTTACTGCCATCCAAGACTTATATACTAGGAGGTGTCAGAGGAAGGCCCTAAAAATTGTCAAAGATTCCAGCCACCCTAGTCATAGATTCTCTGCTACCGCACAGCAAGCGATACCGGAGCACCAACTCCAGGTCCAAACGGCTTCTTAACAGTTTCTACCCACAATCCATAAGACTCCTGAACAGCTAATTTGCTGGGGTTTTCATGCTCAACAGTTTCCCATGTGCATAGCCACGGGACGTAGGGGTGCTGCAGGACCCCCTGCTGAATCTGAAAAATAGCAGCGATTACAGCCTTGAGTATTCTTGGGTATGACGCTACAAGCTTGGCACACCTGTTTTTTGGGAGTTTCTCCCATTCTTCCTGCAGATCATCTAAAGCTCTGTGAGGTTGGATGGGGAGCGTTGCTTCACAGCTATTTTTAGGTCTTTCCAGAAATGTTCAATCAGGTTCAAGTCCGGCATCTGTCTGGGCCATTCAAGGACATTGAGACTTGTCCTGAAGCCCCTCATGGGTTGTCTTGGCTGTGTGCTTAGGGTGGTTGTCCTTTTGGAAGGTGAACCTTCACCCCAGTCTGAGGTCCTGAGCACTCTGGAGCAGGTTTTCATCAAGGATCTCTCTGTACTTTGCTCCATTTATCTTTCCCCAGATCCTGACTTTGCATGATGCTGCCACCACCATGCTTCACCGTAGGGATGGTGCCAGGTTTCCTCGAGGCGTGACGCTTGGCATTCAGACCAAAGAGTTCAACTTGGTTTCATCAGACCAGAGAATCTTGTTTCTCATTGTCTGAGAGTCCTTTCGGTGCCTTTTGGCAAATGTCAAGCGGACTGTCATGTGACTTTTTCTGAGGAGTGGCTCCGTATGGCCAGTCTACCATAAAGTCCTGATTGGTGGAGGGCTGCAGAGATGGTTGTCCTTATGGAAGGTTCTCCCATCTCCACAGAGGAACTCTGGAGTTCTGTCAGAGCGACCATCGGGTCACCTCCCTGACCAAGGCCCTTCTCCCCCGATTGCTCAGTTTGGATGGGCAGCCAGCTCTAGGAAGAGTCTTGGTGGTTCCAAACTTCTTCCATTTAAGAATGATGGAGGCCACTGTGTTCTTGGGACCTTCAATGCTGCAGACATTTTTTGGCACCCTTCCCCAGATCTGTGCCTTGACACAATCCTGTCTCGGCGCTCTACGGACAATTCCTTCGACCTCATGGCTTGGTTTTTGCTCTGACATGCACTGTCAGCTGTGAGACCTTATATACAAAGGTGTGTTCCTTTCCAAATCATGTCCAATCAATTGAATTTATCACAAGTTGACTCCAAGTTGTAGAAACATCTCATGGATGATCAATGGAAACAGAATGCACCTGAGCTCAATTTCGAGTCTAATAGCAAAGGGCCGGAATAATTATGTCAATAAGGTATCTGTTTTTTTTTATTTTGAATACATTTGCAAACATTTCAACAAACCTGTTTTCGCTTTGTCATTATGGGGTATTGTGTGTAGATTGCTGACATTTGTATTTATTTATCCATTTTAGAATAAGGCTGTAACGAAATGTGGAAAAAGTCAAGTGGTCTGAATACTTTCCGAATGCACTGTATGACTTTGGATGTTTCCGTGAGGCTTACTTGTCTTTTCTATGAGATGATGTGGAACAGATTTTAAGATCATGTTGAAATAGACAGGGTTTATGACTTTGTGGCTGTGTTAACTAGTGACGACCCTACACCTGGCCGCCTTGCCATGGAGCAAATTAAAATAGGGGGAGCAAACAAATGTTTTTACCAGCAAATTATCATAATTCATTGGATAATTTGTCAAGTTTCAAAAACAATTGTGCTGTCAGGAGATGGCCCAATGAATTATAGGCCTACTCGTGAATAAACATTCCATAACTGCAGGTGGCAGTAAATCACCAACCTTGGCTTTATACTGTTCAAACACCAGTGTGAACCCTTTCTGTTTGTTTGCCAACTCATAGAATTAGAAAATGTACTACTTCAAAATAGAGATAGCCTCAATGGCCCTGCCCATGCTCTCACCGACACCATAATGATGCGATGTCTAAGTCAATGGTCATTCCACTCCTCCAGTCCTACTAGTGTCCGTTGGCGGTTGGCAACAACTTCCTGGATCTCTCTCTCACGATGAGGCAGCGAGCGAGGATCTACTCTCTGTTGATTGGCTAGGTGGAGTACAAGGTGGCTGTTGGGGGCCACCACGGGTTCAGGTAGAAGGCGTCGTTACGACCTTTAGCACTCAGTGGACTGAGAGAGAAGGAAAGAGAGGTTAGTATTATGTGACAAATTGTAAAAAATGTTTTAATGATTAAACTGCCATTTATCGGTTTAACATTTTTATCATAAAAATCCATGTGAAAATCATATTGCGTGGTATGACTGCTAGGGTCAATGAAGTTCTACCGCAATCATACAGTAGGCTTAGGCAATTGCTTTGTGGCTGCTCGAATGAGTAGGTGAAATGTTGTCCCGAAGACAACCGTTAATTCACGTTTACAACGATGATCCTCTGCGACATTAGCGACTCACAACAAAAAATGAACTTAGCCAAGTAATCAGTATTCTTTTCACTACATTCTCTTTTCCCTCCTTGGAGCTGTATGAGCAAACAAAAATACTCGTCAGCACGCCCAACCTAGAACATTTCCCCGCAGCCATGCCCGGTGTGTATCAAGAATGGTCCACCACACAAAGGACATCTAGCCAACTTGACACATCTGTGGGAGGCAATGGCTTCAACATGGGCTAGCATCTCAGGGCTCTATGGGGGGTGATTCATGCCAGAATTTATCCTCGTGAAGCTACTGATACCTCTCACCAAGTCACCTAACGTCTTCCTAGCGCCATAAAATAACATCATGAATTAACATGGATTGTCAATGGAGAGAAGTTTGTTTCTAAGGAGTCAAACTGCCGACGCGTTCACGTCACGTGACACGTACACGTCATGTAGACGTAGTGTTCACATGGTGTTCACATTGCGTACGTGTCAGTTTGCTGGTAAGTTTATTATGTTGTTACGTCTACATGTGTTACACGTTATGTGTTAGTTTAAGTGTCTGTTTAGTTCATAAATTTCATTTGTCAATTTAGCTAAAATAGGCCTATCACCAAAATGCTAAAATTATTAGGCTAGTTGATATGGCAGCCACCATTACTGTGTAGATATGCCTATTTCTTGCATCAATACAAACCCAAGGGCTTCTTGGTAGCCTAATGGTTAGAGTGTTGGGCCAGTAACCGAAAGGTTGCAAGATCAAAGCTGACAAGGCAAACTTTTTTGGTCATTTTGCCCGAGCAAGGCAATTAACCAACTATTCCCCGGGCGCCGAATACGTGGATTTCAATTAATAAGGCAGCCCCCTGCACCTCTCTGATTCAGAGAGGTTGGGTTAAATGTATTTTTTGTTGGTCCTGTCAATGTTGAGTGATCACACATGCCTCAGCACACATAGGTTACTTTGCCTGCTTGCAAATGTGTCCTAAAAGTGGGGATGTTTCATAGTATTTCTGATTATCTTAACTCACCACCACCAATTAATTTTATTTTTCACAGATATCCACGGAACCACGACTGCAATATAGGCCTACACTCAGATAAAAATGTGTTATCTACAAATTAACAGGATTTTTCCACTCTCCCCATACGAGAACCCTTTTTGGTTCCAGGTAGAACCCCTTCTGTCTCTAGGTAGAACCCATTTGGGCTCCATTCCACAGAAGGTTCTACCTGGAACCAGAAAGTTTTCTCCTTTGGTGACAGCCAAAGAACCCTGTTGGAACCCTTTTCTCAAAGAGTATACTCAACAAGTTTAGCCTGTTAAGTTTACACCATTTGATTCTGTACTCAAACATCTGCCTGGTATTCAAGATAACATTCAACATAGCGCCACCACCTTTGAAGGTTTTTGTCAACATCTGCTCAGACTTAAATCGCAGTGCTCCAAGAACCTCCACCAGGGTAGTATCCTGTAGTATCCTCAAACGGACAAAAAGGAGACACAAGGCACAACACACTCATTTTAGATCCCAAGGGGTCTTTACAGTGAGGGAAAAACGTATTTGATCCCCTGCTGATTTTGTATGTTTGCCCACTGACAAAGAAATGATCAGTCTATAATTTTAATGGTAGGTTTATTTGAACAGTGACAGACAGAATAACAACAACAAAAAATCCAGAAAAACGCATGTCAAAAATGTTATAAATTGATTTGCATTTTAATGAGGGAAATAAGTATTTGACCCCCTCTCAATCAGAAAGATTTCTGGCTCCCAGGTGTCTTTTATACAGGTAACGAGCTGAGATTAGGAGCACACTCTTAAAGGGAGTGCTCCTAATCTCATCTTGTTACCTGTATAAAAGACACCTTTCCACAGAAGCAATCAATCAATCAGATTCCAAACTCTCCACCATGGCCAAGACCAAAGAGCTCTCCAAGGATGTCAGGGACAAGATTGTAGACCTACACAAGGCTGGAATGGGCTACAAGACCATCGCCAAGCAGCTTGGTGAGAAGGTGACAACAGTTGGTGCGATTTTTCGCAAATGGAAGAAACACAAACGAACTGTCAATCTTCCTCGGCCTGGGGCTCCATGCAAGATCTCACCTCGTGGAGTTGCAATGATCATGAGAACGGTGAGGAATCAGCCCAGAACTACACGGGAGGATCTTGTCAATGATCTCAAGGCAGCTGGGACCATAGTCACCAAGAAAACAATTGGTAACACACTACGCCGTGAAGGACTGAAATCCTGCAGCGCCTGCAAGGTCCCCCTGCTCAAGAAATCACATATACATGCCCGTCTGAAGTTTGCCAATGAACATCTGAATGATTCAGAGGACAACTGGGTGAAAGTCTTGTGGTCAGATGAGACCAAAATGGAGCTCTTTGGCATCAACTCAACTCGCCATGTTTGGAGGAGGAGGAATGCTGCCTATGACCCCAAGAACACCATCCCCACCATCAAACATGGAGGTGGAAACATTATGCTTTGGGGGTGTTTTTCTGCTAAGGGGACAGGACACCGCATCAAAGGGACGATGGACGGGGCCATGTACCGTCAAATCTTGGATGAGAACCTCCTTCCCTCAGCCAGGGCATTGAAAATGGGTCGTGGATGGGTATTCCAGCATGACAATGACCCAAAACACATGGCCAAGGCAACAAAGGAGTGGCTCAAGAAGAAGCACATTTAGGTCCTGGAGTGGCCTAGCCAGTCTCCAGACCTTAATCCCATAGAAAATCGGTGGAGGGAGCTGAACGTTCGAGTTGCCAAACGTCAGCCTCGAAACCTTAATGACTTGGAGAAGATCTGCAAAGAGGAGTGGGACAAAATCCCTCCTGAGATGTGTGCAAACCTGGTGGCCAACTACAAGAAATGTCTGACCTCTGTGATTGCCAACAAGGGTTTTGCCACCAAGTACTAAGTCATGTTTTGCAGAGGGGTCAAATACTTATTTCCCTCATTAAAATGCAAATCAATTTATAACATTTTTGACATGTGTTTTTCTGGATTTTTTTGTTGTTATTCTGTCTCTCACTGTTCAAATAACCCTACCATTAAAATTAGAGACTGATCATTTCTTTGTCAGTGGGCAAACGTACAAAATCAGCAGGAGATCAAATACTTTTTTCCCTCACTGTATTTTCATACTGTATCCTCTCACTCATTACTATCTCCTTTGCCATCTTCTCACGTCTTTACTTGGAACTCCATCCATACACACACACACACACACACACACACACACACACACACACACACTATAGCATCTTGCTTACATTTCTCACATTTCAGGCATCCAGCTGAGGCCTTGGATGGATCATGTTCCACTGAGATGGGAACAGGGGTATATTTTCAGTGTGGTGGTTGAACAGGAGAAGATGATGTGTTTACTTGTGGAGGGAGAACAGTGAGGGTGGTGGATTGAGCACCTGCAGTGAAGCTTATTGGTTCACATCTTGACTAAAAGAAAGAGATTTAGAAATTCACATCTTGACTAAAAGAAAGAGATTTAGAAATTAGTTCGACATTGTCATAGTTCAACAGCTGAAAAGCCATCATTAACATACTCCCAGAGATAGCAAGACATTCAGTATTCACTGAATGAAGTAGCCTACCCATCCCCATTTACAATTGTATTCATCAATGAAATAAATGATACTATAACACATTCAATTACATTATTAATGTAGACTACTCCTGTATCTACCTTGTACAATAACGTAATCATTGAATGAAATAGGGTACCCATCCACATTTACAATTGAATTGATCAATTAGATAAATAATCATAGCACATACAGTTACATTGTTGTAGAATAGGCTACTACTGTATCCACACTATATTAGGATACAGTTGTGATATTCTCAGGCATGATTTTAGGTCTTCGATCGAAGTAGCATGTTATACCTTGTTTCCCTTCTTCAGTGAAAAGTAGTTATTTCATTTACAATTGAATTAATCCATTAAATAAATAATACTAGCACATCAAACTACGTTATTGTACACTAGCCTACTCCTCTATAGACACAGTAAATAATAATTCATATGTGCTTTCGACAATACGTTATGAACAAAAAAGTATTATTTTCAAATAAACCACATTTCCCTTAACACGGTATACCTAAATATTTCCTAACGATATCACAACTTAAATATAGCCTACTTACTCCTCAACTGGATCAAGGACATCTTGGTAATTATTTTAATCGTCTCTAATAAGGAAACGATCTGGGTCAGACACTCAAAAATCACTTATGCCACTTAAAAAGAAAAGAAAAAAGAAAATGTATGTCTGTGTTGCCGCCTAGCTCTCAAATACCGGGCTGGTCTCTCTCTATGAATGGTCACTGCTATCCGGATTCCTTGGGACGTCCTTACCCTGAACCCTAAACTAACACAAAACTTAACCATTTTATATATTTATACTTGATAGAGATAGGGACATCCCAAGGATTCCGAATAGCACGGACCCTCTGGGAAAGAATATGCACTCCTCAGTAGGTAAGATTGCCTACGTACTTTCGACAATACGTTATCAACAAAAAAATATTATTTTGAAATAAACCAAATTTGCCTTAACACAGTAGGACTAAATATTTCCTAACGATATCACAACTTAAATATAGCCTACTTACTCCTCAATTGGATCAAGTACATCTTGGTAATTATTTTAATCGTCTCTAATGAAACTATCTGGGGCAGACACTCGAAAATCGCTTCTGCCACTTGTAAAAAAAACGAATTAATGTCTGTGTCGCTGCCGAGCTCTCAAATACCATGCCAATCTCTCATTCTATGAATGGTCACTCCAATCCGGACTCCTTGGGACGTCCTTACCCTAAACTAACACTAACTTTAACCAATTTACATTTATACTTGATAGAGGTATGGACATTCCAAGGATCCCGAATAGCACGTACCCGCTGGGAAATTCTATGAACTGCTCTATTGACTTAAGGGACATCCCAAGGATCCCGAATAGCACCTATGAACTCCTCTGAAAGCCGTGGACACAACTCTTATTGGTTGTCTGATGTGAACTGGTAACAACACAGTCTGTGACTGGCTAACAACATTTAGATCTGTATACAGCGAGATAAAATAACATACCATGCCATGAGGTGTTGAGGGAAAGACAGATTATCTATAGATTGGGCATAATCCTTTCTAGGCCATTAGCGATAACAGGAAATACACAAGCCGTAAGCTACACTATAGTTCAAGGTGGCTACGTTGGAATATCTGCTTGCACGGGAACAATTGTACGTTTCTAACATTTATGGTTGAGATTTAATTAATATAAATATAAACTATGCACATTATGACATTCATTAACACGCGATGCAGGCGACTCGCAGACATTAGTAAGGCCTTGGTATCATGTCATGTCAGGTGGTACGGTTGCCTAGGCTTATATATGTCCCTTATCACCCCCCATGGAGGGCAAAAGGGGGTGTGACTCAACATTAGGAAGGTGTTCCTAATGATTTCTACACTCACAGGTTTCGACAATGGCTGCTGCTAAAACTGACATGCATTCATTGATGAAAAAAATTAAGTTTGAAACAAGCTTTGGTTTGTTTTCATTTTGAGTACTTGTTTTTTTCCATTCGTATGATTTGTGGCTTATCTGGGGTGCACCACTATAAAACAAGTGGGTAACATCAAAATGTGATTTCACCACGCCATCCTGTGATGTGATTTGATTTCCCACTCATCTTCTGGGCAAGACACACCCCACTGAAGTGCTGCGTTTGGCTTAAGGTCCTTAGTCTCAAGAATCCTTCTTATTTGCCAGCTGAAGAGTGCACCAGGCAGGGTTCCACACACAACGTGATAGCTTGCTAGCTAGTAGAGAGACAGACTACTAATGAACTGAGGGGACAGGCAGAATAATACATTTTTATCACCACCGACAGACTCAATATCTGCGTCTTATAATAAGCATACCATAGCCATTTATTGACTTATCTGAAAGATCAATGGCACTCATGAAACAAACAGATTTAGCATGTAAAATATAAATTATTTTATTTTGTTCCATCAAACTCTGACGAAACATTGGCATTCAAAATAGTAATTGGATCAATCTACTGTTTAATCACAATAATAATTAAATACATACTGTACATTCATTATTTGGATCAATCAACTGTACAATGTTACATTAATAATAAAATAAATACTTAAGAGGCTGTGAAGTGAAATATTTACACCAAAACTCTGCTTTCACCAGGGTCTGGAATCCCTGGCTATCTCAGTTCTGTCCGTAAATAAACCATTCTGTGAGCTTCTGGTTAACGTGTAGCATTGGTCAGTTGCAGTGGGTCTTTTCTGTGGAGTCGGGGTTGTCTTTCACCTTGGGAAAACAAGTTTGACAATACAGACAACTCCTGAACAACTATTAGAGTAAAAAAGTGTATAATCTCAACAGGTCAGGCCCTGATGTTTTTGTGGTTCGTCCTGCAGCCAGGATTTGTCATCCACCCAACCTGTCCTTCCTGCATGCGACCGATGTTTGGTTGCGCTGAGATTTGAGGACCTGTATGCCTGGAGGCTCACTGAATGGCAATGGATCTCTTAGCGAAAGGGATGTCTTACACAATAAATCTCAACTGATTAAAAAAAAAAAATCCTTTTGATTTACAACATTTTTGCTCTAATTTCAGATGTTAGTGGCAAGAAGTTGCTGCTCTGGCACTGGTGATGGATGATAATGGCAGTCTGGTGCTTGCATGGATCACCTTTTCATCCCACTGGACAATTGCACATCTCCATATACATGTCCACTATGTAGATCTGGCCAGGTGAGGACGAGCGCTTCACTCAAAGTGCATGTCATTGATCTGTGAATAGACCACCCATACATAAAATGTATGCACACATGGCTTCATAGTAAGCTGACAGACAAGTGGTCAAGAAGTCAAAGAGCTGGGGGACGTTATAAGCATTTGTTCCAGGCAGAATTTTATCCTTTAAGATCCTCTTGGCCGATTCTGCAAAGTTGTTAGTGCCGTTTCCTCTCACTGGCATGGTTTTTCAGTAGCACAGGGCACAACATTCTCTGCGGTAGTAGAGCTTTTCCAGGTCATTCTTGAAATGTTGATACCTGCAAAGTTGAACACAAGATTAAATTAAAGGATAATTTGATGTATAAAATGAATGTACATTACATTCATTATTATTCTAATTAAATAAAACAAAAAATAATATATACACATACCAAGATAATGCCCAAACCCCTGTCAGAAAATGAACCAAAATGAAATTAATTGTATATGCATTCAAACATCCTTTGTAACCCATAAGGCATATGCTAAACTGAAGTACTGTGCACGTGTGGTCCAACGAGTAAAAAAACAGTAGTACAACTTTTCCTGTGGCAGTCCTCATGAGAGCCAGTTTCATCATAGCGCTTGATGGTTTTTGCGACTGCACATGAAGAAACTTTCAAAGTTCTTGAAATTTTCCAGATTGACTGAGCTTCATGCCTTAAAGTAATGATGGACTGTCGTTTCTCTTTGCTTTTTTGAGCTGTTCTTGCCATAATAAGGACTTGGTCTTTTACCAAATAGGGCTATCTTCTGTATACCACCCCTACCTTGTCACAACACAACTGATTGGCTCAAACACATTAAGAAGGATAGAAATTCCACAAATTAACTTTTAACCAAGGCACACCTGTTAATTGAAATTACATTCCAGGTGACTACCTCAAAGCTGGTTGAGAGAATGCCAAGTGTGCAAAGCTGTCATCAAGGCAAAGGGTGGCTACTTTGAAGAATCTCAAATATAAAATATATTTGGATTTGTTTAACACTTTTTTGGTTACTAGACGATTCCATATGTGTTATTTCATTGTTTTGATGTCTTCACTATTATTCTAGAATGTAGAAAATAGTAAAAATAAAGAAAAACTCTTGAATGAGTAGGTGTGTCCAAACGTTTGACTGGTACTGTATATCAGAGGATACGTCATCAATTATTACCTTTTCTTGATCCTATCTGAGTCCACCATCTTCAACAGCTGCCCGGGAAACAATCTGGCGTAACTGTCGCAGTTTTGCTCTTGTATTTCGCTGCACCTTGGTCAAAACAAAGCGCTCGAGGTAACTTTGTCGCAATTTCTCGGCACCGTAGTCAAAACCGCTCACAAGACTCGAGCCTAACGACCAGCAGCCAATCGCAACACTTCAGCGGAGGCGTGTCTGCCCAGAAGACGAGTGGGAAATCAAATATTGTGCCATCTTGTGCCCATCATTGGACAGTGTTTGCCGGTTTCCACCAGTTACCACAGCCACAAAGTCAAAATTGACGATATCGTCAAAATTCATGATTTATTTTTGGGGGGTCTTAATTTAAGTTTAGGGTTAGGCATAAGTATAGCAGTGTGTTTAATGTTAGGGTTGAGGTTAGGTTTAAAATCAGACTTTAGGAAGATAACTTGAAATAGACTGGGTTTATGACTTTGTGACTGTTGTAACTAGTGATGACCGCGTTTACAGGCGTTGTGCCGAAAATCCCAACCTGACAGAATTCCCCCCTTTCGCTTGAACGCGCACGCACTCAAATCTTCATTGCTGCGATTAGCTTGCTAGTTGGGATTTCTGATCACGTTAGGCTTGCCGAAATCCCCCCTTTCTAATTTCCTTAAAGTCAAATACTTTCTGTGGCACACATCAGAGTCAAATACTTTCTATAGAACAAACTTCACGTCAGGATAGGCAACCAAAATTAATAATTAATATGTGTGTTACATTAAACATAGAGAAGGGAGTACAATTTAGGTAAGCAATAAACATTTCAGAACAACTACTAGTCGAATAAGACATGGGAGAGATGACGAATATTGGCAAAGATATTTATTTATAGACTAACACACAAATAGCCAAACCGAAAACTGCAGACATTACTCGTTTCTCCCCTGCGATGAAACCGACATAAAAAATAAAATGAAATGCAGCCTAACGTGATCAGAAATCTCAACTAGCAAGTAAGTCGCAGCAATGAAGATTTGAGTGCGTGCGCGTTCACGCGAATTGAGGGGGATTCTGTCAGGGGGGAGATTTTCGCCACAACACCGGAAACCTCACAAGTGGCAGACGGGTTTGACGGCAACGCAAGTCACAGGTGACAACGCCTGGTAGCACAATATGGCTGGGACAAACCTTTATGGGCATTCATTTGTTTATTGTTTTTTCAAATGAGTTTTTAAGGAAACCTGGTTATAGGACAGGCTCATTTGTACATAGGCCTTTGTGTGCTGTCTCTCTTGAAAGTTTTCCTACATAGACTTTTACAACAAGAAGTTGAATGCCCCGGACGGACCGCTTTCTGCATTGTTCGCATAGGAACCGAAAGTAAAATGACGCTGTCACGAAATACATAAGGTAGGTGGTGATAATGAAACAAACCTGACAGAGCAACACAGCAAGCCCACACCTGATCAGACGTGTTTTGCTGGTAACGACTGAATGATAACAACCATTTCACTGGAACTTCTAAATATAATAAATGGATACACGGCCATACGAGACAACGCAGGGCAAGGTAAATATACCTCTATTCTTAAGACCGACTGACCTGTGTGATCATTCCTACTCTGGTTTGTCTCATTGAAGGAAAAACATACGTCAAGCTGTCAGCTAGTTTATTTAGTCAACTAAGTGTTTTACCAAAGAAGTGCACCCTGATCATGTAATTATGTAGTCCCCTACTCAAATCCACTTCCTGATTGTTTCATTGTGAAGGAAGTGTCCAACCAATTCACTGTGTTGTTTACAACTGAAACAAACAGGCATAGTTGTGGCTCGGCTAAAACTATTGTTACAAGACATATTACTAAATAATTGGTCATCATAGCACAATCACACATTGCACATTCTCTTTGTACTAGCAGTCCCAATCCAGACACAAATGCATGAGTTACACCTCCACTAAAAACACTAAAGTCTGAAGTATGATTCAACTTTCACTTTCCAGAGCTCCACCATGCCACACAGAGAATACAATGAAGAGTCACGTGACAAGAGGCCACGCAAGGGACCTATCAAACATGTCACTGAGGTATCAGTTATATAATCACTCAATCAATTTAACTGAAGTTACATGTGAGTCATTTTGTGTAATGCCAGGTTCAGCATGGTCCCAGTCCCAGATCTGTAGTTGTTTGCTTTAGCCAATTCTTCTGTCATATTCATTCCATGGCATTTGCTACATTCAGATCTGGAAACCAGGCTACAGCGAGCTCACAGTGGATACAATTTCCCATCATGAACACTAATTAGCTAACTCTGTGACATTTTCAGGAGGAGAAACGACCTTTGAGAAGAATGAGAAGTCCGTCTAGACACAGAATAACTGGTTCGTTTAGGCAGAGGTTTGGAGGAAGATTCAACAGACCACGGTAAGACCTGAGGACATTTCAGGGCAACCTTGTGTAGCCTAAGGTTTGTTCTTGGTCATTTCAACATTTCCACACCTTCACCGACTCACAATACTCTCACTCACTTATTCACGCTTTTTATTTTCTGCTGTTTTCCTTACTGTACAGATTCATAAAGGACGATCATTCATTCCGGAAGCCCCGCTTCAGTTTTGGGTTCCAGAGATACCACTCCTTTACCCCCCGCCCACTGTTTCACTGGAGAGACCAGTCCGGTCCCCCTGTGCCCCCAGGCACACCACAAGACCCATCAGGCCCCAACAGCCAGTACAGTGACCAGAGGAACATGGACAGGAACTCCCCCGCCAAGTCCTCACCTAAAGGACACACCAGTAGGTTTACGCTCATGTTGTGTTTGAGGGGAGTTTTGACCAAATTAATTAACCGGTGGCTACAGGGTAAGCGTATTACCATCTATGCCAACATGAACCAGATCTCTTGGCAGAGTTCATAGTAGGGGCTAGGGCTGCACAATTAATCAGATTCACATCGAAATGTCAATATTGACATGTGAAATATTCTGAAACGCATTTCAGCTGCGTAATGGCCTTTTTTTTTTTTTTTTTTTGATTTTTTTTGTTCTCTTGTGGCTGTTTCCCGCACACACCAAGCCCGCCCCTGTCAATCAAGCAGCGCACTTCCTCTTCCTCGCCGTTAGATAATTATAAATTTGCATGCTGTTCTCTTAGATCAAATGCAGTCAACCGATTGTTCAAAACAAGAACGATGCTGCTTTCTACTTAGCTTCTCAATATATCATCCTATTTCTAGGATTTCAACAGTTCACCCAAGTGTTTTGATCTATATCGCGCGAAAAATCTAATCGCAACATTTGGTTAAAAAAAATCATATTTTACCCATATCGGGCAGCCCTAGTACAGGCAAAAAAATTAATAATATTCCTAAAATACCTAAATCACTTTCCTCGTGTGAACACTAGAGAGCAGTATGAGCAAACAGTGTTCATGTCAACTCAGACAGTGAATATATTAGCTACATTTGGAATGTGTTTTGCTCATCAGTATTCCTGGTGGTTGATAGTCACCAAGCAACAACCTGACAATGTTGCATAATACTGTCTGAACACAGCATTGGTAGATATTATAATGACAGTATTATGTCATCATTCTATACAATGAAATGGCAAAGAATAGTATCCTACTGAAAAAGTGCCAATCATTCCAACCTTCATTAAAAACCAGTGTATTTATGTCACCTCTTATGTAGAATACATAAGATAACAGCTGCTGAGCATCAAATTATAATATCATTTATTTTATACAGTACTCTATTGGGCATATTTTTAAAGGGATACTTTGGGGTTTTGGCAAAGAGGCCCTTTATCTACTTCCCAGGAGCCAGATGAACTCGTGGATAGCATTTTTATCTCTCTGTGTCCAGTATGAAGGAAGTTAGAGGTAGTTTTGAGAGCTAATGCCAACTATCGTTAGCGCATTGACTGGAAGTCTATGGGTATCTGCTAGTATGCTAGTAGATACACATAGACTTCCAGTCATTGCTCTAATGTGAGTTAGCATTGACTCGTGAAACTACATCTAACTTCCTCATTGCCAAAACCCCGAAGTATCCCTTTAAGGACTGTACTGTAAATATTTCTGATCATTAAAGTTCACCTCATCACGTTAGCATTAGTATCATGAAGAAGAAAAGTGGTTTAGTAAGACCGCAATCGATGTGCCTGTAAGTCATCAATTAGTTCTTATGCTTAAGCTCCATTCTCTATCATGTTTGAAAGTGTTTTCTTGAATAACTTTGCATTGCCTGAAGACGACCCAGGTCTTGTTATCTGCAATAGAAACCATCATTTCATCTTTCATCTCCTTGCTTTTGTTTAAATTAGCTGTATCGCTATTCTCAACCGTGGTGGTGGTTTTTCCTCCTGTTTTAGTCAGCTGCAATGTCTCTGCGCAGACTGCAGTACTGTGGAGGGGTGTGGGTGTGGGTGAGTGTGTGAGGAACAGGTTGCTCTATGTGCCTGAGAGATCTGCTATGATGGTGACTCATTTCTATAGTGTGTGTTAGAGATGGAAAACGAGAGAGATATAGCTAAAGAAAACAAGGAGAAAGAGGGAGTGAGGCAGACAGCCAGCTCTGTATACAGGTAATGAACCATAACAAAGCTATCGCCTCACATACCCACACTGCAGTCAAACGTTGCGAGGCAGACTTCGCAAATCACACCCAATGCTGAAAGAATGCTTAACGAAACATGAATTTTAGCCCCTGCATGCTGCCTGTAGACAATAACTCTCCCGCTGATGGCAGATTGCAACCAGAGAGATGGAGATGGGGACGCTTAGTCCTGAATTATACCTGCAGCTAGAGGCACTAATGGGATGTTAGTTTGGCCCTGAGGACACTGGGTAGATTGAGTAGTCCCAGCATCAATCACAGATATTAGAGTTAATTGAGAGATATCAACTGGGCCAATCAAGGATGTTAGAGTTCATCACAGATGTCAGCTGCTGTAGTTTAGCTCTAAGTTATCCCCCATCTGTTCTGAGCTGTTGGTGTGTGTTATGTTGAGTGGGGGCTTGTGTTGTATTGTTGTGTGAAGATGTGGTTTGTCTATGTGATGTTGCAGGTGCTCTCAGGTCTTCTGCAGGCCCCAGCAGAGAGGAGAAGCAGCCTGTGTCGTTCACAGTAAGTCCACATTCCACCACTACTCACAGTCTCGTTTGGGATCTGGGGAGCCTGTGCTGTTTAAAGTAGGGCACACATCCTGTATTTGTTGTCATGCTCCGCTAGTGTATTGTGGTGACTGAACTTGTATATCATTCCCTCTCTTCCAAAACTATGTGTAGGTAGGCCTCTTTCATAAAAATAAAAAAAAAGTTTAGCCAGCAGGCTTTGAGTAGGTTACTTTCTAAATGTAATCCGTTACAGTTACCTGTCCAAAATTCTAATCAACAATATAACTTTTGGATTACCAAAACTCAGTAATGTTATCTGATTACTTTCCCCTTAAGAGGCGCGGGTTCGTGGCTGTCACAGCCACAAAGTCATAAAATCTGATTTTAATCCTAACCTTAAGCACAGTGCTAACCCTAATGCCTAACCCTAACCTTTAAATTAAGACCAAAAAGCACGTTTTTGTTTTCATAAGTTTTTACAATATAGTCAATTTTGAGGTTATGGTTAGGCATTAGTGTTAGCAGTGTAGTTAAGGTTAGGGCTATATTTAAAATCAGATTTTTATGACTTTGTGGCTGTGCCAGCCACTAACCTGGGCGTAATAATTTTGAAGACAAAATTACCATTTGAACGACATCAAGTCGCCATAAATGGATGTTGCATTTTACTTTATGGGATGGTTATGTAGGGTTCTTCTAATCCATCGCTTTCTACTACAGATAATAATATGATTAGGCTATATCTTCACATTAAAAAAACAGTGTACATTTCCAGTCATTCCAATTTATTAAATACTCCTTGATCCTCAAGAATAGGACTTGGAAATGTACACTGATCAAAAATATAAACGTAAAGTGTTGGTCCCATGTTTCATGAGCTGAAATAGAACATTTCTGGGATCTTTTATGTGCAGAAATGTGTTTACATCCCCATTTCTCCTCTGCCAAGATAATCCATCCACCTGACAGGTGTGGCATATCAAGAAGCTGATTGAACAGCATGATCATTACACAGGTGCACCTTGTGCTGGGGACAATAAAAGGCCACTCTAAAATGTGCAGCTTTGTTACACAACACAATGCCACAGATGTCTCAAGTTTTGAGGGAGCGTGCATTTGGCATGCTGACTGCAGGAATGCCCACCAGAGCTCTTGCCAGAGAATTTAATGTTAATTTCTCTACCACACACTGCCTCCAACATTATTTTAGAGAATTTGGCAGTACCTCCAACCAGCCTCACAACCGCAGACCATGTGTATGGCGTCGTGCGGGTGAGCGGTTTGCTGATGTCAATGTTGTGAACAGAGTGCCCTATTGTGGTGGTTGGGTTATGGTATGGTCAGGCATAAGCTACGGACAACAAACACAATTGCATTTTATTGATGGCAATTTGAATGCACAGAGATACCATGATAAGATCCCTGTTCTTCCATGGCCTGCATTCTAACAGACATGTCACCCATTGAGCATGTTTGGGATGCTCTAGATCGATGTGTACAACAGCATGTTCCAATTCCCGCCAATATCCAGAAACTTCTTACAGCCATTGAAGAGGAGTGGGACAACATTCCACAGACCACAATCAACAGCCTGATCTACTCTATGTGAAGGAGATGTGTAGCGTTGCATGAGGCAAATGATGGTCCCACCAGATACTAACTGGTTTTCTGATCCACACGCCTACCTTCCTTTTTAAGGTATCTATGACCAACAGATGCATATCCGTATTCCCAGACATGAAATCCATAGATTACTGCCTAATGAATTTATTTCAATTGACTGATTTCCTTATATGAACTGTAACTCAGTAAAGTCTTTGAAATTGTCGCATGTTGCATTTATGTTTTTGTTCAGTATTGATTAGCCATTGTTTTACCCGATCATATCACAAAAACTAAGGACTAATTAGCCTAATTTATTTTGTCATGGAGGACTGATTGGGCTCATTGCTTCCAGTTGAAAATAAACGGAAGCAAATTGAGTAGTCCCTTATATGTAACTGATTACATATAATCCATTAATCCATGATCCCCCTTGCTTGACTGCTGCTTCAATTTCTCAGAAGTGATATGTACCACACTGGGAGGTATGCACTGCAACAAATGTACTTATATTGAATTTAAGTCTGAGTGAATCTCTTTGCCCATGATGCTCGCTGTCAGAATGTTTATTACACACAGTGTCTTTCAAGGTCCTTCAAATCAAAGATATGAAAGAAAACCTCAAACATTTGAGTAATCTTGGCTAGTCTGCTCGGTAAGATTATTTATATGTGTGTGTGTCCTCCACGCCCCTGGCTATGATGGGAATTGGAAGGACAGAGAGGGCACAGGTGCAGCATAAAGAATGGAATTGAAAGTTGGATGGTCTGACTTAGAGAAAGGAGCAGAGCGAAACATAAGGTTGTCTCCTTCCGTTTTACCATGCTGATGATTCAAACAGAGGCTTTGCTGCCTGCTAACCTTGAGAAGATACAGTAGAGGGGGAGAGAGAGGCTCGTAATGAACTCGACAACAATCAGGTGGGCTCTGAATGGCAAATGTGCTAAGGTCTTAAGGAATACAAAGGGAACACGGACTTCCTGATGGGCCAGGTGGTAAGGGTAGGTAACAACACATCCGCCATGTTGATCCTCAACACGGGTGCCCCTCGGGTGTGTGCTCAGTCCCCTCCTGTACTCCCTGTTCACTCATGACTGTATGGCCAGGCACGACTCCAACACCATCATTAAGTTTGCTGATGACACAACAGTGGTAGGCCTGATCACCGACAACAATAAGAAAGCCTATAAGGAGGAGGTCAGAGACCTGGCTGTTTTTTTGGCATGGGTCCTCAGATCCTCAAAGTTCTACAGCTGCACCATCGAGAGCATCCTGACTGGTTGTATGACTGCTTGGTATGGCAACTGCTCGGCCTCTGACCGCATGGCACTACAGATGGTAGTGCGTACAACCCAGTACATCACTGGGACCAAGCTTCCTGCCATCCAGGACTTCTATACCAGGTGGTGTCAGAGGAAGGCCTTAAAAATGGTCAACGACTCCCGCCACCCTAGTCATAGACTATTCTGTCTGCTACCACACGGCATGTGGTACCGGAGCTCCAAGTGTAGGGCCAAAAGGCTTCTCAAATGCTTCTACCCCCAAGCCATAAGACTCATTAACAGCTAATAAAATGTCTACCCAGACTATTTGCATTGCCCCCCCTCTTTTACACTGCTGCTATTCTCTGTTTATTATCTATGCATAGTCACTTTAACTCTACCTACATGTACATATTACCTCGACTAACCAATGCCTGTACCGGTACCCCCTGTATATAGCCTCACTATTATGTTACTGCTGCTCTTTAATTATTTGTCGCTTTTATTTCTTAATTTTTTACTTATTTTTCACTTCACACGTATTTATCTTAAAACTGCATTGTTGGTTAAGGGCTTGTAAGTTAGCATTTCACTAAGTTCTACACCTGTTGTATTTGGTGCGTGTGACAAATAAAATTTGATTTGAAGTGGTATGTGTCTATTATAGTTGCACACAAGACTGTAAAACTAGAGGTCGAACCAGAAGGAATGCAGAATTTTTAGATTTGAAACAATTTCACTGTTCATAAGTAGTGCTTTGCTTATAACTGCTTGTAACTCTCTCTCCCCTGCGTCTATGTAGGTGGCTCAAAAGAAGGAGCGATCCCACAGCAGAGAGGGAGAAAGAGAGAGGGATAGAGAGCTCCCCTCCACGGTGAGCAGGGCCGCAGCACGAAACCGAACCATCCAACAGAAGAGGAAAGAAATAGAACAGGTATAGTACAGTGAGCTCTTAATATCTAGTATTGTATATCATGTTTCAAATAATTTAGAGGAAGAGTACATTTGAGAAAAACAAATGAGTGAAAGATAAAGGAAGAAGGACTAAGAATATAACATCAGAAGAATACAATAAAGTACATCAGAAAACAACTTTCATCCTGATAACTCAACTGGATTCTAACACGCTAACAGTTGTTTACACATTGCAAGGGAGTTGCTAAGAGAGTTTCTAGCTACTAGCTACCTGCTGTTAGCTAACAAAAATGACAATAAAAAACGGCAAAGGACAGGACAAAAGACAGGAAAACAAGTACCTAAACTTACACAAGCAACAGAAAACAATTCAGACAGAAAACAAGAAAGGTGGGCTTTGTTTACATTAAGAGATGCCTAGCTACAACTAGCAAAGTGAAAACATCTACTGTATCCAGCTGTAATCAACTAAGATGGATACATTTGTGACTAGTTTCAGGAAACTAGATGCATGTCGTGCGTCACTACTTCACAGGAGAGGCATTTGAATGTCGTTTATTTTTTTTAATCAAAATGCATCTTTTGGCACAAATGCCTTCTGGAACGTGAACTTTCATCTGCCTTAAAAACAAATGTGTATGCCATCTGTAAATACAAATAAAATTGTTAAATTACGAGCCTAATTGGGTTAGCCATGGAAAAAAACAGGAACCTTCCCACTAGCTATGATGGGCTGGATATGTCGAGAGATGATTTCGGATTGTGCTTGCCATGTAGCGCGCTTCTGTCTATAACATGAGCTTAGTATGTGTAGGTGATCCTTTCTAAAGTGGCTTTTTTGAAAGATATCATAAAGAACTGCCCAAATGTTGCTAAGGCTCTCCACTTTCTGGAGGACTGAGTTTTGAAATCAGTGGAATCCCCGGGAGAAGCAGAGTATGTAGATCTTTTGTTTTGGCTTTACTTTGGCTTTCCTGTCTGACTAAAGAGAGAACACAGAAGGCTGTTGTATAATACACCTGTCTGGATGACATCTTCAAACTAAGGGCAACCATGGCATCAGTGACAGAAGCAAACATCCATGTATATGGGTAAGAGAGTCTAGCTAGCTACATTTTCAGATATTATACGTTTCTAATTGGTTCGCTAGCTAATGTTACGTGTCTGATCTTTGTAGTAATGTTATTTGTGTCTCAGAGCCATTTGCATTGCCAGTTATAGCATAGTGTTAGCTAGGTTACATTGAACCTAGCTATTAGCTTTAGCTACCTGTAGATTCATGCAGGGTAGTAACTAATGTCATGCAGCCTGTCATTTTTGTGTTTATACTTTTTCACAATGACAATTTTGATGTCGGACGACAATAGAATGCTCATGATGTCACTGCGACAACTGTATACAGACGTGTCGATAGAAGTAGTATAAACCAGCCTTTAGTCTTGAAATCTTTGGTTGTACACTTCCGTACTCATTGTTCAGCACATGGCCTCACGTGAATCCTTAAAGGGATGGGTGTGGCTGAGGCTTAAGTGGGTGTGAACGATGCTGAATGGGTGTAGACAAAGAAGAGCTCTCCAGTAGGTGTCCCAAAACATTCAAGGGCCATTTTCTCAAAAGTAGGGTTACAGGTTTATCAACTTTCAAAGCAGAATTACTTCCCATTTGTTCCTCAACTGCAGTGTATGATATACCATGTTCTAGCTCGGAGTCTCTACTTTTATCCAATGTGAAAAACACAATTTCAAATGTTTCTACGTAAGACCTAATTGAGTTGGTCAGTCACATTTACCCAGCTCAGCAACCTTGCATCAAATATGCAGAAGGTAATGCCAGTGAAGCAGGGAGGAAAAAATATAAAGCAAAGGTTTTAAAAGAGCACCCTGAGAGCAGACTATATGCAACAAAAATACAAAGAAATCATTGTGGAGCTTCTCTTTTTCACAGAACATCCAAATGCTTGACAAACAAACATATTAAAATGTCTGGAAACAAGACAACCCCAAGATTTGATATTAATATATACAGTTGAAGTCGGAAGTTTACATACACTTAGGTTGGAGTCATTAAAACTAGTTTTTCAACCACTCCACAAATTTCTTGTTAACACACTACAGGTTTGGCAAGTCGGTTAGAACATCTACTTTGTGCATGACACGTAATTTTTCCAACATTGTTTACAGACAGATTATTTCACTTATAATTCACTGTTTCACAATTCCAGTGGGTCAGAAGTTTACATACACTAAGTTGACTGTGCCTTTAAACAGCTTGGAAAATTCCAGAAAATGATGTCATGGCTTTAGAAGATTCTGATTGACTCAAATGATGTCAATTAGCCTATTTGAGGTGTACCTGTGGATGCATTTCAAGGCCTACCTTCAAACTCCGTGCCTCTTTGCTTGACATCATGGGAAAAGAAATCAGCCAAGCCCTCAGAAGAAAAATAGTAGACCTCCACAAGTCTGGTTCATCCTTGGGAGCAATTTTCAAACGCCTGACGGTACCACGTTCATCCTTACAAACAATAGTGTGTGAGTATAAACACCATGGGACCACGCAGCCGTCATACCGCTCAGGAAGGAGACGTGTTCTGTCTCCTAGAGATGAACGTACTTTGGTGCAGAAAGTACAAATCAATCCCAGAACAACAGCGAAGGACCTTGTGAAGATGCTGGAGGAAACAGGTACAAAAGTATCTATATCCACAGTAAAACGAGTCCTATATCGACATAATCTGAAATGCCTCTCAGCAAGGAAGAAGCCACTGCTCCAAAACCGCCATAAAAAAGCCAGACTACGGTTTGCAACTGCACATGGGGACAAAGATCGTACTTTTTGGAGAAATGTCCTCTGGTCTGATGAAACAAAAATAGAACTGTTTGGCCATCCCAACCGTGAAGCACGGGGGTGGCAGCATCATTTTCTGGGGTTGCTTTGCTGCAGGAGGGACTGGTGCACTTCACGAAATAGATGGCATCATGAGATAGGAAAATTATGTGGCTATATTGAAGCAACATCTCAAGACATCAGTCCAGGAAGTTAAAGCTTGTTCGCAAATGGGTCTTCCAAATGGACATTGACCTCAAGCATACTTCCAAAGTTGTGGCAAAATGGCTTAAGGACAACAAAGTCAAGGTATTGGAGTGGACATCACATTACCCTGACCTCAATCATATAGAAAATTTGTGGGGAGAACTGAAAAAGTGTGTGTGAACAAGGAGGCCTCCAAACCTGACTCAGTTACACCAGCTCTGTCAGGAGGAATGGGCCAAAATTCATGCTTGTGGAAGTCTACCTGAAGTCTACCTGAAATGTTTGACTCAAGTTAAACAATTTAAAGGCAATGCTACCAAATACTAATTGAGTGTTTGTGAACTTCTGGCCCACTGGGAATGTGAAGAAGGAAATAAAAGCTGAAATAAATTATTCTCTCTACTATTATTCTGACATTTTACCTTCTTAAAATAAAGTGGTGATCCTAACTGACCTAAGACAGGGACTTTTTACTAGGATTAAATGGTGGGAATTGTGAAAACTGAGTTTAAATGTACTTGGCTAAGGTGTATGTGAACTTCCGACTTTAACTGTATATATCATTTTTGTGCAAAATATTGAATAGAGTAATGTTACCAATTGCACTATATGGATGTGAGGTTTGGGGTCCAACCTGTAATAACGATTAAAAGCATTGGGAGAAAATTCTGCAGAATTCTGTATTAAGATTTATCAAAAATAACAAAAATGAAGTACCAAATAATGCATGCAGAGTGGAACTCAGACTACCTTTTAATTGTAAGTATAAAGAAAATGACACAACATTTTTGCACCGTTTGAAATTAAGCCCCAAAACATCCTTACAATTCAAAGCACTGAAAATCCAAGAGCGGAACTCTGAAAAGAGACCCCTGTGTCAGCTATTAAAAACACTAAGCAACACTAGTTTCCAAACACACAGGGAAATCTATCAAATTCTTACAGAAATTTAAACTATTTGACAAATTGGAAAAATGTAACAAAAACAGAAAAAAAACGAAATCACTATTTGGCCCTCAAAAGATAATAGAAATTGGCAGAATGTCTCTATTCTGTCAGAAATACAAAACTGAGACAGATCCTGACCAAATACCACCAATTGGCTATAGAAAAAGGGAGACACAAAAAAACATGGCTACCCAAAGTGGGGCATCTATGTGGTCACTGCACAACAGGGGAGGTAGAGACAGAGAAACACTGATTCCTCTACTGTAAGAAATACTCCCAAATAAGATTCTTTTTTTCAAGAAATATCTCAATCAAACCCTAACTTCTCTGCATTTACTAACGACATAAAGCTGGGAATTATTCTGGGTGAGGGAGAAACCACAAATATTACTGCCATATATGTATATGATTGCCATAATAGCCTGAGGGACATCCCACAACAATTCATTCCCTGAAGTATTTACATTGTATATAACTTACAAGTAATACATAGTGTAACCATCATTCATGTTTGTTTATTTATTAGCAGTTGTTTCTTTTTATAATCGTATTTTTATTTAATTACATGTGTGACTGAAGATTACACAATACAACAGCAGTAGTGTTGTACATGTATACATGATTATATATGTACTATTATTACTACTGAAATGAACTGTATTTCACTATCTTCATTGCATTGTACTGTATTTACTGAAATGCTGTACCACTATACCGCTTTGGCAATATCTACAAATTGTATTTCATGCCAATAAAGCAATTTGAACTTTGAGAGAGAGAGAGAGAGAGAGAGAAAGAAGAGAAGAGAGAAAGAAAGAAAGAAAGAAAGAACGAGAGAGGGGGGGGGGGGCGAGGAGGGGTATGAGAGCGAGGGGAAATAGAGGGAGAGAAAGGAGAGAGAGAAAGAGAGAGGGGGGTTGTGGAAAGGGAGATTTGATAACTGCAGTGCCAAAACTAATTGAGGAACATTGCGCCAGAGACACCTCTAATTTATTATAATTTTTTCTTCATTGTAGCAACTGAATCAGTTGAATAGGATATCATTCATGATTAGAGCCAATACATGGTGAGGTTGTAATCTGCTCGTACATCCCTGGGTAGTTTACCTGTAATCACTCGCAGATGGAACTTCTGTTATTGTCAGGTTGTTTGTCCAGGTCTTTTAATCAGAAATCATAATGAGTCATCACATGCGCACGGTTCTGTTTTCTTTGAATAGCTTTTGATACACGTACTTTAATAGATACGTCACAGTCAATGTGACAGAACATCACATGAAGTGTTGCCAGTGGGAGGTGTGTTGTGTTGTCTCCATCCACTCGACTGATGAGAAGGTATCTCTCGCTCTTCACTCTCCATGGTTACTGGAGATGGTAGGCTCTGTGAGAGAGTAGTCTCAAAACAGGTAGCTGATACACCCATCCTTCAAAGATCCACACAGTGCACTTTCATGGTGTGTACTGTCATGTGAACAGCTGTCTGTGTGTGTGCTGCTGCCCTGGACTGCTAATCCACTCAGTGGTAATGGCATACACATGACGAGACCTCTCGCCCCAAGCATCTCTCCCAGAACTCTCTCAATCCCTGTCTTTCCATCCTCTTTTCCTCTCTTGCTTTCCATCCTCTCTTCACTCTCTCTTCACACCCGCTCTCTCTCCATCCTCTCTCTCTTCAGCCCAGCTTCTCCCCCTTGCTCTTCCCCTCTCTCCTGCTCTCTCCCGCTCTTCATCTCTCTCTCTCTCTACCCCCTTTCTCCCCCTCCATCTTTTGTTTGCCTTGCTCCTCCTGTGTCTGAAGGCTCATATCTGCAGCATTCCTCTGGTATTAGAGTGAGCTGAGGTATCTTTAGACCAATCTGTGCTATGCTCCTCACTGGAACAGGAGCCACAATGCAAAGAAAAACATATTTCATGGCACATGAGTTAAGTGTTTGTCGTGCTGGTGTACAATTAGGATTGTGACACAGCTTAATGTGGTTTAGAAGATAATGTGGTTTAGGAGATGCGTGTACAGGTTTGTGTTTTAGGACTGTGATGCACAGTTTAAATGTGATGGTGAAAAAGCTGACTGTCTGTGTGTTATGCAGGTGTACCGTCAGGACTGTGACACGTTTGGTGTGGTGGTGAAGATGCTGATAGCCAAAGACCCCTCCCTGGAGCAGCCCATCCAGTCGTCTCTACAGGAGAACCTCAGGGAGATTGGCCTGCGCTGTGTAGAGGCCATGCAAGAGTTCATTGAGGAGTATGACTCTAGGGAACCATCCACAGTGATACGCACACACGCACCTTTGTCTTAACCTGTGTAAGTGGCTGGCTTGTCTACCAAAACACTGATTGTGGCGTATACATGCTGATTGGGTAATGATTGTAATATTGGGTATGTAAACTCGTGAGCTGGTCTGTCCTTGGTCAGTCAGGCCAAAGTCACTCCTGGTGCTCAGCCTTCTGGAAGCTCTGACTGCTACTGAAACTCAATTTATGTTTGTCAACTTTCAATATTGCTCTTGACAATGTGATGTAAGATATAGCTATTGCACTTGTGCATCCTACCAAAGTGTAGTTCATGAATTCCAAGCCCTGTATTATATTGAAATGTTGTATTTTTATTGAAAATGTATTTATGACATGATTAATACATGAGCTATAATATTTTTATATACTATGTTGATATACAAGGGTGATTTCTTCCAATACAGAGCAAGTTTCTATTTACACAACCTTTTTGGATATTCTCGGTGCATTAAAATCTGTTCTTGAAAATTAGGTCTCTCTGTGTTTGATTCAGTCTTGTAATGTCTCATGCTGCTGCTCCCTACACTCCCTGATCTACAAATCACCCTGATCTACAAATCACCATTATACACAAATCACCCTTATTCACAAATCACCATTATACACAAATCACCATTATACACAAATCACCCTTATTCACAAATCACCCTTATACACAAAACACCCTGACCTGCAAAACACCCTGACCTGCAAAACACCCTGATACACAAATCGACCTTATACACATGTCACCCTGCTCTACAAATCACCCTTGTACACAGATCACCCTGATCTACAAATCACCTTTACACAAATCACCCTGATCTACAAATCACCCTGATCTACAAAACACCCTTATACACAAAACACACTGATCTACAAATCACCCTGATCTACAAAACACCCTTATACACAAATCACCCTGATCTACTAAACACCCTGATACACAAATCACCCTGATCAAACAAAACACCCTTCTACACAAATCACCCTGATACACAAATCACCCTGATCTACAAAACCCCCTCATACACATATCACCCTGACCTACAAATCACCCTGATCTACAAATCACCCTGATCTACAAAATAACCTAATACACAAATCACCCTGATCTACAAAACACCCTGATGCACAAATCAACCTGATCTACAAAACACCCTTATACACAAATCACCCTGATCTACAAAACACCCTGATCTACAGAACACCCTTATACACAAATCACCCTGATCTACAAATGACCCTGATCTACAAATCACGCTTATACACAAATCACCCTGATCTACAAATCACGCTTATACACAAATCAAACTGATCTACAAATCACCCGTATACACAAATCACCCAAATCTACAAATCACGCTTATACACAAATCACCCTGATCTACAAATCACCCGTATACACAAATCACCCTGATCTACAAAACACCCTCATACACAAACCCCCTGACCTACAAATCACCCTGATCTACAAATCACCCTGATCTACAAATCCCCCTGATCTACAAATCACCCTTACACAAATCACCCTGATCTACAAATCCCCCTGATCTACAAATCCCCCTGATCTACAAATCACCCTTACACAAATCACCCTGATCTACAAATCACCCTAATGCACATATCACCCTGATCTACAAATCACCCTGATCAAATCAAATTTTATTGGTCGCATACACATATTTTACAGATGTTATTTTGTGTGTAGTGAAATGCGTGTGTTTCTAGCTCCAGCAGTGCAGTGATATCGAACAATTCACAACAATACACAAATCTGAAAGAAAAAAATGGAATTAAGAAATATAGAAATATTAGTACGAGCAATGTCGGAATCCGGAGAATAAAAATATGTGTGCATGTATGCAGTACCGGTCAAAAGTTTGGACACACCTACTCATTCAAGGGTTTTTCTTTATTTGTACTATTTTCTACATTGTATAATAATAGTGAAGACATCAAAACTATGAAATAACATATGGAATCATGGTGTAACCAAAAAAGTGTTAAACAAATCAAAATATATTTTAGATTTTAGATTCTTAATTCAAAAGGCACTTGCACATCTGAGCTATCTATTTTGTAGCTGCATGGTAACAGTTGAATAAAAAGAGAAAAAAAGAAAAGCTCTGACGAAGGCCGTGAGGCCATAAGGAAGCTTATTAAAGAGCAGTGTGCGGGTAGGATAGTGTGCGGGTAGTGTGCGGGTTTCTTATTTTTTCTTAACCTGTTAGGGCTAGGGGGCAGTATTGACACGGCCGGATAAGAAACATACCCGATTTAATCTGGTTACTACGCCTGCCCAGTAACTAGAATATGCATATAATTATTGGCTTTGGATAGAAAACACCCTAAAGTTTCTAAAACTGTTTGAATGGTGTCTGTGAGTATAACAGAACTCATATGGCAGGCAAAAACCTGAGAAGATTCTGAACAGGAAGTGGCCTGTCTGACAAGTTGTTGTTCATCTTGGCTCTTTTTATTGAAGACTGAGGATCTTTGCTGTAACGTGACACTTCCTACGGCTCACAGAGCCCGGGAAAAAGCTGAATGATATCGAGGCAGCCCCAGGCTGAAACACATTATCGCGTTTGTATAGTGGCTGGTCAGAGTACTCTGAGACTCAGGCTCGTGCACGAGGGCATGAGATGTTTTTATTTTCTCTCTCTTTGTACGTATACACGCTTTCCCGGTCGGAATATTATCGCTTTTTTATGAGAAAAATTGCATAAAAATTGATTTTAAACAGCGGTTGACATGCTTCGAAGTACGATAATGGAATATTTAGAATTTTTTTGTCACGAAATGCGCCATGCTCGTCACCCTTATTTACCCTTTCGGATAGTGTCTTGAACGCACGAACAAAACGCCGCTGTTTGGATATAACTATGGATTATTTGGGACCAAACCAACGTTTGTTATTGAAGTAGAAGTCCTGGGAGTGCATTCTGACGAAGAACAGCAAAGGTAATAACATTTTTCTTATAGTAAATCTGACTTTGGTGAGTGCTAAACTTGCTGGGTGTCTAAATAGCTATCCCTGTGATGCCGGGCTATCTACTTAGAATATTGCAAAATGTGCTTTCACCGAAAAGCTATTTTAAAATCGGACATATCGAGTGCATAGAGGAGTTCTGTATCTATAATTCTTAAAATAATTGTTATGTTTTTTGTGAACGTTTATCGTGAGTAATTTAGTAAATTCACCGGCAGTGTTAAATATGTTAAATATGAACTTGATTGAACAAAACATGCATGTATTGTATAACATAATGTCCTAGGGTTGTCATCTGATGAAGATCATCAAAGGTTAGTGCTGCATTTAGCTGTGGTTTGGGTTTATGTGACATTATATGCTAGCTTGAAAAATGGGTGTCTGATTATTTCTGGCTGGGTACTCTGCTGACATAATCTAATGTTTTGCTTTCGTTGTAAAGCCTTTTTGAAATCGGACAGTGTGGTTAGATTAACGAGAGTCTTGTCTTTAAAATGGTGTAAAATAGTCATATGTTTGAAAAATTGAAGTTTTTGCATTTTTGAGGTATTTGAATATCGCGCCACGGGATTACACTGGCTGTTGAGTAGGTGGGACGCAAGCGTCCCACCTAGCCCATAGAGGTTAATATTTTAGATTCTTCAAAGTAGCCACCCTTTGCCTTGATGACAGCTTTGCACACTCTTGGCATTCTCTCAACCAGCTTCATGAGGAATGCTTTTCCAAAAGACTTGGAGTTCCCACATATGCTGAGCACTTGTTGGCTGGTTTTCCTTCATTCTGTGGTCCAACTCATCCCAAACCATCTCAATTGTGTTGTGGTCGGGTGATTATGGAGGCCAGGTCATCTGATGCAGCACTCCATCACTCTCCTTCTTGGTCAAATAGCCATTACACAGCCTGGAGGTGTGTTGGGTCATTGTTCTTTTGAAAAACAAATGATAGTCCAACTAAGCGCAAACCAGATGGGATGGCGTATCGCTGCAAAATGCTGTGGTAGCCATGCTGGTTAAGTGTGCCTTGAATTCGAAAGAAATCACTGACAGTGTCACCAGCAAAGCACCCCCAAACCATCCCACCTCCTCCTCCATGCTTCACGGTGGGAACCACACATGCGAAGATCATCCGTTTACCTACTCTGTGTCTCACAAAGACATGTCGGTTGGAACCAAAAATATCAAATTTGGACTCATCAGACAAAAGGACAGATTTCCATCGGTCTAATGTCCATTGCTTGTGTTTCTTGGCCCAAGCAAGTATCTTCTTATTATTGGTGTCCTTTAGTAGTGGTTTCTTTGCAGCAATTAGACCATGAAGGCCTGATTCACGCAGTCTCCTCTGAAAAGTTGATGTTGAAATGTGTCTGTTACTTGAACTCTGTGAAGCATTTATTTGGGCTGCAATCTGAGTCTGGTAACTCTAATTTATCCTCTGCAGCAGAGGTAACTCTGGGTCTTCCTTTCCTGTGGCAACTCTCATGAGAGCCAGTTTCATCATAGCACTTGATGGTTTTTGCGACTGCACTTGAAGAAACTTTCAAAGTTCTTGACATTTTCTAGATTGACTGAGCTTTATGTCTTAAAGTAATGATGGACTGTCGTTTCTCTTTGCTTATTTGAGCTGCTCTTGCCATAATATGGACTAGGTCTTTTACCAAATACATCTATCTTCTGTATAACACCCCTAGCTTGTCACAACACAGCTGATTGGCTCAAGCACATTAAGAAGGATAGAAATTCCACAAATTAACTTTTAACAAGGCACACCTGTTTATGCAAATGCATTCCATGTGACTACCTCATGAAGCTGGTTTGGAGAATGCCAAGAGTGTGCAAAGCTGTTATCAAGGCAAATGGTGGCTACTTTGGAGAATCTCAAATATAAAATATATAAACACTTTTTTGGTTACTACATGATGCCATATGTGTTATTTCATAATTTTGATGTCTTCACTATTATTCTACAATGTATAAAATAGTAAAAATAAAGAAAAACCCTTGAATGAGTAGGTGTGTCCAAACTCTTGACTGGTACTATATATGTGTGCATATGTGATGGGATGTATAGACATTATGGACAGTATGTGGATAGAATATGTAGTATATCTGAAAAATACGTGGATAGAATAGTATATATAGAGTAATAGTTGAATAGGATGGCATTGACTATAATACAGTATATACATTACAATTAGTAAAACAGTATGTAAACATTATTAAAATGACCACTGATTCCATGTCTATGTACATAGGGCAGCAGCCTCTAACATGCAGGGTTTAGTAACCGGGATGTAGCTGGCTAGAGATAGTGACTAAGTTCAGGGCAGTATACTGGTTGGAGGCCGCCTAGTGATGGCTATATAACAGTCTGATGGCCTTGAGATAGAAGCTGTTTTTCAGTCTCTCGGTCCCAGCTTTGATGCACCTGTACTGACCTTGCCTTCTGGATGATAGCATGATTTGCCATACTAGGCGGTGAAGTGGGTCTATGGAGGCTGAAGAAATCTGGCTTGTCACCTAAAACTCTCACAAACTTTTACAGATGCCCAATTGAGATCATCCTGTCGGGCTGTATCACCGTCTGGTACGGCATCTGCACCGCCCACAACCACAGGGCTCTCCAGAGGGTGGTGCGGTCTGCACAACACATCACCGGAGGCAAACTACCTTCTCTCAAGGACACCTACAGCACCCGATGTCACAGGAAGGCCAAAAAGATCATCAAGGACAACAACCACCCGAGCCTCTGCCTGTTCACCCCGATATGTATCGCGTTGCATGAGGCAAATGGTGGTCACACCAGATACCGACTGGTTTTGTGACCAACAGATGCATATCTGGATTCCCAGTCATGTGAAATCCATAGATTAGGGCCTGATGAATTTACTGATTTCCTTACATGAACTGTAACTCAGTAAAATCTTTGAAATTGTTTCATGTTGCGTTTATATTTCTGTTCAGTGTACAGGGCCTTCGGAAAGTATTCAGACCCTTTGAGTTTTTTCATATTTTGTTACGTTACAGGCTTATTCTAAAATGTATTAAATTGTTTATTTTCCTCATCAATCTACACACAATACCCCATGATGACAAAACAATAACATATTTTTAGAAATATTTGCTAGTTTATTTAAAAATAAAAACTGAAATATGACATTTACATAAGTATTCAGACCCTTTACTTAATACTTTGTTGAAGCACCTTTGGCAGCAATTACAGCCTCAAGTCTTTTTGGGTATGACGCTACAAGCTAGGCACACCTGTATTGGGGGAGTTTCTCCCATTCTTCTCTGCAGATACTCTCAAGCTCTGTCACGTTGGATGGGGAGCTTCGCTGCACAGCTATTTTCAGGTCTCTCCAGAGATGTTTGATCGGGTTCAAGTCCAGGCTCTGGCTGGGCCACTCAAGGACATTCAGAGACTTGTCCCGAAGCCACTCCTGCGTTGTATTGGCTGTGTGCTCAGGGTCATTGTCTTGTTGGTATGTGAACCTTTGCCCCAGTCTGAGGTCCTGAGCGTTCTGGAGCAGGTTTTCATCAAGGATCTCTCTGTACTTTGCTCTGTTAATCTTTCCCTCAATCCTGACTAGTCTCCCAGTCCCTGCCGGTGAAAACCATCCCAACAGCATGATACTGCCACCACCATGCTTGACCGTAAAGATGGTATCAGGTTTCCTGCAGACGTGACGCTTGGCATTCAAGCCAAAGAGTTCAATCTTGGTTACATCAAACCAGAGAATCTTGTTTCTGATGGTCTTAGAGTCTTTAGGTGCCTTTTGGGAAACTCCAAGTGGCTGTCATGTGCCTTTTACTGAGGAGTGGCTTCTGTCTGGCCACTCTACCATAAAGGCCTGATTGGTAGAGTGCTGCAGAGATGGTTGTCCTTCTGGAAGGTTCTCCCATCTCCACAGAGAAATTCTAGAGCTCTGTCAAAGTGACCATTGGGTTGTTGGTCACCTCCCTGACCAAGGCCCTTCTCCACCAATTGTTCAGTTTGGCCGGGTGGTTAGCTCTTTGTGGTTTCAAACTTCTTCCACTTAAGAATGATGGAGGCCACTGTGCACTTGGGGACCTTCAATGCTGCAGAAATGTTTTGGCACCCTTCCCCATATCTGTGCCTCGACACAATCCTGTCTCGGAGCTCTACGGACAATTCCTTCGACCTCATGGCTTGGTTTTTGTTCTGACATGCACTGCCAACTGTCGCGACCTTATATATACAGATGTGTGCCTTTCCAAATCATGTCCAATCAATTGCATTTACCACAGGCGGATCAAGTTGTAGAAACATCTCAATTATGATTCATGGACACAGGATGCACCTGACCTCAATTTTTCGAGTCTCACAGCAAAGGGTCTGAATACTTATGTAAATAAAGAATTTCTGTTTTTTGGTTTTAATACATTTAATTTCGTCATTATGGCCGATTGTGTGCAGATTGCTGCGAAATAAACAATATTTAATACATTTTAGAATAAGGCTATAACGCAACAAAATGTGGAAAAGGTCAAGGGGTCTGAATAATTTCTGAAGGCACTGTTTAAACATCAAATCACCCTGGTCTACAAATATTCCCTTTACTACCCAATAAAGATGGTCAATGTTTGCAGAAGTCAGCTCAGGCTGATAGCGTTGAAAATGTAGATCAGGGATCCTCAACTTGATTCAGCCACGGGCCGATTTCTTTTTTGATCTGATGTTTAGGGGAACGGAACATAATCACAAATAGTTTGTATACTGCAAATTTCAACAAGAAGCCCAAACATATATAATATTTGACTAAAACAATATTTTCAAACCTTGCTTACATTTGTCTACGATCACATATTTACATTTTCTGTCATTTAGCAGATGCTCTTATCCAGAGTGACTTACAGTAGTAAGTGCATACATTTTTGTACATAGTGCCTTCAGAAAGTATTTACTTTACTTTTTTCACATTTTGTTGTGTTACAGCCTGAATTTTTATTTTGTGTCACTGATCTACACACAATACCCCATAATGTCAAAGTGGAATTTTGTTTGTTGAACATTTTAGAAATGAATGAAACATTTTTAGCTGAAATGTCTTCAGTCAATAACTATTCAACCCTTATGTTATGGCAAGCCTAAATAAGTTCATGAGTAAAAATGTGCAGAACAAATCACATAATAAGGTGCATGGACTCATTCGATGTTCAATAATTGTGATTAACATGATTTTTTGAATGACTACCCCATGTCTGTAACCCACACATACAATTACAGTGCCTTGCAAAAGTATTCATCCCCCTTACTGTTTTTCCTATTTTGTTGCATTACAACCTGTAATTTAAATACATAATTATTTGGATTTCATGTAATGGACATACACAAAATAGTCCAATTGGTGAAGTGAAATGAAAAAAATAACTTGCTACAAAAAATACTAAATAATAAAAAACAGAAAACTGGTGCGTGCATATGTATTCACCCCCTTTACTATGAAGCCCCCAAATAAGATCTGGTGCAACCAACCTTCAGAAGTCACATAATTAGTTAAATAAAGTCCACCTGGGTGCAATCTGCAAAGTGTCACATGATCTGTCACATGGTCTCAGTATACATACACCTGTTCTGAAAGGCCCCAGAGTCTGCAACACCACTAAGCAAGGGGCACCACCAAGCAAGCGGCACCATGAAGACCAAGGGGCTCTCCAAACAAGATCAAGGACAAAGTTGTGGAGAAGTACAGATCAGGGTTGGGTTATAAAAAAAAAAATCAAAAACTTTGAACAGCCCACTGACCACCATTAAATCCATTATTAAAAAAACGGCCGCTCACCAAAACTCACAGACCAGGCAAGGAGTGCATTAATCAGAGGCAACAAAGAGACCAAAGATAACCCTGAAGGAGCTGCAAATCTCCACAGTGGAGATTAAAGTATCTGTCCATAGGACCACATTAAACTGTACGCTCCACAGAGCTGGGTTTTATGGAAGAGTGGCCAGAAAAAAGCCATTGCTTAAAGAAAACAATACACAAACATGTTTGGTGTTCACCAGAAGGCATGTTGGAGACTCCCCAAACATATGGAAGAAGGTACTCTGTTCAGATGAGACTAACATTGAGCTTTTTAGCAATCAAGGAAAATGCTATGTCTGGCGCGAACCCAACACCTCTCATCACCCTGAGAACGCCATCCCCACAGTGAAGCATGGTGGTGGCAACATCATGCTGTGGGTATGTTTTTCATCACAGGGACTGGGAAACTGGTCAGAACTGAAGGAATGATGGATGGTGCTAAATACAGGGAAATTATTGAGGGAAACCTGTTTCAGTCTTCCAGAGATTTGAGACTGGGACGGAGGTTCACCTTCCAGCAGGACAATGACCCTAAGCATACTGCATTACATTTACATTTAAGTCATTTAGCAGACGCTCTTATCCAGAGCGACTTACAAGTACTGCTAAAGCAACACTCGAGTGGTTTAACGGGAAACATTTAAATGTCTTGGAATGGTGTAGTAAAGGCCAGACCTTAATCCAATTGATAATCTGTGGTATGACTTAAAGATTGCTGTACACCAGCGGAACCCATCCAACTTGAAGGAGCTGGAGCAGTTTTGCCTTGAGGAATGAGCCAAAAATCCCAGTGGCTAGATGTGCCAACCTTATAGAGACATACCCCAAGAGACTTGCAGCTGTAATTGCTGCAAAATGTGGGGTGAATAGTTAAGCACACTCAAGTTTTCAGTTTTTTTGTATTATTTCTTGTTTGTTTCACAATAAAAAATATTTTGCATCTTCAAAGTTGTAGGCATGTTGTGTAAATCAAATGATACAACCCCCCCCCCCCAAATCTATTTTAATTTCAGGTTGTAAGGCAACAAAATAAGAAAAATGCCAAGGGGGTGAATATTTTCGCAAGCCACTGTATCTGTAAGGTCCCTCAACTAAGTAGTGAATTTCAAGCACAGATTGAACCGCAAAGACAAGGGAGGTTGCAAAGAAGGGCACCGATTGGTAGATGTGTAAAACATTTTTTTATAAATAAAAGCAGTCCCTAAATATCCCTTTGAGCATGGTGAATTTATTAATTAGGCTTTAGATGGTGTATCAGTACACCCAGTCACTACAAAGATACTGGCGTCCTTCTTAACAGTTGCCGGAGAGGAAGGAAACCACTCAGGGATTTCACTATGAAGCCAATTGTGATTTTAAAACAGTTACAGCGTGGTTGTGATATGACAAAACTGAGGATGGATCAACAACATTGTAGTTACATCTCTAATCTAAATGACAGAGTGAAAAGAAGGAAGCCTGTACAGAATACAAATATTCCAAAACATGCATCTTGTTTGAAACAAGGCAAAAAACTGATGCAAATAAATTATATTTTTGTCCTCAATACGAAGCGTAATGTTTGGTGCTAATCCAACACAACACATACAGAGTACCACTCTTCATATTTCAAGCATGTTGGTGGCTGCATCATGTTATGGGTATGCTTGTTATCGGCAAAGAATAGGGAGTTTCTTAGAATAAAAATATGGAATACAGCTATAAGGACAGGCAAAATCCTAGAGTTAAACCTGGTTCAGTGTGCTTTCCAACAGACATGGGGAGACAAATTCACCTTTCAGCAGGACATTAACCTAAAACCCAAGGCCAAATCTACACTGGAGTTGCTTACCCAGACAACATTGAATGTTCCTGAGTGGCCTACTTACACTTTTGACAGAAATAGGTTTGAAAATCTATAGCAAGACTTGAAAATGGCTGTCTAGCAATGATCAACAATCAACTTGACAGGGCTTGAATTAAATAATAATTATAATAATGGGCACATATTGTACAATCCAGGTGTGCAAAGCTTTTAGAGACTTATCCAAAAACACTCACACCTTTAATTACCGCCAAAGGTGTTTTTACAAATTATTGACTCAGGGGTGTGAATACTTATGAGATATTTCCGTATTTCATTTTAAATAAATTTGCTAAAATCTCTAAAAACACGTTTTCACTTGGGGGGGGGGGCAAATTAAATTACCCGCGGGACAAATTCGGCCAGCGGCCACCAGTTTGGGAACCCTGATGTTAATGGATGTTTGATCACTAAGTAGCCAACCAGTTAGTCAGTCAAATCCTATTTTATACTTGTCGATAACATGCGTCCTTTGTCCTGATCTTGCCCACATTCTGATTGTGCCCATATTTTCAGAAATATGTCTATCCATGGTATTAAAATGTGTCTCATATCGGTCCACTGTGTCCGCATTGTGACCAAATTATTTGACAGCTATTCTTTCAAAATAATATTTCATTTTAAGACACATATTGATGCCATAAATCAAAGGTGCTACCGGTCAATGGTTTTAAAAGGCAGGATGATAATGATCACAATGCAGATTTTAATTGTCTATACCTGTCTGAAAATGTGGTCACAATAAGAATGTGGACAAGATCAGGACAAAGAATGCAAGTTAGAACCAGGTATAGGCTTATTATGGGCTTATTAGCAGCAGACTGGTAATGAACAGATGGAATTTCTACAGCAGAGGTTGGAGCGACGTCAGGAGGGACAGGGACTGTCAGTCAACCAAACCAACATGGGATTCCATAATATACGTAATAATATATGCCATTTAGCAGACGCTTCTATCCAAAGCGACTTAGTCATGCATGCACCATGTGCCATGCTCTACCAACTGAGCTACAGAGGACCACAGCTAGAACCAACCACATAAATCTGGAGCAAGCAGCTTCACAGCATTTATATTATTCTAAAAATGTATAAGCAATTATAATGGCCTATTAAACAGGGTTATTATTAAAGTGTTACCAAAAGAAGACGTGACATTTTCACTGTTCAATAAAATCCACTTTAATTCCAATATGACACAACATCAACAAATAAACATGCAAGACGTTTCTATCCCTACATCATGTTATACAAATAATGATTCTGTAGTTACAAAATATATATAAATATGTAGGGCCATTATGTACAGAACATTTACATTACTACATCCATAGCTTAAATAACATTTATTTTACTGTTATATACATTTAACAGGTATTATTATTGTTATTATTATATTTCATTATTATTAATCTAGTAGTGGTATTCTAACTCTGAAAAACAAAGCATGTTGCGGGAGAAAACGGGACCGTATGAGATGCTGCTGTGCCTGAATGGTCAAGGAGCAGAGGCTAGAGCTGTCCTTGGTAAGCATGGATGGAGGGAGGGCAGGAGGCTATGTAAAACACACAGCACAGGGTTAGGTTCAACAGGCTACTTATACAGGGTGATAACATGGCCGGCTAGCCAACGATACTGTACATTCAGCAGCTCTTGGTTTCCACTGAGGTAAAAGACAACACTGTACAGAATCTAGCACACTTTTTCCACAATCACGCAGCCAGTTGACTGGGTTTGGAGGGCTGCCGTGTGTGCCAGGCAGTTTTTGGTTCTCCTTAGTAAGTGACGGACTGATTATAAGTCATTGGTGGATCACTGGTATGAGAGGTCCACTCAGGTGGTTTTCCAAGGTCCAGTAGGTACATAAAATACGTGAGCACTTCGGCCCGTAGAGCTCTTGTCCTGTGTACCATTACTTCTTTTAAACTGAGTCATTTGGGAGCATTCATTAAACTTTACAGACATGGTGAATTTATCCACTGTCTGTTTCAAGATGGAAAACAATGCTAAATAGTTGCTAAATTCCATCATGAATTGCAACTATTTGCAGTATTATTTTATGCCTTGTTGACATACTGAATATTATGCATGCATGAATCCAATTTCTATAAATGTTTTAACTGGGTTGAAAAAACAGCCAGTAATTTTACTATGGCAGTACATTTTATGAATAAGTCCAGTATTTCTTGGATGTATCTGTAGATGTATCTCTCTCACACACACGCACACACACACATGCACACACACACGCACACACAAACAGTTTATCATTTGCCGTAACCTTTCTTGTTGTATGTAATAAACAGTTAACAATACAAATGTGATGCTCGTGCCAATCGTTAGTCACCATTGTAAACATTGCAGTTGTGTAAGAAGCCGGTCCATTGCAGGCTTCCTGTTCTGATTAGATCATACTGAGTAGGTGTACACAAACAACACCCCCCCCCCCCCCCCCGCGCACAGAGCCAGTTGTATAACTCACACACATCAAATATATATGTCTCTCTCTCTCTCTCTCTCTCTCTCTCTCTCTCTCTGACACATACACATACACTCCAACACATACTCTCTCTCTCTCTCTCTCTCTCTCTGACACATACACATACACTCCAACACATACTCTCTCTCTCCCTTTCTCTCTCACTTAATTTTTCTCTGTCTCCCTCCCACTCCCTTTCTCTCTTTTTCTCACTTCCACTCTCTATGAGATGGTGCAGTTCTTGCTCTTCCTCCTCTGGCGCATGTGTAGCTGTCCGTGCAGCTGCCCATGGTTTCCTCCATGTAGGGGTCCGTGTATGGGTCCATGGTGGCCCCCCATCCCTCCCACCCCTGTAGGGCTGTATCTGTGGCGCAGCTCCTCATTGTTGAGGTAGCGTAGCTGGATAGGTCTGGGGATAGGCTCACCCAGGAAGTACCCCTCATCTTCTTCAGACTCAGAGGACTCAGAGCAGCTGGAGCACCAGGGGTCTGCCCCCTCCCCGTACCCCTCTCCACCACAGTATTGCCCCCCCAGGCCCAGCGGCTGAATCCCCCCGCCCCCCGCTGCATTGTGCAGGGTGAGGTCTGAGGTGGTTCGAGGGCAGGGTCTATAAGGCTGTTGTCTGTACCCACCCATGCCCCCAACCCCAAACAGGTCCCGGGCAGTGCGGCCGGCGGGGAAACGGTCGTAGTCCTCCTGAACGCGACGGTGTGGTGGTTCCATCATGTGATTTGCCCGGTCGGCCGCCAGGTGGAGGGCGTTGTCAGAGCGTGAGCGTCGAGAGCGCCGGTGGTGGCGACCGCTGTTGCGGTGGTTGCCATTTCCATCATTACCGTTGCCGCGGTGTTTTCGTCGCCGTGGTTGCGTTGGTTGTTGTTGTTGCCGTATGGGCTCTGGCTCATTGGGCCGACGACGAGGTGTCCTCTCAATCACAGGGGGCATGCGGAGGTTGCCACTACTCCCCATCAGGGCCACACGACCTTTACCCTCAAAGGCCAGAGGCTGGGGGGCATCCCAGTACCCCAGGGGGTACCCCACCTGCACGGGCGCATTCAGGTTCCTGTACGGCCGAGAGGAGGTCAGGGACTCAGAGCTGCGGAACTGGACAGGGGAACCCAGTGTCCCCATGTTGCTCTTCTCAGACACATTCATCCCAGAATCCTTACTAAGGTCTGGCATTGAGAACCTGGACAGGTGCTCCTGACGCTTACTGACTCCATCCAGAGAGTTACCTGGGAAAGATACACAGACAGGTTATTGATACTTTATTACCTGATTGGGAGCATAAATCATTATCCATATTATCATATTAGATCATATCTACTGTCTATCTTCTAAACTCAGGTGAGAGGGCACAGTACCTGTAGCGTTGGACAGGGCCAGAGACTCCATGGATCCTCGGGGGGTTTGTTCCAGAGGGGTGAGGGGCTCTGTGAAGCTAATGCCGTTGCTCATTGCGTTCCTGGTCAGGGGGGCCTGCTGTCCCTCTGGAAGCCATGCATGCTGATGCTCCTCTTGTCTGAGAAGCCCTGGCCTTGGCTGGACACCTCGTTAAAACTCATCTGGGTCCTCAGCTTGGGTGGCCGGAACTCGTCCTGGCTGTGGTGGATCCAGTTGTCCTGGAAGGATTGGCCCCTCAATGCCGCCATGGGCGTCCGCTTGGTGTTGCCCTGCTCTTTAACCCAGGACTCAGGCCTCTTCCCTGTGTTGCTAGAGCTCTGGGTTGGGGGATGGGGTTTGGGGCTGGGGTTGTAGCCCTGCCTGGGGTTACACGGGCCCAGGAGCAGGGGCGTGGGGGTTGGAGAGGGGTCCCGCGGGGAGCCCTCATAGGCTGCCTCGTATGCTGGGGGATAAGGTTCGTCCCGGCTCATCCACACCTGGTTGAGACTAGGGGTGCGGCTTGGGGTGCGACTGGGGGTTCGGCTGGGTGTCTGGATGGAGCCAAGGCTCAGACGGTCCATATGGATAGACAGGGGGTCCACCTCGACAGACAGACGGTCAGGCATGGGCGCTGGCTGGCGACGCTCCTGCTCGGCATTTCGGTGATCCTGTTTTATGATCTTGGTGCTGTGGCGGGACTCACGGGAGCGGGCACTCTGGAAGGCCGAGTCCGAGGAGTCGGATTCATCTGGGTCCTGATTGATGGAATTGATGACATAATTGAAATACATAGAAAACACACATACAGGTGTCACCAGAACATTCAGTTAAATTCTGGTTGTTCACCTGTCCGGCGCTGCAGGAGCGTGAGCAGTAGATCTGTCCCTGTTTGGGCAGAAAGGGGCGCCCCAGGAGGGAGCGCTTACAGCGGGCACAGCAGAAACACTCCTCTGTGGCATGCCAGTGCTGCCCGTCATATGTCATTTGGCCCTGGTCAATGCCTGGGGAGAGGATCACATCTTGGCATTAGAATTAGAAATGAATCTTACTACTAATAAGGTGTCAGTTTCGGGATATCACAAACTGATTCTTAATGATCACAGACAATTGGAGGCTTGATCTTGCCTTTGGATGAAAGAAACACTGGCATAGGCATATGGTATATCAGCAGCATTACCGTCAGTCTAACTGACTGGCTGAAACCCATTATCTATAGTGAGAGACTGTAACTTTCCTCAGTAATGAGCTGAGCCAAGCACACAGTCTCTGAAGAGCCTGCTCAGAGCCTCAGCTAATCTGTAAAACATGAGCCTACAAAATATTTTGATCATATTTACTGGAAGAAGAAATGAAATACAGCACAAACGCTGCGTTTTATTTCCCAGAAGGTTGATATTGTGACTTTACCCAAAACAGAGATTATGCAGTCTGTATAATAACTAAATGAATAACTCAATAAATATACATTTATCTCAGATTTTATGACTATTGGCACTTAACGACCACAGGTTCTTTGAATGGTTCCATTAGGTTGTCATCACAGGCAAAACATGTCAATAACGAAATGAGTTGAGACGTGGAGAAATGGAAGTAGAGACACAGAGAGAGACAAAGTGAGACTGATGGCGTGTGGGAACAACACAGTCATAGAGACTTGAAAACAGGGGGCAAGATACATGTAAGAAGAGACACTAACCACGTTTCCATCCAAAATGTTTATGCAAGTAAAGTCGTGCAGTTTATTAGGCTACAGATTAAATAAGTTATGATGAACTTCACAGAGTGGTGAAAGTGCACAGTGATCTTAATGCTCCTTTCAATATATTTTGAATGGTCTTATTCTGGCGACATGATGATTGATGCTTGATTGCTATTTGACAAATAAAAATAGAGCTGGTAGAGTTGAAAATATGATGGAAACACATTGAACTATAGATTTTTATTAGAATTTTGTGTGCACTATGTCATCCACAAGTCAGTTTGCTGGAAACAACACTGGTGGGAAAATGTGCATATTATCTAAGAGGATTTTACAATATTCGCATGAAAATCTGTCCGCCAATTGGATGGAAACCTAGCTACAGAGAGCGAGAAAGGGATAAAAATAGGTCAAGGGAATAACAAATGGTAAAAAGAAAAAGAGGGATGGATATGATGTCAACAAGAGAGACGGAGGAAGATGGCCAGCAATGAAGAGAGAAGCAGTTACAGAGGTAAAGATGGAAGTACAAGTAAAGGATGCAGGTGCGTTTTGAAGAATATAGAATCAATGCATGATTTATTAATTAAACATACGAACTGACAATAACAAAGAAAGAGAGTTGTAAATACACTGATTGAAGTGACAGCAATAAGGGATCACAGGCTTTCACCTGGATTCATCTGGTCAGTCTATGTCATGGAAAGAGCAGGTGTGTATACATCATGTTCAGGAAACATCTAGAACCGTGTACCTATGTGTTCACCGCAGGCGTCGCAGTACTCTGCGTAGAGAGACTCAAAGCAGTTGCAGCAGTGTGGATGTCCATCCTTCATGATGTAGCGCTGGCCGCCCAGCGGCGCCTCACACTCATAGCAGCAGAAGTGCTTCATGTGCCAATGCCTGCCCTCCGCCTCCGTACACTCATCAGCAAAGATAATCTAAAGCAAAGAGAGAGAGAGAGAGAGAAGAGAGAGAGAGAGAGAGAGAGAGAGAGAGAGAGAGAGAGAGAGAGAGAGAAATAGAGAGATCTTACATCACAATAATCAGCAAAGATAATCTAAAGCAAAGAGAGAGAGAGAGAGAGAGAGAGAGAGAGAGAGAGAGAGAGAGAGAGAGAGAGAGAGAGAGAGAGAGAGAGAGAGAGAGAGAGAGAGAGAGACCATACATCACAATCATCAGCAAACCGGAATCTAAAGAAAATAGATAGAACAAAATCATCAGCAAAAATAATTAAAGATAATATGCAGGAGTCTTACCAAGTGAAGATCACACATATCTTTGAATTAGCTGAAATAAGACTTAGTCAAACCCAGCAAGACTTCCTCAGATAACTGAGATATGGAAGGTGAGACCCCTCAACACTCCATACCCCTTAAACCCCATCTCCCGCTGAGCTCCAGCTAACCCAGCCGACCCCCACCACCCCAGCCCTCTGAGCCCAGGCGTGCTTACCTCATCACAGGCACAGCAGCGGGGTTTGAGCCTCTCAGCATGGTGCCGGCCGCAGTAGATCTTCCCTTCTTGGTGGAAGTAGATGAGGTCCACCAGGAGCTCCTCACACATGCAGCACACGAAGCAGTGAGGGTGCCACACCAGGCCGTGGCCTGCCCGCGATGCAAACACCACAATGTCCCGTCCATTTATCTGGCCCCCACACTGAGAGAGAGAGAGAGAGAGAGAGAGAGAGAGAGAGAGAGAGGGGGGGGGTGTTTAGGGGGGGGGGAGAGAGAGGAAAAGGGGCCAGGATATAAATAGATAGAAAGAGTTAGAAAGTAAGATTCAGATAAAATAAATGTACAGAGGGGGAAGGAAGAAGGAGGGGGAGAGAGAAGGAGGGGGAGAGAAGGCGGGGGGAGAGAGAAGGCGGGGGGGAGAGAGAAGGCGGGGGAAGGAAGGAGGAGGGGGGAAAAGGAGGGGAGAGAATATGAGGGGAGATTGAAGGAGGAGGGAGAGGAGGGGGAGAAGGAGGGGGAGAGAGAATGAGGGGAGATTGAAGGAGGAGGGAGAGGAGGGGAGAGAGAATGAGGGGAGATTGAAGCAGGAGGGAGAGGAGGGGAGAGAGAATGAGGGGAGATTGAAGGAGGAGGGAGAGGAGGGGGAGAGAGAATGAGGGGAGATTGAAGGAGGAGGGAGAGGAGGGGGAGAGAGAATGAGGGGAGATTGAAGGAGGAGGGAGAGGAGGGGAGAGAGAATGAGGGGAGATTGAAGGAGGAGGGAGAGGAGGGGAGAGAGAATGAGGGGAGATGGAAGGAGGAGGGAGAGGAGGGGAGAGAGAATGAGGGGGAGAGAAGGAGGAGGGAGAGAGAAGGCGGGGGAGAGAAAAGGAGTGGGAAGGAAGGAGGAGGGGGAGAAGGAGGGGGAGAGAGAATGAGGGGAGATTGAAGGAGGGGGAGAGGAGGGGGGAGAGATGCCAGTTAAGATATGAATAATCCAATGTTTCTAAATGTGAAGTGCATGATCTTATCACTGAAGGGCTTTTATGGCTAATCCTGCTGATTAGACATCAAACCAAAAACCAAGGCAGAGAAAGCATCTCATTTAGACATGAACAGATCTGAGTGGAAAGCTGAATTTTTTTTCAAATATAAATTAGATTTGCTGTAGCATGGATTTTATCCCATTTGCACCATCCTCTAGTGGTGCCCTCTATGTTTCTACTCTTTGTGCTGTAGGATTTCTGTGATGTTTGTTTTGTGTCAGCAGTGAGTACCTGTTCACAGATGGCCCCACTGATGGACAAGGGGAAGGGGCGGACATTGCCTCTTCCCAGGTTGTCCCTCTTTCTCTGGTTACTGAAGAGCTTGAGCTCCCTCTTCTCCTCGTCGTCCAGCGTGTTGCAGTATCGGACCTGACGACCAAACCAAAAAACTCTTTCATCACCCATATCAAAAACATTAGATATCCCTTCGTAAATGTGTCAAAGGTCACTAGACACAGGTAATCAGGTAAACTAGTGTGTCACCTCGTTGTCGTGCGGGGGCAGCTGGTGAATTAGCTGTTTGATGCGGTGCTTCTCTCCTGGGCTGTTCACATACGGCACCCTGTCCTCAGGTAGAGAACCGTAGTACTGATGCACCTGACAGGGACACAAACCACAACACTCTGGCTTTAGTCTCACAAAACGCTAAGGGTCTTAGTTCAGCATAGTGACAATGATAGCATCTTCTACAGCCTTGGTACATGTTTGTTTTTGCACTCAACAATTGTTGATTTTTTGTAATGACAGGATTGATAGAGTGGCTAGTCTGATCCTTCCTGAAGTTGGCCATGTGCCTACCCATCATTATAAACTTTACTATCTCTGTAAATTGAATGGTAAAATGTCTGTCGGTTAAAAACAAAAGTTCAAGAACCCTCCCAGATGAACCTGAAAGCAGCAGTTTCTAATGAATAGATGATGGGCTTTATATTCTGCTGTGTTGGTTATTGTTCTGTCCTCCATCATCCTTGGCCTTGAGAACAACGGCTGGAACTAGGAGTGTCTGGAACAAAGGATCTTGTGGCTCTGCAGCAGACACAGCCTTGGAGAGCAATGTTCTCTTTCATTGCAGACAGTGTTTTGTAGAGTCCCGATTGTAGGCTCTTATTCTACTTAGCTTTATTAGTCCATACAGGATGGAAATGTGTCTTCTGCTTTTTATCCAACACACGTTCCTTGCTCTAGGGAACATGGAAGGAAGGGAGGGAGCGTGGCAGCATTGCATCACAGGTCCCACTGTGCAGCACTTTACCGTGGAGACAAGCAGGAATTATTACTTCAACCTGAGACATCAATGCCAGCAAACCTCCAGCTGCCAGCTCACTCCCACTAGATTTTTGCCCTGGTCTACAGTAGGATTTGAACCGCCAACCTTCCAGTTGCTGGCCCACCCTCAAAGCTACCGCAGCCTCCATAGTGATGGGAAAATAAAAAGGTATCTATGATTTCTGAATGCCTGTAGGCTACAATCAAAGTAATTATAGGCATTCAGGAAAACTTGCTGAGTTCTGCTGCTATGAATCCACCCTTCTCAGATAACTAGGAAAATGATATGCATAACTACAAATAATTTGTTTCAGCCAGGGCTTAGCAAGCTGTGGTGAGGGCAGAGTTGGGTCATAGTGGAGAGTCAGTAGGGTAAGAGAAGGGTAAAAGAGGGGTACAAAGTGGATGGTGTACCTGCTCAGGGCTGAGACCAGGGGGCGCCCAGGCGTATTCCTCCAGTGCGCAGCCTGAGTCGTCGTCAGAGGTAGAGTTCCCCTGGAAGTCATACATCAACTTAGTGACACTCTTCTCCATCTCCAGAGACATGGCCCTCACCACATGCTCCTCACTGGGACACTTAGAGTAGACACAGGTCTTACTTTAGCAGAGCAGAGAGAGAGAGGGAGAAAGGGGAGAGAAAGAGAGCGCATGAGGGAGGGAGGGAGGGAGGGAGGGAGGGAGGGAGGGAGGGAGGGAGGGAGGGAGGGAGGGAGGGAGGGAGGGAGGGAGGGAGGGAGGGAGAGAGATATAGAGGGGAGAGAGAGAAAGATAGAGAAAGAGAAAGTAATTAGTATTCTACACTACAGGCTGCGGTTTCAGATTTCCCAGGGCCATACATCAGGGCTATGGCAGATATATGTAAGCATTTTCCACCAATTTGTTATAACCAATTATGCATAAATATTGTACAGAGTCATACACACAAACACACACACTGGCTCAGACTTTAATAAAACTGTCAAATGCACAAAATGTTTGTGCCATTATAGTTTTCAAAACTAATATACAGTCCAAACACAGAAATATAACACAACAAGCCTAAGTTACGTTTATCAGATATGGCTGAGCTCCTTAGACAGTGTTGATCATACTTGAGAATATGAATTAGGATGAGCAGAGATGAATGCAGAGGCGATAGAGAGAGGGAGAGAGTGAGAGTGAGAGTGAGAGTAAAGAGTGAGAGGATGGAGGGTCCTCTGGCGGGATAGTGGAACAGCTGGACACATTACTAATACATGACTGATTAGGAGGAGACGGTATCTGCTGCAGATCGCTACCTGCCGTCACCAGACACATGGCACTGAAAGCAATTCATTTAGGGAGCAAATGGGACATTTTATAGCATGAATGGTTGGTGGGTGATAGGGGTAAAAGGCCAGGGGCAGGGTGCCCCTACAGTAAGTTGGTCTATATGGGAAACAAGATGGGTTTACTGTAGCTAATCCACTTCCAATAAAATCAGTCCCACCACATGACACGTCATGGATCAGGCTCAAACAGGATCTGTCCACCATTAATCCAAAACAACATTCCCTCACCACAACACAGACACCCTGTGGAACGTCCATTACTTGGAATCTAACAGATAGCTACAACAACCTTCCAGAGCTTCTTACACAACACACAAAGCCCCAGGAGATAACTAAAGCCATGAAAGCACAAGGACATAACTAATCTCCCTCGCTGTGCTTTGAGGAGTGAGCCAGTGAGTCAGACTGCATGAGGTAGTGTGGTGTGTTGTTTATCTCGCTCTAAGATGGACGCTGCTGATTCCTCTAAGGTAAAGCTGGTGCTGATGTAGCTGCTCGCTCTTGGCCTGGCCCGAGCAGGCAGGCAGTGCATCAGTTACATCACAACTGTATGGAGTAGAGAGAGTGAGGGAGAGAAGGACTCATGGGAGATCTGGAGAGTGTGTGTGTGAGTTCGACGTAACATACTCTCACTATGCCGAGTGGTTTGTCATCACGCACTCCTCTAATCTGCCCCGGCAACACATTAGGGGTGTGGGGGAATTTGGAGGGAGGGAAGGAGGGAGGCAGGCAGGCAAATTTGATCTTTCCGTTTTTTTCTCACTGGTTTGTGTTCAGTTCTGCTTTCTAGAGAGAGAAAAAAACAGAGGCTTGTCTATCAGTCACAGCCAATCAGAGATAACATCCATTATGTGCCATTAGTACACTGATAATGAATATGAGCACATTGTCAATATGAGTGACACATCATCTGCAGCGCATGAATGACAGCTTTGGCCATGAGCATCATTATTACCACTCTTGTTACATACTGTAAAGTTCAAGGTTCAGTCAATAATTCACCATGACATTTAGTTTTGCCATGGCTTAAGAAAAAGTTTATCAGACAAATATCAAGAGGGGATGAATGCTGCCACATCTCATTGTCTGTAGAAGAAGGTAATCACTCAATTTTAATGAAAGGGTGGTAGTATTCTTTCAACTGCGTCCAAAACTACAAATGACTTCATCTTCAGAGAGAGAGAATTAGAAATAGAGATGCTGTAAATGGAGAGAGATTGATAGAGAGAGAGAGATTGATAGGTATAGATTTTGGCTCTTTAATCTATAGCAAAGAACAAACAGCAAAAACATATACATGATCAAATACAAATCTTAGAATCAACGATTAAAGACTACAAGAACCCACTGGATTCTCCAATTACATTGAATGAACTACATGACAAAATAGAAACCTTCCAACCCAAGAAGGTCTGTGGGGTTGACGATAACCTAAATGAAATGATAAAATATACAGACCACAAATTCCAATTGGGTATACTTAAACTCTTTAACATCATCCTCAGCTCTGGCATCTTCCCCAATATTTGGAACCAAGGACTGATCACCCCAATTCACAAAAGTGGAGACAAATTTGACAGCAATAACTACCGTGGGATATGTTCAACAGTAAGCTTGGGGAAATCCTCTGCATTATCATTAACATCGTACATTTCTCAAGCGAAAACAATGTATTTAGCAAATGTCAAATTGGCTTTTTACCAAATTACCATACGACAGACCAAACAAACAAACCAAAACAAAGGCATTTCATGCTATGTTGATTTCAAAAAAGCTTTCGACTCAATTTGGCATGAGGGTCTGCTATACAAATTGATGGAAAGCGGTGTTGGGAGAAAAAACATACGACATTATAAAATCCATGTACACAAACGACAAGTGTGTGGTTAAAATTGGCAAAGAACACACACATTTCTTTCTACTGGGCCGAGGGTGAGACAGGGATGCAGCTTAAGCCCCACCCTCTTCAACATATATATCAACGAATTGGCGAGGGCACTAGAACAGTCTGCAGCACCCGGCCTCACCCTACTAGAATCTGAAGTCAAATGTTTCTGTTTGCTGATGATCTGGTGCTTCTGTCACCAATTTAGGATGGCCTACAGCAGCACCTAGATCTTCTGCACAGATTCTGTCAGACCTGGGCCCTGACAGTAAATCTCAGTAAGACAAACATAGTGTTCCAAAAAAGGTCCAGTTGCCAGGACAACAAATACAAATTCCATCTAGACACCGTTGCCCCAGAGCACACAAAAAACTATACATACCTCGGCCTAAACACCAGCACCACAGGTAACTTCCACAAAGCTGCGAACGATCTGAGAGACAAGGCAAGAAGGGCCTTCTATGCCATCAAAAGGAACATAAAATTCGACATACCAATTAGGATCTGCCACAAATACTTGAATTAGTTATAGAATCCATTGCCCTTTATGGTTGTGAGGTCTTGGGTCCGCTCACCAACCAAGAATTTACAAAACGGGACAAACACCAAATTGAGTCTGCATGCAGAATTCTGCAAAAATATCCTCCGTGTACAACATAAAACACCAAATAATGCATGCAGACACATTGGAAATAATACCTGACACATTGGAAAGTATTTACAAAAATACTGTGAAAACTAGAACGCTATTTGACCCTGAACAGAGAGTACACATGGGCAAAATACCTGACCACTGAGACTGACCCAGAATTAAGGAAATATTTGACTATGTATAGACTCAGTGAGCAAAGCCTTGCTATTGAGAAAGGCAGCCGAAGGCAGACCTGGCTCTCAAGAGAAGACAGGCTATGTGCACACTGTCCACAAAATGAGGTGGAAACTGAGCCGCACTTACTAACCTCCTGCCAAATGTATGATCATATTAGAGACACATATTTCCCTCAGATTACACAGACCTACAAAGCATTTTGATGAAATCCCACATCTATTGGGTGAAATACCACAGTGTGCAATCACAGCAGCAATATGTGTGACCAGTTGCCACAAGAAAAGGGCAACCAGTGAAGAACAAACATCATCGTAAATACAACCTATATTTAGATTTATTTATTTTCCCTTTTGTACTTTAATTATTTGCACATTATTACAACACTGTGTATATACGTAATATGACATTTGAAATGTTTCTTTTGTGAGTGTAATATTTACTGTAAATTTGTTGTTGTTTATCTATTTCACTTGCTTTGGCAATGTAAACATATGTTCCCCATACCAATAAAGCCCCTTAAATTGAAATTGAATTGATTTGAGATTGATAGAGAGAGAGAGAGAAAGAGTGATAGTGATCTGTCAAATCATTGCTGAATAAATGTCTTTTTTTTTCATGTGTCATGCTTCACCTCTCTCCGTCCTCGTCCTTCCATCCTCGTGTGGATCTGACAGTCTCTGTGTGGGTGTGCATGAGAGAAAGAAGGAGAGCGTGAGGGAGGGAGGGAGGGAGGAAAGGAAGGAAGGAAGGAAGGAAGGAAGGAAGGAAGGAAGGAAGGAAGGAAGGAAGGAAGGAAGAGAAGGAAGGAAGGAAGGAAGGAAGGAAGGAAGGAAGGAAGGAAGGAAGGAAGGAAGGAAGGAAGGAGAGAGTAAGAGAGAAAGAGCCTCTTCTTTATGTAAAAACGAACATGAGAAGAAGTGCTCGTCTGAAGCACTGAACACCTAACCAAGGGTCTATTACTTCTTCAATGACAGTTCTCCACCAATCATATGCCGCTGTTGTGTGTTCCCCATGTCACACTGTCGTTATATAAAAACACATGACATGTTTCTCTTAGATATCACATTTACATACGTATTCAGATCCTTTACTTATTACTTTGATGAGGCACCTTTGGCAGCGATTATAGCATCGAGTCTTCTTGGGTATGACGCTACAAGCTAGGCACACCTGTATTTGGGGAGTTTCTCCCATTCTTCTCTGCAGATCCTCTCAAGCTCTGCCATGTTGGATGGGAAGCATTGCTGCACAGCTATTTTCAGGTCTCTCCAGAGATGTTCTATCGAGTTCAAGTCCAGGCTCTGGCTGGGCCACTCAAAACATTCAGAGACTTGTTCCCGAAGCCACTCCTGTGCTGTATTGACTGTGTGCTTAGGGTCGTTGTCCTGTTGGAAGGTGAACCTTTGCCCCAGTCTGAGGTCCTGAGTACTCTGGTGCAGGTTTTCATCAAGGATCTCTCTGTACTTTGCTCCATTCACCTTTCCCTCGATCCTGACTAGTTTCCCAGTCCCTGCCGCTGAAAAACATCCCCAGAGCATGATACTGCCACCACCATGCTTCACCATAGGGATGGTGCCTCATTTCCTCCAGACGTGATGTTCGGCATTCAGGCCAAAAAGTTCAATATTGGTTTCATCATAGCTTGAGAGTCCTTTAAGTGCCTTTTAGCAAACTCCAAGCGGGCTGTCATGTGCCTTTTACTGAGGAGTAGACTCCAACAAAGTTGTAGAAACATCTCAAGGATGATCAATGAAAACATGATGCACCTGAGCTCAATTTCGAGTCTCACAGCAATGGGTCTGTTTTTGCTTCATCATTATAGGGTATACATGAATTTAATACATTTTAGAATAAGGCTGTAACATAAGAAAATGTCGAAAAAGTTAAGGGGTCTGAATACTTTCCTAATGCACTGTATCTATACTATACACATCCTTCATCTGTGAAGGTTATGAGAAAATACTCTGTAATGATCATCTCTAAACACTGATCAGTGTCTCTTTTCTCATCTCATGTTCAACAATGGGAAACAAAATGGTGATTGATTCTATTTGCAGCCACAAAAATATCAGCAGTTGCATAACTTGCCCACATAGTCCATTATGATCTAGAATGGGAGAGATTATGTTGTTGTTTTTTCTTGTTATTTTTTTTTGTAAAATCAACTCAAAATATATAATATAGCAAAAACTATCAAAGAGTATACAAACATTACAAATAACAGTCTAGGGGAGGGGAGATGACGTCAGCTATTCGCCGTCCTAGTACATCACATCACCAAGCTTCCTGCCGTCTATTATTCAGACCCCTCCATTTTTTCCACATTTTGTTTTATAAAAAAAAAAAAAAGAATCAATCTACACACAATACCCCAAGTGATAAAGCGAAAACGGGTTTTTAGAAATTTGGGCAAATTTGGGCAAATTTATAAAAAACAAAAAACAAAAATTGAGCTCAGGTACATCCTGTTTCCATTGATCATCCTTGAGATGTTTCCACAACTTGATTGGAGTCCACCTGTGGTAAATTCAATTTATTGGGCATGATTTGGAAAGGCACACACCTGTCTACATAAGGTCCCACAGTTGACAGTGCATGTCAGAGCAAAAACCAAGCCATGAGGTTGAAGGAACTGTCCGTAGAGCTCTGAGACATGATTTTATCGAGGCACAGATATGGGGAAGGGTGCCAAAACATTTCTGCAGCATTGAAGGTCCCCGAGAAACACAGTGGCCTCCATCATTCTTAAATGGAAGAAGTTTGGAACCACCAAGACTTCCTAGAGTTCGCTGCCTGGCCAAACTGAGCAATCGGGGGAGAAGGGCCTTGGTCAGGGAGGTGACCAAGAACCTGATGGTCACTCTGATAGATCTCCAGAGTTCCATTGTGGAGATGAGAGAACTTTCCAGAAGGACAACCATCTCTTCAGCACTCCACCAATCAGGCCTTTATGGTTGAGTGGCCAGACGGAAGCCACTCCTCAGTAAAAGGCACATGACAATCCGCTTGGAGTTTGGTCTGATCTGGTCTGATGAAACCAAGATTGAACTCTGGAGAAAACCTGGCACCATCTTCTGTATACCACCCCTACATTGTCACAACACAACTGATTGGCTCAAACACATTAAGAAGGAAAGAAATTCCACAAATTTACTTTTAACAAGGCACACCTGTTAATTGAAATGCATTCCAGGTGACTACTTCATGATGATGGTTGAGAGAATGCCAAGAGTATGCAAAGCTGTCATCAAGGCAAAAGGTGGCTACTTTGAATAATCTGAAATCTGAAATATATTTTGATTTGTTTAACACATGTTTGGTTACTACATGATTCCATATGTGTTATTTGTTATTTTATAGTTTTGACGTATTCACTACTATTCTACAATGTAGAAAATAGTAATATAAAAAAAAAAAACTTCAATGAGTAGGTGTGTCCAAACTTTTGACTGGTACTCTATATACTGTATTTCATTTCCCTGACACCTTCACAGTTCACATTTCATTTATGGCAGAGAGGCTTGTTGAGCGAGCAGGGGCAGAGCTGGATGCGGGATATAGCATCCTAAAGCCTGTGTCACATGAATACTGACTATAACAGCCTGAGAATGCTGGACCTAGCAGCCTAACTGTTGAGGCCAGGATGGACTGGGCTCCTCGGTGAGCTGTGTGACCTGTACAGTACTGTCTGGCTGGATTAAACACACAGCCTGTAGGTATGTCTGGGTGACAGATATGAAGACACTTCTCTCTCCCCAGCTCTACTGACAGCACTTCATCACTCACAGCTGTAGAGGAACTTCAATGGTTCTGCTCATCCACTGAAATATTGAAGAAAGAATATATGTGCAGCTACTAAGCTATAAACTTTACTAGATGAGAGGGTACGTGTGTGTGTGTGTGTGTGTGTGTGTGTGTGTGTGTGTGTGTGTGTGTGTGTGTGTGTGTGTGTGTGTGTGTGTGTGTGTGTGTGTGTGTGTGTGTGTGTGTGTGTGTGTGTGTGTGTGTTTGTGTGCTTGAATTGGTTCCTCATGTACAAGTGATTTAAATCCCCTCTAGGACTGGTGTGTCCTTCCTTTGCAATACTGTAAAACATCAAACACTTTTATAATATGCCCTTGGGTCATTGGGAAAGTTGTGGCAGACAAATGTATAAATTACCAAAGTGCTTAAAGGTCAATTATTGCAAAATTGAAAATCCGGATTCATTGAGTAAGTCTGCTACAGTTTATAATAGAGGAATAATCAGAGTTGGGGGTAATACTGTAAATGTAAAATTTATGTTGGAAAGAGCTCTTCTCTAATGACATAACTCAGCAGTGTATGGATTAAACGTTCATAAATATTCATTTGGCTGATAAGGCCCACTTTCAATAGTAACTGAGAAGGCCATTTTCTACTGTGTGTAGAGTGGATTGGTTTATTGGTTCTATCCCATTTAGACACTTTATTTGTCTAAACTACCCAACAAAAATATATGAACAAAAGAATATGCCAATCTGCTGTGGGACAACAGACAGATGCTACCTAACACCATCCCACTCACTTACTTCCTGCATCACCGCCTGGTATGGCAACTGCACCGCCCTCAAACACAAGGGTCTACAGAGGGTGGTGCAGAGGGCCTAATATGTCACTGGGGGAACGCTCTTTGCCCTACAGAACATTTACCAACCAGCTTTCACAATCTCACGTCAGAATTAGACATTCATCCATGTTTCAAAATGTCAAATTTCAAAGTTGTTACAAATGGGACACTTCGAAGGGTTAATGGTTAAGTTTAGGTTTTAACTCTGAATTTTGAAGGTTAGGGTTAAGTTCAGGCATTAACTCCAAATTCTTAAGGTTAGGGTTAAGTTTAGGCATTTACTCTGAATGGTTAACCTTTTCACACTTATCAACAAACTGGTGTGATCATTCTACAGTGGTCCCTGGAGCATACGCTCAAACCGGTGTGATTAGAACGCTTATTTAGAACGACCAGTTTCGATTGACGCAACAGTCAACATTTGAGCTAGCCTCATTGGTTTTTCACAGAAACATTTTGCGCAAACACAGTCCTTACAAAGTTATGTCCTGAATGTGGCCAGTTTACTTTGGGATGCAATATTCAGACATTCACAGAAGTAACGACAGCATACACAATCATCCAAACCGGAAAATGTAGGCTACATTAGTCCTAGTGCTAATTGAGGAAAGATTGACATAACACAAGCAGTCATATTTACAAAACTCTCGGCTGACAGAAACCACAATATGAATAAGCTAATAGCAATTACTATTTATAATTCATCACATCACAGGTGAGTTAAATTAATTAAATAAAACACTTTCTCGAAATCGAAAGTAATCTGAGGATTGGTAGTTTGTGCGCATCGGCATATTTGTTTTTCCGCTTCAAACCACGATAATAAGAGGAAACAAGAGGAGTATGGTCTGTTTGCAGTATGCTCATTATAATCAGTGCAACCTTCAAAAAAGTATTTTACACAAATCATAGGTGTCTATTACAATCTATGCAATAATCGGAATGCATTATTTGTCACCAGTACTTGAAAACGTGAATAAAACGGTAAATACATTATGCTCCATACATACATACTTACATAGGTACATACCGTATGCTACAGTAGAAATGACAACACGACATACAGAAAATAAAGCACTCTGTTTTTGGGCTCCTGAGTGGCGCAGCGGTCTAAGGCACTGCATCTCAGTGCTAGAGGCGTCACTACAGACCCTGGTTCGATTCCAGGCAGTATCACAAATGGCCAGGTTAGGATTTGGCATGGGCAGGCTGTCATTGTAAATAAGAATTTGTTCTTAACTGACTTGCCTTGTTAAATAAAGGTAAAATAAAATACGAATAGGAATGCAAACATGTCCAAATTATTATTTGCAAGAAAAACATCAATGCAAAAATGTGAGCACTAGCCAGAAAATGTGCCAGTTCTTGCAAGACTGTTTATACTGTATGTCTGCATACTTAGGGAAGGGCTCTCCTCGAAGAGGGAAGTTTGTCCGGCTCAGTAAAGCCTCAAACATACATTTTTTTGCAACACTGAAATGGGCTACTTCTTTGTGAATTAATGAGGAGGTGGAACACACCTCAATTCAAACTGTTGTTAGAAAAAACAACTTGTTAGAATTTCTTGGAAAATTGACAAGATGAAACGTAGATAATTAGCAGGCAGTGCACGTTAACTGTCCTGTTGCGTAACAATCACATTTTGGAACAGTGAGTGTATTCTGACATCACGTGCATAAAACAACTCACCAGCAACCGTTATTTGGAACTCACATGTGAAAAGGTTAAGGTAAGGGTTAAGGTTTGGGATAGGCTTAAAACAAACATTTCAAAAACAACTTTCCCTCGCAGGATTCGAACATGCAACATTTGACACCAGAGGCAGATGCCCCTAGTGGACGGTTTCCACTTCATCTCCCGACGTCCTCAGACATGGATGGATGTCGAATACTGACTTTTATCACAGGTGACCTGGCTGCACTTACACCAAGCCGTGTCTGAGGAAGGCCAGGAAGATCTTCAAGTATGCCAGTCAATCAAACCACGGACTGCTCATTATGTTATCATCTGGCAAATGGTATCGGAGCATCGGGTCTCGGACCAACAGGCTCCAAGAATGCTTCTACCACCAGGCCATCAGACTGTTGAACAACAAACCCAAGCTGTCTACCTGCTCAAATCTGCACCTTAGAGACTACTTGCACATCAAAAAATAACTGCTCCTAACATGCTGACCAGACCGCTCGTGCACTTACGTCCACGCGCATGTTGATTTTGTCCACCCACACCAGACATGATCAGGACACGCAGGTTGAAATATCAAAATTAACTCTGAACCAACTATATTAATTTGGGGACAGGTCGAAAAGCATTAAACATTTATGGCAATTTAGCTAGCTAGCTTGCTGTTGCTAGCTAATTTGTCCTGGGATATAAACATTGCGTTGCTATTTTACCTGAAATGCACAAAGTCTTCTATTAATCCACAGATAAAAGGGTAAACCGTGTTCGTTTCTAGTAATCTCTCCTCCTTCAGGTTTCTTCTCCTTCGGACTTTATATGGCGGTTGGCAACCAACTTTAAGGTGCATTAACACCACCAACTGGACTGGAGTGTGGACCTTAGTTCATCTTTCAATCACCCACCAACTCTATCCAAGATGGCATAGCAATCAGACGTCCTTTGTCCTCGTCTTGTCATGTCCCGTGTATATATATATTTACATCTTTTCTTCGCATATCTTTTTATATATTTTTTTCTAAAAACTCAACTTCAAAACACTCTCCTGCGACCCACCTCACTAATTTAAAAAAATAAGTATTATTTACCTCAAATCTGAAATCCACAACAGAAGCTAGCCAGAAGTTAGCCAGTTCACTAGCTAACGTTAGAAGTCAGCTAACCACGGTTGGCGGTCATCAGCTATCCCTTAGCTCGAAAAGCTATCGCCAGTTTTGTACAACGCGACTCAGACCAGAGCATACCGGACCTATTTTCTCTCCATATCCCCGGATTTCTACCGCAAGCTCTGGACATTTACACCTGGATCTTGCAGCTAGCTAGCTGCTATCCGAGTGACTATTGGCTAACGTCATTCCCGGAGCTAACATCAATTATTCCGGAGCTAGCCAGCTGAAGAGTTCCATCAGCCACTCCTGGGCTACAATCACCTATCTGGACCCGTTTTACTGCCGATGCGGAGCCCCATCGGGCCTTCACGACTGGACTACCGACGTTATCTGCCCGAGGGAGTTATCCAACTGGCCCCTCCGTCGCGACCTAACCTGAATGCCCATCTGCGGCCAGCTAATCGTTAGCCGTCTTATTGGCTGCTATCTGAATAGGTCTATCGGCCAATTTTCTTGGGCCACTATAACTATAACTATTTTGCCAATTGGATTGGTCCCCTCTACCATACGGAACCCCACTAATCTACCGACGGAAACGCACGAGGTGGCTAATAAAAGACCATCTTCTGCCAACTTGCTACCCATGGCCCGGCTAGCTGTCTGAATCGCCGTGACCACAACCGACCTCACTACTCACTGGACCCTTTTGATCACTTGGCTAAGCATGCCTCTTGTTAATGTCAATATGCCTTGTCCATTGCTGTTCTGGTTAGTGTTTATTGGCTTATTTCACTGTAGAGCCTCTAGCTCTGCTCATTATACCTTATCCAACCTCTCAATTCCACCACCCACACATGCGATGACATCACCTGGTTTCAGTTATGTTTCTAGAGACAATATCTCTCTCACCATCACTCAATGCCTAGGTTTACCTCCACTGTATTCACATCCTACCATATCTTTGTCTGTACATTATACCTTGAAGCTATGTTATCACCCCCTGAAACATTTCAGCGAGCAAGCCTTTCTAATCGACCTGGCACGGGTATCCTGGAAGGATATTGACCTCATCCCGTCAGTAGAGGATGCCTGGTTATTTTATTTAAATGCCTTCCTCACCATCTTAAATAAGCATGCCCCATTCAAGAAATTTAGAACCAGGAACAGATATAGCCCTTGGTTCCCTCCAGACCTGTTCTGCCCTTAACCAACACAAAAACATCCTGTGGCGTTCTGCATTAGCATCGAACAGCCCCCGTGATATGCAACTTTTCAGGGAAGTTAGGAACCAATATACACAGGCAGTTAGAAAAGCCAAGGCTAGCTTTTCAAGCTGAAATTTGCTTCCTGCAACACAAACTCCAAAAAGTTCTGGGACACTGTAAAGTCCATGGAGAATAAGAACACCTCCGCCCAGCTGCCCACTGCACTGAGGATAGGAAACTCTGTCACCTCCAATAAATCCACTATAATTGACAATTTCAATAAGCATTTTTCTACGACTGGCCATGCTTTCCACCTGGCTACCCCTACCGTGGTCAACAGCACTGCACCCCCCACAGCTACTTGCCCAAGCCTTCCCCATTTCTCCTTCTCCCAAATCCAGTCAGCTGATGTTCTGAAAGAGCTGCAAAATCTGGACCCCTACAAATCAGCCGGGCTAGACAATCTGGACTCTTTCTTTCTAAAATGATCTGCAGAAATTGTTGCAACCCCTATTACTAGCCTGTTCAACCTCTCTTTCGTGTCGTCTGAGATTCCCAAAGATTGGAAAGCAGCTGCGGTCATCCCCCTCTTAACCCAAACTGCTATAGACCTACAGTGCCTTGCGAAAGTATTCGGCCCCCTTGAACTTTTCAACCTTTTGCCACATTTCAGGCTTCAAACATAAAGATAGAAAACTGTAATTTTTTGTGAAGAATCCACAACAAGTGGGACACAATCATGAAGTGGAACGAAATTTATTGGATATTTCAAACTTTTTTAACAAATAAAAAACTGAAAAATTGGGCGTGCAAAATTATTCAGCCCCTTTACTTTCAGTGCAGCAAACTCTCTCCAGAAGTTCAGTGAGGATCTCTGAATGATCCAATGTTGACCTAAATGACTAATGATGATAAATAGAATCCACCTGTGTGTAATCAAGTCTCCGTATAAATGCACCTGCTCTGTGATAGTCTCAGAGGTCCGTTTAAAGCGCAGAGAGCATCATGAAGAACAAGGAACACACCAGGCAGGTCCGAGATACTGTTGTGGAGAAGTTTAAAGCCAGATTTGGATACAAAAAGATTTCCCAAGCTTTAAACATCCCAAGGAGCACTGTGCAAGCGATAATATTGAAATGGAAGGAGTATCAGACCACTGCAAATCTACGAAGACCCGGCCGTCCCTCTAAACTTTCAGCTCAGACAAGGAGAAGACTGATCAGAGATGCAGCCAAGAGGCCCATGATCACTCTGGATGAACTGCAGAGATCTACAGCTGAGGTGGGAGACTCTGTCCATAGGACAACAATCAGTCGTATACTGCACAAATCTGGCCTTTATGGAAGAGTGGCAAGAAGAAAGCCATTTCTTAAAGATATCCATAAAAAGTGTCGTTTAAAGTTTGCCACTAGCCACCTGGGAGACACACCAAACATGTGGAAGAAGGTGCTCTGGTCAGATGAAACCAAAATCGAACTTTTTGGCAACAATGCAAAACGTTATGTTTGGCGTAAAAGCAACACAGCTCATCACCCTGAACACACCATCCCCACTGTCAAACATGGTGGTGGCAGCATCATGGTTTGGGCCTGCTTTTCTTCAGCAGGGGCAGGGAAGATGGTTAAAATTGATGGGAAGATGGATGGAGCCAAATACAGGACCATTCTGGAAGAAAACCTGATGGAGTCTGCAAAAGACCTGAGACTGGGACGGAGATTTGTCTTCCAACAAGACAATGATCCAAAACATAAAGCATAATCTACAATGGAATGGTTCACAAATAAACATATCCAGGTGTTAGAATGGCCAAGTCAAAGTCCAGACCTGAATCAAATCGAGAATCTGTGGAAAGAACTGAAAACTGCTGTTCACAAACGCTCTCCATCCAACCTCACTGAGCTCGAGCTGTTTTGCAAGGAGGAATGGGCAAAAATGTCAGTCTCTCGATGTGCAAAACTGATAGAGACATACCCCAAGCGACTTACAGCTGTAATCGCAGCAAAAGGTGGCGCTACAAAGTATTAACTTAAGGGGGCTGAATAATTTTGCACGGCCAATTTTTCCGTTTTTTATTTGTTAAAAAAGTTTGAAATATCCAATAAATTTCGTTCCACTTCATAATTGTGTCCCACTTGTTGTTGATTCTTCACAAAAAAATTACAGTTTTATATCTTTATGTTTGAAGCCTGAAATGTGGCAAAAGGTCGAAAAGTTCAAGGGGGCCGAATACTTTCGCAAGGCACTGTATATCTATCCTACCCTGCCTCTCTAAAGTCTTCGAAAGCCAAGTCAACAAACAGATTACTGACCATTTCGAATCCCACCGCACCTTCTCCGCTATGCAATCTGGTTTCAGAGCTGGTCATGGGTGCACCTCAGCCACGCTCAAGGTCCTAAACGATATCTTAACCGCCATCGATAAGAAACAATACTGTGCAGCCGTAATCATTGACCTGGCCAAGGCTTTCGACTCTGTCAATCACCACATCCTCATCAGCAGACTCAATAGCCTTGGTTTCTCAAGTGATTGCATCGCCTGGTTCACCAACTACTTCTCTGATAGAGTTCAGTGTGTCAAATAGGAGGGCCTGTTGTCCGGGCCTCTGGCAGTCTCTATGGGGGTGCCACAGGGTTCAATTCTTGGGCCGACTCTCTTCTCTGTATACATGAATGATGTTGCTCTTGCTGCTGGTGATTCTCTGATCCACCTCTACGCAGACGACACCATTCTGTATACTTCTGGCCCTTCTTTGGACACTGTGTTAACTACCCTCCAGACGAGCTTCAATGCCATACAACTCTCCTTCCGTGGCCTCCAACTGCTCTTAAATACAAGTAAAACTAAATGCATGCTCTTCAACCGATCGCTGCCTGCACCTGCCCGCCCGTCCAGCATCACTACTCTGGACGGTTCTGACTTAGAATATGTGGACAACTACAAATACCTAGGTGTCTGGTTAGACTGTAAACTCTCCTTCCAGACTCACATCAAACATCTGTCGTGTCTTTGGGCACCATTAACTTGAAGACATTTTTATCAAATAACTCCCTGTAATTATTATCACGCGATTAAACTGATTAATCATTTAATTGTAATTAACTAGGAGATCGGGGCACCAAGGAAAATATTCAGATTACAAAGTTATAATTTTCCTAATATAACTTTCCTATATTATAACATCATATATTATATTATATTATAGTATAGGCCGATTATCTTCTGGTTTAAATGGTGTATTTTACCTCGCGTCCAGTCTCATTCCAAACGTCGTAAATTGTTGTATCTGCACGAATCCAGCCTTTACTAAATCATCCATACATCAATTGTCTTAAAATCATTTATTTACTAAATTAAGTAATTCACAGAAAGCATACAAACAGTAATTATCGTCACAAAGAATTGGTAGAGTAATGTGCCCTAGTGGGCTAAACAGGCATGGCTGGTGTCTTGTTAAACAAAGGGTCATAAAGGGCAGCTGAGAAGACACACAGAGTTGATAAATATTAACAATTGATATGCTAATCCTTTGCACATGAACGCTCACTCATTCGGAAACAATTGCAATCAATATATATATTTACGCTCAGTGTGTCGTCGATCTTCGTTGGAAAGGTCGTTCTGTTGGAGAGTTCTCTCTGTCTCTCTCTGTCTCTTTGTTAGAAGGGGTCTTTCAAAGCGACATTCATTAATGTCGTTATAGAATGGATGTTTCGTCGGTCTTCGCGTTCAATGATATAATTTACTTAGCTGCAGACTAATAATTAATATCAAAGACTTGTTCTTATTCTGTCGGTATCGGTAGTCTAAAAGTTAACTTTCAGTAGAGGAATTGGATGGTCAAACCTATTGGCTAACTCGTCATGGAGTGGAGGCCTGGTCTGAAGAAAGTAAATCAGGGTGGGGGTTTTATACGTGAACATAGAACAGGCTTGTCACATGACGCCTGGTCCTGTCTGTGTCCCTGGGGGGCGTGCCGATGACTGATTTAAGCTTTGAACAGAAATACATTCTATCACATTAACATCAGTACATAGCATCTCAACGTATTACAAATAGCTTTATCCTTATTAATACATTTTATACAACCATTTAGATGCAAGTCCCATAGCTGAGGCTATTATATAAACAGTATTATGGTAATATGGCTATATTGTCTCTTCTGAGTATCACAAAATTGTACCAAGCGGACCAGTTCGTAGCTGGATTCTTCACCAATCTTTTATACCTTCTCCAGAAAATAAATGTTGTTCGGTTCCCCAATTCTGTGAGTTGGAAGAATTTCCTTGGTCTCTCTATGAAACCCCTCTGTGTCTCAACTGGGCCAGGCGGCAGGACATTCTCCTTTAGAATTTTACGACCGTTTTCACAGGGCCTGGGTAGGGAGAGGTAGGTAGGGGGATGGTGCAAGGGGGAGGGGGTCAACTGTGCTCCCTGTTCCCAGAGAGAGGGCAACGTCATGACACATCTCCAATCCAAAGTTAAATCTAGAATTGGCTTCCTATTTCGGAAACAAAGCATTTTTCACTCATACTGCCAAACATACCCTCGTAAAACTGACCATCCTACCGAATTTCAACTTCGGCGATGTCATTTACAAAATAGCCTCCAATACCCTACTCAATAAATTGGATGCAGTCTTTCACAGTGCCATCAGTTTTGTCACCAATGCCCCATATACTACCCACCACTGCGACCTGTACGCTCTCGTTGGCTGGCCCTCGTTTCATACTCATTGCCAAACCCACTGGCTCCAGGTCATCTACAAGACCCTGGTAGGTAAAGTTCCCCCTTATCTCAGCTCGCTGGTCACCATAGCAACACCCACCTGTAGCACACGGCAGGTATATCTCTCTGGTCACCCCCAAAGCCAATTCCTCCTACGGCCGCCTCTCCTTCCAGTTCTCTGCTGCCAATGACTGGAACGAACTACAAAAGTCTCTAAAACTGGAAACACTTAACTCCCTCACTAGCTTTAAGCACCAGCTGTCAGAGCAGCTCACAGATTACTGCACCTGTACATAGCCCATCTATAATTTAGCCCAAACAACTACCACTTCCCCTACTGTATTTATTTATTTATTTGTTTTGCTCCTTTGCACCCCATTATTTCTATTTGTACTTTGCACTTTCTTCTACTGCAAATCTACCATTCCAGTGTTTTACTTGCTATATTGTATTTACTTTGCCACCATGGGCTTTTTTGCCTTTACCTCCCGTATCTCACCTCATTTGCTCACTTTGTATATAGACTTATTTTTCTATTATATTTTTGACTGTATGTTTGTTTTACTCCATGTGTAACTCTGTGTTGTTGTAAGTGTCAAACTGCTTTGCTTTATCTTGGCCAGGTCGCAATTGTAAATGAGAACTTGTTCTCAACTTGCCTACCTGGTTAAATAAAGGTGAAATAAAAAAAATAAAATAAACGTAGCCATTGTGCTCCTAAAAAACAATGCGGAGATGGGAGAGAAGGAACTTGCAGCGCATCAGGCGTCACAAATAGAACCAAGTTATATTTTAGCGCCTGGCTACGCAGACGCTCGTTGACGCGTGTGAGCAGTGTGGGTGCAATGAATAACATGTATGTGAACATTTATTTTGCACTCAACGCGGGTGGTGGGCTCAGCATGTTAGCAGCATTCTCCACACATCCAACCCTTACACACACACATGCACACACACACCGCTAACACTGCTGTTCTATTATATACTATGCATTTAACTGCATGACCAAGAGACTACCCACTTTATGTTTTTAAATACTGTCATACTTGACATAGCACATTCATTATATATACTGTATACCCTATTGTTCATTATCTATACTGTATATCCTATTGTTCATTATCTATACTGTATATCCTATTGTGTACATCAGTTTACCACCTTCCTCTAATTACTTCTTATTTTTGATTGGCTTCTGATTATTATCATATTGATATTAGCGCTGCAATGTTAAGGGAGCTAGCACTGCTTGTGGAAAAAGTACCCAATTCTCATACTTGAGTACAAGTAAAGATACCTAGTAGAAAATGACTAGAGTAAAAGTGAAAGTCATCCAGTAAAATACTACTTGAGTAAAAGTCTGAAAGTATTTGGTTTCAAATATACAGTTGAAGTCGGAGGTTTACATACACTTAGGTTAGAGTCATTAAAACTTGCTTTTCAACCACTCCACAAATTTCTTGATAACATTCTATAGTTTTGGCAAGTCGGTTAGGACATCTACTTTGTGCATGACACAAGAAATGTTTCCAACAATTGTTTACAGACAGATTATTTCACTTATAATTCACTGTATCACAATTCCAGTGGCTCAGAAGTTTACATACACTAAGTTGACTGTGCCTTTAAACAGCTTGGAAAATTCCAGAAAATGATATCCTGGCTTTAGAAGCTTCTGATAGTCTAATTGACATAATTTGAGTCAATTCGAGGTGTACCTGTGGGTGTATTTCAAGGCCTACCTTCACACTCAGTGCCTCTTTGCATTACTGGGAATGTACTAAAATAAATAAAAGCTGAAATAAGTCATTCTCTCTACTAGTATTCTGACATTTCACATTCTTAAAATAAAGTGGTGATCCTAACTGACCTAAGACAGGGCATTTTAACTGGGATTAAATGTCAGGAATTGTGAAAAACTGAGTTAAAATGTATTTGGCTAAGGTGCATGTGAACTTCCGACTTCAACTGTACTTACTGTCAGAATAATAGTAGAGAGAATGTCACGACCGTCCAAAGAAGTAGACCAAGGTGCAGAAACGGGTGGGCATCTAATACTTGGCGGCGGCTCTGGTTCGGGGCGTAGCCCCCACACCGCCCGCTGATCCCCCCGCTTCTGTGTCGCCGGAGAAACCAGACTGTGGATCATCGCCGGAGGCTTAGGACCGCCAACTGCCACTGAGGACTCTGGGCTGAAGGCCGCCGCTGAAGACTCTGGGCTGCGAAGCGTCACTGGAGGCTCTGGACTGAGAAGCGTCGCCGGAGGCTCCGGACTGGAAAGTGTCACTGGAGGCTCCGGACGGAGGAGCGCCGCTGGAGGCTCCGGACCGAGGAGTGTCACTGGAGGCTCCGGACTGAGGAGCGTCACTGGAGGCTCCGGACTGAGGAGCGTCACCGGAGGCTCCGGACTGGAGAGCGTCGTTGTAGGTTCCGGACTAGGGAGCGTTGTTGCAGGCTCCATGCCTTGGATCATCAATACAGGTTCCGTGCCATGGATCATCACTGGAGGCTTCGTGCCATGGATCATCTCTACAGGTGCCGGGCCATGGATTATCCCTACAGGCTTCGTGCCATGGATTATCCCTACAGGCTCCAGGACATGGATCATCTCTACAGGCTTCGGACCATAGATTATCACTAGAGGCTTTATTCGTGGAGCTGGAACAGGTCTCACCGGACTGGGGAGACGCACTGAGGACCGAGTGCTCAAAGCACTCACCGGCCGTACTGGGCTATGGAGGCGTACTGGAGGAAGAGTGTGAGAAGCAGGCACAGGACGCACTGGGCTATGGTGGCGCACTGGAGGGGGAGTGCGCAGAGCAGGCACAGGACGTACTGGGCTCTGGAGGCGCACTGGAGGGAGAGTGCGAGGAGCAGGCACAGGACGTACTGGGCTATGGAGGCGCAATGGAGTTCTGGAGCTTAGGGCTGGCACACCCCGTCCTGGCTGGATGGTTATTTTCGCCCAGCAAGGGCGGAGCGCTGGTACAGGATGAACTATGCTGCGCTGGTGAACGGGGGGTACCGTGCGTAGAGCAGGTGCAGGATAACCTGGGCCGAAGAGACGCACTGGAGACCAGATACGCTGAGCCGGCGCACTTCTTCCTGGCTGACGGCCAACTCTAGCACAGCAACGGTGAGGAGCTTGTACCGAGCGCACCGGGCTGTGAGTGCGCATGGGCGACACAGTGCGCATCACCGCAAACCACGGTGCTTGTTCAGTCACTCGCTCCCCACGGTAAGCACTGGGAGTTGGCTCAGGTCTTAAAACCGCCTTAGCCAATCTACCTGTGTGCCCCCCCCAAAAAAATGTTGCTGCTGCTTCTCGGGCCTCCGTTGTTGCCTTGCCTGTCGATCTCGTCGCTGTACCTCCCTCGCTACTTCCACCTGTTCCCATGGGAGGCGATCCCTTCCGGCCTGGATCTCCTCCCACATCCAGGATCCTTTGCCATCCAGGATGTCCTCCCATGTCCAGTTATCCTGCCCACGCTGCATGGTCCTTTGGTGGTGGGATCTTCTGTCTCAACCGTCCAAAGAAGTAGACCAAGGTGCAGCGTGGTGAGTGTTCATCTTTGTATTTAATTATAAATCAGAACACTACAAACAAAATAATAAACAATGATAACGACCGTAACGTCTTGCAGGCTTAACAAGCAGTACAAAAATAAGATCCCACAACTACAGGTGGGGAAAGGCTGCCTAAGTATGATTCCTAATCAGAGACAACGATAGACAGCTGCCTCTGATTAGGAACCATACTCGGCTCAACACACAGAAATAGACACCATAGAATGCCTACCCCACACCCTGACCTAACCACATAGAGAAACAAACCATCTCTCTCAGGTCAGGGCGACAGAGAATGACTTATTTCAGCTTTTATTTCTTTCATCACATTCCCAGTGGGTCAGAAGTTTACATACACTCAATTAGTATTTGGTAGCATTGCCTTTAAATTGTTTTAACTTGGGTCAAACGTTTCGGGTAGACTTCCACAAGCTTCCCACAATAAGTTGGGTGGATTTTGGCCCATTCCTCCTGACAGAGCTGGTGTAACTGAGTCAGGTTTGTAGGCCTCCTTGCTCGCACACGCTTTTTTCAGTTCTGCCCACAAATTTTCTACAGGTTTGAGGTCAGGGCTTTGTGATGTCCACTCCAATACCTTGCCTTTGTTGTCCTTAAGCCATTTTGCCAAAACTTTGGAAGTATGCTTGAGGTCATCTTCCATTTGGAAGACCCATTTGCGACCAAGCTTTAACTTCCTGACTGATGTCTTGAGATGTTGCTTCAAGATATCCACATAATGTTCCTCCTCATGATGCCATCTATTTTGTGATGTGCACCAGTCCCTCCTGCAGCAAAGCACCCCCACAACATGATGCTGCCACCCCCGTGCTTCACGGTTGGGATGGTGTTCTTCGGCTTGCAAGCCTCCCCCTTTTTCCTCCAAACATAATGATGGCGAAACAGTTCTATTTTTGTTTCATCAGACCAGAGGACATTTCTCCAAAAAGTACGATCTTTGTCCCCATATGCAGTTGCAAAACGTCGTCTGGCTTTTTTATGGTGGTTTTGGAGCAGTGGCTTCTTCCTTGCCGAGTGGCCTTTCAGGTTATGTCGATATAGGACTTGTTTTACTATGGATATAGATACTTTTGTACCTGTTTCCTCCAGCATCTCCACAGGGTCCTTTGCTGTTGTTCTGGGATTGATTTGCACGTTTTGCACCAAAGTACGTTCATCTCTAGGAGACAGAATGTGTCTCCTTCCTGAGCGGTATGATGGCTGCGTGGTCCCATGCTGTTTATACTTGCGTACTATTGTTTGTACAGATGAATGTGGTACCTTCAGGCGTTTGGAAATTGCTCCCAAGGATGAACCAGACTTGTGGAGGTCTACTATTTTTTTCTGAAGTCTTGGCTGATTTCTTTTGATTTTCCCATGATGTCAAGCCAAGAGGCACTGAGTTTGAAGGTAGGCCTTGAAATACATCCACAGGTACACCTCCAATTGCCTAAAATTGTGTCAGTTAGCCTATCAGAAGCTTCTAAAGCCATGACATAATTTTCCGGAATTTTCCAAGCTGTTTAAAGGCACAGTCAACTTAGTATATGTAAACTTCTGAGCCACTGGAATTGTGATACAGTGAATTATAAGTGAAATAATCTGTCTGTAAACAATTGTTGGAAAAATGATTTGTGTCATGCACAAAGTAGACGTCCTAACCGACTTGCCAAAACTATAGTTTGTATAGTTATATAGTTATAATTTGTGTATTGGTTGAAAAATAATGACTCCAAGCTAAGTGTATGTAATCTTCCGACTTCAACTGTACGAAAAGGATGATGGACATCCACAAATTAATGCATATCATAATAAGTACATACATAATACGTACCTTATCATACTAAATGGAGGGAGACATATTTAAATTGATCAATGCAGTAATATGAGATCTGCATGTAAAATATTTACAATTGACATTTTAGTCATTTAGCAGATGCTTTTATCCAGAGTGACTTCGGTTAAGTGCATTCATCTTAAAATAGCTAGGTGAGACAACATATCACAGTCAAATATACAGAACACGAACATTCCATTCCAGCTGAACAATGGATATGTTGCCTTTTTACAACAAAACCCATTTTAATACACATCTAAAATCTATTAAAAAAAATCTGAGAACAGTAATATTTTACATAGACATGAAGTTACCCATGAACAAAAATATTTTATGAAAAAAAACAAATGTGAAAAATTTGATGTAGCATTTTGGAATGAAACCCTTCATGTATGGTCTACCAATAAGGGTCCCAGACAGTTTCTTATGTAGTTGTTCAACTTAAATCCCTTGTTTCTGCAGGTATTTTAAGAATTTAGTTGTTCTAGTGATTATTGATATAATCTTTGATTCTAGGCATTGTGCAGTAGTTATTCTTTGGTCTAAATATATTTTACCAGTCATAAGGTGCAGATTTGAGAAATAGGGGACAGTTTTGTTAGGCGTAATGTGATATAACGGCACTTATAGGCTACTCAGTGTTGATAGATTGATGCAGAAGTTAGCAAGGACAGTGCAATGCGGATATCCTCTGTGTCCTTGACTGTGATCTCCTTGCCACACACACACACACACACACACACACACACACACACACACACACACACACACACACACACACACACACACACACACACACACACACACACACACACACACACACACACACACACACACACTACCAAGGACCTGCTGCTATGTGTCCTGCATCTTAACACATGGAAAATGGGAGAGAGGTGGGTGGTGGGCTGGAAAACAGAGAGAGTGGTTGCTGGGTTGATTGAAACTCATTAAAATTGGACTCGACATGATCACAACACAAATGATTGCACTTAGGATATTCAACGTTTCAACCTCTATCAGTGTGAACTTCTGTCACCGCACAAGCTATTGCATTTCATCATATCAGTATGTAAAGTTTCTCCCTCTCATGACTTTATCTCTGGTTGTATCTCCTTGTACCCACACTCCGACAAACAGAATGACAGACATCCTTTGTGGTTCCTCCATCTTTGCCAACGTGTAATTGCGTTTTCTCTCTCATCACTCACTCAGTGTGCCAGGGAGAGCTGGACTGGGGTTACTGTGGTGATTCGCCTGACCTTACTCCATGGAAACCAGCCCCATTGGCATATAGAGAGGGGGGAGGAAAGATGGGTGAGATGACTGTCTTCTGGAACACTGGTTTCTTGCTAAGTGAAAAGCATGTTAAGGTGGAAGGAGGGAAGAGGGGTAGACCACTGTTCTGGAAAGCTGTTTTTTCCCCAGAGTGAAATAATCAGTTCCTTAGGGGTGTTAGGAAGGGCGGATTTGTGTATTCTCTTGCTCTCCCTCCATCACTTCATTATTAATTGGGGATGGCTGTGAGTTCAGCTTCAGAGAGAAAAGGGCCAGCTGATGACATTTGGGCTGTTGCTGTAAGTCCACAGGGAGGGGGACATACAGCAACACCATGTGTGAATCAGTGGGTTAACACTGATCCACACTGTCACCACTGCTCTGGTCTGTGCTTCTCCAGAGTCACCGTGACTCTGTGAACATGTTCTAAGCGTTCTACTTCTTATTGTAGCACAGTGTCACACGGATGAGGTGACATTCTAGCAAGGCCCAACAGGAATAAAACAGTTTGATATCTAATGATCAGTCATTGTGCATTGTCTGTGCTGCCTTTGTGAGAGTTGTAGGCACTGTGCCTGCTCTAAGGTCACATTTGCACCTGTTTGTCAGGCTTAAATTTTTTATTGCCATTTCATATTATTCAGAATGTGGAAAGTGATTGATATTGAATAACAGGTGTCACAAGAGAATGCTGCCCTGTATTTGGTGTTAAACAACGACCAAATAACAGTTCTCAATTCTCTGTAGTGGGATTTCAACCAATCCTTGTGTAGTTTGGAATGCCTTCTACCTCAAATCAATGTTTATTTGTTACGTACACAGCTTACAGCAGGTATGAAAGGTGCAGTGAAATGCTTGTGTGCAGTGGTGTAAAGTACTTCAGTAAAAATACCTTAAAAATAACACTTATCAAGAGAACATCCCTGGGTATCCCTACTGTCTCTGATCTGGAGGACTCGTTAAACAGAACATCCCTGGGTATCCCTACTGTCTCTGATTTGGAGGACTCATTAAACAGAGAACATCCCTGGGTATCCCTACTGCACCTGTCTCCTAGAGATGAACGCACTTTGGTGCGAAAAGTGCAAATCAATCCCAGAACAACACCAAAGGACCTTGTCAAGATGCTGGAGGAAACAGGTACAAAAGTATCTGTATCCACAGTAAAACGAGTCCTATATCGACATAACCTGAAAGGCCGCTCAGCAAGGAAGAAGCCACTGCTCCAAAACCGCCATAAAAAAGCCAGACTACGGTTTGCAACTGCACATGGGGACAAAGATCGTTTTTGGACAAATGTCCTCTGATCTGATGAAACAAAAATAGAACCGTTTGACCATAATGACCATCGTTATGTTTGGAGGAAAAAAGGGGATGTTTGCAAGCCAAAGAACACCATCCCAACCGTGAAGCACGGGGGTGGCAGCATCATGTTGTGGGGGTGCTTTGCTGCAAGAGGGACTGGTGCACTTCACAAAATAGATGGCATCATGAGGGAGGAAAATTATGTGGATATACACTGCTAAAAAAAATAAAGGGAACACTAAAATAACACATCCTAGATCTGAATGAAATAATCTTATTAAATTATTAAATCTTTACAAAGTTGAATGTGCTGACAACAAAATAACACAAAAAAAATAAATGGAAATCCAATTTATCAACCCATGGAGGTCTGGATTTGGAGTCACACTCAAACTTAAAGTGGTTTTCCACACTACAGGCTGATCCAACTTTGATGTAATGTCCTTAAAACAAGTCAAAATGAGGCTCAGTAGTGTGTGTGGCCTCCACGTGCCTGTATAACCTCCCTACAATGCCTGGGCATGCTCCTGATGAGGTGACGGATGGTCTCCTGAGGGATCTCCTCCCAGACCTGGACTAAAGCATCCGCCAACTCCTGGACAATCTGTGGTGCAACGTGGCGTTGGTGGATGGAGCGAGACATGATGTCCCAGATGTGCTCAATTGGATTCAGGTCTGGGGAACGGGCGGGCCAGTCCATAGCATCAATGCCTTCCTCTTGCAGGAACTGCTGACACACTCCAGCCACATGAGGTCTAGCATTGTCTTGCATTAGGAGGAACCCAGGGCCAACCGCACCAGCATATGGTCTCACAAGGGGTCTGAGGATCTCATCTCAGTACCTAATGGCAGTCAGGCTACCTCTGGCGAGCACATGGAGGGCTGTGCGGCCCCCCAAAGAAATGCCACCCCACACCATGACTAACCCACCGCCAAACCGGTCATGCTGGAGGATGTTGCAGGCAGCAGAACGTTCTCCACGGCGTCTCCAGACTCTGTCACGTCTGTCACATGTGCTCAGTGTGAACCTGCTTTCATCTGTGAAGAGCACAGGGCGCCAGTGGCGAATTTGCCAATCTTGGTGTTCTCTGGCAAATGCCAAACGTCCTGCACGGTGTTGGGCTGTAAGCACAACCCCCACCTGTGGACGTCGGGCCCTCACACCACCCTCATGGAGTCTGTTTCTGACCGTTTGAGCAGACACATGCACATTTGTGGCCTGCTGGAGGTCATTTTGCAGTGCTCCTCCTGCTCCTCCTTGCACAAAGGCGGAGGTAGCGGTCCTGCTGCTGGGTTGTTGCCCTCCTACGGCCTCCTCCACGTCTCTTGATGTACTGGCCTGTCTCCTGGTAGCGCCTCCATGCTTTGGACACTATGCTGACAGACACAGCAAACCTTCTTGCCACAGCTCGCATTGATGTGCCATCCTGGATGAGCTGCACTACCTGAGCCACTTGTGTGGGTTGTAGACTCCGTCTCATGCTACCACTAGAGTGAAAGCACCGCTAGCATTCAAAAGTGACCAAAACATCAGCCAGGAAGCATAGGAACTGAGAAGTGGTCTGTGGTCACTACCTGCCGAACCACTCCTTTCTTGGGGGTGTCTTGCTAATTGCCTATAATTTCCACCTGTTGTCTATTCCATTTGCACAACAGCATGTGAAATTTATTGTCAATCAGTGTTGCTTCCTAAGTGGACAGTTTGATTTCACAGAAGTGTGATTGACTTGGAGTTACATTGTGTTGTTTAAGCGTTCCCTTTATTTTTTTGAGCAGTGTATTAAAGTAACATCTCAAGACATCAGTCAGGAAGTTAAAGTTTGGTCACAAATGTAACGCTCGTCGTTGAAGGGGGACCAAAACGCAACGGGTAAAGTGCTCATCCTCTTATTTATTAAAGAAAACACTTAATCAACACAAAACAAACGACGAAAACAGTCCAGTAAGGTGCATAGACTATACTAGAAACAACCACCCACAAAACCCAGTGAAAACAAACACAACTAAATATGGCCTCCAATTAGAGACAACAACAACCAGCTGCCTCTAATTGGAGGTCATTGACAAAACTCACATAGAACTAGAAAAGCTAGATAAACATAGAAATAAGAAAACTAGAACCTAAACCCACAATACCCAACCACACAAAACAAACACCCCCTGCCACGCCCTGACCAACTACAATGACAAATAACCCCTTTTACTGGTCTGGACGTGACAACAAATGGGTCTTCCATATGGACAATGACCTGAAGCATACTTCCAATGTTGTGGCAAAATGGCTTAAGGACAACAAAGGCAAGGTATTGGAGTGGCCATCACAAAGCCCAGACCTCAATCCTATAGAAAATTTGTGGGCAGAACTGAAAAAGCGTGTGCGAGCAAGGAGGCCCACAAACCTGACTCAGTTACACCAGCTCTGTCAGGAGGAATGGGCCAAAATTCACCCAACTTATTGTGGGAAGCTTGTGGAAGTCTACCCGAAACGTTTGACCCAAGTTAACCAATTTAAAGGCAATGCTACCAAATACTAATTGAGTGTATGTAAACTTCTGACCCACTGGGAATGTGATGAAAGAAATAAAAGCTGAAATAAATAATTCTCTCTGCTATTATTCTGACATTTCACATTCTTAAAATAAAGTGGTGATCCTAACTGACCTAAGACAGGGAATCTTTACTAAGATTAAATGTCAGGAATTGTGAAAAACTGAGTTTGGCTAAGGGGTTTGTAAACTTCCGACTTTAACTGTGACTTCAACTGTATGTGTAACGGTTCCGTAATAACAGACGCTGGGAGACAAGAAGCAGGTACAGGATGTGGATTAAATAAAAGACATGAACAAAACAAGAACAGCATCTGGACAGGAGAAACACAGCAACATCAATGCTGACTTGGGAATGAAACTGAGGAAGTGACAGACATAGGGGAGGTAAATGACGTGATGGAGTCCAGGTGAGTCCCATACTTAAGCGCAGGTGTGTGTAACGATGATGCAGGTGTGCGTAATGATGAGTGAACTGGTGACCTTGAGCATCGGAGAAGGGGAGCGGGAGCAGACGTGACAGTATGATATGTTACGAATTACAATTCGTACAACATAAAAATTGCTAAACGTATGTTAAGTTACAAATTCCAATTTGTGTAGCTAACGTTAGCTAGGTGGCTAGGTGGATAACGATAACGTTAGCTCGGTGGCTAACTTTAGATAAGCAAGGGGTTAAGGGTTAAGAGTTAGTTTAAAGGATTAAGGTTAGGTTTAGGGGATGGGTTAGCTAACATGCTAATTAGTCACAAAGTAGCTGAAAAGGGGTAAGTAGTTGCAAAGTTGCTAAAGTTGTTCTCATCAAATCTCACAGCAAAGGGTCTAAATACTTATGTAACTAAGGTATTTCAGTTTTTTATTTTGCAAACATTTCTAAAAACCTGTTTTCACTTTGTCTTTATGGGATATTGTGTGTAGATTGATGTTTGTAATGAAACCATCAAGTGAAAAAATATACGCCTGTCATTGAACATCCCCAATTCATTATTAGATGCTTAAAAAACACATCAATCTCTTTTAGAAGTTCTTTAAGCAATTAAAGCGAATTTACCAAAATGTTAACATGTATGCAACTGTTCATCAGAACGATGCACAGTTTACTATCAAATCATAATCCAAACATGAGCAATAAATCCTTTATACAGTTTATCTGGATACAATCTAACAAGAAATGCATTGCAAGCACATGACCCTATAGGAGTAAACCAAACCTCCATGGTTAGACAGACTGATATCAGAAAGGCAAAAAGGGATAGAGTGGGAGGAGAAAACAACAGAAAAATAAATGGATACAGTATGTTGCTTTTTCAAGAAATCTGTTGAACAAATATAGCTCTCACAGATGGCAGCAGCTATTCACTTCGAACCGAATCTTATATGGTCAAATTGACCACAATTAAGAAAATGCTGAGAATCCTTCTGAAAATTGCAGTCGCAAACCTCTCACAAATACATGCGCACACACATGCATGCAGACTCCACACACACACACACACACACACACACACACACACACACACACACACACACACACACACACACACACACACACACACACACACACACACACACACACACACACACACACACACACACACACACACACACACACACACACACACACACACACACACCACAAACACACACACAGTACATTTCCTTGATGTGCTAATTGCCAGAGGCCTGTTGGTTCCTGAAATTTAAAGTCTACAGAGGCAAATTATTTCTCAGGAAGTAGAAAGCTGTAATTAACGGTGACAAATGTGGGTTCCTCTCCCCCAGTGTGTGTGATGACCTGAAATAGAATCCCTAGGTTCCACCAACCAGGCAGGCAGGCAAATCACACTCACGTAGCTACTACGCCACAGCACAGTCAGGAGTCAATGTTGGAATAATAGGACTTGGCAAGTAATTAAGAGAAATGGATACTCTACATCTTTCCTTCCCCATCCCCCCTGTAGGCTTTGTGCCAAATTGACATGTATTACAGGGAGAGAGACATGATAAGGTAATATGACAAGAGGGGAGAGGCACCGTGGGATGGGCAGTGGGATGGGGAGTGGATAGGGAGTAGGATGGGCAGTGGGATGGGTAGTGGGATGGGGAGTGGATAGGGAGTAGGATGGGCAGTGGGATGGGGAGTGGATGGAACAACAGGAGAGTGACGGTGAGTATAATGCCAGTGCAAAGCAGACCGTCACTAGTTCTACTGTTAAGACCTGGAGAATGGATCCAACAGGGAGAGCAGAGAGGCAAATCTTCCCCTTTGGATGTTGCTGGTGATTCACTACCCATGACGTTGAGCTCTGCTTCAAAATTATACTTACACCATTTCGCTTGAGGGTGGAATCTTTCATCTGGAGCCATTATTATTTGAGTGTGTGTGTGTGCGAGTATGTGTGTGTGAACGAGAGAGGGGGAGAGAAGGAGAGAGTCTGTTGCTATGCATTTTTCCACATCCCTGCCTACCACCAGCCTCTTCACACCAACCTTCAGTGAGCTGAGCTGAGTGCTCATACTGTGATGCTTCACCACTAAGGGCTCTGAGAATTCCAAGCCTACAGTGCCTTCAGAAAGTATTCATACCCCTTGACTTATTCCACATTTTGTTGTGTTACAGCCTGAAATCAAAATGGATTAAATGGATTTTGTTCTCAACCATCTACATACAATATCCCATTTTCAAGTCTTGCCATAGATTTTCATACCGATTTAAGTCAAAACTATCAAGGCCACTCAGGAACGTTCAATGCCGTCTTGGTAAGCAACTCCAGTGTATATTTTGCCTTGTGTTTTAGGTTGTTGTCCTGCTGAAAGGTGAATTTGTCTCCCACTGTGTTGGAAAGCAGATCTCTATTCCATTTCTTTCTTTCCTAAAAAACTCCCTAGTCCTTGCCAATGACAAGCATACCCATAACAAGATGAAGCCACCACCATGCTTGAAAATATGAAGTGGTAGTCAGTGATGTGTTGTGTTGGATTTGCCCCAAACATAACACTTTGTATTCAGGAGATAACGTTCTTTGCAGTTTTACTTTAGTGCCTTATTGCAAACATGATGCATGTTTTTGAATATTTTTTTCATTCTGTAGTCTTCCTTCTTTTTCATTTAGGTTAGTACTGTGGAGTAACTGCAATGTTGTTGCTCCATCCTCAGTTCTCTCTTATCAGAGCCATTCAACTGTAACTGTTTTAATGTCACCATTGGCCTCATGATGAAATCCCTGAGCGGTTTCCTTCCTCTCCAGCACCTGAGTTAGTAAGGACGCCTGTATATTTGTATAGTGACTGGGTGTATCGATACACCATCCAAGGTGCAATGAATAACTTCACCATGCTCAAAGGGGTATTCAAAGTATGTTTTACTTTAACCCATCTACCAATAGATGCTTTTCTTTGCAAGGCATTGGAAAACCTCTCTGATCTTTGTGGTTGAATCTGTGTTTGAAATTCACTGCTCGACTGAGGGACCTTTCAGATAATTGTATGTGTGGGGTACAGAGATTAGGTAGTCATTCAATAATCATGTAAAACACGAGGCAACTTAATATGTGACTTAAGATAATTTTAATCCTGAATGTATTTATTTATTCATTTATTTAAAAAAAATAAAACATTTAGGGGTGGATCAGCTTAATATTGCGGAAAGAATATTGCTTCCATCAATGTAATTGTCTGCATCATTTCCAATCCCCCATACATTTTTTGGGTAAATATATATATCCATACACGCATGCATACATATACACATATATACATACACATACTGTACCTATATAGACATGCATACTTTTTTAAAGAATATACCTTTATTATTATTCCCCATCAAACCCTACCACCGATCCCCCAATTGGAGTAAACTAATAAACACTTCGGCTTTTACCTTCAATTTATTCATCTTTTACAGACACAGTCTATTTTACAATAGTTATTTTTTGTTTGTTTTTAGTCCTTCCTCTATTTCTGATGTCCGTCCAGTTTGATTTCTATTTGTAACTGTGCTATTTCACAAAAGTTCTGAACCTATATACATTTTACAGACCCCGTATGTTTTACATTGTTTATCTTGTTATTAGTCCCACCCTTCAGCTCCATTCAACCCCTCCCATCTATCTCTCAACATCATCCATTTCGGATTTCTATTTGCCATATATTTTTCAACTGTGCTGTGATGCTTCACAAAACAATTGAACCTTTCTATTCTCATAGCTTCTACAGATTGTAAATTAAAAATAAACATTTTTGCTAAAATAATTATTATGTTATTGATTGATTGACTATGGCTTTTCAAATCACCCAGTATTGCTATCTGCAGCGTTAGTTCTACGCAAATGTTGCAATTCTTCAGCCATTCCTGGACCTGTGACCAAAAACAAGCTACTTATGGACAATACCAAAATAAATGATCTAATGACTCTGTCTCCGCACAGCAGAATCTGCAGAGCTGGGAAGATTGTATCCCCCATATATATAACATTCTATTAGTTGCAAGAATTTTGTACAGTAATTTAAATTGAAAAATTAGAAGTTTTGAATCCGGCGTTGTTTTGCGTATCAATTCATAAACCATGTGCCATGGAATGGGTACATCGAAAATCTCTTCCCAACTATTTTGCAATTTATATGGCACAGCTGTCAGTTTTTTTGGTTCTTAAATGAAATTGGTATATGTTTTCATTTATCACACTTTTCTTTAACCATTTATGTTCTTTAATACAGGGCCGACATACAAGTTCCTTACTTTTCCCCCTTCTACTTGCCTCTTCCATTTTTGTGGTAATGCTGCAATTAATTGGTTGTAATTTTGGGTAGAGCAGACATTTCCATATGTCTGTGTTAGCTGCATGTGTGACATCACTCCACCAGTCCTATTTATAATATCATTCACTAAAATTATACCTTTTTTAAACATTTCTTTGAAAAATACAGTTTTTTTTTATCAATTACTATATTTGAATTTAACCACAATATTTGTTGTATTATTTGTTCTGTCTTTTCATTTTTACATTTTAGTCATTTAGCAGACACTCTTATCCAGAGCAACTTACAGTAGTGAATGCATACATTTCATACATTTACTTTTTTTTTGTATTGGCCCCCCGTGGGAATTGAACTCACAACCCTGGCGTTGCAAACACCATGCTCTACCAACTGAGCCACAGGGTGGATTAAACTGAAATTGCAACCAACTTTCTAAGGCTTGTTTAAAAAATAAAAGATGTTTTGGAGATTAATTCCTTTTCAAACAACCGAAAGTGGGCAGGTGTAATCTGAATAAAGGGAAAAGGCCCTTCTTGAACATAGGATGAGACATTCGTACCAATTTACTAGAAAACCAGTTTGGATTTAAGTATAACTTTGGTATGACTGATGCCTTTAGTGAGAGGTCTAATGTTTTAATATTTAATAATTTCTGCCCTCCGAATTCATATTCCTTATATAAATTGGCCCTTTTAATTTTATCTGGCTTGCCGTTCCAAATAAAATGGAATATTTTTTGCTCATATAATTGTAAAAAGCAGGTCACTAGCTGTATGCAAAACCATAAGCCAATAGCTAAACTGTGATATGACTAAAGAGTTAATCAGGGTGATTTTTCAACAAATAGACAGGTATTTTCCTTTCCATGGTAGCAAGATCTTATCTATTTTTGCTAACTTTCTATAAAAATTTATTGGAGTGAGTTAATTTCTTTCTTTTGGGATTTGTAAACCGAATCCTGAATGTATTTATGCTTGCCTTAACAAAGGGGTTGAATACATATTGACTCAAGACTTTCAGCTTTCCATTTTTTATTAATTTGTAAAAATGTCTAAAAACATAATTCCACTTTGACATTATGGGGTATTGTATTTAGGCCAGTGACACAAAATCAAAATGTATCAATTTGAAATTTAGCCTGTAACACAACAAAATGTGGAAAAAGTCAAGGGTGTGTATACTTTCTGAAGCCACTTCATATATACAGCTCCAGTGGTCATGGAAATTCTCAAAGCACTATCTCTATACTGTATAGAGAAAAGGGCTTAAACCCACTTTAGAATGATGAACCTGGACTCAGAGATAAACCTAACAAAGTAACTGTCAATCTATATCGTTCCATTTGTTATGATACGTTTGTTTTGTATGGTATGCCTTAATTTGTGGATGTCCATCATCCATTTCATATATGTTACATATTACAATTCTTACATTATGTTACAAATGAGTATGAAATGTTATGAATTCCACTTTGTTGTGGCTAATGTTAGCTAGGTGGCTAACGTTAGCTAGTCTAGGGGTTAGGATTAAGGGTTAAGGTTAGGTAGTTGCAAAGTAGCTAAAAAGTATTAAGTAGTTACAAAGTTCCTAATTAGCTACAATGCAAAAGTCCATGATGTGATATGAACACACAACTTTTGGGTTGCTAGACATTCACGTTATACACCTACCCATCCTCAAGGACCAATCTACCTCCTTTCTTTTTTGGATTAAATAAACTTCTGTCTTATGTAACCATACCAAACATAAAATACATTTACGTTTACAATGAGTGTCACACATTTACTGTTAATATGGAAATGAGAATGGCGTGAGAATGGCACAGGAGGAGATGGTGGCCGTTTTGCGGACTCCTAACCAATTGTGCTATTGTGTGTGTTTTTTCGCGTTATGTGTAACACATTTTGTACATAATGTTTCTGCCACCTTCTCTTATGACTGAAAGAGCTTCTGGATGTCAGGACAGCCATTATTCACCTCGTACTGGCCGTAGATTTTTTCTTTAATGAGTCGGACGCAAAGGATTTTCTTCTGACACCCGACAAGGCCCAAATCCCCGTCATTCACATGAGAAAGAGACGGAGATATCGGGAACGTAGGTCGGGGTGCCTTTTAAGGATCCGACGGCGAATGGGTAATCTGCCTCTACCATCAATCATATTAGCCTAAGTACAATCATTCGATAATGAAATAGACGAGCTATGATCACGAATATCCTACAAACGGGACAATAAAAACTGTAATATCTTGTGTTTCACAGAGTCGTGGCTGAACGGCAACACAGATAATCAGATGAGCTAAATTACTTCTATGCTCGCTTTGAGGCAAACAACACTGAAGCATGCATGAGAGCATCAGCTGTTCCAGATGACTGTGTGATCACGCTCTCCGTAGCTGATGTGAGTAAGACCTTTAAACAGGTCAACATTCACAAAGCCAGGACGTGTACTCAGAGTATGCGCTGACCAACTGACATTTTCAAACTGTCCCTGACTGAGTCTGTTTCATGCAGACCACCATAGTCCCTGTGCCCAAGAACACTAAGGTAACCTGCCTAAATGACTACTGACCCGTAGCACTCATGTCTGTAGCCATGAAGTGCTTTGAAAGGCTGGTCATGGCTCACATCAACACCATTATTCCAGAAACCCTAGACCCACCACAATTTGCATACTGCCCCAACAGATCCACAGATGATACAATCTCTATTGCACTCCACACTGCCCTTTCCCACCTGGACAAAAGGAACACCTATGTGAGAATGCTATTGATTGACTACAGCTCAGTGTTCAACACCATAGTGACCTCAAAACTCATCACTAAGCTAAGGACCCTGGGACTAAACACCTCCCTCTGCAACTGGACCCTGGACTTCCTGACGGGCCGTCCCCAGGTGGTAAGGGTAGGTAACAACACATCTGCCACGATGATCCTTAGTCCCCTCCTGTACTCCCTGTTCACCCATGACTGCATGGCCAGGCACGACTCCAAACCCATCATTATCTTTGCCAATGACACAACAGTTGTAGGCCTGATCACCAACAGCGATGAGACAACCTATAGGGAGGAGGTCAGAGACCTGGCCGTGTGGTGCCAGGATAACAACCTCTCCCTCAATGTGATCAAGACAAAGGAGATGATTGTGGACTACAGGAAAAGGAGGACCGAGCACTCCCCCATTCTCATCGACGGGGCTGTAGTGAAGCAGGTTGAGAGCTTCAAGTTCCTTGGTGTCCACATCACCAACACACTATCGTGATCCAAACATACCAAGACAGTCATGAAGAGAGCACGACAAAGCCTATTACACCTCAGGAGACTGAAAATAATTTGGCATGAGTCCTCAGATCCTCAAAAAGTTCTGCAGCTGCACCATCGAGAGCATCCTGACTGGTTGCATCACTACCTAGTATGGTAACTGCTCGGCCTCTGACCGCAAGGCACAACCGAGAGTAGTGCGTACGGCCCAGTACATCACTTGGGCCAATCTTCCTGCCATCCAGGACCTCTATACCTGGCAGTGTCAGAGGAAGGCCTTAAAAATTGTCAAAGACTGCAGCCACCCTAGTCATAGAGTGTTCTCTCTGCTACGACACGGCAAGTGGTATCGGAGCACTAAGTCTAGGTCCAAAAGTCTTCTTAACAGCTTCTACCCCCAGCCATAAGACTCCTGAATAGCTAATCAAAGGGCTACCCAGACTATTTGCACTGCCCCCCCACCACCTATTTTACACTGCTGCTACTCTCTGTTTATTATCAATGCATAGTCACTTTAACTCTACCTACATGTAAATATTACCTCAATTACCTCGACTAACCTGTGTCCTCCCACACATTGACTCTGTTACGGTACCCCCCTGTATATAGCCTCGCTACTGTTATTTACTGCTGCTCTTTAATTATTTGTTATTTTTAGTTGATGTTTTACTTATTTATTTTTACTGAACACTTATTTTTCTTAAAACTTCATTGTTCGTTAAGGGCTTGTATGTACGGTAAGCATTTCACTGTAATACACTGGTTGTATTCGGCGCATGTGACAAATACAATTTGATTTGATTTGAATATGGTATGTCTAGTCTTTAAGGCCAGGCTGGAATGTTAGTAGTGTTGCAATTTTCCAAAAGCTCCAAATGCCAGTGTTCTAAATCACTGGAGAACCCTGGCAGTTATGCAAGACTATGAAGCTGCTATTCTGCTAGTACATTGTTGAGAAAGTGCCTGGTCAGTCAGTTTCACACCCAAAGGAACCTCCTCACTAAGTTGTAAAAATAACACCCCATCTTTACCTTTGACTTTCAACAATCAGATTTTTTTTCTCATTGATTAATGTTTTTGATTGTTCTCAGAAGCAGTGATAACTCATATATTTCTCTCATTTGTTGTTTGATTGATGACACTTTGGATTGAACAGTTGCAAGCACTCTCAGCATTCTCCATCCGGAAATAAATAACGTCATAAATCCAAATATATTTCATTTGCCGTGACGTGTGTTTTTTTTTTTTTACCAGCGTGAACTCAACCATGTGGGAAGCATTTACTTCACTCTACGCATGTGCAGTGTTATTCAATTGAGTCTTTGGTTGTCTTCAATCTGGAGATGAGTGTTGTGTGGAGCAGTCTGGTTTCTCTGTAAGTGTTAACGTGCAGACTAAACATGGAGGTGTGTGTGTGTATATATGCACGTGTGTATATATGCGCGTGTGTGTTCCGTTTGAATAATTTCTGTACCATATACATACTGTAACTGCATCTACAGTGTCACAACTATCTTTATCAAGATGATATATTTCCATTAGCTCATGTTTGACACAAGAATGAAAGTCTATGTAGAGTATAAAATGCCTTTCACCTGGGAATAATTGCTTTGAGTAAGATATTTCACATAAGCATGACCATGTAAAAGACAGAAGGTTAAACTACGCCATCTGTCTGGGAAAGTCTTTTGTAGGGAAAGTCTTATGTATAGGGACTCCATTTGAGCAGTTTGAGCTTGGCTACCAATCCCAACAATAGAATGAACACTCATTCAAGGCATGATTCATTTAACACCCTATCCCATTGTTGCAGCTTTTATTGAAAACTAGCTCCATTGTGTAGCCATGTCATGAACAATGGATGTGTAATGACTCACACCCATTTCTTTATAGTACTCACAAAGAGTTCCAATTTGACGGTGACAGTCAACCATTTAAAAAGAAGGCAGACAATGAAACAAGATCAAGAGATCAAGTCTCCATAGATCAAGTCTAACTCACAAAGCCTCTTGAAGTAGAACAAAAAGGTGTTTATGTAACATACCGTATCAAAATACCATTCCTGGTGTTGCCATAGTTTTTTGTTCTCTGAACAACCTACTATGTGGTGCTTGATTTTATACATTTTTATTTGATTGTGAGAATACATATTTAGACTACCAGGGATGCATGGCAGGACCACAGAATAGAAGCAGAGGGGGATTACATATGGACATTGTTAGTGTTTAATTTATCTTTTTTTCACTCATCCCCTGTAGTAATCATAGTACTGTGGGATTTTCATATCAAAGACCACAGCTACGCTCTTTGAATAACGACAATAGCGTAACTATGGATGTCCAACATAACAATATAACAGTGTGAACATTTTCAGAGGTTATCTGTTAGCATTAGTGTAAATGTCAGTGTGCTGTTAGTTACAGTATACAGATGAAGACCTTTACACAACACACAATTAACTAATGAGGTGGATCTGGTAGCTATTAGCAATGTGTTTCTGTTTTTGTGGGGCCTGGGAGGCATACAGCCATGTGGGGAGTCAACTCAGCCTGGATGACATCACCACTATGGTAGGGGGGACCATCACGTTAACAACCAGCAGAGAGAAGGACATAAAGGAGAACCAGGAGAACATTTTAGTTTTAACTAGTATATTAGTATGCAATGACAGGTTAAGGTTCAAGACATGGCTACACTGAGCTACAACTGAATTACTGTAACACCATTTCTTCCACAATGTGGGTGTTGCTCTTTTACTCCAAATGGGCCTTCAGACAAATTATCTCTTGTAGGCATGTGGTCATTCTAAGGACAACCTATTTGCTACTGTAAATACTGTTACAATGAGCATTTCAGCAAACTAATGGAAGAAATAACAAGTCTTAATTTTGTTCCCTATTAGTCCAAATGGACCTCCTGTTTCTAACATAGTAGGGTCGTTCCACGAAAAGAGTGCCTTTTGCGTCCCTTTGATATTTTAAGTAGAAATTGTGCCCCAATATTGAATTGTAAAAGCTTGTTAAAGTCAATTAAGTGTCCTTTATTGTAGACCACATGGAGAATTCAATAAATCTGATTTTTATATTAATAAAGACTTGCTAAAGTGCAAAAATGAAGCATTTTGACATGTCCCTCCATGCACCCTCTTTCAAAGTAAACATTGAACATCTAATAGTCAAATCATAGTGTAAAAGCAGGTGAGCTGGTTCTACTCTTTTTGGCTATTTGTTGGTGTTTTGTGGACAGGTCGAGCGTAACACCTCAACCCTATTACGCATAGAGAGACAGGCTATAAATGTAGAAGAAAAATAATTATTGTGAACTTTACAATTGATTTATTTAGCTAGACAAGTCAGTTAAGAACAAATTCTTGCTTACAATGATGGCCTACCCCGGCCAAACCCTAACTCGGACGACGCTGGGCCAATTGTGCGCCGCCCTATGGGACTCCCAATCACGGCAGGATGTAATACAGACTGGAATTGAACCAGGGTCTGTAATGAATGCCTCTAGCACTGAGATGCAGTGCCTTAGACCGCTGCGCCAGAGCCCCAAAATTAAGCGTGCATTCATTTTCCACTCCCTGTTGCACACAACAAGCTTCCATTCCCCCTGTCACATGGGGATTAATGGCTGATTTAAGATGAAATCGTCAATCCTGTTACGGTCAACCCTGTTACTTTATTTGGCACTTAATAGGCACTTACTATAGACATTTTTTTAATTTAACCTCGAGTTGTTTTTCTCATGAAGTTGAACATAAACTCTTAAAGACAGAATTAATCAAATAATAACATTTGGTGAAATCCATAATAAAAAAAATATATGTTTACCTCTCAGAAAACCGACTTGGTGGAACGATCCAGACTCCTTGTTAATAAGGGCCAAACGCAATTAGTTTCTTCTCCGCAATGAGTCTGGATCTGAATACCTCCCCAACCCTTCACCAAATGCGATCAAATTAGAAGCCGTCTGATTGGTCCAGAAACTGATGGGTTGGTCCAGAACCAGAACACACGTGAGTAAAACAGCGGTTTGAAAAAATGTGTCGTTGGCTTTGATACTCTGATTGGTTAGAGACGATCCAATCTTTGATGACTTTGTTTTGTATAACGCTCCTCGTGCCCCTTGTCACCACAAATTACTTCAATGATGGCAGTCTCAGACTAAAGTATTTACAGTGGCTTGCGAAATTATTCACCCCCGTGGCATTTTTCCAAGTTGGATGGGTTCCGCTGGTGTACAGCAATCTTTAAGTCATACTACAGATTCTCAATTGGATTGAGGTCTGGGATTTGACTAGGCCATTCCAAGACATTTAAATGTTTCCCCTTAAACCACTCAAGTGTTGCTTTAGCAGTATGCTTAGGGTCATTGTCCTGCTGGAAGGTGAACCTCCATCCAAGTCTCAAATCTCTGGAAGACTGAAACAGGTTTCCCTCCAAAATGTCCCTGTATTTAGCGCCATCCATCATTCCTTCAATTCTGACCAGTTTCCCAGTTCCTGCCGATGAAAAACATACCCAGAGCATGATGCTGCCACCACCATGCTTCACTGTGGGGATGGTGTCCTCGGGGTGATGAGAGGTGTTTGCGCCAGACATAGCGTTTTCCTTGATGGCCAAAAAGATCAATTTTAGTCTCATCTGACCAGAGTACCTTCTTCCATATGCTTGGGGAGTCTCCCACATGCCTTTTGGCAAACACCAAATGTGAATGCTTATTTTTTTCTTTAAGCAATGGCTTTTTTTTCTGGCCATTCTTCCGTAAAGCCCAGCTCTGTGGAGTGTACGGCTTAAAGTGATTTAATGGTGCTCCGTGGGATGTTCATAGTTTCTGATGTTTTTTTATAACCCAACCCTGATCTGTACTTCTCCACAACTTTGTCCCTGACCTGTTTGGAGAGCTCCTTGGTCTTCATGGTGCCGCTTGCTTGGTGGTGCCCCTTGCTTAGAGGTGTTGCAGACTCTGGGGCCTTTCAAAACAGGTGTATATATACTGAGATCATGTGACACTTTAGATTGCACACAGGTGGACTTTATTTAACTAATTATGTGACTTCTGAAGGTAATTGGTTGCACGAGATCTTATTTAGGAGCTTCATAGCAAAGGAGGTGAATACATATGCATGCACCACTTTTTTTAATAAAAACAAATATATATAAAGCAAGTAATTTTTTTTATTTCACTTTACCAATTTGGACTATTTTGTGTATATCCATTACATGAAATCCGAACAAAAATCAATTTAAATTACAGGTTGTAATGCAACAAAATAGAAAAAACGCCAAGGGGGATGAATACTTTTGCAAGGCACTGTAACAAATGACAGAGCAATTTAGGCTAAGGTCAAATGGGGCATTCTGTCAAATGTGTCTCTTGTAGGCATGTGATCATTCTAAGAACATGTACGGAGATGCTGTTTCCATAACAATTAACTGCAACAAACTCAGCAAGGTAATTTAGGAGTCAACAAGTCCTTGTTGGTTTTATACTACTCCAAATGAACCTTCTATTCCCTTGCAAGATAACCTAGGTCAAATGTGGTACTAGCGGGAGACCATTGGAATGACCATTGGTGATTGTACATGCTTAATACTGTTTCATTAGCAATTAAAGGCATGACCAAGTCAACCAACTGTTTGAGGACATTGTTTTAAAGTGTCCAATAGTGCCTCAGTCACACTCTTTCAGGGTTAAGGTTCAATAACCTCTGATTGGCTTCTTACGATGTCACACGATTTTTGAAACCTCTCACTCAAAGTGCAAAACTACACACCAAATATCCAAAACCAGAAGCTATTTATCAGCCTTTGACTCAGTTGTCAATTGCATAAAAAACTTTTTTCAAAACACTACACACAATTCTCTACCTAAAACACAAAAATCTAACAGGAAGTGACTTGCTTTCCTTTTCCAAACACAACCAATCAAAATGCTACACTTATTCACCAGGTCACACACACAATAGGACAGAGGGCAATTACCAATGTCCCTGGACAGCGTGGGGGTAATATAACTATGTGTGCTGCCATCACTCAAAACGGGGTCCTCCATCACAATGCCACACTGGGTCTGTACAACACCGGCCATATGCTTACTTTTCTGGATGCAATTTACACAATGCTTGTCCCTGATCCAGATCTGGAGCCTGCTAGATTTGTGGTTTTATGGGACAATGTTAGTTTTCACCGGGCTGTTCTGGTCCAAAACTGGTTTGCCACCCATCCACAATTTGTAGTTTTGTACCAACCCCCATATTCACCTTTTCTAAATCCCATAGAGGAATTCTTCTCAGCCTGGCGCTGGAAAGTGTATGATCGCCAACCCTATGCCCGCATTCCGCTTCTCCAGGCAATGGAGGATGCATGTGGGGACATAGAGGTTGCCTCTGTCCAAGGTTGGATACGCCATGCTAGGAGATACTTCCCTCGATGTTTGGCAAGAGAAAACGTATCTTGTGATGTGGACGAAGTATTGTGGCCAGACCCAGCCCGGAGAAGAGATGAAGCGTAGCTTAGCACTGGTGACTGCCCCCCCCCCCCACCAATTCCTGTACTGCCCCCCCGGGACCCCACACACACAACTGTGTTCTTTACTGTATTCTAAAGAATATACTTTTGGTTTACATATGTTTATGGGTTTGTTGTGTGCTACTGTATACAACAGTAATGTTTGGCCTAATAAATATTTTCTGTTTCTACATTGCATTGGTGTTTACAGTGTACTTGTTACCCTCTCAGCAGATTACTTTCACTGTAGAACATTGTATTGAAATGTAGATATAAGCCTATGAAAGAGCTTTAGATTTAGAACAACAGTGTTTACATGGTATATCCAAAAATGTACTATTATGAAAGCAGTGTTTGCCATTTGATGCAAATGCTTCATTCTGACATGTGTTTATGGCATTTTGAATGCAGTGTTACATTTTGAAGGAGATGTGAGGCATTTTGCATTTTGTGTGTGCAGTTTTGGGAATTGTGTGTAGTTTTGAGAAATAAGGAGACAGTTTTGAAAACATGTGTTATAACAATGAATGTAGTTTTACAACAACTAGGAGAAGCCTATATACCATATGAGCTCAGTATATGTCATATTAAGGAGTTTCATTATAGCAGAGCTTGTAAAAAGTCTACGAGGTGCTTAGTATTTCTACAGTGATTTCTTCAGAGTCTGGGTGCTTTAGTGGTTGTCTGAGAGATATGCTCCCGCTATGCATGAGTTAACACTGTGTGAACATATATACACGGACCCAGACACAGACAGACAGACAGACAGACAGACAGACAGACAGACAGACAGACAGACAGACAGACAGACAGACAGACAGACAGACAGACAGACAGACAGACAGACAGACAGACAGACAGACAGACAGACAGACAGACAGACAGACAGACAGACAGACAGACAGACAGACAGACAGACAGACAGACAGACAGACAGACAGACAGACAGACAGACAGACAGACAGACAGACAGACAGCATTTACAGGGCTGGGGGGAAATCATTAGCCACAGCCTCAAATTAATTTACCTTGCAGTCGCTGTGAGGACTACAGGGGTAAAATAACTCTCAGCACTCCCCACATTACACTTCCCTCTATGACCGGGTTGACCGCACCTCATCAACTAATCAAAACAGCAGCCTGTGTCAGTGGATCAACACAATCAGGAAGACTCAGGAGAGGGAGGTTTGGGATGCTATTGGGGAGTGAGAGAAAATTAAAATAAATACAAATCAAGACCTACTAGGGAAGAGAGAGCGATTTGATGCCTCTTTCAGTAGTTCCCCGTTTGATTAACGGTTAGAGAGCCTCCCATGAGGTAAGCAGGAGACACAGTCACACAGAAAGTGCTTTTTCTAATCAGATCCAGACACCCAGCTGGGTTCTGCTCACCACGTTCTGACCTCCACTTCCTCTGCACTCACAGAAGATAGAGGGAGAGAGATGCAATAGGGAGAAAGAAAAATCAAGAAACATGGCAAAATAGCAAGAGATAAATAAATGTATGTGTAAGCCAGGAGTGCTTTACTTTTCACTTGACTTCCTGAATGCGGGGAAAGAGGGGAAAACCCAATCCAGCCCATTCCTGCTGTGGGAACGCTGTATGAATGCAGTGTGAAGGCTGAAGGAAGGCTGAAGGAAGGCTGTAGGAAGGCTGTAGGAAGCCTGTAAGAAGCCTGTAGGAACACTGTATGAACGCTGTATGAAGGCTGAAGGCTGTAGGAAGGCTGTAGAAATGCTGTGGGAATGCTGTAGGAAAGCTGTGGTAACGCTGTAGGAACACTGTGGGAATGCTGTGTAAGGCTGTAGGAATGCTGTAGGAATGCTGTAGGAATGCTGTAGGAAGGCTGTGGGCTGAGACAATTGGATTATCAGTGATATTATTCTGCTTGATGAGGGGGTTAATAAGAGGCAGGTGGTACAGCACCGTAGCAGCTCTGTTGATTTGGAGTGTGAGTATGTGTGAGTGTGTGTGTGTGTGTGTGTGTGTGTATGTGTATGTACATGTGCGCACGCATGTGTGTGTGCATGCTTTTGTTTATGCGTGTGTGTGTGTGTGTGTGTGTGTGTGTGTATGTGTATGTACATGTGCGCACGCATGTGTGTGTGCATGCTTTTGTTTGTGCGTGTGTGTGCATGCTTTTGTTTGTGTGTGTGTGTGTGTGTGTGTGTGTGTGTGTGTGTGCGCGTGTGTGCGCGTGTGTGTGTGTGTGTGTGTGTGTGTGTGTGTGTGTGTGTGTGTGTGTGTGTGTGTGTGTGTGTGTGTGTGTGTGTGTGTGTGTGTGTGTGTGTGTGTGTGTGTGTGTGTGTGTGTGTGTGCATGCTTGCGGTTTTTACAGAGGAGGTGTAATAGCTAGCAGCTTCACTGCACTGCACTCCCTCATCTCGTCAAACCCATTTAGGTGATAAGAGAAATCATTAGCAGAAACCCACATCTTTCTGGTCGGCTGGATCTAGCCTCTAAAGGAATTCCAAACAGAGAACTCAAGAAAAAGAAGGATTTAAAATGCAGATCTGCCATCTGGAGAAGAAGAATTTAGATTTGGGATTTGGGGAGTGTGTAAGCATTTTCTATGTAAATCAACGGGATTGCATCCTCAGCCTCTTAACAGTGTAGTCAGTTTCATACAGCTGTGGTGATTTACATGGGTGTCACAGTCAATCATTGCAGAGCAGAAAAATCCCCTTCCATTCTGACAATCAGTACGCCATCCACTTGACTCCATTCAGTATTCACAGTTGTAAATATTAATGTGAGGCTATGACACAGAGGCCAGTCATATTATCTCTCCTGGGTTATGAGTTGGGCTAGTGGGTATGTGTGTGTGTGTGTGTGTGTGTGTGTGTGTGTGTGTGTGTGTGTGTGTGTGTGTGTGTGTGTGTGTGTGTGTGTGTGTGTGTCACAGGAGGTTGGTGGCACCTTAATTGGGGAGGACGGGCTCGTGGTAATGGCTGGAGTGGAATTAGTGGAATGGTATTAAATACATCAAACACAGTGTTTGATTCCATTCCAATCGCTCTGTTCCAGCCATTATTATGAGCCGTTTTCCCTCAGCAGCCTCCACTGGCATGCATACATGCTTGTCTGTTTTATTGTCCATGTGTGGGCCTCTGTCTGTTTGAATCTATGGGTGTTAAATAGGGTTATGGTATTTCAGAGAGACAATAATAATGCCATTAGTAGTCTCAGCTCTGTCCCTCAGTGGAGAGAACCCCAGGCCTCGGCCATGGCAGCCACACAGATAGTTCTCATACAGGCTGCTCTCCTCACACTCATCTGCATAGAGCAGACAGGCTGGGTATCTGTGTAAGCACTTTGTGACAACTGCTGATGTAAAAATGTAAAAATGGCTTTATAAAATCGGCACCACCAGTACATACAACTTTTTTAATCTCCTCAACGTGCAATTTATAGGGCATCATCTACAGCAGGGGTTTTTAAACTACGGCCTGCGTACTGCAGGTGGTCCACAATTTATCAATCCATTTTTATAAATTACTTCTTTTAAGGAATTTTACATTACTTTTCACAATGCAAATGTTTAATAAGAAAATCGTCACCACCAGTACAGCACCAGTAGCAGAATCCCGACCTGCATTTCCTCTCAGTACCCCTGGTTAGGTAGGCCTACACACACACATCATCATCATCGATCACCTTTATCACCATCCTCTCTGGCATACACCGACATGGTATCCACCTTAGCCTGGTTTACCCCTTCTTCTGTCTCCCTTTCCAAACTGAGCTTGGCGGTAGGCAACTTTTGATTTGGGGAATCAGCATTATGGAAAAACCACATGAAACTACACATGTGAAGTGTTCCAAAAACACATGTTTTCATGTAATCACATGTGATCTTAATTGAAGTTAATGTGATAATATGTGACAACATGTAAAGCAACATGTGATGACATGAAACTACACATGTGAAGTGTTCCAAAAAACATTTGTCACCTGAAATGTTGTGGTTTGTATGCATGAACTCACATCCATAAGTTGCTCTGGATAAGAGTGTCTGCTAAAGGACTAAAATGTAAATGTCAAATGGTAAGCATGAAGTCTGTATTGTTCTCTAAGTAATCTCCCTCCTAAAATGGTCAGCACTTTATACTGTGACAGATTGGAAAATCATATTGTGTGTAGTAGCATAAAGTGAAAGGGACTTCATCAATTGAAAAGCCATAACTATATCTACCCTGTGAAGCTCTATGTTGCCCTTTCATTCATCCTTCATCACACCTCCCTCTAGCCAGGAATGTTACACCGGAGCCATTTTGAAACCAGAACTCACGAGGTGATTGGCCATTTAGAGCGAAAAAAGGACCAGATGGCAGGAAGAGCAGGTCCAGATGGGACTAATTGGCCAGAGCTATGAGGTTAGCACCGAGACACCCTGAAACTAAGCTCAATGGCACCTCAGAAGGACCAAAATGACTCAGAACCTCTGTGTGAAGATTACGAATCTGCTAGATAGACCAGGAGGATGGAGGAGCAGTCGTGGTAAAACGATGGTACGATGGCTCTTGAGCATTCAATCAGTACTAATGAGTGTGTTAATAATGGGCTTGCTGAAGCCAATTTAAGCGTTTTAATATCGAATGTGTGTGGAGAGGGAATTAGTCATCAGCAGACAGCAGGGAGCTGAAGGCAGAGGCAGCCATCTCAGACACTCCACCAAAGCCTGCGGGATTTATGACAACTCGTTGAAGACACAACATTCAACATTTCGCCCCAGGCAAAAGAAATTCATCTTCCCCTCAAACATCACTCTGCTTCAAAATTCGGAAAGTATTCAGACCCCTTCCCTTTTTCCACCAAAAAACAGAAATACCTTAATTACATAAGAATTCAGACCCTTTACTTTGAGACTCAAAATTTAGCTCAGGCAAATCCTGTTTCCATTGATCATCCTTGAGATGTTTCTACAACTTGATTGGAGGCCACCTGTGGTCAATTCAATTTATTGGACATGATTTGGACAGGCACACACCTGTCTATATAAGGTCACAGTTGACAGTGCATGTCAGAGCAAAAACCAAGCCATGAGGTCAAATAACTTGTCCGTACAGCTCCGAGACAGGATTGTGTCGAGGCACAGGAAGTTTACCAAAAAATATCTGCAGCATTAAAGTTCCTCAAGAACATAGTGGCCTCCATCATTCTTAAATGGAAGAAGTTTGGAACCACCAAGACTCTTCCTAGAGCTGAATGTCCTTGAGTGGCCCAACCAAGCCCGGACTTGAACCTGATCAAACTTCTCAGGAGAGACCTGAAAATAGCTGTGCAACGACACTCCCCATCCAACCTGACATAGTTTGAGAGGATCTGCAGAGAAAAATGGGAGAAACTCACCAAATACTGGTGTGCCAAGCTTATAGCGTCATACCCAAGAAGACTTGAGGCTGTAATCGCTGCCAAAGTTGCTTCAACAAAGTACTGAGTAAAGGGTCTGAAAACATATGTACATTTATATTTTTTCATTTTTTATTATACAAAATCAAACCTGTTTTTGCTTTGTCATTATAGGGTATTGTGTTTAGATTGATAAGGGGGAAAAAACGATTTAATCAATTTTAGAATAAGGCTGTAACGTAACATAAAGTGAAAAATGTCAAGGGGTCTGAATACTTTCCGAATGCACAGTTAGAGTCAGGCTCACATGGCTGCAGATGGGTTTAAAATGAGCTCAGATTATGTCTCTGTCTGGATCAGGTCTCCACTAGTAATCCATATATACTATAATACAACTTTTTTAATCTCCTCAACGTGCAATTTATAGGGCATCATCTACAGCAGGGGTTTTCAAACTACGGTCTGCGTACTGCAGGTGGTCCACAATTTATCAATCCATTTTTATAAATTACTTATTTTAAGGAATTTTACATTACTTTCACAATGCAAATGTTTAATAATAATAATAATAATAATAATAATAATAATAGGCATTCATTTGTTACATTCACTGCCCAAATTGTCCATTTGACCGGCAAGATATGTGATTTAAAAAATATCCTCTACTGGTGGTTCTCAAAAGCTTTTGACAGTGATTCGGTGGTCCCCAGAATGGAAAAGGTTGGGAACCACTGATCTAGAGTACAAGGGTCATCTATAAAGAACTACCCATGTCCAAACCTTAACTGAACCACTAAAGGTAAAGTGACCCCAGTCCATTAGGTAAAGTTACGATTCGCAGCAGTAGTTCTTTCCACAGATCACACAGTTTAAACCACATGACAACTCAGCCATATTATTAACATTCTTCAGACCAGATATTTTAAAACTGCCCAATTTATCATTAGAACAATTCAATTAAAATGAAAGGCCCAAACTTATTGAGCAAATCAATCTATATGCCAGCTGGGGATAGTTGAGAATGTAAAGTCAATAACCGAAGCCCACTCCATAATCATTAATCTGATCAGCTAAGTGAGGGATGCATCCCTCTACATGAGTGGTGAGTGTCGCAGCTAATGTCCTCCCCCTCTTCGTTTCACTTCAATCAATTACCCAGTCAGGATGGATCAGTCTTCCACACTGCATTACCCTGTTTGAGGAACGCCTCTGCCAGGCCTGGGCTGTTTTGGCAGAGAGAGGGAGGAGAAAACTAAGGGAGAAAGTAAAGGGAGAGGGATGGAAGGATGGGGGGGTGAGGAACGAGAATAACCTCCATCATACCCTCATTAATCACCAGTGGGGTACCTTGGAAACACTGACTCCCTCCCACTCGTTCTCTCTTTATCAATCTCTCCCTCTCTTTCTCTCTCGCTCTCATTTCCTCTTCATAAACACTCTCTCTTCCTACTTGTTCTCATCCCTGAAAATCTTCAATTTTGCCAGCTACAGTTTGGGTTGGTCAGACTGGCTTCCCCCCAGTGTCACCCTGACCCTAACCCTAGCCAACTGGGCAGACAGAGAGAGATGAGGTCCTATCAGGTCTTACCTGACCATCAAGACTGTTGGGATTGTTCAGGAAGGTGCTACTGTGACATCCTCCTACTTTCTCCCATCTCTCTCTCTCTCTTCTCCTCTCTTGGGGGATGTTGTGTATCCATGGGTACAGGATGTGCTCGTGCACAACAGGGAGCTGCCACTACAGTCAGCTGACTACTCGGCAGGAATGTTTACCAGAAGTCACATGACACACTGAATGCGCTGAAGGGCACATACACACACATGCTTGCACACACCCACTTTCTATAACTGATCAAATGAGCTCCAAAGGGTTGTACTTTAAGGAAAGAGCAGCTGATTTCCACCTGAGGCCCACAATTCCACACATATTTCCTCAGCTACACTGGAGGGGCAAGTATCCTCAAACCATGACTGGGTGACTGATCAGGACATAGCTCTGCACTCCAAGGCTTCCAATGGCGGTAACAGCATAGTCGTAAGAGATATCTGCTTCCACTACTGTTCTAATGACATGAATAGAGAGAGAATTTAGAAAGTGAGAAACCTAAGGAAATAGGAATGTGAGGAAAACAATATGCAGGAGCAATATCCTCGTATTCTATCCTCATCTTCATCATCAGATATTCTTCCTATCGTAACACCTTCAAGGGATTATGAAGCAGTGGCACCTGTGTTTTCCTCCTCCACCTGTGTTGAGCTATTCTCTCAGATGACTCTGCTCAGTGCTGTGACTGTAACTTTTGATGTGTCTGCAGTATGCTGTGTGAGTCTGGAGTCTGGGGCGGGCTCTGCGTCACACAGCTGACTGTAATGACTGCACCACTGCAGCCCACATCCTCTCTATTCTTCGATTCCTATTGTTACCGGAATCACAGAAATAGAATTGAATAGCCCCAACTAAACTTTGGGTAGGCATTATACCATAGCAACTGGAAATTCCCATGCAAAAGTGTCAGCCTAAATGTAAGTACATACACATGCATTGTACTAACCACTAGTTTTCTTTGCCATTAGACATGTTCTTACCCATGTAATGTAAAGTGGGACTCGAAGCTTTGAACCTTTCATACTGAAGTCAGTCTAATTTAATAGAAAGACTCCAATCCCCATAGAGTATACTTCTAATAATATTTCTGGACGGATATAAAAGGAAATTACACATTGGGGGATCAATGACGTAATACATCACACAGCAGGCAGAGATCTAAAAGATCATTTCCAGGGAGAAAAACAACCTAGATGAACCTGGATCTCCCACAGTACTTCCTGCCTAAGCATAATTCCTGTCCTAATTTAATCAGGCATTCACTAAGGGCGGTCTTATGGGGTCCTGTGGGGGACTAACTGTGTTGTGGTTCTGTGACAGTGACAGCTTTCAGTGAGCAGAGGTTTCCATGGGGCCCCAAACTCATTCCAGAGACCTTTTTCATGACATTAGTTTAAAAAGGGTTTATATTGACCTATAGCCATAGGGATGAGTCACAGTCAGCACTAGCAGCAGTGTGACATGGACCATAGGCCTGATTAACTGAGTGGATTTTAATGCCCTGTGATTCATCATCATCATCTTCATAAAAAGATGAATACCCACTCTCACATAGATATTAGTTCTGTATGCAGACAGTGTGCTGGTATCCTTGTTATTCCATGGACCCTGCACCTGGAGTTTGATGGATGTTCATGTTTTAAATTGTGATTAATCAATATCACAATATACTTCATACATTCTTAGAAAAAGGGTTCTTCGGCTTCCCGATAGGAGAACCAGGTAGAACTCTTTTGGGTTCCATGTAGAACCCTCTGGGGAAAGGGTTCTACATGGAACCCAATAAGGTTGTACCTGGAACCAGAAGGGTTCTACCTGGAACCAAAAATGGTTATTCAATTGGTTATCCTATGGAGACAGCCAAATAACACTTTTAGGTTCTAGATAGCACCTTTTTCTGAGTGTACTCAAACCGGACAGTTGGCTGCTTTGCCTGATGTATTGTTGTCTCTACCTTCTTGCTCTTTGTATTGTTGTCTGTGCCCAATAATGTTTTGTGCTGCTACCATGTTGTTGTCATGTTGTGTTGCTACCATGATGTGTTGTTGTCTTAGGCCTCTCTTTATGTAATGTTGTGTTGTCTCTCTTGTCGTGATGTATTTTGTTCTATATTTTTATTAGATTTTATTTAAAAAATGTAATCCCAGCCCCCGTCCCCGCAGGAGGCCTTTTGCCTTTCGGTGGGCCATCATTGTAAATAAGAATTTGTTCTTAACTGACTTGTGAAATACAAATATTTTAAAAAACATCTGAAGGACCTACAGTTGAAGTCAGAAGTTTACATATACCTTAACCAATTACATTTAAACTCAGTTTTTCACAATTCCTGATATTTAATCCTAGTAAGTATTCCCTGTCTTAGGTCAGTTAGGATCACCACTTTATTTTAAGAAAGTGAAATGTCAGAATACTAGTAGAGAGAATTACTTATTTCAGCTTTTATTTCTTTCATCACAATCCCAGTGGGTCAGAAGTTTACATACACTCAATTAGTATTTGTTAGAAATGCCTTTAAATTGTTTAACTTGGGTCAAATGTTTTGGGTAGCCTTCCACAAGCTTCCCACAATAAATTGGGTGAATTTTGGCCCATTCCTACTGACAGAGCTGGTGTAACTGAGTCAGGTCTGTAAGCCTCCTTGCTCGCACGCGCTTTTTCAGTTCTGCCCACAAATTTTCTATGGGATTGAGGTCAGGGCTTTGTGATGGCCACTCCAATATCATGACTTTGTTGTCCTTCAGCCATTTTGCCACAACTTTGAAAGTATGCTTGGGGTCAATGTCCATATGGAAGACCCATTTGCGACCAAGCTTTAACTTCCTGACTGATGTCTTGAGATGTTGCTTCAATATATCCACATAATTTTCCATCCTCATAATGCCATCTATTCTGTGAAGTGCACCAGTCCTTCCTGCAGCAAAGCACCCCCACAACATGATGCTGCCACCCCCGTGCCTCACGGGTGGGATGGTGTTCTTCGGCTTGCAAGCCTCCCCCTTTTTCCTCCAAACATATTGATGGTCATTATGGCCAAACAGTTCTATTTTTGTTTCATCAGATCAGAGGACATTTCTCCAAAAAGTACGATCTTTGTCCCCATGTGCAGTTGCAAACCGTAGTCTGGCTTTTTTATGTTGGTTTTGGAGCGGTGGCTTCTTCCTTGCTGAGTGGCCTTCCAGGCTATGTTGATATAGGACTTGTTTTACTGTAGATATAGATACTTTTGTACCTGTTTCCTCCAGCATCTTGACAAGGTCCTTTGCTGTTGTTCTGGGATTGATTTGCACTTTTCGCACCAAAGTACGTTAATCTCTAGGAGACAGAATGCGTCTCCTTCCTGAGCAGTATGATGGCTGTGTGGTCCCATGGTGTTTATACTTGCGTACTATTGTTTGTACAGATGAACGTGGTACCTTCAAGCGTTTGGAAATTGCTCCCAAGGATGAACCAGACTTGTGGAGGTACACAATGTTGGCTGATTTCTTTTGATTTTCCCATGATGTCAAGCAAAGAGGCACTGAGTTTGAAGGTAGGCCTTGAAATACATCCACAGGTACACCTCCAATTGCCTAAAATTGTGTCAGTTAGCCTATCAGAAGCTTCTAAAGCCATGACATAATTTTCTGGAATTTTCCAAGCTGTTTAAAGGCACAGTCAACTTAGTGTATGTAAACTGTAAACAGTGAATTATAAGTGAAATATCTGTCTGTAAACAATTTTGGGAAAAATGACTTGTGTCATGCACAAGTAGATGCCCTAACCGACTTGCCAAACTATAGTTTGTTAACAAGACATTTGTGGAGTGGTTGAAAAACGAGTTTTAATGACTCCAACCTAAGTGTATGTAAACTTCCGACTTCAACTGTATATGGCAAAAACACACAGTGAAGGTTGCATAGAATTAATAATATTTTTCTATATTGTACTGTATGAATGGAAAACTTGACAGGAAGAAAACAACCACAGAACATTCTGTGTAGGAGGGGACAGGGGTGTTCTGAAATTATTCTGTTTGATTGACATGCCTGTACTGTAGGTCCTACCAGAGACCTGCCTCTTACAGTGTTCATTGGCTGTATGTGTGTGGGCCTTTACTATCTGAGGGGGCAAGCATGTTCCATTACACATTAGCATGGCATGGATTCTCAACATCTGGTTTGTGGTCTCTCCCATAACTCAATCCATATCTCTCCATCATTCACTAGGCATCCTATCGACTGCAGGAGTGCAAGGTCGAGCCACATCCATTAATAACTGTCTTGGTCATGCTACATTACATTATTAATCAGCTCAGTGATAGCTCTGAGAACACACACACACAATATCCTCTGTGTAACCCTCCAGCATTACATTAGCCACAACATGGTCATTGAGCAGCCCCTTTCATTCAAAGCATAGAACAGTGAGCACACAGATTCAGTAACCAACAGTGACCCAAGCAGGAATTGAACCCACAACCTTGCTGTTGCCAGCACCAATCACTAACCGACTGAACCATCTGAGCCACAGCCAACACAGATTCACACAGGCAATACAGATGCAGATAACTACAGTACAATGCTGCAGGAGGCAGAGCATTCAGGATCTCTGTGTCTTTTTCCACCCACCACCCTTCCAGAATCAGCCGTTTCTGTGGCGACAGAGCTGGGGGGAGAAGGGGAGGGGGTCGGACGAGGGGGGGTCGATTCTGTGAAAGTGGAGAGACGACACTTCAATTACAGTGGGAGAGAGATGGAGGGGTGGAAGGAGGGGGATAAAGGGATGTGAAAGGGTCAGTAGGGAGCTTACGCATCTCTCTGCATCTCTCAACATCTCTCAGATAGTCAGACAGGAGTGGCAGAGGCTGTGGCAGAGGCTGTGGCAGAGGCTGTGGCAGAGGCTGTGGCATTCCCAGCGTATTATCCAGACTCTGCCTTTTCTCTGAAATCTGCAGTTGTCCTTGTTCTACATGAATGAAGCAAACAACATTCTCCACCATTTCCGCTCAGTCTATTCCTCTATGCTTCTACAGTAACTGACGTAAGAAACAGAAATGGCCTCAGTCGATGTCTTCACACACTAAAATGGAGGAATTTCACACTGAATTGATGGTCTATTAGAAACAAACCCCAAAACAGTCAGAGCCTGCCAATAGCAATAGACAGTACCTAACAGAAAAAGCTGCAGCAGAAACCCCCCAGAAGCATCTACAAGTGGTTAGTACTAACACATTAGACATCGCCACTGAACCCTTTCCCCATGCTGGCTTAGAAAGCCATTTATATGGCTTAGAAAGCAGAAATAGGAGGCAGTTATCAAATGTGTCACGGGCAAGATTACTGCAGTATAGCTCTCCATGCTCCACCCCTGCCCACACAGCTCAGTCCATAGGGATGGATCAGTCTTCATACAGTACAGAGGAGATGATCTAGACCCACAGTCACCCTGAGAACCAGAGGGACAGCTATACAGATACTGAGTTATACAGTTGACAGGCTGGCTGGACAGCTGTAAGGTACAGTAGCCTAGCTATGTGGATATTTGCATTCTGTCAGCTGGTCGGTGGTTTAAATCAGAGCAGCTGAAAAGACACTTGTGTCTTCATGTTTCATTGCTCCTGAGCTAAGTCTGATAACAGTAATGTTGCTGCTGCTGCATCCACCCACTCTCTCTCTTTCTCACTGCCTCTTTCTTTCTCTCTCACTGGAACGCACAAACACAGGCACAGGCACGAGCACACACAAGGGCACGTGCACACACACACACGTAGGTTGTAAGAGGGATATAGCTCGATACATTACTTGCCATTCAAAAAGTAAACAGAATACACAAACATAAACATAGCACCCACACACACACCCCTTGTCTGTGGCAGTTCATAATGGATACACCCTAAAAATGGTATCAGACTCAGAAAACTTTCCACACTTTCCTTTGGTAATATCATCAGCATTAAACCTGTTCAGTCTTATTATAAACACTTCAGTGTTACATCTTTCTGAGTCATCTAACACACCAAGAAACTAAGATGTCACATTCTCTCACCCAACACTAATGAAAACAATACCAAAGATCAATTCATGAAGTTTTACGAGCACATTAAGCTGTGAACCAAAACACACCATGCAAGTATTTCCCTCTCTTTCTTTCGTTCTCTCCCTCAATTCAGTGGATACATATGTTTTATTGCCAAAACAGTTCACTACTGCAAATTGAAATCTCTCTCGCCCTCTCTCTCTGACTACAGACTACAGAAAAGCAGCAGACAGACTCACCTCTGTAATTATCTGTCTGTGGCTGCAGGGTTCCACAGCTGTAGCTTTAGAGAGGTGGTGGACAGGAGGAACTCTCTCTTTTCACTCACAGTGTTGTCATGGCAGTGGTGTGGCAGAGGTACAGTACTGTTCACAGCTTACAGCTCACTGCTCTGTCTGTCTGTAGATCACTGAGAAAAACACCAGCTCAGCTCAGCTCAGCCCCTGGCTCTGACTCTGACTGCAACGCAGCAGCAGCAGCAGACAGATGAGAGGCACGACTGGAGCCTGCAAGCTCTGTCACCAGCTCAAGTCTCCCTCCCTCACTCTGTTATTCTCTCTCTTTCTCTCTTTATTTCTCCTCCAGGCGTGGTGTCTCTCCTCAAGGCTGCTCAGAGGTAAAGGGAGAAGAATACTACAACAGATCAGCACATTCAGGTTGGGTTGGCTTCCTTCACATGCATGGCATGTGTGTTATGAACTTTCTGTGAGCGCTAATGAGAGTTAGGCAAGCAGGCTCTCACTGAGAGATAGACTGATAGAAAGCTACTCCCACCTCTACCCCCCCTCCTCTTCTCATCATCTCTCCAGCCTGTTAGAGAGTGAGTCATTGTCTCTGAGCCAATCACAACGCAGCAAACTGCCTATGATTAAAATCACAAGGGTACTAACCAGGGCCGAGGCTCCACCACTGCTATCATGAGGAGAAGGGGATGAAACAAGGAGGGAAGGAGAGGAGAATAAAACCACCAGAGACAAGGAAGGGGAAAGTGTGAGAGAACTTTTACATACTTGTCGATTTTATGGGATGCTGTGGACTCTGGTCATATGGTGAGGTAGTCAGTGAATGACAGCTGCATTCCTCTTTGAAACTGTGTCACAGTAGTCTGTCAGGGAAAGGGTTTCTCCTCTGATGCATAATTACATCAGGCACAGAAAGTGAAGGGGAATGCAGAGTCCACTGGTGGATTTGACATCTTTTTGATAATAACCTATTTTGTCCTGTTGGGTTGCGCCTGATTGAATAGGGGGGATATATAAACCTGCTGGGCAGAATCAGGGAATTCTAGGGCTGATTCTCCTTCTAATTCTGAAGTGCTGCTGATTGCAAACCCTTTACAACTGACCACTGCTGTTGGATTATGATGACTTTCATTCAACCAACCTGCCACCATCGACACCAGGGGTCCCCAATTACATTCAGCCGTGGGCCGATTTTCCTTGAGCGGATGGTCGGTGGGGTAGGAGCATAGTTATAAATAATTAGTACACTGCAAATTGACTGCAAGAATCCCGAACACATATAGTATTTGACAAAAACAGAATTATTTCAAACCTTGATTACATTGGGATATGATCACATATGCCTCTCTATTTATTATTGGGAATACTTGGGAACAGATTACCTAAATTAAAATCACTTTGAGCTAATTTCCTGGTGATGTTATAGTCTCTCACATCCAATATTGAAAATTATAATATATATACTCTACCGGTCAAAAGTTTTAGAACACCTACTCGTTCAAGGGTTTTTTCTTTATTTTTACTATGTTCAACATAGAGTAATAGTGAAGACATCAAAACTATGAAATAATTCATATGGAATCATGTACTAACCAAAAAAGTGTTAAACAAATCAAAATATATTTGAGATTCTTCAAAGTAGCCACCCTTCGCCTTGACAGCTTTGCACACTCTTGGTATTCTCTCAACCAGCTTCACCTGGAATGCTTTTCCAATAGTCTTGAAGGACTTCCCACATATGCTAAGCACTTGTTGGCTGCTTTTCCATCACTCTCCTTCTTGGTAAAATAGCCCTTACACAGCCTGCAGGGGTGTTGGGTCATTGTCCTGTTGAAAAACAAATAATAGTCCAACTAAGCCCAAACCAGATGGGTTGGCGTGTTGCTGCAGAATGCTGTGGTAGCAATGCTGGTTAAGTGTGCCTTGAATTCCAAACAGACATTGTCACCAGCAAAGCACCCCCACACCATAACACCTCCTTCTCCATGCTTTATGGTGGGAAATATACATCCGGAGATCACCCACACCGCGTCTCACAAAGACACGGCGGTTGGAGCCGTGCAAAATCAAGTGTGTAGCTCACAACATGACACAATGACACAATCAGTCAACAACCAGAAGAAGAGGACATATGAGTGCACATTTTCTAAACCACACGCCAAATTTTACTGAACGTTGCCACACGTGATAGCAGCATCCCGGAAAGACACTTGACCTGCTTGTGTGAGGAAGTAGTCCTTGAGGTTGTTGCACACGTCTATAGCAATTTTGGTTGCTTTTTCTGCTGACATGTTTCTTGCATCCAGGAAGCTGGTGTACCCTTGTACCACCTGTCTCCACTCTCCTGGAAGCAGGTCACCAGTGGGTGTGGAGTGGTCAACAAACATGGGGTGGATGTACCGTGTTGAGGAATCGGTGTTGTCAGTGTCTGTGTTAGTGTCTGTGTTGCAAAGGTAGTTGTGGAGGGCAACGTAGGCCTTCCCAATGGTCTCAGCTTTCTCTGGGGCAACATCAAGGGTTCATCCCAGCATCCTCCATCTTGCAGCAAGGATCCATATGCAGTTCTCTGAAATTCTTCTGGCTCTTGAGTGGCGGAAGTCATAGTCATTCTTGGCATCATCAAGGCCAGAATTACCCTTGAATAAAATAAGTGTTTCCATAGTATTGAACAGGAACATGAAGGCTGTCAAATGTGTACTGTAACAACTGTTTAGCCTATGCTTTGGACATAGGCCCCCATCCTATTATTGGGATGCCAGTTCACTTTTATGTGAGGCATATCATTAGACCATCTATATTGGTATAATTTTCACATGTATATAGTCGCATGTTTTTAGCGTATCTTCCCTGGATATGGTCGGTACCTTGCATCAGTACCATTGACAAAAATACCTTGTAGGTGTAGTAATCACTGCCGAGTTTACCGGATCTCCGATCCGAACATGTCAAATCCCCGAGCTGACAAGGTAAAAATCTGTTGTGTATGTCGATTAAGGCAGCCCCCCGCACCTCTCTGATTCAGAGGGGTTGAGTTAAATGTGGAAGACACATTTCAGTTGAAGACATTCAGTTGTACAACTGACTAGGTATCCCTTTTCTGTGGGCAGTTCCTGCATTACAACGGATAATTCCAACAGTCCCCAAAATCTCAAACGATTTCTGTCCATTGTGCCACGGAGGGATAAGCAACAAAATCCTCCTTTAGGACATACCAGATAGCCTGGCACACTTCCGTGACAATGGCACAAACTGTCGAGATTCCTAGGTTAAGTTATAACTCACAGTGTTACTTTGCTGTGTGCTGCAACTCGCCAAAAACCGAAAGGTCACAGATAGCTTTTCCGCAGCCCTTACGGGTAAGCTGTGAGTTCTCTTCTGTGAGATGTGAGGGGCAAGCCGCTGAAGCAAGTCGTCAAATCTGGCAACTGACATCCTAAAGTATTGAACAACCTCGCCAATGCTTGGCATAGGTTGAATAAGAGACGCGTATTCTCCATCGTCCCCTCTTGTAGTCTTCAATGGACGAATTTGCCATTTTCTCAGTCTTTTTTTTCTTCTCATCCTGAGTAATAATAGCAGTTTAAGCTCTTGCTGTTACAATTTAAAAAGAGACATGTTTTCTTCTGTGGCTAAAAAGTAGTGTCGTAAAGCATAGAACACCAGACTATCTTGACATGTAGCTAGCATTTGTAAACAGTCATATAACACCGTATCCGGAAGTTCAAACGTCGTCGCTAGATAGAGTCAAAAAGAGTGCCTCGGCCCCTCTAGCTTGGTTAGCTACTCTGGCTCCCCAAGACCCTAGTGGATTTACACTACTGTCATGACGTGGCCCTTTCTGGGTATAGATCGTGGCATCCCTCTCTCTCTCTCTCTCTCTCCTACACCCAGGTTCTGATTTCTCAGGTTGTAAATTCCTGGAGGAGACTCTCTCCACCCACTTCCCTTTGTCCACCAAGCCGTCATATCGGCTTAGCCCACTAGGGAACCTCCCCTATCGTTTCCTTGTAACCATATCTACTGTTTGTTTGTTTACGCATTTCTGTGATTATTTAGTTAGTTAGTAAATACATGATTAATAAGACAATTGGTGTATGGATGATTCATAGTAAAGGCTGGGTTCGTGCAGATTACCAACAATTTATGACGTTTGGAATGAGAGTAAGGTGAGGTAAAGAATAATTAATTAATTAGAAGACTAATTGATCAGATATTAAAATATCTGAAGAATTATATTAGGAAAATTATAATTTAGTAATCTGAAGATTTTCCTTGGTGCCCCAACTTCCTAGTTAATTATATTTACATGATTAGTTTAATTACGTAATAATAATTACAAAGAATCAATTTGATAAAATAACAGTCTTCAATTTAATGATGCCAAAGACACGACACTACACAAGGGGGACTTCCTCTCTGGTTGGAACGCAATTAAAAGGGTTCGCTTCCCCTTCAAAAACGACTCCACACACAAACATTTATGCAAGTAGATCTACTCACGTAGACCGTGTAGATCCCTTAGATGGAAACAGAAAAGTCTGAGCCTTTTGGGAAAAACAATAAGGTAAATCTGAGCAGGTTGACATTTACAGTCATGAATCTTACCCTGGAGGCAGCTCTGCAGAGTGGTCACCACAAAGTCATAACATCTGATTTTAAATCTGTTTTTAAACCTAACCCTAACCTTAACCACATTGCTAACCCTAAGACCAAAAAGCAAAACAAAATATGAATTTTGACTTTGCAGCTGGTCCATCTAGCGGAAATCGATCAGTTCTGCCTCCAGGGCAAGATTTATGACAATAAACACCAACCTGCTAAAGCTGATGGAAACTTGCAGAGAGAAAAGGAGAAGCCCAATCTTCATACACTCAGTCATTCCATCATTCCCTCTCTTTCTGCTCATATAAATACTAAACCTTTATTTGCCACAAAATGTTTCTTTCAAAATGTACTTACAATGTTAGACCCGCACTCCATATCTTAGTTCAATGTGACATGGCCACAGCACCACAAATTATTATATTTTTCACAAGTTAAAGGACCAGACATGAAATGGGTTTAGAATATTTAACAAGGAAATGGAATGGAAGTGGGGAAATGAGAATGAACTGGATGAAGCCAAGTGCTGCAGATGAAGGATCCAGAGGGTTTGACTCATTATGGTTTGGCTTGGAGTCTCAGACAGATATCACTGTCAGGCTGGCAGTGGGGAGGAGGATGGATGCTACACAAAACAGAGAGAATACATTATTGTTTGGTCAGGTTTAAGTAGGGTGGTAATGGTGATTAAGGAGAGTGAGAACAGGTGTTGAGGCTGATTAGCAGTTAGTAGCAGCTTGAGCTTGTTTGAGGAGTTACGTTCAAACCATCTAGTTAAGTGTTGCAAACAGTAGTTGAGGCTGATTGGCAATGGTCAGCAGCTGGTGCTTGTTTAGTTGCTAGGAAGCTGCTTTCAAGGCAAGTGTTACATTCAAATCTGGTCCTTTCCCCTGCATTTTTGTTAATCCTTAACACAATAATCTGAGTACACACATGCTAATAAAACCAATGTGTTATTGCAAAGGGGTATTACAAATCAAGCGTGTACAGTATCTGTGACTGAACCAGAGTTTAATTTGATTCCAGATTTATGGAAAATCTGACAACGTCAGTAGAACGTGCAATACACAATGCAGTAACAGTAACTCAACAACAGACACACAATACTGTAACAGTAACTCAACAACAGACGCCACTGTTAAAGATGGGACCTGTGATTTAGCCATGGAGTCAATACTGAAGTGGTCTGTTGCCAAGCGCTCCGATCCAAATCAATTTCCTCCTCTCCTGTTTCTTAGAATTCTGCGATAGAATCAGAGAGAGTCAGAGGAAAAGTCCAGATATTAAGTGAAGAGAAATATGAACAGAGAGATAGAGAGAATGAAAAGGCTTCGAAAGAAAGCAAGAGAAAGGAAAAAGGGGTAAGCAAGAAAGAAAGGAGAGATGGATAGAGGGAGGGAGACAGAGCAATCCACATGACTGAAAATGAATTCTGTAGTGTAGCTGTTAAAGCCATTTCCCCTCTACACATTTCTGTTTCAGCCTGAAAATAGGCATTGACATCTGATGCACATAATATAATAACCTGATGATTATAAAGCCAGACAGCCCTCTTTCTTAACAGTCTCCCTTTTTGTTCAAAAATGTCCATTAACTCAAAAGCAATTACTGTGACGGAAGCGAAACTGTATCCATCTTGGCCATTTATTCAGAAAGAAGGATGTATAGCAGTGGTGGTCGGTGCCATTTAAAATGAGGGAGGACGAGAAAAAAAAATCATGAGCATGGCCTTATTTCTACAATAGCATATTGGATGACTGTCATTCATATTCCATTCACCCAGTTCAATGTAACGTTGATAGATTTTGGCTACTACATGATACTCGAATTTCCCTATACCCATGAGGTTGCTACAACCTAGCCTATGAATGACCGTTTACAACGTAGGTGCACCGGTCAAGATCATTTTTTGTAATCAAGGTGACAGACAGTAACACATTCAATACCGCCTTGCACACTCTTGCCTGTATCTAGCTGATCTTGGGTGTAATCATGTACATTTCTGAAATGAAGAGAAAAGCAGATCTGAACCAGCTGTCAAATACACTACATCTACAACAGATTCAGAAGACTGGCTATAGGCCTATTTAGAGTATTGCTGTTTATATTTAAAGGCAAAAGGGGACACATTGGACATGCTTGGCTAACGTAGTTTGGAGGCACTCAAAACAACCATTCAACAGCTTTACAGGCTTTCATCAGGAAGCCCACTCAAGAAAAAGCTTCAAACTGTAACTAGTGCCGGAAACCTGGTTCAGGTTATCAGTCATCCTACCAGGGTAGTTACAAACAGCACAATAATGAAATCATCAACATGTATCCAAATCCGTTGGATGTAGTGATCACAATATAGTAGCCATATCTAGAAAAAACAAAGTTACAAAGCCTGGACCTACTATAGTGTATATGAGGTCATACAATAAGTTTGTAGTGATTCCTATGTTGTTAATATAAATAATATTTGTTGGTCCGTGGTGTGTAATGAGGAACCAGATGCTGCACTTGACACATTTATGAAATTGCTTATCTCAGTTACTTACCCATTAAGAAAATGACTGTAAAAACTGTTAAATCCCCATGGATTGATGAGGAATTGAAAAATTGTATAATTGAGAGGGATGAGGCAAAATAAATAGCAAATAAGTCGATTGGCAAACGTACTGCAAATTGAGAAATCATGTGACTAAACTGAATAAAATTAAGAAAAAACTACACTACGAAACAAAGAAAAATGACATAAAGAATGATAGTAAAAAGCTTTGGACCACCTTAAATGACATTTTGTGCAAAAAGGCTAACGATACTCTATCATTCAATGAATCAGATGGCTCATTCATCACAAAACCGACTGATATTGCCAACTACTTAAAAAAAAAAAATGGCAAGATTAGCAAACTTAGTCATGACATGCCAGCAATAAACGCTGACACTATACATCCAAGTAGATCTGACCAAATTATGAAAGAAAAGCATTCTGTAAAGTGAGTGTGGAAGAGGTGAAAATACTATTGTTGTCTATCAACAATGACAAGCAACTGGGCTCTGACAACTTGGATAGAAAATAATTAAGGATAATAGCAGACGATATTGCCGCTCCTATTTGCTATATTTTCAATTTAAGCCTACTAGAAAGTGTGTGCCCCCAGGCTTGGAGGGAAGCAAAAGTCATTCCGCTATCTAAGAATAGTAAAGCCCCCTTTACTTGCTCAAATAGCTGACCAATCAGCCTGTTACCAACCCTTAGTAAACTTTTGGAAAAAATTCTGTTTGACCATATACAATGCTATTTCAGAGTAAACAAACTGACAACAAACTTTCAGTATGCTTATATGGAAGGACATTCAACAAGCGAGCACTTACACAAATGATTGATGATTGGCTGAGAGAAATTGATGATTAAAAGATTGTGTGGGCTGTTTTGTTAGACTTTAGCGTAGCTTTTGACATTATCGATCATAGTCTGCTGCTGGAGAAACACGTGTTATTGCTATACACCCACTGCTATATCGTGGATAAAGAGTTACCTGTCTAACAGAACACAGAGGGTGTTCTTTAATGGAAACCTATCCAATATAATCCAGGTAGAATCAGGAATTCCCCAGGGCAGCTGACTAGGCCCCTTACTTTTTTAAATATTTACTAACAACATGCAGCTGGCTTTGAGTAAAGCTAGTGTGTCTATGTATGCAGACGCCTCAACACTATACACATCAGCTGCTACAGCGAGTAAAATAACACTTAATAACGAGCTGAAGTTCGTTTCAGAATGGGTGGAAAGGAATGTTAGTCCTAAATATTTAAAAAACTAAAAGCATTGTATTTTTGACAAACCATTCACTAAACCCTAAACTTTAACTAAATCTTGTAATCAATAATGTGGAAATTGAGCAAGTTGCGGTGACTAAACTGCTTGGAGTAACCCTGGATTGTAAACTGTCATGGTCAAAACATATTGATACAACAGTAGCTAAGATGGGGAAAAGTCTGTCCATAATAGAGCGCTGCTCTGCCTTCTTAACAGCACTATCAACAAGGTAGGAGTTTAATCAAATCCCCTCATTGTAATATCGCTATAGCCCTCAGTTACAGGAATAGGCATATGGGTCTTTGAGAGAGCACATGAGGGCTACATCCCAATTCACCACCCTTCTCTTATGGTGTGCACTTGCAAACTCCTCATCATGGAAGTCTGCATTTGCACACTTTTGGGGGAAGGGAGTAGAATCATTACAGCAACTCTGCAATAAGTCCAACTCATTTGGGTACTGCCTATGAGGAGAACGGGTGGTCCCTACAGTCTGTTCACAGTGTGTGCCACAATGTGTCTTTGGGTTGCACAATCACAGCCATGCAATGACTTGCAAACACACAGTACACAGTATGTACCTCTACTGTATGCTTGCAACATCTGCCTCCTATCTATCTAAGTAGTAGTAGCTAATATGGGATACTTACTTCTTCATGTCATACATGTGCCCAGTGAAGATGCCCTACAGTGTTGTCCACCACTACTCTCCTGCAGCCACATCTGGGGGGGAGAGGCTAAATGTTATTTTGTGTATGTGACGTTACACTATCTAGTCTGGTGACATGCTTTCACAAAATTCCCTTGTTTTTGAGTAGCCACATACCATTAGTTATCCCCTCTAGAGTAACTATTTGTGGTAATAAATAAATAACCATGCTAGTTATCCAGCAAATTGTTTCAATGCGCCTTCCAAATGTGAAATTACAAGACAAATAATCCCCTTACCGTACCTAAAGGTGTTCCACAATGTCTTATTGTGAAAGTAGCCAGATAGCTAGGCTATCTAGTGGGCTAGGTAGCTAAAGTTAGACAGTAGTTCCTCTTCATAGCCAGCTACCTGGGGTGGCAGGTAGCCTAGTGGTTAGAGCGTTGGGCCAGTAAGGTTGCTAGATCGATTCCCCGACCTGACAAGGTAAAACTCTGTAGTTCTGCCCCTGAACAAGGCAGTTAACCCACTGTTGCTACTGTATGCTGTCATTGAGAATAAGAATTTGTTCTTAACTGACATGCCTAGTTAAATAAAGGCAAAATAAAAAATACCTACTAGCTAGCTATCTAACCTACTGGTAACTAACTACATATAATAGCAATTAGCCATATTAGCTAGTAGCTCCCCTTGTGTCCTCAACTGAGTGTTATAGTCCCCTTCCGCAAACTCCTTGCACACACTGGCTGTTCTTCTTTTTCTTTCTTAATTTAACCTTTATTTAACCAGGCAAGTCAATTATGAACAAATTCTTATTCTTACACTGACAGCCTGGCAAGAGGCAAAAGTCCTCCTGTCGGGACGGGGGCTGGGATAAAAAAACAACAAACACACAATGTAAGACAAAATCAAACAACACAGACAGAAGACACTGGCAACAGCACAAATACAACAGCAAACAAAAAGTGTATGTGTGTGTGTGTGTGTGTGTGTGTGTGTGTGTGTGTGTGTGTGTGTGTGTGTGTGTGTGTGTGTGTGTGTGTGTGAAAGGCATGTGTGTAGTGTGTGTGAAGTAAAACAACATACTTCCTTACATAAGGCAACGCAAACTATGGACATCGGGTGACAACTAGAAACAACTACATGTTTCAACAACCGGTTAATCTATGTGTCCTTTGAACTCCCCCCAGGGATATCAGATCCTACAGTTTTAGGTTGGCTTGGAGAGAATTCCATGAGTTCCATGAGTAGTTTTTCCATGCTCGGTTCAAATTGATTGAAATTGTATGTGTTTTCATTTCGAGCTAGAAGAGAGGATAGATAAAACGTCAGTTTCCTGAAATGGCCTTATAAATAAGAATGTTGCTAGTGATGCTCACCTGACAGCTCTGTAGAGATCACAATGGTGAGTTAGACGTTTCTGATTGGTGATAAATCCTTGAGAGACACCCGAGCACAACTCTACTGTGGGGTTTCACATTGCCTCTTGTTGCCGGAACAGCGTAAAACACGCCACATCTTATTCTTCTTCTTTAAATTTGTATTGGCGGATCGCAACCAAGAGGTACATATACTACCACGTACTGTACTGGAGTGTGAGGCAGGTGACGGCCTCCCTATTAATCAATGTATCTTATCTAGCCCTGTGTTTACGCCTAGTGTTCTGGAGAGTGAATTCATAACACTTTGTGACACAAAAAAGGAAGGGAAAAAGTACGGGGAAAAGGGAAGAAAAATGATCCTACCAACTAGCCCTATACCCATTAAAACCTCACCACTATTCCACTACATGGCCCTGTCTGATACTACACCAGGCCAACAGCCTGGGAGGATGGGAAACTGTAGTTCAACACACCTTGTAACTCTTCTGCAGTAAAATATTGTACACCCAAGTACTTCTCTGCAGCTACCACCACATACAGTACTAGTCAAAAGTTTGAACTATTTTCTACATTGTAGAATAATAGTGAAGACATCAAACTATGAAATAACACATATGGAATCATGTAGTAGCCAAAAAGGGTTAAACAAACAAATACCTTGTCACAACACAACTGACTGGCTCAAACTCATTAAGAAGGAAAGAAATGCCACAAATGAACTTTTAACAAGGGACACCTGTTAATTGAAATGCATTCCAGGTGACTACCTCATGAAGCTGGCTGAGAGAATGCCAAGAGTGTGCAAAGCTGTCATCCAGGCAAAGGGTGGCTACTTTGGAGAATCTGAAATATAACATATATTTTGATTTGTTTAACACTTTTTTGGTTACTATATAATTCCATATGTGCTATTTTAGAGTTTTGATACCTTCCCTATTATTCTACAATGTATGAAATAGTAAAAATAAAGAAAAACCCTGGAATGAGGAGGTGCGTCCAAACTTTTGACTGGTACTGTATATTTTCTGTGATTTATGTTCCATTTCTGTGTTGATAACCATGCGTATGAACGCTAAAAAATCAATTGGCCTCTTTCTACTCAAAGAAGGGGCCTCTTAGGGTCCCTCGCACTGGACCCATCTTCCTCTACTAATCTCTTCACTGCTTCAGCATACGACACCTTCTGTACTACTCTGATCCTGGCAACCTCAACCTGCCTTTCTCTCCCAGGAAACTTCTGATCTTAAAAAAATAATAATAATAATAATAATATTTCACCTTTATTTAACCAGGTAGGCAAGTTGAGAATAAGTTCACATTTACAATTGCGACCTCGCCAAGAATAGAGCAAAGCAGTTCAACACATACAACAACACAGAGTTACACATGGAGTAAAACAAACATACGGTCAATAATACAGTAGAAAAATAAGTCTATATACAATGTGAGCAAATGAGGTGAGATAATGGAGGTAAAGGCAAAAAAAGCCATGGTGGGAAAGTAAATACAATATAGCAAGTAAAACACTGGAATGGTAGATTTGCAGTGGGAGAACGTGCAAAGTAGAAATAGAAATAATGGGGTGCAAAGGAGCAAAATAAATAAATAAATATAGTAGGGGAAGTGGTAGTTGTTTGGGCTAAATTATAGATGGGCTATGTACAGGTGCAGTGATCTGTGAGCTGCTCTGACAGCAGGTGCTTAAAGCTAGTGAGGGAGATAAGTGTTTCTAGTTTCAGAGATTTTTGTGGTTCGTTCCAGTCATTGGCAGCAGAGAACTGGAAGGAGAGGCGGCCAAAGGAGGATTTCCAGTACCATGGATAACGCTACAGTTAATACACACAACTTGTTCCATGAATGCCACACATTCCTTTGTCTCATGCCCTCCTGCACACTTCTGACATCTAGGAATCTACCTCCTACACACTGCTGCAACATGACCATAACCTTGGCACCTAAAACACCTTAATGGGTTCGGGACAAATGCTCTTAAAGGATATGTGTCAGTACACATCCTAACTTGACTTTGTTGGGTAAAGACTTTACATCAAAACTCAGCAGAACAGTGTCTTTTCTGTTTCACCACGCTCTCTGCCGGTCTGCGTCGCACCAAATGGCGGTCATCTCAGACACTGGGAATCTTCCATTTCAGTTGATCCTATTTAACAGTTAACCAACCCAGTTATCACTCCTTTCAACGGTGCACTGCTCTGAGAGAAAAGCAAGTCAGTTTTTGTCCTTAAGCGCGTGGTGCTGAGTGTCCGCTCCCTCTGGACCAAAAAAAACACAACATATCATCACGAGTCCACTTCCATTTACTTTCACCGACTCAACCTGACATCACATATGGATGGATCAGCCAGAAGGCAGGGATCCATTCTCCCCTAAAATCTTACTCCCACAGGGCCAGAATCATCTTCGTCATCCTTTTCTTTCTTCCCACTCTTCACAGACACATCAGCCTCCACACTTTGCAGCTCCGAATCCGCTCCTCCATTTTTTTAAACGTCTTCCTCTCTTTCTTCAACTCCATGTCACTCTCCTCAGTTTCACGTTCTGAGCTATTAAAGTCCTGTTTTCTAGTTTTATACTTGACACCCAACATCTTCTCTTTCCCCAGGGTTTTTCCTTGTTCACTCGACCCTGCCACCATCTTCCCTCTTGTCATTTTCACTTTCTGAACTGCTGTTGCATGATTTCCCATTTTTGTACTTCTCTCAACATCCTTGTCCCAGGGTTTTTTCCTTTTGTTTCTTCAACTTTTCTGCTTTCTTCCTCATGTTCTCTTCCGAGCTACTGAAATACTTTTTTACATTTTTGCACTTGATGCCTATCAAAATCCCGTCTTCGTCGTCTATATTCGAAACCCCTGGGACTCAAACTTCTGTCTACCCATGCCACATTGATACAGTTATGGCCGTAAGTGACTGTTGCCAGCATGCACAGGCAACCTCTTCCACCTCGTGTTACTGAAACCCCACCTACAGTGTTTGAATGACAATCGAAAACGATAATACAAATGAAGAAACTAAATAGCAAAATGAAGCATTGCGATTGATTTATCGAATTTGATTGATCATTCGAATTTTGACAATCTTAAACCACAGGGTATGGAAACTAATTGTCAATTGCGAATTGATCATTATTTATCTTTTCGTCACAATTCATGCTATCACAACAAGGAAATTAAATGGCAAACATGAGAAATTATTTGTCATTTAAGCATTTACATTAGATTTTTAAATGTGTCAGTGTTGTATTTGATAGTACCATGGAAATAAAATATCAAACACACTTTGCTACTTATTTTTCATATGGCTGACATTATGCACACTCAATCATGAAAATGCTAATGAAATATCTAGCTATAGTTGCTAAAATTGGTATAGGGCCAATATAGGTTGTATCTCAATCAATAAAACAATTCTGGTGCTCCTAAATTTCATGTGGTTGCTCCTAACGTTTTCAAGTTGGGAGCACCAGTTCTACCAAATATTTGTATTTATTTATAGCCCTGCTCACAAGGGACAACTGTTCTTAACTGAAGCACATGTTATTCCTATCACTCTCATTTGGCCTCTGCCTACTCACAGGGAGCCTCTTGGGATCCCTCGCCCTGGACCCATCTTCCTCTACTAATCTCTTCACTGCTTCAGCATACGACACCTTCTGTACTACTCTGATCCTGGCAACCTCAACCTGCCTTTCTCTCTCAGGAAACTTCTGATCTCCAGCACCATGGGTACCGCTACAGATAACACACACAACTTTTTCCATCGATGTGGTGCTCCTAACTTTTTTAAGTAACATAGTGTGTGTGTGACCTGTTGCACCCTCGACAACCACTGTGATTATTATTATTTGACCCTGCTGGTCATCTATGAACGTTTGAACATCTTGGCCATGTTCTGTTATAATCTCCACCTGGCACAGCCAGAAGAGGACTGGCCACCCCTCATAGCCTGGTTCCTCTCTAGGTTTCTTCCTAGGTTCTGGCCTTTCTAGGGAGTTTTTCCTAGCCACCGTGCTTCTACACCTGCATTGCTTGCTGTTTGGGGTTTTAGGCTGGGTTTCTGTACAGTGACATCAGCTGATGTAAGAATGGCTTAATGAATACATTTGATTGATTGTGTGTGTGTGTGTGTGTGTGTGTGTGTGTGTGTGTGTGTGTGTGTGTGTGTGTGTGTGTGTGTGTGTGTGTGTGTGTGTGTGTGTGTGTGTGTGTGTGTGTGTGTGTGTGTGTGTGTGTGTGCGTGCGTGCGTGTGACCATAGCGCTCTAAGACTACACACATAGCCTTGGGAAAAATACTCTTTAGGTCCACAGCAGCATGTGAATTACAGAAGCCATTTCACTAATTATGTGCCAGCCACTCAAGCAGGAAATCAACACTGTTAAACACTGATGGGCCAATGGAAGCCAAGACAGCATTTTGTTATTGAACCAATCTGGCGGCTGGAGAGGGGCGATAAAGTTTCTGCTGGTGATGTGTTGAGTTTATTCGAGTCAGTGACAGCTTGTCTGACCATTGCTTTAATCACACAACTTTACAGAGAGATAACCAGCCCTCCCATCCCTCACTGTCACGGAAACACATCTGTGCGGCAGGTAGAATATCTCATGTCACTTCCCTATTGCAAATCATGATAACAGACAAAACAACAGAACTCCTTCATTTCAACGCTACTCTAATAGTAAGTAATTGATTAACAACAATATAAACTGTAAATCTCACATGATCTAGATCTTCTCACTGACAGAGGCAATTTCCACTTTATGTGGACAATCATTTTTTTAATTCTATTCTATTCTACTCTGTCCAGTCCTGCACAGAAAACCAAGGTTGTTAGTAGCAATATTTTGGTTACTTGTTTTGTACAATATTAAGTCCAAATGTGTAAAAATTGGCATAAACGAAGATACATACTAAATCCTTAAGCCATTAAAGAAAGAGGACCCTGAAGCAGCTTCTGTTCCTTGGAGACAAGGAAACAATTCACACTTTTGTACTCAAGTCTAAAAATACAATCTTTACAGAACAACATAATAAAAAAACAACAACGTGAAACCTGAAAAACATGTTTTGGTTGCAGTGGTGTGACTGAGTTGCAAGCTGAAAAATGGTCCTTTACAGCAGAAGAGGCCCTCTTTTAATAACTAACTCCTATGCTCCATGGAAAACACCATCATTGCATGAAACACTGTTTTACTCCTCCTAACTGTGACTGTTTACAACATGCCACCGGTTATTGAATACAGTACTATGCTTCTCACTGCTCTAAAATGGTACACTGAACAAAAAAATATAAATGCAACATGCAACAATTTAAAAGGTTTTACTGAGTAACAGTTCATATAAGGAAATCAGTCAATTGAAATGAATTAATTAGGCCCTAATCTATTTATTTCACATGACTGGGAATACAGATATGCATCTGTTGGTCACATATACCTTAAAAGAAAACCAGTCTGTATCTGGTGTGACCAACATTTGCCTCATGCAGTGTGACACATCTCCTTCATGTAGAGTTGATCCGGTTGTTGATTGTGGCCTGTGGAATGTTGTCCCATTCCGCTTCAATGGCTGTGTGAAGTTGCTGGATATTGGCGGGATCTGGAACACGCTATCATACACATCAATCCAGAGCATCCCAAACATGCTCAATGAATGACATGTCTGATGAGTATGGGAACTGGGATATTTTCAGCTTCCAGGAATTGTGTATAAATCCTTGTGACATGGGCTGTGCATTATCATGCTGAAACATGAGGTGATGGAGGCGGATGAATGGCACGACAATGAGCCTCAGGATCTCGTCACGGTATCTTTGTGCATTCAAATTGCAATCTATAATTTGCAATTGTGTTCGTTGTCTGTAGCTTATGCCTGCCCATACCATAACCCCACTGTCACCATGGGGCACTCTGTTCGTAATGTTGACATCAGCAAACCGCTCGCCCACACAACGCCCGGTACAGTTGAAACAGGATTTCATCCATGAAGAGCACACTTCTCCAGCATGCCAGTGGCCATCGAAAGTAAGAATTTTCCCACTGAAGTCGGTTACGATGCCAAACTGCAGTCAGTTCAAGACCCTGGTGAGGACAACGAGCACACAGATGCACTTCCCTGAGACGGTTTCTGACAGTTCGTGCAGAAATTCTTCATTTGTGCAAACCCACAGTTTTATCAGCTGTCTGGTTGGCTGGACTCTGAAAATCCCACAGCTGAAGAATCCGGATGTGGAGGTCCTAGGCTGGTGTGGTTACACGTGGTCTGCTGTTGTGAGGCCGGTTGAACATACTCCAAATTCTCAAAAATGACGTTGGAGGCGGCTTATGGTAGAGAAATGACTATTCATTTCTCTGGCAACAGCTCTGGTGGACCTTCCTGCAGTCAGCATGCTAATTGCACACTCCCTCAAAACTTGAGACATCTGTGGCATTGTGTTGTGTGACAAAATTGCACATTTTAGACTGGCCTTTTATTGTCCCCAGCACAAGGTGCACCAGTGTAATTATCATGTTTAATCAGCTTCTTGATATGCCACACCTGTCAGGTTGATGGATTATATTGGCAAATGAGAAATGTTCACTTACAGCGATGTAAACAAATGTGTGCACAAAATTTGAGAGAATGGAACATTTGCAGGTATGAAACATTTCTGGGATCTTTTATTTCAGCACACTTTACATGTTGCATTTATATGTTTGTTCAGTATACATTGTACATGTAATTGGCTCATGGTTGTTTCTGCTATCATTGTTCATTGCATTTGTATAGAATACTTTGTCCGTGTGCATGCCATGTGATCGTCAATGTAGGCTATTCCAAACTATTTGAAATGTTATGGTTGATTTACGATCGCCACTATTCTGGACATGTAGAATTTATTTTTGCCAGTCATGTGGGTTTGTTGGGTTTGTTGGAGTGGAAGGTGCTGTATAGTACTATGGATCTAGAAGAGAGACGGAGTTGATGGTTATTGGGTTAACCCGGGTCATAGCGGCTCACGCTTTGACCACTCCGAGCTTTCAGGAGATAAAGTATTTTATTAGGATCCCCATTAGCTGTTGCCAAGGCAACATCTACTCTGCCTGGAGTCCAAACAGAGATAAAACATTACGTTAAACAAAACATTGTGCCTTATACACATTTACATTGCTGCATTATTACCTTATAATATTACATGACTAAGAATAGTGTGTGGGTGGGTGTAGAGTGTGTGTGTTTGAGTGTGTGCGTTTGAGTGTGTGTTTGAGTGTGTGTGTGTGTGTGTGTGTGTGTGTGTGTGTGTGTGTGTGTGTGTGTGTGTGTGTGTGTGTGTGGTGTGTGTGTGTGGTGTGTGTGTGAGTGAGTGTGTGTTTCTTCAAAGATGAGGCCATTGATTCCCTAGTGGCTGAGCAAGCGCACAAGCAAGCAGCGAGAATCTAGCTAAGAGAGGGAGAGAAATCACTCAGAAAAGATAATCCACTTTCATGGCCCAGAAAAAGCACTTGGATCATACAAATAAAGATTGAGGTTTGGGTAAAATGTGATTTCTTTCCCTCGTTGAAACCCATGATTTAAAAATATATATATATTTATAGATTTTTTTAAACATGACTTTAAGACATGCCGTACACAGCAAGAGAAGGAAAACGTTAAAAACAGATAGAAAAAATAAGAAGATTGAAAATATACTGTACAAGAAGTTCTGAACCTCTAATCTGTATCCTGATCTCTCTGCCCCTTTCAACCTCTTAAAGGTTCCCTTCCGTCTTCTCTCTCTCTCTCTCTCTCTTTCTCTCTTGCATCCTGTCCATTTCAGCTCCTCACAGCACCTGTCTTGTAAATACACCTGGTCTGGGGATTCCATGCTCCTCTGTAGAGGATGACAGAAACGTCAACAGGCAGACATCTGTATATCTTATCACTCTTTATCACAACTCCCTGGGAAACCAGCTGTCAGAGGCCTTCCCTAAAGAATCCTCAAGACCTTACAAAAGGAGGCCAATGCCAAAACATACACTATGCACACACACACACACACACACACACACACACACACACACACACACACACACACACACACACACACATACACACACACACACACATACCTGCACACACACACACACACATACCTGCACACACACATACCTGCACACACACACACACACACACACACACACACACACACACACACACACACACACACACACACACACACACACACACACACACACACACACACACACACACACACACACACACACACACATACCTGCACAGGCACACACACACATACACATACACATACACACACGCATACACATACACATTCTGTCACGGTTTTCTTATCTCATGCTGGAGATGCTGGGAATTTTTACATTGTCAGTGTCTGGCTTTTTTCTGCAGTGAAATACAGTTCTCTCTTTCAGCAAGATGAAATGAAAATAAGCAGCAGAGGAATGATAGACATTGTCTGGAGTGTGAGGCTGTTTTTCATCTGAACATACTCTCTCTCTTTCTCTTTCGCTACACTTTCTTAGATGGATGCTGATACATGAGTTCAAAACCTTTCCAAAAGCACAATCTCAAGAGAGGCACTTTGATGTTTTTCACATCTTAAAAAGTTTCTGTCTCCATTGGTATAAAAAATGTGCACAAAAATATCTTCTACAGACAGAAATTCAGTGCAAAACCCATTTTTACTCATAATTCATAAGTTTGACATACACTTGCCTCTCTAACTGATTTTAACACACACTTGTTGTATCACATGAATAACGGCATCTAATCAACTATCATGAATAATCCAAATTGGTTTTCAAGTTGACCGAGTCTATCACTATAAAATGTAACTGCCTTGTAAGTGTTATTATTCTATAAGAAGTTTATCTCAAATGTCAAGCTACAGCTTCCTGAACAGAACATTCTTCCCCATCATATGCCAATGGACGCCTCAGTGCAGAATGACATTTCATAAATATATCTTAGGCAGTTAGTGGAGGATTTATGATATCTCTCCCTACTGTAGTGGAGGTTTTACCCATGTACAGCTCAGTGCAGGTCCGTTCCCCTGGACATTACACATCCACTATGGGGATGGTTAATGACAGAGCATCAAGCCAAGTCGACATGAGCCACATGGTCTAAACAACACATGCAGGCATGTACGCCCCACGCACAGACACGTAACATCTGTAGGGCTGTGTGTGCTGTCTACCTCTAATCTTGTCAGTCTGTTGCCCTTTCACCAAATCACACCATCAGAGAAAACACACATGGGGAGAAGTTTAACAGCTGTCTGTCAACCTCCTTCTCACATTGCTCTTTCTCGCCCAGACCGAACCAATAGAATCAATCAAAGCAAAAAAGCTACAAAACCACGACCTTTAAGAGTCTACGAATTAGTCACACAAACTGTGAAATCATGCTAGCATAACAGTAAACCTTCAAACTGCCACCCACAGCCATATATTGGGTAAATCCTTCAAAGAGAGCTGTAAAAGAGAAAGTCACGGAAGGGAATCAGATTTCACTGGGTTTCACTCAGCCACTTTGTCCTGGTCCTGGGAGCCATATGGGACTATAAATCAGCTATTACTTATAGCTCTGAATTGGCTTATATTCAAAGACTGTAACAGTATATGAATTACTCATGAATGATAATGGACTAGAGTATGACCACTCTAAGTCACTCTGAGACCATACACCTCGTGATGCCATAGTGGAATGAAATCCTTCATCGTTAACCCTTACTATTAACATTAAGCTAGTTAATAAGATGTCCACGTAAAAGCTTTAACTTATTGTCAACTTCAGCTTTTAGATCGCTTGAGGCTGCCTCTTTCAACATAGCATCTTTAGTACAAGAATCCAGTAATTATCATCCCTTGTTTCACTAATGAAGCAAGATGTACCGTTGAGAAACTATTTCTGTGTGTTTCAAACACTAAAAAGGAGCACAGTTGGAGTCTCTGCAGAGAAACAGAATGATCTTTACATAAATAAGGTGTTATGAAACCTTTTCATTTGCATTTCTGTTTCTGTTTCTGTTTCCGTCAAGCAGTTCTCAGGTGGGTCGTGAGTTAGAGGCAACAAGAAGACTTTACCTCATCAACCTTGTGAGAAGGTCACAATAATAACCGAACATTCCAGGAAGGCACCAGAAGAGGATGTATTCAATTCCATTCCTTCTCACATAATGATTTGAAGACCTCTATTTCAGTATTTGATAACATTTTCATATTTTGGAATGGGTAAAAGGAGGGAGTGGGTAAGCTGTCATTGATACACATACAGCCCTGGATCTGAAGTCATCAACATCAATTTCTATTTCAGCAAGTGCCTAACAGACACGCTCCCTGCTCTGTCTTTCATTCTCTCCCTCACTTCTACCTCTCTCTCATACATATGTATCATATCAGCATTTACTTCAAGGAATGCAAAATAATATTATTATGTAACTGAATAAATGTTTGACTTGATTATGGTGGGAAACTTAAAAGGACAGCATAGTAGAGCTAAACCCCAAGGGACCGGGGTAGTCTAATTAAGCAATAAGGCCCGAAGGGGTGTGGTATATGGCCAATATACCACGGCTAAGGGCTGTTCTTAAGCACGACGCAACGCAGAGTGCCTGGAAACAGCCCTTAGCCGTGGTATATTGGCAATATACCACAAGCACCCAAGACACCTTATTGCTATTATAAACTGGTTACTAACATAATTAGAGAAGTACAAATAAATGATTTGTCATCAGCGTGGTATACACTCTATTATAACCTGGTTGTTCGAGCCCTGAATGCTGATTGGCTGACAGCCGTGGTATATCAGACCATATACCACAGGTATGACAAAACATGTATGTTTACTGCTCTAATTACATTGGTAACCAGTTTATAATAGCAATAAGGCACCTCGGAGGTTTGTGGTATATGGCCAATATGCCACGGCTAAAGACTGTTTCCAGGCACTCAGCATTGCGTCGCGCGTAAGAACAATCCTTAGTCGTTGTATATTGGCCATATACCACACCCCTTTGGGCCTTATTGCTTAAATATAGCACGGCTTTGAGCCAATCAGCATTCAGGGCTCGAAACACCCAGTTTATAAGTGGAGATCAATTCTTCCAGATAAATCCCTGGAAAAAGCCCAACATCATGTTCATAACAAGCAGGACAAACAGATCAAACAAGACTGGTCATGATTTAATGTTTGGCATTTGTTTCTCCTAAAAGTGTTGTTATTTGGATTAGATTTGTATTTTGCCCTTACTGCAGTAGGAAAGTGTCATGATAATATTATATCACATTCGAGTAAGACATTAGATTGAAAATGTGTACAGAAATGTAACAAAACAATTAATAATTTGAAATTGCCAAGGGGATTACAACAGGGTCGAAGTAACAGTAAATATAAACGTGTTGAATTGATTTATTTGTAAGTATGGAAACTTTGACAAACAAAAGAAGCCATGCATAAATGATACTAACAAACAGTTCACACTTACTCCTGCTAGGGTCTCTTCAATTCCAACCCCACGGCTGTGAAGCCCATGACAAAGACCACCTAACCACATGATCCAGCCATAATCACCCTCTCTGTCCTCAGTCCATTACAACCACACCACAACAAACAAACACAATCTCACTGGGATGTGCACACTAGACACACATGGCCACTTCTGGCTGTCACATGCAGCTGTAAAGCCAGAGCAAGGCCAGAGCCAGGCCTGTAGGGAGACAGGAGAGACAATGTTAAGGCCCCCACACAGACATGATCAAGACCCCTGAGCCTGACCCAGATGAGCACACTGTCTGGCCATTTTAAGTCTGACTTCAACACGGCCCCCTACAAAAAGAACAATTCTGAACCTTTGACTGTCAGTGTCAGCACACAGAAAAGCTATTGAGAAGTGGCATCTAAATTGAATCAACAAACGTCCAAACACAAAACAGAACAGACTTAGAGGTGAGATTGGTATCAGGCATACAGTAAGCTAAAGCTCTGTGTATTTATTGGGCCCAAAGCAAAGCAGCAGTTAAAAGGCAGTGGTTACATTAGACAGCATAAACACTTACTGTTATGGAACTAAGTCTTTAGCAGCTTTCTGGCAAAGTCAAAGCAAAGTGTATTACATGTGACGTGTTGATTTGAAAGTTTGGTTACTAGCTACCTTTTGAATTTGGATCAGGCGACGCGGTTAGCCTCAAGTTGCTGGGACTGCTATATCTGTCCAGGGAGAAGATAATCAAAAGTTTGAAGAGCTGCTGGTGTAGCAGCTAGCCTAGCTGCCAGCTATCAAGCTAGCAGCGTTTTCTTGACAGCTTGAACACTGCGCGCGACAAGGTTAACCATTGGGGCTGGGACCGCAGAGTGCCTTCAGAAAGTATTCACACCCCTTGACTTTTTCCACGTTTTGTTGTGTTACAGCCTGAAATGAAAATGCATTCAATTGTGATCGTTTGTCACTGGCCTCCACACAATGTCATGGTGGGATTATGTTTTTGAAAATGTAAACATATAAAAATGAAAGGCTTAAAAGCATTTAAACCCCTTTGTTATGGCAAGTCTAAATAGGCTCAGGAGTAAACATTTGATTAACAAGTTACATAATACGTTGGAGGAACTCACTCTGTGTGCAATAATAGTGTTTAACATGATTTTTGATTGATTACCTCATCGCTGTATCCCACACATACCATTATATGTAAAGCCCCTCAGTCGAGCAGTGAATTTCAAACACAGATTCAACCACAAAGACCAGGGAGGTTTTCCAATGCCTCGCAAAGAAGGGCTCCTATTGGTAGATGGGTAAAAACAAAAAAGTATACATTGAATATCCTTTTGAGCATGGTGAAGTTATTAATTACACTGTGGATTGTGGATCAATACATCCAGTCTCTACAAAGAAACACACGTCCGTCCTTACTCAGTTGCCAAAGAGGAACGAAACCACTCAGGGATTTCACCATGAGGCCAATGGTGACTTTAAAACAGTTAGAGTTTAATGGCTGTGATAAGAGAAAACAAAGGATGGATCAACAGCATTGTAGTTACTCCACAATACTAACCTAATTGACAGAGTGAAAAGAAGGAACCATGTACAGAATACAAATATTCCAAAACATGCATCCTGTTTGCAAATTCCTTTACCATTACTATGGTAAAGCAATTTACATTTTAGCAGACACTCTTATCCAGAGCAACGTAGAGTAGTAGTGAGCCAATACTCTTTCATACTGGTCCCCCAAGGGAATCAAATCCACAACTCTGGCATTGCAAGTGCCATGCCCTACCAATTGAGCCACATGGGACTGTTATTCATCCTGAAGACAAAGTATTATGTTTGGGGCAAATGTATTGCAACACATTACTGAGTACCACTCTCTATATTGTCAAGCATAGTGGTGGCTGCATCATGTTATGGTATGCTTGTAATCGTTAAGGGCTAGGGAGTTTTTCAGGATAACAAATAAATGGAATTGAGCTAAGCACAGGCAAAATCCTAGAGGAAAACCCTATTCAGTCTGCTTTCAACCAGACACTGGGAGATGAAGTCACCTTTCAGCAGGACAATAACCTAGAGCACAAGACCAAATCTACACTGGAGATGCTTACCAAGAAGACAGTGAATATTCCTGAGTGGCCTAGTTACAGTTTTGACTTAAATCTGCATGAAAATCTTTGGCAAGATATGAAAATGGGTGTATAGCAATGATCAACAACCAATTTGACAGAGCTTGATGAATTTAGAAAATAATAATTGGCAAATGTTCCACAATTCAAGTGTGGAAAGCTCTTAGAGACTTACCCAGAAAGACTCACAGTGGTAATCACTGCCAAACGTGATTCTAACGTATTGACTCAGGGGGTTGAATACTTATCTAATCAAGATATATTTGTCTTTTATTTTTTTGTATTTATTTTGACAAATGTTAGAATTTTCTTCTGCTTTGACATTACAGAGTATTTTCTGCAGATCGTTGACAAAAAAATGATGATTAAATACATTTGAATACCACTTTTGTAACACAACAGAATGTGGAAAAAGTCGGAGTGAGAATACTTTCTGAAGGCACTGTACTGGCCATGTCTGAAACTCAGTTAGATCATTCCTTTGATGATACAGCAGTAGCAATACAGGGATATAACATCTACATGAAAGACAGGAAGGACTCTATGGGGGAGGTGTTGCTGTATATGTTCAGAGCAGTGGAGTCTCAAATAGTTAATCAAATAATTGATTAAAACAAACTGTTTTGCAATGAAGGTCTACAGTAGCCTCAACAGCACGCTGTAGGGTAGCACCATGGTGTAGCCGGAGGACAGATAGTTTCTGTCCTTCTCTGGGTACATTGACTTCAGTACAAAACCTCGAAGGCTCATGGTTCTCACCCCTTTCCGTAGACGTACGCAGTACTTATGACAACTTCCGGAGGACGTCCCCTAACCTATCAGAGCTCTTGTAGCATGAACTGACATGTTATCCATCCAAACAAAGAATGAATCTAGTAAAGCATAAGCTACAGCTAGCTAGCACTGCAGTGCATAAAATGTAGTAAGCAGTTGACTCAAAGAGAGAGAAAGACAGTATTTGAACAGTTTTGAATAAATTCATTTCTTAAAAAATTAAGGAGAAGAGAGAGAGAGAGAGAGAGAGAGAGAGAGAGAGAGAGAGAGTAGGGGGGGAGAGAGAGAGAGAGAGAGAGAGAGAGAGAGAGAGCTTGCTGTACTTACTTAGCTGGTGAATGGAACTAGAAAGTTCAGTCTACTCAAATAGTTGGCTCAAACAAAGAGGGATGCTATGTTAGCTAGCTGGCTATGGCTATCCAACACTGTAACTCTTCCAAGTCAAAGTAAGCTTTTGGTTTAATTAATTTATTGCTACCGAGGCCCATCGGTGTAACTGCTAAACTGCTTGCTGACTGTACACTGTACTGCATGATTGTAGCTAGTGTGTTCACTAATGTGTTAGTTCTAGTAGCTATGTTGACAATGGGTGTGTTCGTAAATTCACTGTGGATTGCCAGAGTGCGCTCTGAGTTCGCACTGGGCATTTGCAAATTCAGAGCTTTGTCAAATTGTGCTTTTGTAAATTTAGAGTGTTTCACTCTTGGAGGTCTCTGGCCGAGGAGTAGGGTTGCGCCGAGTGTTCTGACCTCACAACGGCAGTAAAGCACCTAAGCTAACTGGCTAAAGTTAGCTAGCTTGCTAGCTACTTCCAGACACAAATGAGACAGTACCTCAATCTGACCATTTTACTTGCCGTAGCAGAGCTAGTTAGGCTGTTTTCATGTTATCTAGAGCATTGGTGACTGTAGCTGTGCTGCTGGCAACAATTGAATTATGTTTTTTTGCCAGTGTTTACTCACACTGGTCATACTCAACAGGGGTTGCGCATTTGGAATTCGTCAGTTAGTCTGCGTTCTGGCACACTCAGACGAGAGTGCTCTGAAATTGGAGTAGATAGCCAGAGTGAATTTACAAACACACCCTATGACATTAGCTAATATGGTGACAACCATGTAGGCTGTGTGTAGCGGTTAGTGATTATGATATGAAGGTTTGGCTTGGGAAGGTTTTTTCACCTGGTCACAGACAGCTGAGGGGCTGTACACTGAAGTCAACAATCGAATGGAAAAGGTGAGAGGGGGAGAGCGCATAGATGCGAGAAGGAATTATACAATGTGCAAAGTGATCATGCTGTTTGTATGTGGCTGCTATGAAAGTAAACTGTGTTTGCGTGTGATCAGGGGTGTATTCATTCAGCCAATTCTGTTGAAAAACGTTTCTTAAACGGAAGCAAACTCAACAAAGCAGGGATAAACATACCTGAATTTGTCCAATAGAAACTCTCGTTTGAAACTATTGGAGTAATGATTATACCCTAGATCAGCTAGACGCAGGCAAGAGTGTGTAAGGTGGTATTGCGTCATTGTCTGTCACCTTGATTACTGACATTTTTCTCTCAACCTCTGCACCTATGTTGTAAACTTTCATTTATAGGCTAGGTTGTAGCATCTTCATGATCATCGGGTATAGAAAACATTTGAGTATCACGTAATAGCCTAAATCTATCAATGTTACATTGAGCTGGGTGAACGAAATATGAATGACAGTCATCCAATATGCTGTAATAGAAATAAAACAATAAATTAAACGGCACCAACTGTCTATGGTTCAGAGCCATATTCCTGAAAGCTTAGAGAGGATCTCATGTCAAATGTTGTTTAAGTGTTGGGGTTGCAAGCAAGTTCACCTGCCTCATCTAAAGCCTCTTCTTTATGGTGCTGCTATAGGCCACCAAGTGCTAACAGTCAGTATTTGAATAATATGTGTGCAATGCTTGATAATGTGTGTGATGTTAACAGAGAGGTCTATTTTCTGGGTGTGCACAGCAATAGTGTTGGAACTGTGACATCCACTTGCATTGATCATATCTTCACTAATGCCACAGGACTTTGCTCCAAAGCAATCAATTTCTATTGGCTGTAGTGACCAAAACATTGTGGCAATAACAAGGAAAACCAAAGTGCCTAAAGTAAGAGATAAGAGATGATACAATTTTTTTGAAAATGTAAAAAATGTATGTTAGTCTGATGTGTATGAGGAAGTGAATGCAGATGTTGCACTGGCAGTATTTGTAAAATTATTCATACCAATAGTTGAAAGCATGCACCTGTTAAGAAACTAACTGTGAGAACTGTTAGAGCCCCATGGATTTGATGGTGAATTAAAAAAATGATATGGTTCAAAGAAATGACGCAAAATAGGTGGCAAACAAGTCAAGCTGCTCAGCTAATTGGTTGACATACTGTAAATTGAAAAATGTTGTGACTGAACTTAACAGAAAGAAGAGATCACTCTGAACAAAAATATAAATGCAACATATAAAGTTTTAATCCCATGTTTCATGAACTGAAAGATTCCAGAAATGTTCCAAAAGCACAAAAAGCTTATTTCTCTATAATTGTGCACAAATTTGCTTACATCACTGTTAGTGAGCATTTCTCCTTTGCCAACATAATCCATGCACCTATCAGGTGTGGCATATCAGGAAACTGATTAAACGGCATGATCATTACACAAGTGCACCTTGTCCTGGGGATGGTAAAAGGCCACTGAAATGTGCAGTTCTGTCACACAACACAATGCCACAATTGTCTCAAGTTTTGAGGGAGCGTGCAATTGGCATGCTGACTGCAGGAATGTCCACCAGAGCTGTTGCCAGATAATTTAATGTTAACTTCCCTACCATAAGCTGCCTCCAACGTTGTCTTAGAGAATTTGGCAGTACGCCTCACAACCGCAGACCACGCCAGCCCAGGACCTCCAAATCCCAGGAACACCCGGACAGCTGATGAAACTGTGGGTTTGCACAACCAAATAATTTCTGCACAAACTGTCAGAAGAAGCTCCTCTGCATGCTCTTCGTCCTCACCAGAATCTTGACCTGACTGCAGTTTGGCGTCATAACCGACTTCAGTGGGCAAATGCTTACCTTCGATGGCCACTGGCTCACTGGAAAAGTGTGCTCTTCATTCATGAATCCCGCTTTCAACTGTACCGGGCAGATGGCAGACAGCATGTATGGCGTTGTGTGGGCAAGCGGTTTGCTGATTTCAACATTGTGAACAGAGTGCCCCATGTGGTGGTGGGGTTATGGTACTGGCAGGCATAAGTTACGGACAATGAACACAATTACATTTTATCTATGGAAATTTGATTGCACAGAGATACCGTGACGAGATCCTGAGATAATGCACGGCCCCATGTCGCAAGGATCTGTACACAATTCCTAGAAGCTGGCCTGCATACTCTGACCTGACTACTCACCAGACATGTCACCCATTGAGCATGCTTGGGATGCTCTGTATCGATGTGTACGACAGCATGTTCCAGTTCCAGCCAATATTCAGCAACTTTGCACAGCCATTGAAGAGGAGTGGGACAACATTCCACAGGCCACAATCAACAGCCTTATCAACTCTATGCGAAGGAGATCTGTTGCGCTGCATGAGGCAAATAATGGTCACCCCAGATACTGACTGGTCTTCTGATACATGCCCCTAGCTTTTTTTTAAGGTGTCTGGGACCAACAGATGCATATCTGTTCCCAGTCATGTGAAATTCAGAGATTAGGGCCTAAATAACTTTTTTCAATTGACTGATTTCAATTGGCTGATTACTGTAACTCAGTAAAATCTTTGAAATTGTTATGTTGCATTTCTATTTTTGTTCAGTGTATATTACCAAACAAAGATAAATGACATATAACACAATGGAAAAATACTTGAGTGCCTTATACACTGCTCCAAAAAATAAAGGGAACACTTAAACAACACAATGTAACTCCAAGTCAATCACACTTCTGTGAAATCAAACTGTCCACTTAGGAAGCAACACTGATTGACAATACATTTCACATGCTGTTGTGCGAATGGAATAGACAACATGTGGAAATTATAGGCAATTAGCAAGACACCCCCAATAAAGGAGTGGTTCTGCAGGTGGGGACCACAGACCACTTCTCAGTTCCTATGCTTCCTGGCTGATGTTTTGGTCACTTTTGAATGCTGGCGGTGCTTTCACTTTAGTGGTAGCATGAGACGGAGTCTACAACCCACACAAGTGGCTCAGGTAGTGCAGCTCATCCAGGATGGCACATCCTGCGAGCTGTGGCAAGAAGGTTTGCTGTGTCTGTCAGCGTAGTGTCCAGAGCATGGAGGCGCTATCAGGAGACAGGCCAGTACATCAGGAGACGTGGAGGAGGCCGTAGGAGGGCAGCAACCCAGCAGCAGGACCGCTACCTCCGCCTTTGTGCAAGGAGGAGCAGGAGAAGCACTGCCAGAGCCCTGCAAAATGACCTCCAGCAGGCCACAAATGTGCATGTGTCTGCTCAAACGGTCAGAAACAGACTCCATGAGGGTGGTATGAGGGCCCGACATCCACAGGTGGGGGTTGTGCTTACAGCCCAACACCATGCAGAACATTTGGCATTTGCCAGAGAACACCAAGATTGGCAAATTCGCCACTGGCGCCCTGTGCTCTTCACAGATGAAAGCAGGTTCACACTGAGCACGTGACAGACGTGACAGAGTCTGGAGACGCCGTGGAGAACGTTCTGCTGCCTGCAACATCCTCCAGCATGACCGGTTTGGCGGTGGGTCAGTCATGGTGTGGGGTGGCATTTCTTTGGGGTGCCGCACAGCCCTCCATGTGCTCGCCAGAGGTAGCCTGACTGCCATTAGGTACCGAGATGAGATCCTCAGACCCCTTGTGAGACCATATGCTGGTGCGGTTGGCCCTGGGTTCCTCCTAATGCAAGACAATGCTAGACCTCATGTGGCTGGAGTGTGTCAGCAGTTCCTGCAAGAGGAAGGCATTGATGCTATGGACTGGCCCGCCCGTTCCCCAGACCTGAATCCAATTGAGCACATCTGGGACATCATGTCTCGCTCCATCCACCAACGCCACGTTGCGCCACAGACTGTCCAGGAGTTGGCGGATGCGTTAGTCCAGGTCTGGGAGGAGATCCCTCAGGAGACCATCCGCCACCTCATCAGGAGCATGCCCAGGCATTGTAGGGAGGTCAGACAGGCACGTGGAGGCCACACACACTACTGAGCCTCATTTTGACTTGTTTTAAGGACATTACATCAAAGTTGGATCAGCCTGTAGTGTGGTTTTCCACTTGAATTTTGAGTGTGACTCCAAATCCAGACCTCCATGGGTTGATAAATTGGATTTCCATTGATTATTTTTGTGTGATTTTGTTGTCAGCACATTCAACTATGTAAAGAAAAAAGTATTTAATACGATTATTTCTTTCATTCAGATCTAGGATGTGTTGTTTAAGTGTTCCCTTTATTTTTTGGAGCAGTATATTATATAATGGGCAGAAAACCCAATTAATCTCCATCGTTTATAGAGTTGATGGATAATTTTTTACAAAACCTTTCGACACTGCCAATCATTTCAATGACTATTTAACTAGTAAAGTGGAAAAACTCAGAAGTAAAAGGATCATATTGAACAGTGAACCATCATATTTTTGTGTAAAATGTTGTCTAATAATGAAAGAGAAGGATTGCTGTTTTGAAGTTTGGTCAAGTTAGTGTCGGAGAGGTGGAAAAACTATTACTATCCATCAATAATGATAAGCCACCAGGTATAGACAACCTTGATGGGACACTATTGAGAATCATAGTAGGCTGTATTGCCACCCTTATTTGCTATATCTTAAACCAAAGCCTAAAACGCGTGGACGGACGCTAAAGCCATTCCACTGCCTAAAAATGGCAAAGCACCCTTTGCTGGCTCTAACAGCCACCAAATCAGTTTTCTGCCTGTTCTTAGCAAACTGTTGGAAAGGATTGTGTTTGACCAAATACAGTGCTATTTTTCAAAGAACTTTCAGCATGTATGTAGAGAAGGACACTCAACATGTACTGCACTGACTCAGCTGACTGATGATTTGGTTAAAATAAATGGATAATAAAATTATAGTTGGAGCTGTATTGTTAGATTTCAGGGCTGCCTTTGTTATTGATAATACATTATTATTGGAAAAACTATCTTGTTATGACTTTAGATCACCTGCCATCACATGGTTGGAGAGTTATTTATCCAATAGAACGCAGAGAGTGTTCTTCAATGGGCGCTTCTCTAACATCAGATACAGTACGTACGGTGCGGTCTCCCTCAGGGCAGTTGCCTTCGGTCATTACTCTTTATTTCTTTCAATTGATTTGCCACTGGTCTTACAAAGCTAGAATGACTATGTATGCGGTTAATCCCCACTCTACATGTCAGCACCCAAAGCCAGAGAGCTCACTGAAATTCTAAATAAGGAGTTGCAGTCAGTGTCAGAATGGGTGATTAATAATAAACTGGTCTTAAATACATCTAAAACTAAAAGCATTGTATTTGGTTCAAAACATTCTCTAAAGCCTAAACCTCTACTTGAGTTGTACATAAAGTGTGTGAACATTGAGCAAGTTGAGGAAGCTAAACTCCTAGGTATAACTTTGGATGGTCAATCATCATGGACAAGTCATATTGATCAAATTTAGGTGAAGCTGAGGAAGGGTATGTCTGTTATAAAAACATGTTCTCTGTTTTTTACACAAAAATACATTGTTATAGTTGTTCAGGCACTGGTCGTATCCCATCTTGATTACTGTCCAGTTATATGTTCAAGTACAGCAAAGATAGACCTAGCCAAGCTGCAGCTGGCTCAAAACAGAGCAGCATCCTTGCCCTTAACTGCACATACAGAACTAACATCAACAAAATGTATGCCAGTCTTTTCTGGTTGAGGGTTGATGAGAGATTAACTGTTTCTCCTAGTTTTTATGAGAAACATTACTGTGATGAAAATTTCAGATTGTCTACACAATCAAATAACATACAGCTCAGACACCCACACATACCCTACAAGACATGTCACCTGGGGTCTCTTCACAGTCCCCAAGTCCAAAACAGCGCCATGATCGCATGGAACTCCTGTCAATCTCCAATTATTCAAGCAAACAGCAAAATTACCTTTAAAAACTGATTAAAAACAACTAATGGAATGGCAGGGTACACACACAAACACATGCACACAGACTCACTAACACACACGAAAATGTTTGTGTCAATGCTGTGGGTAACTGGTGAAAGGAGTCAGGCGCAGAGAGCTGAGATGCGTGGACAAGGTATTTAATTCAAGAAAACACCAATATAAACACAATACTATGGTGCTGGAAAAATACCGGTACCACAAAATAAACGGGCGTAATAACAAAACCCGGTAACAATATACCAGCCGTCAGATACAGCCTTACAATAAAACAAACACGGGGGAAACCAGAGAGTTAAATAATGAACATGTAATGGGGGAATTGAAACCAGGTGTGTGAAAAACAAAGACAAAGCAAATGGAAAATGGATTGGTGATGGCTAGAAGTGTAACGCCCTGGCCATAGAGTTTTTTTTGTTGTTATCTATTTTGGTTAGGCCAGGGTGTTACATGGGTGGGCGTTCTATGTTTATTTTTCTATGTTGGTTTGTTTCTTTGGTTGGCCGTGTGTGGCTCCCAATCAGGAACAGCTGTAGTTTGTTGTTGCTGGTGGGAGTCATACATAGGCAGCCTGTTTTTCCTTTGGGGTTTGTGGGTGATTGTTTCTGTTTAGAGTATTTCCAAACAGGACTGTTTTGCTGTCGTCTTTTGTTCATTTTTGTAGTGTTCTCTTTTTTTCTAATTAAATTTCAAGATGAACACACGTCCTCCGCTGCACCTTGGTCTCATTACGACGACACCCCTTACGACCGCCGAACGCCGCTCGAACAAGGAGAGGGACCGACTCCGGCGGAAGTCGTGACAGTTTGTATGATTTCTTTAGTTGCATTGTTTGTATATCATTGTATTTAAATGTTCTGTGACCTTCCTTGTCTATCAGCATATCAGTGATTTGTTACTTGTCATGTTTTGTGTTTTTTTTTGTGGAAGAAGAGTAGCTGCTGCTTATGAAAAAGCTAATGGGGATCCAAATAAAGAAATAAATACACTAAGTACTGCATTACCATGATAGCATGTAGATTATTAACTAAATACTGCATTACCATGTTAACATGTAAATTATTAACTAAGTACTGCATTCCCATTGTTACGTTCATCTGAAGGATGAGACCAAGGTGCAGCGTGGTACGTGTACATCTTTCACTTTATTAGATGAACACCGACAAAACAAAGAAAATACAAAAAACAAACGTAAAGTTCTGTAGGCTTCAAAGCAGCTATACAAAAACAAGATCCCACAAAAACCCAGTGGGAAAAGGCTGCCTAAATATGATCCCCAATCAGAGACAACGAAAGACAGCTGCCTCTGATTGGGAACCATATCAGGCCAACATAGAAATAAAAAAACATAGATATACATAATCTAGAATACCCACCCAAATCACACCTTGACCTAACCAAATAGAGAAATAAAAAGGCTCTCTACGGTCAGGGCGTGACAACCATGATAACATTTAGGTTATTATTATTATATTTTAAGTTTGAGGGGATTAGTGATATCATATTTTTGGCAGCATCATTTCAGAGGAATTATCTAATACGAGTGATATGTGAGATTTGTGCTGATAAGTGAGCAAGTGGGCTGAGAGAGCACTGAGTGTGTGTGTGTGTGTGTGTGTGTGTGTGTGTGTGTGTGTGTGTGTGTGTGTGTGTGTGTGTGTGTGTGTGTGTGTGTGTGTGTGTGTGTGTGTGTGTCTCTGAAAACAGCAGGTTAAATCCACTTCACCAGTGGTTGTGGATGACTCTTTAGGAACATCACAAGACTCTCAGCTCCTCTTATAAGACCAGTGAAGCAGCCCATCATTCCTAATGCACACACACACACCACGCACACACATGCACACACATACACACGCACACATTGAATGGACTAAACATTGTGGACTAAACATTAAAATCCTGTTGCTGCAGGATTATTTTGCTGCGACAATTCTGGTCAAATTAAGATCCTACATCAGTACACCTAAACATACGTTCACAGCAATGTCCTATGCCCTAAGTGTGTTTACAAACCATTATAACCTTTGTAGTACACCTGCCACTGTAGAGCTGTTCTGTTGCATTTCTCATGAACATCTGTCAGGAAATGTAGCCTGGAGTAGAGACTATTATAGTGGCTATCATAGTGGCTACCTTAGTGGCTACCATAGTGGATGTCATAGAGGTTATTATAGTGGCCATCAGAGAGGCTATCAGAGAGGCTATCAGAGAGGCTATCAGAGAGGCTACCAGAGAGGCTACCACAGTGGCTATAATTTTGACATTATAGAGTCTATCCTAGTGGATATCATAGAGGGTATGATAATGGCTATCATAGCGGCTATGATAATGGCTATCAGAGTGGCTATCATAGTGGCTCTAAAACCAGTACAACAAAACTCAAAATGGTATGACACTGCTATACTTTCCAACAAGCATTTGTTGAATACATTTCTTCATAAAAATAAGTTTGAAAGAAAGTCTATTTTTGTTTCATTCTCTGAACATTTCCTCCAGTTTGTTGATATGTTCACAGGAGGCACTATTCTGTAGAGCTTCTCTTCCTGACTGTCTGTGTCAGACTGGTTACATGTCTCCAATAATTAATCACTGCCAATCACACTCTGGCCCCTGCCAAGGCTGTTTATCACGGCCCTGGAACCCGCCCTGGACCCCCTCTGTCCCAGACACGTTGCTGTGCCCCTGCCAGTGACTCCCTCCCCTCCAGCCAGGCAGGTTGATGGGCTGGTTGTGCTGTGCCCCTGTGGTTAACCCAATGACAGGCCCCGCTGAGCCCTGCACCTGCACCCACAGGAAAACCATGCTCAGAGACAGAAAGCTCAATCACCCAGAAACCCCCGCTCAGAGACAGAGCTCAATCAACACCCAGGCAGACACAAAGTAGTTTTAGTTTTTTCTCTCCACCTGACAATAGTTACAGTATTGCCAGTCTAGTCCCAGTCTTCCAGAAACATACCAAGCCAGGGGCCTGCCACAGATGGGGCTAAACACACCCCTACCCCCTACCCCCTACCCCTACCCCATACCCCTACCAACCCCCTACCCCCCCAGAACCCCATCCATCATCTACTAAACTCACAATGCCATGGACACCATGCCCTCACACTCATTAGGGAAATTAGAATTTTAATTGTAAATCATGTAAATGTCCGTTCTGGCTGATGATGCATGTATCACAAAGATACAGTCTAGACCAAACTAATTCTCAGTCTCCATGTAAATCGCACTTCTGTAAGAACAGTTACTATTCAATGCTTTCCTGAATTAATGAATAATAATTATGTTTTTAACCAAAGCTCATTTTCCATTTGACTTCACTAGATAGACTGTTCTATTCATGTAGACATCCCATCTAGACACACACACGTGCACACGCACACACACACACACACACACACACACACACACACACACACACACACACACACACAAACACACACACACACGTTTGTTTTATTATCCTTGTGGGGAACAAACAATTCCCATTCAAAATCCTATTTTCCCTAGCCCTAACCCTAACCTTATCCCTTACCCTAACCCCAAAGCCCTAACCTTAACCCTAACCCTAACCCTAAACTTACTCTTAACCCTAACTCCTTAACCTAAATCCTAACCCTAACCCTAACTGTAACCTTGGCCAGTAATACACTGGTCCTGAACATCTCTAAAACTAAGAGAATAGTGTTTGGGACAAATCCTTCCCTAAGTTCGAGACCTCAGCTGAATCTGGTAATGAATGGTGTGGCTGTTGAACAAGTTGAGGAGACAAAACTACTTGGTGTTACCTTAGATTGTAAGCTGTCATGGTCAAAACATATAGATTCAATGGTTGTAAAGACGAGGAGAGGTCTGTTCGTAATAAAGAAATGCTCTGCTTTTTTGACACCACACTCCAAAAAGCAAGTACAGCAGGCTCTAGTTTTGTCCTATCTTGATTATTGTCCAGTTGTGTGGTCGAGTGCTGCAAGGAAAGACCTAGTTAAGCTGCAGCCGGCCCAGAACAGAGTGGCATGTCTTGCTCTTTATTGCAATCAGAGGGCTAATATAAATAATGCATGTCAGTCTCTTAGTTAAGAGTTGAAGAGAGACTGACTGCATCACTTCTTCTTTTTATAAGAAACAATGTGTTGAAAATCCCAAATTGATTGCATAGTCAACTTACACACAGCTCTGACACACACACTTACAGTACCCCACCAGACATGCCACCAGGGGTCTTTTCACAGTCCCCAAATCCAGAACAAATTCAAGAAAGCGTACAGTATTATATAGAGCCATTATTGCATGGAACTCTGTCCCATCTCATATTGCTCAAATGAACAGCAAGCCTTGTTTCAAAAACAGATAAAGCAACACCTCACGGCACAACACCTCTCCCCTATTTGACCAAGATAGTTTGTGTGTTGTATTGAAATATAAGCCATGTGTGCCTTTTTTAAATTGATGTAATTCTGTCCTTGAGATTTTCTTGTCTATTAATGTTCTGTATTATGTCATGTTTCATGTTTTGTGTGGACCCCATGAAGAGTAGCTGCTGCTTTCGCAACTACTACTGGGGATCCTAATAAAATACCTAAGCCTAAAATAGCATTTTTCCTTGTGGGGACCGGCGTAATGTCCCCACTTGTCTGAATTGCCCTTGTTTTGCTGTCCTTGTGAGGACTTTTGGTCCCCACAAGGATAGTAAAACCAAAAAAAACACACACTCACACACACACCACACACCAACTAGCTTCAAACACTCACCACATAATTGTAATTCATTCTCAATGCTTGAGAAGACACAGATTTACTCTGAACAGTGGGATGTACAATGACCGTTTTTTTTTCATATCACTTTTTTAATGTAAGTGGTATATTTTAAAAACTCTATGTACAAAACTCAAAACTGACAAGATGTTAATGCCCCCTATCTTATGTTCAGAACCTTTGATTGTGCATTCATTGGGGTTTCACACATCTTTCACCCCTGAGTCACTCATGGAAAAATCTAAATTCACCATAAGCACATTTTGTTTAGTCAACAATACATCAGATAATTATTGGCTCACCATTTAATCCAATAGCAAAAAATAGAAGATACACATTCCAAAACTGTTCTTTTTGAAGTGCTGAATAGAAAAAATAGTAGATGGTAAATATAATTTTCCATTCAATGTTGGACTATAACTTGACATGCACCATTTTATTTATATTTTGGATCCAACGGCAGGTTGTGAGCATGTTGAGAAATATGTCAGTCTTACAGTTCATTATCCTTATACAGTACATACGTAGGACAAATTGTCACGTCTCATAGTGTTGTGTATGCCATTTCTGCCTCATGCAACATTGTACAAGATCACCTTTCTAAGTGACTTGTCAACTGATACAGTATCGCCTGTCTCTCTGGTTGAAATTCATCAGCTTACAGTGTATCAATTACATTTTTGGGGTCAGGTTTATGGCCAAGTGACACCAGGTGGGTTCCTGTCTCGTTGGGTTCGATATCCCTCTCAGTGTTGGCTGCAACTGCTGGCCAAGAGAGAGGTTGCCCCGGAAGGGTAAGAGCCTAATTACACACACCAGAATATAATTAGACTTGGAGGTTGGTTGTTGGCTGTTTTAACCTGGCTTTGGCCAGATCTGTTGTGGGTCTCTGGAGCAGCAAGAGCTGACATGCTGAGCCCTCCAACGCTGAGAGGGATATCGACCCCAACGGGACAGGAACCCACTGAATGTCACTTGGCCATAGACCTGACCCCAGTAAGGACAAGCCTGTTGGAATTCTGTTTTCTTTTGTTTGATATGCCAGTAAACAGCTTAGCCGTCCACTAGCAGAAAAGGACCGGAAGAACTGTGTAGAAAGGCTGAAAGAGAAGCTAGATTTTTGGTTTGGTTTTATTGTTACCTAGCACTGTGGCGCATTCTGTTGTTACTTTCCCTTAACAAAAGTCCTGGGTCACTTCCCTGGAGAAATGTCCATCTTGGACTAAGCTTGTGTTACTCCACACTCTGTCATCGCTTGTGGGCCAGCCCGCCCCCCCCTGACCGCTACACCGGTGGAGAATGTGAGCATGTTCCCTCCGGGCTTGGAGGGCTAAGTGACGAGACTGTGAAGGAATACCAGATCATGGAGAACCTCATCAAGCAGCTGGCTCATGACAGCCAGGCCCAGCACGACATGCACAGGGAGTTCATTACAGAGCAAAGGAATCAAAAGGCTAGGTTGCTGGCCCAACTACAGACCCTCTCCGCTGGTGCTCCACAGGTGACCCCAGCTAGTGGACCCAACCCGGGAAGGTTCCTGTTGAAAATGACAGAGGCGGATGACATGGAGGCCTACCTCTTAAGCTTTGCGAGAACCGCAACATGGGAGGGTCGGCCCGAGAGCACCTGGGCTGGGCTGCTTGGACCCTTCCTGGCTGGAGAAGCACAACGGGCTTACTATGACCTATCAGATGACCAAGGTAAAGACTGCAAGTGGTTAAGGCAGCGATTCTGGCCCGGTATGGGTACATGTTGATGACCCGGGCCTCGAAGTTCCAAGAATGGACCTTTGTCCCCGCCCACTCAGTTAGGGCCCAGATGCATGACATTATACATTCGGCTACACATGCCTCTCCCTAATGTCAACATGCCTTGTCTATTGCTGTTTTGGTTAGTGACTATTGTCATATTTCACTGTAGAGACCCCAGCCCTGCCCAATATGCCTTAGATAGCCCTTTTGTTCCACACCCCACACATGCAGTGTCCTCACCTGGCTTAACTGTTTCCTCTAGAGACAAAACCTCTCTCATCATCACTCAATGCCTAGGTTTACCTCCACTGTACTTACATCCTACCATACTCTTGTCTGTACATTATGCCTTGAATCTATTCTTCCGCGCCCAGAAATCTGCTCCTTTTACTCTGTTCCGAACACACTAGACGACCAGTTCTTATAGCCTTTAGCCATACCCTTATCCTACTGCTCATCTGTTCCTCTGGTGATGTAGAGGTTAACCGAGGCCCTGCAGCCCCCAACACCACTCCCATTCCCCAGGCTCTCTCATTTGTTGACTTCTGTAACCGTAAAAGCCTTGGTTTCATGCATGTTAACATTAGAAGCCTCCTGCCTAAGTTTGTTTTATTCACTGCTTTAGCACACTCCACCAACCCTGATGTCCTAGCCGTGTCTGAATCATGCTTAGGAAGGCCACCAAAATCCTGAAATTTCCATCCCTAACTATAATATATTCCAACAAGATAGAACTGCCAAAGGGGGCGGAGTTGCAATCTACTGCAGAGAGAACCTGCAAAGTTCTGTCATACTATCCAGGTCTATGCCCAAACAATGTGAGTACTTTTAAAAATCCACCTTTTCAGAAACAAGTCTCTCACCGTTACCGCTTGTGATAGACCCCCTTCAGCCCCCAGCTGTGCCCTGGACACCATATGTGAATTGATTGCCCCCCATCTATCTTCAGAGTTCGTACTGTTAGGTGACCTAAACTGGGAAATGCTTAACACCCCGGCCGTCCTACAATCTAAGCTAGATGCCCTCAATCTCACACAAATTATCAAAGAACCTACCAGCTACAACCCTAAATCCATAACCATGAGTACCCTCTTAGATATCATCCTGACCAACTTGCCCTCTAAATACACCTGTGCTGTCTTCAACCAGGATCTCAGCGATCACTGCCTCATTGCCTGCGTGCGTAGTGGGACTGCGGTCAAAGGACCACCCCTCATCACTGTCAAACACTCCCTAAAACACTTAAGCGAGAAGGCCTTTCTAATTGACCTGGCCCAGGTATCCTGGAAGGATATTGACCTCATCCCGTCAGTAGAGGATGCTTGGTTGCTCTTTAAAGGTGCTTTGCTCGCAATCTTAAATAAGCGTGCCCCATTAAAAAAATGTAGAACTAAGAACAGATATAGCCCTTGGTTCACCCCAGACTTGACTGCCCTTGACCAGCACAAAAACATCCTGTGGCGTTCTGCATTAGCATCGAATAGCCCCCGCGATATGCATATTTTCAGGGAAGTCAGGAAGCAATATACTCAGTCAGTTAGGAAAGCAAAGGCTAGCTTTTTCAAACAGAAATTTGCATCCTGTAGCACTAATTCCAAAAAGTTTTGGGACACTGTGAAGTCCATGGAGACTAAGAGCACTTCCTCCCAGCTGCCAACTGCACTGAGGCTAGGAAACACTGTCACCACCAATAAATCAACGATGTTCGATCATTTCAAAAAGCATTTTTCTACGGCTGCCATGCTTTCCAAATCTGGACCCCTACAAATCAGCTGGACTAGACAATCTGGACCCTCTCTTTCTAAAATTATCAGCCGAAATTGTTGCAACCCCTATTACTAGCCTATTCAAGCTCTCTTTTGTATCGTCTGAGATCCCTAAAGATTGGAAAGCTGCCGCGGTCATCCCACTCTTCAAAGGGAGAGACACTCTAGACCCAAACTGTTATAGACCTATATACATCCTGCCCTGCCTTTCTAAAATCTTCAAAAGCCAAGTTAACAAACAGATCACCAACCATTTCGAATCCCACCATACCTTCTACACTATGCAATCTGGTTTCCGAGCTGGTAATGGGTGCACCTCAGCCATGCTCAAGATCCTAAACGATATCATAACCGGCAATCTATAAAAGACAGTACTGTGCAGACGTCTTCATCAACCTGTCCAAGGCTTTTGACTCTGTCAATCACCGCATTCTTATCGGCAGACTCAATAGCCTTGGTCTCTCAAAGTACTGCCTCGCCTGGTTCACCAACTACTTCTCAGATAGAGTTCAGTGTGTCAAGTCGGAGGGCCTGTTGTCTGGACCTCTGGCAGTCTCTATGGGGGTGCCACAGGGTTAAATTCTTGGGCTGACTCTTTTCTCTCTATATATCAATGGTGTCGCTCTTGATGCTGGTGATTCTCTTATCCACCTCTACGCAGACGACACCATTCTGTATACATCTGGCCCTTCTTTGGACACTGTGTTAAAAAACCTCCAAATGAGCTTCAATGCCATACAACACTTCTTCCATGGCCTCCAACTGCTGTTAAATGCTAGTAAAACTAAATGCATGCTCTTCAACCGATTGCTGCCCGCACCTGCCCGCCTGACAAGCATCATTACTCTGGATGGTTCTGACTTAGAATATGTGGACAAATACCTAGGTGTCTGGTTAGACTGCAAACTCTCCTTCCAGACTCACATTAAGCATCTCCAATCCAAAATGTAATCTAGAATTGGCTTCCTATTTTGCAACAAAGCCTCCTTCACTCATGCTGCCAAACATACCCTCGTAAAACTGACTATCCTACCGAGCCTTGACTTCGGCGATGTCATTTACAAAATAGCCTCCAACACTCTACTCAGCAAACTGGATGTAGTCTATCACAGTGCCATCTGTGTTGTCACCAAAGCCCCATATACTACCAACCACTGCGACCTGTATGCTCTCATTGGCTTTCCCTCACTACATATTCGTCGCCAAACCCACTGGCTCCAGGTCATCTATAAGTCTTTGCTAGGTAAAGCCCCACCTTATCTCAGCTCACTGGTCACCATAGCAACACCGACCTATAGCACGCACTCCAGGAGGTATATTTCACTGGTCATCCCCAAAGTCAACACTTCCTTTGGCCGCCTTTCCTTCCAGTTCTCTGCTGCCAATGACTGGAACGAATTGCAAAAATCACTGAAGCTGGAGTCATACATCTCCCTCTCTAACTTTAAGCATCAGCTGTCAGAGCAGCTTACCGATCACTGTACCTGTACACAGCCAATCCGTAAATTGCACAACCTCATCCCCATATTGTTATTTATCCTCTTGCTCCTTTGCACCCCAGTATCTCTACTTGCACATCCTCTGCACATCTATCACTCCAGTGTTAACGCTAAACTGTAATTATTTCACCTCTGTGGCGTATTTATTGCCTTACCTCCCTACTCTTCTACATTTGCACACACTGTACATAGATTTTTCTATTGTGTTATTGACTGTACGTTTGTTTATCCATGTTTAACTCTGTGTTGTTTTTGTCGCACTGCTTTGCTTTATCTTGGCCAGGTCACAGTTGTTAATGAGAACTTGTTCTCAACTGACCTACCTGGTTAAATAAAGGTGAAATAATAAATAAATAAAAGTATAGTTGAGTCTTTCTGGGTAAGTCTAAGAACTTACCACACCTAGATTGTGCAGCATTTGCCTATTATTTTCAGAATTCTTCAAGCTCTGTCAAATTGGTTGTTGGTCATTGCTAGACAACCATTTTATGTTCTTGTCAGATTTAAGTCAAAACTGTAACTCGGCCACTCAGGAATGATTACTGTCTTTTTGGTAAGCAACTTGTGTAGATTTGGCCTTGTATTCTAGGTTATTGTCCATTTCACAGTGTATGGTGGAAAGCAGACTGAACCAGGTTTTCCTCTAGGATTTTGTGCTTAGCTCCATTCCGTTTCTTTTTTTTATCCTGAAAAACTCCCCAGTCCTTAACGATTACAAGCATACCAATAACATTATGCAGCCACCACTATGCTTGAAAATATGGAGAGTGGTACTCAGTAATGTGTTGATTTGCCCCAAACATAACACTTTGTATTCAGGAAGAAAAAGTGAATTGCATTGCCACATTTTTTACAAGTATTACTTTAGTGCCTTGTTGCTAAAAGTATGCATGTGTAATTAATAACTCCACCGTGCTTAAAGGGATATTCAATGTAATTTTTTACACATCTACTGTACCAATAGGTGCCCTTCTTTGCAAGGCATTGGAAAACCTCCCTGGTCTTTGCGGTTAAATCTGTGTTTGAAATTCACTGCTCAACTGAGGGACCTAAATTAATAGTATGTGTGGGGTTCATAGATGAGGAAGTAATTAAAAAATAATGTTAAACACTATTAATGCACACAGAGAGTCCATGCAACTTATTATGTGACTTAAGCAAATGTCTACTCCTGAATTTATTTAGGCTTGCCATAACAAAGGGGTTTAATACTTATTGACTCAAGACATTTCAGCTTCTCATTTTTAATTTGTAAACATCTCTAAAAACATAATTACACTCTCTCATTATAGGGTATTGTGTGTAGGCCAGTGACACAACATTTCAATTTAATACATTTTAAGTTTAGGCTGTAATAGAACAAAATGTGGAAAAAGTCATGGGGTGAGAATAATTTCTGAAGGCACTGTACATTTTCATTATGTAGTTCTCAATCTGTAGTAGACAAACCAGCTGACATGTCAAATCTATAGGTTTACCAAACGTTTAAGTGATCATCAATTAACAGCAATTGGATTAAGTAATAGTAAAATGTATTTTAACAAAAGGGAAGAGAATCATATCAAAAGTAATGTGAGCATTGTATTGTGAAAGGCAATTGCTTTATATGAACATGTATTGCAATGTGAAACTGGTGACTGTATGAATTAATGTACAGTATTGTACTTAGTCAATTGAAAATGTGCCTAGAATTTTGAAACAACCTTTTTGATGAACTGTTTTGAGTTTTTTACTTGTGAGAATTGCACCAAAGCCATAAAAAAATAAATAACTAGGCACTACATAATTTTGGTTCCGTAGTTATCAGTTTCAAGCAGTTTTATTAAATGATAGTTAATTGTATTGTTAACAAATTACAAGAAAATCATATTAAAAGCAAAGTGAATATTGCATTTTGAAAAGCAGATACTTAGATTGAATATGTATCAAAATTGAAAGAGTGATTCAGTGCAGTGAGCAAGTGACTTTGTGAATCTGTTTTGTTGTACTTAGTCAATTGAAAATGTGCTTAGTTTTTAAAATGTTGACGATCTGTTTTAATTTATGTGCTTAGAGTTGTGAAAATGTACCACATAAACTGTAAAATAGGGGAGTCAGCCAGCGTGTTGGGTGTGGTGTTTCTCTAGCCCTCGCCACATGCATGAATTAACACAAAGACACACAGGCTTCAAAGTGTCACACAAAGAGAGGAGAGACAAGTACCCCCATCTGCTCACATTATGCACACATCAAGGCCTCAACACAAAGAGATGCAGTCAGTAGAGTGATCTATAGATCAGTTATAAATAGTATATTAATGGATTATCATTTTAAGTTATTATAACGTTTTGCTGCAATGATTATGGTTGGCACTTGGAGTTAATGTCAATCCCTATACAGTGGAGGATTTGAGTAGTCTCTAGCTCTATGTCAAAGTCATGTAAGGGCCTCACACTAAAGAAATTCAAGGGACTGTGTGAAATCAACTGTCAGGATGTACAGTTTAAGCCAGAGACCTAAGAGAACAAATCTATTGTTAATTTTCAAAATAATGTCAAGATATCTGAGTGTTCCTGTTTCCTCTCTGTGTGACTTTTTCATATCCAGGAACAGAGAAAGGTTACCGCACCAGGAGCAGACACCCAGGTAGAGGAGAGAGAGACAGCCAAGCCGGCTCACAGTACAAAGACCACTTACAGAGGCAGAGGGTAGGGAAGGACTGGGGATGGTGGCTAAATGGCTGACGACTCTCTGATATACGTCAGGAAAACCCAAATCTGTCCGTCTGCTTATTATGTGAATAATGTGATGCAATAGAAGCAGATTAGAGCTAGTTGATATATGTGTTGCTATGATGCTGTCATTACAGTATGTGAGAGTGTGCAGATAAGAGTGTGGGAGGGCGGTTTGCGGTGTGTGTGTGTGTGTGTGTGTTTGTCTGTCTGTGACAGGGGTGACATTTTGGTTCACAGTACGGGGTCTAACCAGCCCAGCATCTGGGTATGCGGTGTCGCTCCAAAACCCCAACATCACCTCTGAAGACGTAAGCACTAAGTACAGCCCACGGCTGAATTTGACTCATTCAACAGTTACTGAGCAGAAGAGGAGTGCTGGTGGGGTGCCAGGATGCAGAACATTCACTTATGACAACCTTTGATAGTTACAAATTATTTGGTGAGAATAATATGCGGCTGTGTGTGTGTGTGTGTGTGTCCGACTAACCGTGGACATTCTATACAGTCATCGGGGACAAAATTTGTTGAACATGACTCCATGGGAACCAATTAATTGAGAACAGAAATAAAGTCCAGCCAAGGTGACTGACTACTTGTACGGCTCCAAAATCAAACATGGAGGATCAATTAGGTAGAGAGGCATTCACAAAGAAGCAATTAATTCTTATTTTAACACTGATTGAAAAAAAATGACATGTTTTACCTCTGTAAACCAACTTGAAGGATACATATCAGTGTGATAAGTGGTGTGCAATGTTTTTAATGACCGTGAACAATCCACCAACACTACCAATCCAGGGAGGTAGCCTACAGTACAAACACAGAGAAGAGAGAGAATGAGAGTGGGGGGGGGGGCGTACCATCCCAAACTTGCTTCCATTTTGACAGGAGTGAGGTGAGAGGAAAGAAAAGCGAAGAGTACAAGAAAACAAGTGAGAGAGAAAGAGAGATCAGGGTCAGTGAATTCCTCTGGTCAGAGGAAATTGGCTCCAGTCTAGCTTCATAACAGATAATTTCCTGTGCCTGTTTCTCACACTTTAATTGGGTCTGGTCTGCTCAGTGGAAAGGTGCTGCGATACCACCCTCATTTTCAGGAGGACGGCCTTATGTGCCAAATTATACACAAACACACATTTGCATACGCACATACAGACACACACACACACACACACACACAGCCTCACACATGTACGCGAGCACGCACACACACTGCACATAAACAAACACATATAGACAAACACCCACAAATGGAACTCTTATTTCATCAGTGTGATTCATACGCTAGAAGCCATCCTCTACTTCATTACCAATGCTGAAAAGAGAGACGCTGGTGCTTTAGGATCTCTGATAGCCTATCAAAGAGAGACACTGGTGCTGTAGGATCTCTGTTTTCTAATGGCCTATCTGAATCATAGGACGAACTCAGTAAATGGAACGATAACAACACCTATGACGTCATCCCTTTCTGGACCTGCAGTTGCATGAATAGGTGTGTTGTTATTGCCGAAACACGGTCTCGTGAGGACGCCAGACAAGGGTCACAAAGAGTCACCACCCTCACCAGGTGACTCACACCTGGCTAAGACTTGATGCTATCAAAATACATTTCCCCTCTTTTTCACTGTGATCATTGATCTAAAGCTTCTGGACAGGTATAGCAAATACCATATTATAGCAAATACACTCAGAATTTCAGCCTTAGCTCTCAACAACAGAACATCGTTCAAAAAGTATCCAGCCCTTGGCAGTTACACAGAGGTGACTTATTTCATAACTATCAGCCACAAATCCTCTATCAGCATATACTGTATACCATTAACATCACCAGACCCGGGCTTTCGGGGCTTCATCCCTGAGTCTTTTGCCCTGCTTGGCTGGTGTAAAACAGCTACTTTGCATTACACACTGAAATGAATGCCCCAAACATGAGCCCTGGCCTGACCTGCCTTTTTAGTGCTGGCTAAAACCAGCAATCTGTGAATGGTGACACTTTTGGAGGCAGAGTCAAAGTGATTTTCCAAAGTTATTTTTGATTTGTCCCCAAAAATGATTTTGTTGCGTTTTGGGCAACTGTTCATTCTCTGAGGGAGAGAGCGCAAAGATGAGGAGAACTGGATGTTAACTTCGTTAGCTTGCTATTACTATAGCACATTTTGTTAGCCCATGATGATGTTATTGACCTCACAGTAAGCCATATTCGAGTAACTTACATTTCAACATGTTGACTCAAAAGCTGCACTGACAGATACCGTTAAGCTAACTAACTAACGTGAGGGACTACCCAGTCTAGCTAGTAGTGCTGCTTCATTAGCAACCTAGCAAATTTTATGAGCAGGGTTTTGACATTAAAGTTATTGATTAGCTATCTGGACACTGAATCAAACTGCTGGAGCTCTGTTCACCACCCGACAACTCACTAATTAACCAATTACTGTCTAATCAAATACTATCCAAATATACAAAAGATTACTAATAAAGATAGGTAGCTAACATGGCTAACATGACGTTAGCTATTTTAGGTAATGTCAGCTGTTGAAAAAACAAAGCTGGATAGCTGAGTTAAATGTTCTCATTCTATAGAAGATGGACATACGGAATTGAAGATGCAGCTCAGCAAACACAGAGATGGTTGTTGTATTTGCAGAAGTAAGTGCATAAATTGTGTGTTTACAATTCAATTATTTAGCATCTAACGTTAGCTACATAACGGTAGATGGATTGGCTGACAACGTCACGAAAACTATGTGCATGCTTCCATTGGGAATCATTCATCCTGTTGTGATTCTGGATGGCCAGATTGCTAGCAAGAATGACACTGCCATGTGGGGATTCATAAGTTTGGCTTATTTCAGCATGATTAATCTTGTTATTGATACCATGTCTTGTTTTGAGATGTTTTGACTGATTTCATGTCAAAGTAAAATTATGGATACAATTCTCTAGCTAGCTAACCAACAATTATAACGATGTATTTGAAACAAGTGGTCATTGTGAAAATGTATATGTTTTCAATAAACATTTGAGATGAAATATAGCTTACATATTAACAATTTAAGCCAACATCTATTTTGCCCCATGGTAGCACACATTTCAATGTTGTTGCTAAAGTGACAAAGAGAGAACACAGGTATTGTGGTTAGTGAAGGGTAAGATAGTTGAATGTTAATCAGGTTTAAGACTGAGTGAACTGCTAATATCATTGAGGAACAGAAAGTATCCCAGATTTTACCTTAAGTTCAATTCAGGTAAACATTATTTGTCTGTTGTTCATATATTGCTTTTGTGTGTGTTTTGTCTTTTCAGAATACTCCTTATTGCTACGGCACTGATACTATGTAAATGATTAAATGTTTGCTGATACTCTGTAATAATATAGGAGATCCAGGAAAGCAGAACTTCAGAAAGAATGGAAGAGGGGACCAGACAGAATGAGAACACAGGAGAACATAGAGAGAGGGGAGCAGACAGGACAGAGCGAGAACACAGGAGAACATAGAGAGAGGGGAGCAGACCGGACAGAGTGAGAACATAGAGAGAGGGGAGCAGACAGGACAGAGCGAGAACACAGGAGAACAGAGAGAGAGGGGAGCAGACAGGACAGAGTGAGAACATAGAGAGAGGGGATTAGACAGGACAGAGCGAGAACACAGGAGAACATAGAGAGGGGGGAGCAGACAGGACAGAGCGAGAACACAGGAGAACAGAGAGAGAGGAGAGCAGACAGGACAGAGTGAGAACATAGAGAGAAGGGAGCAGACAGGACAGAGCGAGAACATAGAGAGAGGGGAGGCACACACAAGAGGGGAGGCACACACAAGACAAACACGGCATTTTCCTCTCAAGCCAGAGGAAGTAGTCCTTGCTAAACATTACCTCAAAAAAAGAAAGATGCCACTTCTGACATGTCCTGTGTGTATACATTTTTAGACCCTGATATGTTCCCATCACTGAAGGCAATCATACAGGCCGTGCCAACCATCCCAGTTAGCAGCTGTGAGAGATTTTTCAGTGCAATAAGCCAGGTATGTCTACTGGACATACCTGGCTTAATTAAGAGCCCATTGACCCAAGATAGAACGCATCATAAAAACTGACAAAGATATCATGAAAACTGGAAAGAGTGAAGTCATAGACAGGTTTGCACCTACAGTTTCATTGTGTTTAATTTCTAATCTTTATGGATGGACTAACATCCTAGTACTGTGTAATATATATAAATACATATAAAATATATTTTTTAGTGTTGTTGCGTAATGGGTTTCCTGGCATGCTGCCCCTAATTTTTTTGTTTGTTTACCTCACCAAGATTTACATGCTAAAATGGACAGTGTTCCATGCAAAGCATCCCTGCCGATGCAAAGTTTAGAGAACAAGGGCACCTTCATCTTGAAGCTGACCTTGGGTTGAATTCAAAAACATTGAGCAAACATTTAATCATTTAAATAACCAAATATTACATGTGTGTGCATTTGTGTGTGGCTATGTCTGTTTGAGGGGCAGGACCAAGCTACATTTTATATTGCAAGGCAACAGCACTCTCTGCTGGCAGCGATTTTCTAGTGTTCTCAGTTAAGAAGTATGAGAGTTAGATCTACAGACTACAAAATGTATGCAACTTTTACCCTATTTTGTCATTGGTTTAGTCAAATTCTAACTTAAATACATGATTTTCAGTCAGGCCCTAAACCTATGTCTTGACTTGTAATAGTCTACAGTTTGTATATCATAGAAATGATACCAGTGTTCGTATAGCGCAATTCAGACATACAGTATATGTCCGACAGTGTGACATACAGAGCTGTGGCAGCCTGTGTTGCCATATGTTCCATGTCCTTGTCACAGTGTTCCTTCCTTGTTAGTGTCCACTCAGTGAAAGAGAGATTTCCTGTGGGCAGGCTGAGAGAGCATCACACCCTACCCACTGATCTGTCCTCTGGCACACAGTCATCCCAATATGCAAATTAGATTAACTTTCTTTCAGGCATAGTATGAAGGGAAAAAATTGACATATTGTCCAATGATCAGGTAGATTTGACATCATTTAGCATAAAAATGAAGGTTCCATAAAAGGAACCGATAATGCATAACGGCAGCAGCTTATGATAAGCATGTGTTATAAACCAGGATGACCCAACGTGCCAGCCCAGAACACACTTTCATCACATGTATCTGTAGAAGCCGCCAGCCCTTTGGCCTAGTGCTTCTCCAAGCATGCACTTAATAGCCTATAGCCCATCTAACTAAGGCCAGTCACAGTTCACTGTCTGCTGCACTGACTTACTACTGCATGCTCAGTGCAAAAATACATGTTGATCTCTGTGTTGATCCATTGCAAAATAGCCTCTGTCCTATCACCCTTTTCCTCTCTCACTCTCTTACTTATCCTCCTCCTGGTTGTCATCACAAACTAAGGTGGATTGACCCCAATGTCCAATGATCTCCACCCTCAGCAGGCCCACTGTTCTTTCCATTCACTGTATAGCTACATTGCCACACTGAGCCAGTCAGAGAACACAAGCCCTGAGTGATGCCAGTGAATCACCATTCAGGGAGAGGACATTGTGACTCTTATGCCTTGGATGACTGACAACCCACTGGAGCAGAGCTATGGTCCTGGGTTTATTCTAAGGCCCTTTCAAGACGATATTCAATGAGCCTTCTCAGTAGGGTCATCTATGGTGTGATTTCAATCAGAGAACGTCCCCAAAATAAGAAAAATCTCAAAAGTGTGAATGAGACTTGGAAGAAAAATCGAGCCTTTTCCGGAAAAAGATACCCATCCAAACTTGCAGAACTTCGTTTAATTCAGTGTTGAGTTATTGTCTTAAAGACAAGATGGGTCCTGAAAATGAATAACAATCTCAGAAAGTGTACTCTTGTCATCCCAAGATGAGCCTGTTATATAAGACTGAGAACCAAGAAATGTTTTAGAAGTAGTTGCTTATCAGGCTATATATCGATGTGTGCCCGATTCCGCTTCTCCTATCCAATTATTTTGGAAGCAGCCTTTGACTCTCCTCCTGAACGGCCACCATAGGCCTACACAGCACAGCTGAGCCAACTCCCAGTGCTTACCGTGGGGAGCATGTGACCAGTCAGGCACCGTGTAATGTGGTGATGCGCTGTATCTCCAGTGCGCATTCATAGCCCGATGCACTCTGTGCCTGCGCCCCGCATTTGCCGTGCTAGAGTGGGCATTCAGCCAGGATGGATTGTGCCGGCTCAGCACTCCTGGTCTCCAGTACGCCTCCTCGGTCCAGGATATCCTGCGCCAGCTCTACGCACTGTGTCGCCAGTGCGTCTTCACAGTTCAGTTCGTCCTGTGCCAGCGCCCTGCACTTGCTGGGCTAAAGTGAGCATCCAGTCAGGACGGGTTGTGCCAGCCCTACGCTCCAGACCTCCAGTGCGCCTCCACAGCCCAGTATATCCTGTGCCAGCCCCACGCACCCGGCCTCCAGTGCGTCTCCCCAGTCTGGTGAGACCTGTTCCGGTTCCATGTACGAAGCCTCCAGTGATGATCCATGGCCCGAAGCCTCCAGTGATGATCCATGGCATGAAGCCTCCAGTGATGATCCATGGCCCGGAGCCTGTAGTGATGATCCATGGCACGAAGCCTCCTGTGATAATCCATGGCCCAGAGCCTCCAGTGATAATCCATGGCACGAAGCCTCCAGGGAAGATCCATGGCATGAAGCCTCCAGCGACGAGCTGCCACCAAGGGTAGATGCCCACCCGAACCCTCCCCTATAGGTTCAGGTTTGCGGCCGGGAGTCCGCACCTTTGGGGGGGGGGGGGGGGTACTGTCACGCCCTGACCTTAGAGAGCCGTTTTATTTCTCTATTTGGTTAGGTCAGGGTGTGCATTCTATGTTGTCTATTTCTTTGTTTTGGCTGAGTATGGTTCCCAATCAGAGGCAGCTGTCTTTCGTTGTCTCTGATTGGGAATCATACTTAGGCAGCGTTTTCCCACCTGTGTTTTGTGGTTAGTTATTTTCTGTTTTGTATCTGTTACCTGACAGAACTGTTCGCTTTTCGTTTTGTTACTTTGTTCGAGTGTTTCGTTGATCAATAAAAATCATGAACACTTTCCACGCCGCGCTTTGGTCTACTCATTCCGACGAGAGCCGTTACTGTCAGTACTCACTAGGAGTGGTGGGGTGAGACCAAATATGCAATAGTAGAGCGTTTTAATTCCAGGGTCCAAACCACCATGAACAGGCATGAATAAGGAAAACCCAACCAGACAAAATTGTCCACCCCCAAAAGTGCCGGAACGCAGTCCAGAATAAAACACCAGTCCACAAAATAGATAAAGAGAAATACGTAACCCCCAAACCCACGACAGGTAACACGAAACAATCCTGCACAAAACCCAACCTAGAACAGCAAGACTTAATAACCCACTAATGAACTCAACTCAAAACAGGTGCAACACAAGACAGACAAAACCAAACGAAAAGGGAAAAGGGGATCGGTGGCAGCTAGTAGGCCGGCGACGACGACCGCCGAGCGCCGCCCGAACAGGGAGAGGAGCCACCTTCGGTAGAAGTCATGACAGTTACACCCATAGGCTATGGATCATTTGATTGAGACCACACTAAATAGCCTGTAGGAGCACCTGATATTGCACGTCCAGTGGAGAATCAGAGATGAGGGACGGCATCAGGCACACATCGATATATAGCCTAGTAAGCAACTAATTCTAAAACAATGATAAATATTGAATTGTTATAATTTACCACTTTATATTTGAATTATTATTTTGGGTATAGGGGAGGGTCAATTATATTTTTCAAGCATCCAGGGAGGGTTTAGGTAAAATATATTTTGAATGAAGTTCACTCATGAAGTGAACATCAAGGATAACTGCTTGTCAAATAACTGTTTCTCTATTCCCATAACAAAGGTCAAACGCAGACACACATTTTGACACAGTTGCAGAGGAGACACTGAACCCTGACAATTGCTGAATCAGTGACAATTATGAGGACTCTAATTTTATACAGATAAACAGCCATTTTTTCCTTATGGCCATAGCCTGGCTTCTATTCAGTCTATTGAGGGTGGCAACTCCAGGCCAGCAGAGTGAAACACAGCAGTAGACTTTTGGCATTTGTAGGCCCAAGGCCGCCATGTCATTCTGCTCTGTCCTAAGCAGCCTCTCCATACAAAATACCAGATTTAAAGGCTTATTCATACAGCAGGACTCTCTTAGGGTTTGCTGCACCCTAAGAAAGGTTGCTGGCTGGTTAACTTCTCTAGGGTAGGGGGCAGTATTTTGACGTCCGGATGAAAGGCGTGCCCATAGTAAAATGCCTGCTACTCAGGCTCAGAAGGTAGGATATGCATATTATTAGTAAATATGGATAGAAAACACTCTGAAGTTTCTAAAACTGTTTGAATGATGTCTGTGAGTACAACAGAACTCATATGGCAGGCAAAAACCTGAGAAAAATCCAACCAGGAAGTGTGGAAATCTGAGGTCTGTAGTCTTTCAAGTGATTGCCTATACAGTATACAGTGACTTAGGGTTAATTTTACACTTCCTAAGGCTTCCACTAGATGTCAACAGTCTTTAGAACGTTGTTTCATGCTTCTACTGTGAATAGGAAGAGAATAAGACGTCTTGGAAGTAGACAACTGAGAAAATGACATGGGTTCAGTGGCGCGTGCTCACCTGAGAGTTAGCTGTGTTCCTTTTCTTTTTTAAAGACAAAGGAATCGTCCGGTTGGAATATTATGGAAGATTTATGATAAAAACATCCTAAAGATTGATGCTATACATCGTTTGACATGTTTCTACGAATGTAAATAGAGCTTTTTTTTTTAAACTTTTCGTCGTGACATTTTGCGTGCGCTTCCTGCATTTGGAGTAGTGGACTAAACGCACTAACAAAAAGGAGGTATTTGGACATAAATGATGGACTTCATCGAACAAAACAAACATTTATTCTGGAACTGGGATTCCTGGGAGTGCATTCCGATGAAGATCATCAAAGGTAAGTGAATATTTATAATGTAATTTTTGTCATTTCTGTTGACTCCAACATGGCGGGTATCTGTATAGCTTGCTTTGATGGCTGAGCTCTGTACTCAGATTATTGCAAAATTTGCTTTCACCGTAAAGCTTTTTTGAAATCTGACAGAGTGGTTGCATTAAGGAGAACTGTATCTATAATTCTTTTACTAACTGTTGAATATTTTATCAACGTTTATGATGAATATTTCTGTAAATTGATATGCTCATTCACCGGAAGTTTTGGGAGGCAAAACATTTCTGAACATTACACGCCAATGTAAAATGTTTTTTTTTATATAAATATGAACTTTATCGAGCAAAACATACATGTATTGTGTAACATGAAGTCCTATGAGTGCCATCTGATGAAGATCATCAAAGGTTAGTGATTCATTTTAGCTGTATTTCTGTTTTTGTGACGCCTCTCCTTGCTTGGAAAATGGCTGTGTGGTTTTTCTTGTCTCGGCGCTGTCCTAACATAATCTAATGTTATGTTTTCGCCGTAAAGCCGTTTAGAAATCGGACAATGTGGTTGGATTAACGAGAAGTGTATCTTTAAAATGGGATATAATAGTTGTATGTTTGAGAAATTTGAATTATGAGATTTTTGTTGTTTTGAATTTGCCGCCCTGCTATTTCATTGGCTGTTGAATAGTGTGTCCCGCACGCTAGCGTCCCACATACCCCAGAGAGGTTAAGAAAACTAATGGCCCCTAAAAGGTGTGTGTGCGCTGTGCGAGCATGTGTGTGATATGCACTTCTGTTCTGTGTGTGTGTGTATGTGTGTGTGTGTATGTGTGTGTGTATGACGTGTGTTTGCATTTGTGTGCGTGTGTGTGTGTGTGTGTGTGTGTGTGTGTGTGTGTGTGTGTGTGTGTGTGTGTGTGTGTGTGTGTGTGGTCACTGTACCCACTGCTGTGAGCCCCTTTCCCAGGACTTAGGGTCAGAACCATCCTCACTCAGGCCCTTATTAAAGCTTAAGCTTACTTCCGCATGACCACATTACAGCATACCAACACAGCCTACAGCCATAGCTACAGCATGGAAATGAGCATGCTGACATCATCTCAAGGCATCTGTTGGTTATTATATCTATGAGCAACAGCCTATACTTTGTGTATTTCTTTAGTAGTCTGCTCTATACTCATATTCTTGCTTTGAGAAATACTTATGTTTCCCTTTCACTTGATTGATTTTGATGAATTAATCATAGGACACACAGATAAAACAGTACTTTTTAAATGATTTGAGCACTATTTCTTCATGTCTTGGACATGTGGCACATTTGGACCCATTGTCAGTATTCTCAGACAGTGGGCTGAATTAAAGACAGACAGTCTTAGACAGTCTCAGAGAGACAGACAGAACTGGTTGCTGCTTATCAGTGGATATCCTAAAATAACCACGACATATAACAACAGGCAAACAGCTATTTGTTTATTTTTTGTGGCATTGCATTGTATATCCACTATATTATTCTGAGAAATTCTAGTTTATTTATGTGATCTGTTACCAACTAACCTCTGAGCTTTGATGTCTTTTTTCCTAAACCACATGACAGGAGGCTATCCTGCTCCCTAAGGCACAGCAGGGAGCAGGCGGCTATGAGCGTGTCCCAAGGATCTTAGCTCAGGATACCCTGCCCTAAAACCGCTGAAATGAAAAATAGAACTTGGACATGTGGCAAACTGTAGAGGTAGGATTATATTCATCACCCCATCTTCCTCTATGTTTCCCTCCCTCCATTCCTCCACCAATCCTATATTTAACCTTTAGTGGGGAAAATGCAAAACTGACCTTAAATCATCAACTAACTTCACCCCACTCCCTCTCTGATCAGCTGATTACCCACCTCCCCCAGGGTTGCCAAATTGTAACCCTAAAAGCGCCAACAAGGAGTAAAAAATGTCATAATTCAACCCCCTTTTCTTTATACAGATTTGGGACCAGGCTACCACACATTTAATTACTACCCTGAATAATCCTAGCTAGCTGATCTGCTCATCAGTAATGTAGTGTAGTGTCATTAGCCTCATTAGCCTATGGTAATTTATGGAATGACTTCCAAGGTGCTATACTAGGCTATTCTTCCTAGAAGAGACTCCTGATGAACTGACTACCATGATGGTCAATGGATCATTTAATATTCTGCACAAATCGCATAGTGGAAAGGTCAATTGGTGATTGATATCAAATGACACAATCTACACATGGTACTATACACTAAAACCTCTTTCTATGCAGGGCAGCTGAGATTTGCCTTATCACCACAACTCCATCTCACTACAGCTCCGTCTCACTACTGCCCTCTATATTCCATATTGATGCTGTGCACCACCATCTCACAGAGAAATCTGGTCATGTTGATAACACTCCACTAGAGAGCACACTTTACCTGCACAAGACATCTTGAATTATTGGAAGAGCAGTATATGAAGTAACCACCGTAGTGACATACCTGTTTGAAGGACAGATGAGGGCACTGATGTCAGAGCTAACTGCATTATTTTAATCATAACGTCAACTGAACAATACAATACATGGGGGTCGTAAACATGCTTCAGGGTCAAACACTGTAACAATAATGCTTCACGTCACTGACATATGTTTTCATGTACGGACATAACATTTCTTCCCCTCCCAATCACGGGAACCCAGGTGTGAAACTCAGTGTGGAAGTCGCGCAGGTGCTCAGGCCTGCTATGAGTACAGACTGGCCGGGCTAAGGCCTGGTAGGGGTTTGGACCGGACGGGGCTGGCCAGCACAGGAGGCTGGTGAGGGGAGGATGGCTCAGACCAAATGGCTGGAATGGAGTGAATGGAATGGAAGCCATGTGTTTAATGTGTTTGATGCCATTCCATTTATTCTGTTCCAGCCATTACTATGAGACCGTTCTCTCCAATTAAGGTGCTAGCAGCCACCTGTGGACTGCAGGGTTGGGCCTGTTAGCCCCTAACCCTGGAGGTGCCTCAGTAGCTGAAGCTCACGCCCCAATATGAATCCACTGGACTAGAGAGACCCCTGTGGTGGAGAGCTGCTGCGTGGCATGGTAGTGCAGAAGTGTTTAGAGCAGGCTGATGGCGAATGTGCAACCTTGTGCAAGTTTTTTTAAGTGTCTGGTTCTTGAGCGTCTGATTAAACCGCTCTACCCAGCTCTGTCCCTGGGGGTGGTAGAATGCTGGGCGGATGTGGCGGATCCCTTTCCCTTTCAGGTAGGAGAATAGCTCATTAAACATGGTCTTGGGTAGGTCTTGGCTAGGCCCCAACTGGCAGTATTTATTATCTACACAGTATTTTTTTTTACATTTTGAGCGTACAGATTGGCATACTGAATACCGAATGAATAAAACATCATACAGTGCACTTTTTAAGGTGAATAAATAAATGAAAGTGATTTATAAAGTTACTAAATAAGTCATGGTTCTGAATAACACTTGGGGCTTTGACAGGATGAAATAGTATTCTTATGTTCCTCCACTACAGTAGCTGCCACTACAGCTTCTTCACTCCTTTGGACTTGTAATCTAAAGGTAGACACTTTCCCCATTGTATTATGGATTTTCCAAAATTTTTATAGCTCCTTGTTGAGTAAAAAGAGCAGTAAATGTGTGAGTATCCATAATGTTGTGTCTGAGGGTGACCAATGGGACACTAACCTCATTACAGGCCTCTTAAAGTAACACGTCCGTAAGCTCCAAATCTCTTTAATACAATGCCCATTAGAAAGTGCTGAGCGAAGCTCTCTTCTAGCAACTAAGATGGTCTAGTTCTTCTTTACAAGTCTACTCTCTACTTTCCCCTCATTTCCCCTAGTTTGTTTAATTTTACATTGATAATCAAAAATACGCAAACAGCATTACTGCAGAAGACTACCTCTCACATGATCATTATAATTTATTTAGGCTACATTAGAACAGAAGATATGCAGAATATAACATCTCTTGAAATAAACTTTTAAGGTTATTAAACAGTAATAAATGTGAATACTCTTTTGATTGACATGTTTGTAGGATGTTTGGGAGGAAATGACATTGAAATGCATGAGTTATCCTCTCTCCCACACACACAAACACGCACGCACATAAACATGCAAACATGCATGCACACGCACACACACGGTCTTAAAATCTTAGTCACACAATAAGCATCACCTATAATACTGCAACATAAGCACAAGTACTCAATAAATTACCTGTGAATTACATGTAACTTTGTTGCTACACTTAATAATATTTTACAGTATTTTGATAAAAATCTATAAATATTGCTATAGCTAATATTAATACATATATTCATTTCATGTACAATTATGTCATATTTTCAGAATGAGGAAGTTTACACGTCTCAGACCATTATCTATAAAAACATATTTCAATCACCATATAGTATTTCCTGGTGGTGCAGCTATTCTACTTTGTGCCTATGAATTACCATAACTTAAAGTGTTTCTTATCGCCACTTAAAATAAACCATCTGTTCTCCCACAACACTCCGTCTCTTCACTCTTTTATGCTTGGAGTATGAAGCTTCAAACATGTCTCTAGAATATATTGAAATATATCTTCAAAAGACAGACTGTAAATATAACAAAGTGTTTAAAAGTTGTACGCAAATGACTAACTCAGAACTGGGTATATGGATGAGGCCTAGGTGTGTCACAGCCAATGCAGCGTTTCAGATTAAGCCATCATCTCCTGATAGGTATGAGCAGGTGTAACCTTAATAACTTGATGAGTGGCCAGTTATGTTTGCAGTGGTGGCTGGATTATATATTAACAGTGGCCTAAATCACATTGTGCTGACTGATTTGGAAAGTGATCATCTAACACCTTAAGATGTGCCTATAAAATCAGGAGCCTCACCTCCTGGGTGCATTTGTAGAAAGGACCCTTGTCATCTCTCTTTCTGTACAGCCGGAACACCATCTGAAGAAGGGCTGAAAGGCACCGCAAGACCGCAACCATGAACGGCACAGAGGGACCAGATTTCTACGTCCCTATGTCCAATGCTACTGGCATTGTTAGGAACCCCTATGAATACCCCCAGTACTACCTTGTCAGCCCAGCGGCGTACTCACTCATGGCCGCCTACATGTTCTTCCTCATCCTCACCGGCTTCCCCATCAACTTCCTCACACTCTACGTCACCATCGAGCACAAAAAGCTGAGGACCGCCCTGAACTACATCCTGCTCAACCTGGCTGTGGCCGATCTCTTCATGGTTATCGGCGGCTTCACCACTACGATGTACACCTCCATGCATGGCTATTTCGTCTTTGGAAGAACGGGCTGCAACATCGAGGCATTCTTTGCTACCCATGGTGGTGAGATTGGCCTGTGGTCCCTGGTCGTCCTGGCTATCGAGAGGTGGTTGGTCGTTTGCAAACCTATTAGCAACTTCCGCTTCAGTGAGACGCATGCCATCATCGGCGTGGCCTTTACCTGGGTCATGGCTTCTGCTTGCTCCGTGCCCCCTCTACTCGGCTGGTCCCGCTATATCCCCGAGGGCATGCAGTGCTCATGTGGAATCGACTACTACACACGCGCCCCTGGGGTAAACAACGAGTCCTTTGTCGTCTACATGTTCATCGTCCACTTTTCGATTCCCCTGTTTATCATCACCTTCTGCTACGGCAACCTGCTCTGCGCTGTCAAGGCAGCGGCCGCCGCCCAGCAGGAATCTGAGACCACCCAGAGGGCTGAGAGGGAAGTGACCCGCATGGTCATCATGATGGTCGTCTCCTACCTAGTGTCCTGGGTGCCCTACGCCAGCGTGGCCTGGTATATCTTCTGCAACCAGGGATCAGAGTTCGGCCCCGTCTTCATGACAATTCCGGCATTCTTTGCCAAGAGTTCGGCCCTGTACAACCCTCTCATCTACGTGTTGATGAACAAGCAGTTCCGCCACTGCATGATCACCACCCTGTGCTGTGGGAAGAACCCCTTCGAGGAGGAAGAAGGAGCCTCCACCACTGCCTCCAAGACCGAGGCCTCCTCCGTGTCCTCCAGCTCCGTGGCCCCTGCATAAACGGGCCCCCAACGTGGGCCCTGCGATCCAGCGTCCACAAAGAAGACTTCTGCTCCCGGAAACGACAAAGGCTCACGTCTACAGAAATAACTCTTGTATTTTTACAAACCAGTTGGTTCAACCTAAAGACAGTTGCAGATGGGCAGCCCACAACAAAGTTGTTTATGTATATGTAAAGAGAGTCTAACGTAACAATGTGCAGGGATGGAATTGGAAAATAATCACTCTGGGAATTAACCAATGTAGAATGTTCAGATTCTGTATTTTTACATGTCCAAAGTTTTTCACTTTGGGAACTCTGTTCCCACTCATTCCCTCCCAATTCCACCCCTGTCGATGTGCAAGATGTTTTGTCTTTCTCGAGACAGGAAAGGAAAATATCTTAAATCTTTTACAGTTGGATTCTATATGTTACTGGCTTATTTGTGAATGTAGAGAAATGTAATCAAGGCAACGTAATAAATCGCACTTTGCAAAAGACAGTTACTGTTCATGTTTTACTTACTATCAGTGTGAAAAGGTTGGAACTAAAGTAGTATGTTTAATGAAGTGAGTCAATGTGAATCACCTGTTCAGAATGCACTATATTTAATTTGGTACTAACACAGGTTTTACAACCAGCACAAAGGCCTCTTAAATGCAATATATGAAATAGAAAATAATAATGTTGTGTACAGTCAGGACCTGGGTTCAAAAACGATTTCAGGTATTTCAATTACTTTTTAATGCATTTTAAATCAAGTATTCAGATAACGTTGGAAAGTATTTTAAATACTCAAATACACTGACTCAAATGCACTCCCATGCATTTAGCCCAGGTATTAGAAAATAGTATTTGAATTAAGCATTTGAAAATAGTTTCAAATGCAATTTCATTGACTTTGGTTTTTAATAATAAAGGAAAACGACTTGCTTTGTGCTGTGTTTTGAAAACACTCAAATACATATTCTTAAAAAAAAATGTTTTTAAACACATGTTTTTAAACACACACGTATTTGAACCAAGGTCTGGTACAGTCAAGTGTTCTCATAGCTTTGATAAAGGTGTTAAGATGGAACAGTGGTCTAAGGTCAATTACAGGTCACCTTGTACTGAGTATGTAATGCTAATTATAAGGGATTATGACATGAATAAGCAAAGCTATGTATGACTCAATACATACATGAAGATGCAGACATGACTATAGCTTCTCATTTACAGTAATCATCCACAAGGTTGATGAGGTGAAAGACATAATTGGATCAAGTGCAGTCATACTTATCAAGATCCCTCCCTCCCTCCCTCCCTCCCTCCCTCCCTCCCTCCCTCCCTCCCTCCCTCCCTCCCTCCCTCCCTCCCTCCCTCCCTCCCTCCCTCCCTCCCTCACTCCCTCCCTCCCTCCCTACCTACCTACCTACCTACCTACCTACCTACCTACCTACCTACCTACCTACCTACCTACTGCTTACAGATACTGAATCAGTTTCATCATATCCATGCCTTTTTCTCTCCGTGTAAAGACTGTGGTATGAGCTGTACCTACATGTCTATGTGATAAATGATAGAAACTTAGGGAGTGATGTGAGATTTCTCCTCCTCAGTGCTCGGTTGTGCAGAAATATCTGTCAGGCTGGAGAACACCTCGAGAACTCTCTCATAATGACCTTTGTTGCGTAGCTATAGCAACCCTCATACCATCGGATCTCTGGCTGAATACAGATACGCTCACTTGCCAAGCGATCTGCTCCAATCCAGCTCCAGCACAGACAGGCTGAGGGAAACAACAACACATCAATCACTGGCCGCAGACCAGATTAGGGGCTGGGCTGAAGACAGGCAGGGAGGAGTGGGAGCATTACACCTCATGATTTCCAGTTTCCAGTATTTGCCTTCATCAATTCAGAAATTCTCTAACTGCTCTCATCAATATTCTGCTGACTCAATAGTTAGTATTTTTTTGTATTTTTTACTGCCTCTTAAACAAGTTTTTCTGCCTCAGAAGAGTGGCTGTCATCTTGGCTTCTGTCACTACCAAAAACTCTGAAATCTTCATCCCTAACTACAACATTTTCAGACAAGATAGAATGGCCAAAGGGGGCGGTGTTGCAATCTACTGCAGAGACAGACTGCAGAGTTCTGTCCTACTATCTAGGTCTGTACCCAAACAATTTGAACTTCTACTTTTAAAAATCCATCTCTCTAAAAACAAGTCTCTCACTGTTGATGCCTGCTATAGACCACCCTCTGCCCCCAGCTGTGCTCTGGACACCATATGTCAACTGATTGCCCCCCATCTATCTTCAGAGCTCGTGCTGCTATGTGACCTATACTGGGACATGCTTAACACCCCAGCCATCCTACAATCTAAGCTTGATGCCCTCAATCTCACACAAATTATCAATGAACCTACCAGGTACTACCCCAAAGCCGTAAACATGGGCACCCTCATAGATATCATCCTAACCAACTTGCCCTCTAAATACACCTCTGCTGTTTTCAACCAAGATCTCAGCGATCACTGCCTCATTGCCTGCATCCGTAATGGGTCAGCGGTCAAACGACCTCCACTTATCACTGTCAAACGCTCCCTGAAACATTTCAGTGAGCAAGCCTTTCTAATCGACCTGGCCCGGGTATCCTGGAAGGATATTGACCTCATCCCGTCAGTAGAGGATGCCTGGTTATTTAAAAAAAGGCCTTCCTCACCATCTTAAATAAGCATGCCCCATTCAAGAAATTTAGAACCAAGAACAGATATAGCCCTTGGTTCTCTCCAGACCTGACTGCCCTTAACCAACACAAAAACATCCTGTGGCATTCTGCATTAGCATCGAATAGCCCCCGTGATATGCAACTTTTCAGGGAAGTTAGAAACCAATATACACAGGCAGTTAGAAAAGCCAAGGCTAGCTTTTTCAAGCAGAAATTTGCTTCCTGCAACACAAACTCAAAAAAGTTCTGGGACACTGTAAAGTCCATGGAGAATAAGAACACCTCCTCCCAGCTGCCCACTGCACTGAGGATAGGAAACTCTGTCACCTCCAATAAATCCACTATAATTGACAATTTCAATAAGCATTTTTCTACGGCTGGCCATGTGTTCCACCTGGCTACCCCTACCGCGGTCAACAGCACTGCACCCCCCACAGCTACTCACCCAAGCCTTCCCCATTTCTCCTTCTCCCAAACCCAGTCAACTGATGTTCTGAAAGAGCTGCAAAATCTGGACCCTACAAATCAGCTGGGCTAGACAATCTGGACCCTTTCTTTCTAAAATTATCTGCAGAAATTGTTGCAACCCCTATTACTAGCCTGTTCAACCTCTCTTTCGTGTCATCTGAGATTCCCAAAGATTGGAAAGCAGCTGCTGTCATCCCACTCTTCAAAGGAGGGGACACTCTTGACCCAAACTGCTACAGACCTATATCTATCCTACCCTCCCTTTCTAAGGTCTCTGAAAGCCAAGTCAACAAACAGATTACAGACCATTTCGAATCCCACCGCACCTTCTCCGCTATGCAATCTGGTTTGAGAGCTGGTCATGGGTGCACCTCAGCCACGATCAAGGTCCTAAACGATATCGTAACCGCCATCGATAAGAAACAATACTGTGCAGCCGTAGTCATTGACCTGGCCAAGGCTTTCGACTCTGTCAATCACCACATCCTCATCGGCAGACTCAGTAGCCTTGGTTTCTCAAATGATTGCCTCGCCCGGTTCACCAACTACTTCTCTGATAGAGTTCAATGTGTCAAATCGGATGGCCTGTTGTTCGGGCCTCTGGTAGTCTCTATGGGGGTGCCACAGGGTTCCATTCTTGGGCCAACTCTTTTCTCTGTATACATCAATGATGTCGCTCTTGCTGCTGGTGAGTCTCTGATCCACCTCTACGCAGATGACACCATTCTGTATACTTCTGGCCCTTCTTTGGACACTGTGTTAACAACCCTCCAGGCGAGCTTCAATGCCATACAACTCTCCTTCCGTGGCCTCCAACTGCTCTTAAATACAAGTAAAACTAAATGCATGCTCTTCAACCGATCGCTGCCTGCACCTGCCAGCACGTCCAGCATCACTACTCTGGACGGTTCTGACTTAGAATATGTGGACAACTACAAATACATAGGTGTCTGGTTAGACTGTAAGCTCTCCTTCAAGACTCACATCAAACATCTCCAATCCAAAGTTAAATCTAGAATTGGCTTCCTATTTTGCAACAAAGCATCCTTCACCAAACATACCCTCGTAAAACTGACCATCCTGCCGATCCTCGACTTCGGCGATGTAATTTACAAAATAGCCTCCAATACTCTACTCAATAAACTGGATGCAGTCTATCACAGTGCCATCCGTTTTGTCACCAAAGCCCCATATACTACCCACCACTGCGACCTGTACGCTCTCGTTGGCTGGCCCTCGCTTCAAACTCGTCGCCAAACCCACTGGCTCCAGGTCATCTACAAGACCCTGCTAGGTAAAGTCCCCCCTTATCTCAGCTCACTGGTCACCATAGCAGCACCCACCTGTAGCACGCGCTCCAGCAGGTATATCTCGCTGGTCACCCCCAAAGCCAATTCCTCCTTTGGCCATCTCTCCTTCCAGTTCTCTGCTGCCAATGACTGGAACGACCTACAAAAATCTCTGAAACTGGAAACACTTATCTCCCTCACTAGCTTTAAGCACCAGCTGTCAGAGCTATAATTTATCCCAAACAACTACCTCTTCCCCTGCTGTATTTATTTCTTTTGCTCCTTTGCACCCCATTATTTCTATTTCTACTTTGGACTTTCTTCCACTACAAATCTACCATTCCAGTGTTTTACTTGCTATATTGTATTTACTTTGCCACCATGGCCTTTTTTTGCCTTTACCTCCCTTATCTCACCTCATTTGCTCACATTGTATCTAGACTTATTTTTCTACTGTATTATTGACTGTATGTTTGTTTTACTCCATGTGTAACTCTATGTTGTTGTATGTGTCAAACTGCTTTGCTTTATCTTGGCCAGGTCGCAATTGTAAATGAGAACTTGTTCTCAACTTGCCTACCTTGTTAAATAAAGGTGAAATAAAAATAAAATAAAAACTACGGCACTTACAAAATCTTTTTTATGTGTTTCCATGACAACTGCCTATCAAGGCTAACCTGCTAGCACCCATCTCCTCTAAGGTTGTTGTAAATTATGTCATCGTCACATGGAATAGGGATGCCTGCAACATCAATTCCTCCCTGGGAAGGTAACAAAGGTTGCAGTGACTTGGAGAAGGATCGCTTGGTGAGTGCAAAGAACTCTTTAATTCACATCCAACAATTTTCTCCCCCCATCTAGGTGGAAGAAAAAACACATCTATTATTCAGAAGTTAAAGCTGTAAGTCAGTCAGATTCTGTGAAGACTCAGTGCTGTGCGTGCTCCCACACATCCTGAAGGTTTTCCCCTTCATTAGCTATGGTATGGATCACCATGGAGAAATAATCTTCTCAAAGTCTATTTACATGGTAATTAACAACCCTATTGTTGTCTGCGGGGAAATCTAATGACACCTTATTTATTGTCTAAACTACTGATCAGAGACAAGTAGTGCTCTACATAGGGAATAAAAAGACAGCATAAGGAGTGGACTGTTGTCCCATCATCACAGCTTCAGCCTAATTTTTCCCCAGTGTACGCTAGGTTTCCGCAGTGTACGCTGATATGGCCTGTATGATGAGAAGACCCCTCTCGAGTTGAAAGTAAAAGCTGTTAATCTTGTTGGTCAATTTCTTCAACAAATGATCAGGTCTATATAGTTATCAAACATACATTAGTAATGGAAAGGAAACACAGACTCTTTGTTTAAGTATTAAAATACTCCTTTTAGTAATACAATTGTAGGCAGAAGTTGATACAGAGTACAGTTTAACAGTATATGATAGTTCTCCCTAAGTTCTGCAAAATGTCTAAGACATCCTGTAACTCATATAGCCTCCCCAATCCCCCTTACGTAACCTTCCCTAGCAACAACATTTAAAAAAATCTAACCTCCCCCTGACAGCGAGAACCATCTTATCAGCAAGTAAAAACTCATAGGTGGGTTTGACCGAAACTTGACCTTTCATCACAAGAATAGAGTCATAATAATGAGAACGAGTGTAAGCATCTTCTGACAGGTGGCTGGTTTCATCAGGTCTGTGGCAGCCTTGTGTTCTCGGAAAACCAGATAACCACAGTGGGATCCAGACAGGAGGAGTCTGAACGTAGATGCCTTCTGATAGTGTCTGAAGGTCACAACACTCAAAACAGGTTTTAACACACACACAGAGGTCTCCTGAAGAGGAGACCTTACAGTTTATCGTAACATAATTTATTAACCCTTTAAAAGGTGTAAGGCCTTGGTTTAACCTTCTTCATTCCCCCCTTTGAGGCCACCAGGCCTCAACAATATCAAAGCAACTCAAGCATAGTAATTATAAGAATCATCCATAAAAGGTGTATTAGATTGCAAGCAATCCTCAGGAGATTGAGGACACAAATAAGGGTCTGGGGGATGAAGAACATGAAGCATAAACATGCCTGGTATGGCCTTATGAAGTACATATTTACCAGCTGCACAGAATGCACAAATGCAAATCAGCAGAACAAGCACGGGGGCCAATAATGGGACTAAAATGGAAAACAACTTAAATCCAAAATGTCCTAGTTTATCTTTCAACCACCCAAATGGGAACCAGGAGTCTACTCCTGTGGGGGTGTAGGTGTCAGCCAACTGTGTTAATTCTTTCAAAATCTCTGTCATATTATCAGAGGAGTCAGAGAGAAGCATAACACATTCAGTGGGGGAAATATAATTTAGGGCCCTGTAATATCCACCCTCCTTAGCTAGGTGCTAATGCCAAGCTATGCCTGGCTGTAACAGCTTTAAGATTCTGAACATCAGTAGAAAGAAGGGCAAAACTAGCAATAGTCAAATTCGTATGGGCCTGCATGGAGTAGGTGATGTTGTTAATCCAATCACCTATGACAATTGATCCAAACAACTCACTCTGACTGAGGGTTTTCAAAAAGACTACACGTACCTTAAAGGTTTACCCCAAGTTTTGTTTTTAACAATGTGACCATAGTGGTCATGTGTAACAACATCTGGGTCTGGGTGTGGACTCTTATCTGTTATGATGGTTGGGACATCTTTTGGCAGTGTGATAGGTGGTGCCACCTCTGGCGCTCCTGGACCTTCACTGCTCTGGGTGTTGCTGCGATGACCTGTGTTGGATTCTGGGGTAAACTTTGAACATTGTCAAACTTAAATCAATTCTACCAAATTTTCTATCAACATGTTAGATGTGCAAACAGAGGGATTTTTTTTTTAGATCACCTCTACTCCACATACAGAGATGCGTACAAAGCTCTCCCTCGCCCTCCATTTGGTAAATCCAACCACAACTCTATCCTCCTGATTCCTGCTTACGATAAAAATTAAAGTAGGAAGCACCAGTGGCTCGGTCTACAAAAAAGTGGTCAGATGAAGCAGATGCTAAACTACAGGACTGTTTTGCTATCAAAGACTGGAACATGTTCCGGGATTCTTACGATGGCATTGAGGAGTACACCACATCAGTCACTGGCTTTATCAATAAGTGCATCGAGGACGTCGTCCCCATAGTGACTGTACGTACATACCCCAACCAGAAGCCACGGATTACAGGCAACATTCGCACTGAGCTAAAGGGCAGAGCTGCCACTTTCAAGGTGCAGGACTCTAACTCGGAAGCTTACAAGAAATCCTGCTATGCCCTGCGATGAACCATCAAACAGGTAAAGCGTCAATACAGGGCTAAGATTGAATCATACTACACCGGCTCCGACACTCGTCTTATGTGGCAGGGCTTGCAAACTATCACAGACTACAAAGAGAAGCACAGCCCCGAGCATACCAGACGAGCTAAATCACTTCTATGCTCGCTTCGAGGCAAGCAACACTGAGGCATGCATGAGAGCATCAGCTGTTCCGGATGACTGTGTGATCACGCTCTCCGTAGCCGATGTGAGTAAGACCTTTAAACAGGTCAACATACACAAGGCTACGGGGCCAGACGGATTACCAGGATGTGTGCTCCGGGCATGTGCTGACCAACTGGCAGGTGCCTTCACTGACATTTTCAACATGTCCCTGATTGAGTCTGTAATACCAACATGTTTCAAGCAGACCAACATAGTCCCTGTGCCCAAGAACACAATTGCAACCTGCCTAAATGACTATAGACCCGTAGCACTCACGTCCGTAGCCATGACGTGCTTTGAAAGGTTGGTAATGGCTCACATCAACACCATTATCCCAGAAACCCTAGACTCACTCCAATTTGCATACCGCCCAAACAGATCCACAGATGATGCAATCTCTATTGCACTCCACTGCCCTTTCCCACCTGGACAAAAGCACTTATGTGAGAATGCTATTCATTGACTACAGCTCAGCGTTCAACACCATAGTGCCCTCAAAGCTCATCACTAAGCTAAGGATCCTGGGACTAAACACCTCCCTCTGCAACTGGATCCTGGACTTCCCCCAGGTGGTGAGGGTAGGTAGCAACACATCTGCCACGCTGATTGTGGACTACAGGAAAAGGAGCACGCCCCAATTCTCATCGACGGGGCTGTAGTGGAGCAGGTTGAGAGCTTCAAGTTCCTTGGTGTCCACATCAACAACAAACTATAATGGTCCAAACACACCAAGACAGTCGTGAAGGGGGCACGACAAAGCCTATTCCCCCTCAGGAAACTAAAAATATTTGGCATGGTTCCTAAGATCCTCAAAAGGTTCTACAGCTGCAACATCGAGAGTATCCTGACTGGTTGGATCACTGCCTGGTACGGCAATTGCTTGACCTCTGACCGCAAGACACTACAGAGGGTAGTGCATACGGCCCAGTACATCACTGGGGCTAAGCTGCCTGCCATCCAGGACCTCTACACCAGGCGGTGTCAGAGGAAGGCCCTAAAAATGGTCAAAAACCCTAGCCACCCCAGTCATAGACTGTTCTCTATGCTACGGCATGGCATGAGGTACCGGAATGCCAAGTCTAGGACAAAAAGGCTTCTGAACAGTTTTTACCCCAAGCCGTAAGACTTCTAAACAGGTAATCAAATGGCTACCCGGACTATTTGCATTGTGTGCCCCTCAACCCTTCTTTTTACACTGCTGCTACTCTCTGTTTAACATATATGCTTAGTCACTTTAACTATACATTCATGTACATACCACCTCAATTGGGCCGACCAACCAGTGCTCCCACACATTGGCTAATCGGGCTATCTGCATTGTGTCCCGCCACCCGCCACCCACCACCCGCCAAACCCTCTTTTACGCTACTGTTACTCTCTGTTCATCATATATGCATAGTCACTTTAACCATATCTACATGTACATACTACCTCAATCAGCCTGACTAAGATGTGTCTGTATGTAGCCTCGCTACTTTTATAGCCTCGCTACTGTATATAGCCTGTCTTTTTTCTGTTGTTTTATTTCTTTACTTACCCATTGTTCACCTAATATCTTTTTTGCACTATTGGTTAGAGCCTGTAAGTAAGCATTTCATTGTAAGGTCTACATCTGTTGTATTCGGTGCATGTGACAAATAAACTTTGATTTGATTTACTCATAGTATAGGAACATTAGTTACAAAGGAGACATGAGGGGTGCCATAATGAAGCTTGGGAGGGGCTGTGCAGGGAGAACAATCATTTGTGACAGTACTGATAAGGGGAGAAACCGTTGAAGGCTCATATCACTTAGTTCCCTGCTTAGCAGGAAGGATACAATGTTTAGAGAGAAGGAGGAGACTCCACCCAAAGTGGGGTATGAATACCACCATGGAAGAAGCCATGCCTTTGTCTGAATTACAGCTGTAACTTCCCTTTGGGAAGAATTAAACTTGGTTAAGCTTCTCTAGTGCCTGTAAGTTATTTACTCTGAAAAAATTTAACGTAACACCTGGTATGGGCCCATCCATCTGGGGTGATTCCATTTTCTCTTGTGGACCTTCATTCTCCAACATCAACAGGCAGGCTGTCTGGGTCGTCCTGTTCTGGAACTTCCTGGGCCTTCCTGTATTGGGAATACAAAGACCTGACAGCGTGGGTTAGTTCCTTTATATATCTACTCAAATCATCGTCCAGTGCATTCAGGTCAGTCAGTTTTGGAGTCATTGGTCTGTGTAAAGGAACGTTCATTGGACGGTCAGTTAAGAGCTCATGTCTGCCATATCTAAGCCCTGTTCCGCGGTTTATACTATTGCGCATTTTCATCAAGACTAAGGGGAGACATTCTACCCATGACTTCCCTGTGGAGTGGCATGCTTTGGCAAGCCCCCCTTTTATGGTTTAATTATCCTTCTCAGTAATCCCATTACTTTGTGGGTGGTAGATACAAACAAACTTCTAATCTATCCCCAATTGGACAGCCGCCATTGTCTGCAGAGAAAACTTCCTCTAGACCAAATCTAGGAATACTTTCTCTTACCAAAAGTTTTACTACAGTTTTAGCATCACAGTGCATAGTTTGAAATGCTTCAACCCACTTGGTAAAGCGGTCAATTATTACCAGCAGTATCTCCTTTTTTTCTCTTTCGTTCAGCCATGTCTATGAAATCCATAGCTAACTGGGTGAACGGGCCGGCCGGCGCTGGAAATTTCCCTGGTTTCAGGGGGGTACCCTTACCAATGTTGCATTTCATGCATGTAGTACAGGTGTCAGATATTTGTCTTTCCATCACCCCATGGGCCAAGCGACACACAGAGGAGACGAGAGGCAGAGGCAGAACTGGTTTACCAGAGAGTGATTGCCTCCACAGGCCATCAGGGCCTCTGGAGCAGCCTCTAGACTCCCACAAAGGGTGATTAAGTGCATCCGCAGCCTGGTGTTGGTCCAGATCAGTGATTTCAGATGTACACTGGGAGGCAAGCAGAACAGCATGAGTATGGCAGCAGGAAGCAGCATTCTTAGCAGCAGCATCAGCAGCTGCATTACCTAAACTAATGCAGTCAGTGTTGCCTGTGTGGGCTCGGACCTTAAGAATAGCCAACTGGGCTGGAAGCAACATGGCTTCAAGCAGGGCTTCAATCTGCATATGGTTTTTAATAGGGGTCCCAGACACGTTAACAAAGTCCCTACCTTTCCAAACCCCTATCCAAGACAGGCAAGCCACCATTGGAAGTTCCCTCTGCCAGCATTCCCTCTCCATTGACCTCTTCTGCTCTGCTGCCAGTGGCTGATGCTGTGGTTGGTGAGGGCACATGTTTCTCATATGACCTGTCATTCTGCAATTCCAGCACACCAGCGGTTGTCTCAGTGTTGGTAGGTATGGTTGTGGGTTCCCATATGGTTGAGGAGGGAACTGAGCTGCAGGTGCTTGGGTAAACTGTGAAGCAGGTGGTGGAGGAGGCTGTGGTGGCTGTTGCTGCTGGGTGGCAGGAGGTTAAGCCACCATCAGGTTGTTGGTCTTTCCTTTGTCCAGCTGAGCTAGCTGGGCCTTCTTAAGCTGCGTGACGAGTCCAGCCTTTCTTGTTCTTTCCTCAGTCTTCATCTTTTTCCAGGCTCTGCAATGGTATCTAATGTGGTCCTCCTTATTAGGGCCTTCAAATCTCTCAGTGGTTTCTCCTTGCCATTCTGTCTTCATCTTATCCATCTAGTCGAGGATATCATCATCTTCAGTGAAGAGCAGTTCACCCGGTCTTGCAACATCTCTGGTGGTGGGAAACATTTCCCTCAACTGTCGGTAGAGTGCTTGTTTGAAACGGGTGAAGGGCAGTTCCACTCTCGTGTTCAGTGAATTATTCACGTTCTCTCTCCTCTCTCTTCTCCTCCCACTGTCTCCTGTTTGTTAAGTTTTAATTTTTTCTTCATATTCTGTTCTCAGTCGTCTCAGTTCTTCTTCCTCTCTTCTGTTCTTTTCATTCACTGTGTGATTACCACTTAGACTTTGCTCTTTATCTTCATCATTACAACCTCGTCTGATAACCTCAACAGCGTTATCCATTTCTCTCTGTGCTTTCTTTTATTGAGCTGCCATGAGGTCCTTTGCCGTGGTAACTCTAGGATAGAGAGGTGTTGATTGAGTCTTGGCATCATTCCATATATCTCCTAGTTCTTGATACATTCTACTCGGTGGTGAGGAAGAATTATCGCCTGGAGCTACTAGTTCATTTGGGAGTAGTGGAAACTTCCCTGTCATGACGGAGGCAGGGTCTTTGATCTTTGTCAATTCCTTTTTCAAACTGGTAGCTTTCTGTTGAGTCCAGAATAGGTTACCCTTAGTTTTTAACAATCGACAAAGCGGTCACAGAAAACAAGGTGGATATTTTTTCTTTTTTTTCTTTCCCTTGGCCTTATTTTCCTGTCTTCTTTCCACAATGTCCTGCATATGTTGATATTTAGTTTTATTAAATAACCCATCCGTAGGCCATCTATATTCAGTGGGGTTTTTAGTCCAATCATGCATTTTCATGAAAATCCAGGTTAAGTCATTTTTCATAGTGGGGTATTTCTCAATTAAAAACTGTAGAGGGGTGGCGGGTTTCATTGCGACCGGCCCCTCAGACAACTCTGAGCTCCTGTCTGCCATATCTCAAATCGTTTGATTACATTTTTTTAATTAGGCTCTATGTGTAATGTGAATACAGATAAGTGAATGCAAAATAACCCTATATGTGTATAGTCTATCCCTTAACTTGCATAAGTTTATTTAAAGCAGGGTGATAAGTAAATGATAACTGAATATCATGTAATGTATGGGTGGTGTAAAATAATCGTCCTCTATGGAGCAACCACGAAATAGTAAAGGGTTCAAGATGATTTATAGCTGGTATAAACTTTGGTGTAACCTCCACAACAATCCTGGTATCTCTGTGATAATCTTCTCCTTCCAATGGAAGTAAAACTATTTATTTTTAAAATAACATGGGTCAGTAACACACGGGTAGGTCTATTTCCTAATACAGCAAGGGCGTATGCATTATGGTTTATACCCCTACAGGCAACTCTTCGAGCATCTGAACCAAATGTCCACTCAGTTAATTCAAATACACAGGCATTATATTGTTTATAACTAACTCCTGATTTAATGTCCCACCATCCAGTCATACCACACAGAAGACATGATACATAGAACAATTACAAAATACATAGAACAATTACAGAATAACTTATCAGAATAATCTCAACAATCGGCGTTAATACTTGGAATTTCGCCTTAAACCTATCACCAAGTCTCACAATAATAAACATTTAACCCAGGAATTTATAACCTATTTCCACCTAGATGGTCTGTGCTTCCTCCCACGTGTTGTGTAACAATAATTTCACACTTTCAATTATTCCGCTATTACAAAGAAATGTGGGTTCTTATAAATTTAACAGCGAGGCGCCACTTACATGCCAGAATGACTCATTAACCACAACGTGCTAAAGCAAATTACAGACATTAGATATAACAGGCGTCTGCTTACCTTATAATTTTGTAACGCTTGCACATGAATCAATGGTCAGTCCAGCAAAGTGGTCACTCGCTCCTGGCAAGCTCGCCAAAATGTTGGTCAATTTCTTTAACAAATGATCAGGTCTATATAATTACCAAACATATATTAGTAATGGAAAGGAAACACAGACTCTTTAAGTATTAAAATACTCCTTTTAGTAATACAATTGTAGGCAGAAGTTGATACAGAGTACAGTTTAACAGTATATGATAGTTCTCCCCAAGTGCTGCAAAATGTCTAAGACATCCCGTAACTCATATAGCCTCCCCAATCCCCCTTACCTAACCTTCCCTAGCAACAACATTTTAATAAATCTAACCTCCCCCTGACAGCGAGAACCATCTTATCAGCAAGTAAAAACTCAGAAGTGGGTTTGACCGAAACTTGACCTTTCATCAGAAGTATTGAGTCATAATAATGTGAACGAGTGTAAGCATCTTCTGACAGGTGGCTGGTTTCATCAGGTCTGTGGCAGCCTTGTGTTCTCGGAAAACCAGATAACCACGGTGGGATCCAGACAGGAGGAGTCTCAACGTAGACGCCTTCTGATAGTGTCTGAAGGTCACAACACTCAAAAACAGGTTTTAACACACAGAGGTCTCCTGAAGAGGAGACCTTAGAGTTTATCATAACATAAATGATTAACCCTTTAAAATGTGTAAGGCCTTAGTTTAACCTTCTTCACAGATCACATTCTTGAAATGTAAAAAAACATATTGTGTGTGTTACAAAACCAACAAGGGAATATACTGTAGCATAGCTGAAAGCCTGCCTCGGGTTGCTTGTTAACAGCTGTGGGTACCCATTCAGTATGTGCTACTGTAGTGGGCAGTTTACTGACATTGTCGATGTTGTCACGATCCCAGCATATTGCCCATTAACAAGTAGATTAATTTCACTTCTATGATGTACATACCAAATTATTCTGTCAGCGGGTAATAGGGAGATATTGATATGAATGGATATGCAGTTAGATATTCCTTGTTTATTTACTAAAACCTTTACTAGTCAGACAAATCTGAAATATCAGATAGACACTGTTAAAAGCAAGGAAGCTCGACAATATATTTTTTGCAGATATCCTGTTACTAAAGCAGTGTGCTTACTACCTTGGTGAATAATAAATCAATCTGAGAAGGCTGCACTCCAAAGGGACTCTACAATGTCAATCATATCAATAGGAATCTCCTGAGAATATACTTGCAAGCCACTGTGGAGAAAAATCATTTTGAATTTGTATGGAAAACTTTATTTGATAATAAAAATAGCATTCACAGACTTCTTTTTGATAGCTACATATACATTGTGATCCATCTCAAGGAAAGAAGCTTTACTGGTTAAGTCCACATCTACTTGTACTTAGACTAATGTTATGTATAGCTTCATGGGTTAAATAAAGCTATGAACAATGTAGTATTTATATATGCATAGTGTTTTATAAAAAAAGATTGGCCCATATGCATGTAATGCTTTTATCAACACAGAGATACCATTATGTCTGGAGCACATTGCAATAATGCTTAAAGAACACAGACTGCATACAAGTGCTTTATAATAAAAAGGCAGGCTAACCATCAAGAGATATTCAAACCAACAAACAGCTTCTGATTGACCAAATAAAGTCGTCCATTTTTAGAATGTCTTTACATACCTGATTCAGAGTACATTAACATATTTCCCATGAATCATCAGGTCCATTTCAGAAATATAAACACTATCACATTCCTCACTGCAGAGGTTTCCCATAAATTTCTCTTTTGTACAAGAAAAAGGCAACATTTTATTCCTCAACGGGTTCCTATTAGTTACATTTTGAAATTCTGTACAGGTGGTGGCCGGCAGGTTCTTCTTCAAATGTTTTCTTCTTCTTTTTTTCTTTTTTTTTACAGTACCATGGCAACAACAGTGATAAAACAATGCATTTGTTGTGGATTTTCCTATATCTTTTTAGTCGTTTTGTGAAACATAAAACAGAGAATACACACGGTTAAAGCAGCAGTCAGACTCCAGTGGTGTGACAGCATGGCTCAGCATGGCAGATAGGCCCACTTCTGTACTGGAACTTTCCATCCGTTATCATCGCAACAACGTCCCTTACATTATTACATCATCACCTAATTTCCTTGGGCAGGGAGAGGAAGAGAGGAACTTTAGAAATACTCCCATATCACCTGCATAGGATCAATGGGCCGTTGATCAATATCTGCTATATTTTTCACAGGGGAAAATTCTCCTGAAACAGGGGGATCAAATAAGCTGCCTACATTTGTATGATCAAGTCATTATAGGACTGTGGTTACTTTAAAACCACTTCACCTCTCGGTCAACCTCTCCATGCTGCATATAACTGTGAAGTAGGTTTTATGTTACAGGCTCCTGTCAGGTAACGTGTTGCTTCTACTGTCCTCTGAACAGGAATACAAAACTTTGTTCAATTGTATTTCCACCACAGGCAGTCTACTCAGACACCTCTTACTGAGAGAATTTTTTTTGTTTTCCTCCTTGGCTCATCATTACTAGACACACTGAAAAACAGAAACCCAAAACAGCCTCAGATCCTGGTGGGTTTTTAGACTTGTCTGCTCTGTGAGAGGAATATCAACAATACCTGGTGTTTTTCTCAAAAGGTGGTCTGCTTTCCCCTCTCTGATTTTTGGGGGTTTGTGGGCTTGGTAGAAAGGGGCCTGCCATACCAACTTAGAACAAAAAAATGATAATTCTACAGCAAATACAGCAGGGGTAAAAATTATTATTATTTTCAGGTTATCGGGCGTATAACTTGATCCTTTTACCGAGCTTCCTCATGGTGTGTGCCAATTAAAAATAAATAGCAAGTCAAATGCAAAAAGTATTATTTGAAATATATTACTTCATTCTAAAATGAACATTGGTTCTAAAATGTTTGTTTGCCTTCGTTCTGTATGATATTCACTAAGGTTTTCACTGCAGTCGTCCATAAAATGTCTGTACTGCCAACGTCTTGTGCTATAGTTTGCTTTATAAAGCAATTCTGGGGTGGAAAACAACATTTAAAAACATATTAAAACAAGCCCATCATGAAGTACCTGTTACCACAGTAAGGAGCATGTTTGAAACCTCAGAGGGAACACGTGGAGTCAGAGACGCCTATAAAAAAGCTAAATCACCATTTGTAATTTGATAGGCACATACACATACCTTCACTACAGTATTAACAACCTCAGTTATGCTCAAAATAACGAGAACAGAAACGTACAGTAAGAACTAAAACAAAGATTGTACTCCTGCTGTGGTATGAATCTCTGTCTGGGATCACAAGTAGTCAAATTAATCAAGCAATCAGATAAATCACATGAGTCAATCTCCTCAGAAGTCTAAGTCCAGTGTATTTACTGTGGTCTCTACAGATCGAGGGCTGAGAAGCCAGGCTCTGTCCACTCAGATGCTGAGGTCCTTGGGGCTCTCTTTGTAAAACCTTCTCTTAGGCTCTGGGAACTGGTTCGGGGCACGGCCTACTGCGTTGTTGTGGTGTTGTCCTGCCTTGTTGCTAAGTCCTGCATTGTTGTAGCCGGTGTTGTGGTGAGCAGAGGAGTTGTTCTTCAGTGTGCTGTAGTAATTCTTCAGTCTGGGAGCAGGCGCTGCAGCGTAGTTCAGCTCCTCCCTGCTGGAGCTGCTGTTTGGAGATGAGTCTCTCTCTGACCTGTAGAGTCTCTCTGGTGTTCCGTTTATCCCGTAGCTCTCATCCCTCGTCTCGGCCGACGAGTCCCTCAGGAGGTTGCCGTTCTTCAGGCTGCCTCTGTCGGTCGTACGGCCCCTGGAGAGAGACAGGGAAGAGGCCCCATTGTTGGGGCGTTCTGGGGTGGTGGCCTTCATGTCAGTCGTGCGGCCCCTGGAGCGAGACAGGGAGGAAGCCCCGTTGTTGGGGCGTTCTGGGGTGGTGGCCTCCATGTAGGCTCTGCCTGGGGTCTGGGGTTCCCTCAGGAGCCTACGGTCAAAGAGTGGTCGTTCAGGAGTGGCTGCATGACTGAGAAACCCTCCGTCGTCATACTCCCTCTCAGGTGTGCAGTCCCGGTGTGCTCGCTCTGCCCTGCGGTCCATGGACTTGGCCCGCCGTCGGTCAGGGGAAGTGTTGCGTTTACGGGTGGGCGAGCGGTCGAGAGAGCCGCGGCGCGGTCGACCATACCTCTGGTCCAGAGTACTGCTACTAGCGGAGCGTTCTCGTTCTTTCTCCGCCGCTGCAGCTGCAGCCTTCTTCCCAGAGCTGTCCTTGCGCAGAGTCTTTAAGAGTTTCGAGATGCCGCTCTCCGAGTCAGACTTCTTGAATTTGCGGCCAAGACTCTTCTTGTTGTTCCCGCCGCTGGTGCTGTTGTCCGGGGAGTGTTGTCTGGAGGTGGTGTGGTTGTTGTTCCAGGTGTGATGGTGGTGGTGGTTAAAGTGCCGGCCCGAGTGCTCCATCCTGTCCCTGTCTCGGCCCTGTCCAGCATCCTCATGGCGTGATGGTTTGTGAAGGTCTGGTGGATAACTGGACTCCGATGAGGTGTGATATCGGCTGTTTGGTGGCAGGGTTCTCACTTGCGGAGAGTTTTGTGCCCCGGGTGTGGGAGAGTGCCCGTCATGGCTGGCGTCTGGGGGAGAACAAAGATAGGACATGAGAGATATTCTCAGACTGGGTGGAGTTTAAACTAGCTAAATAATATAACCCTGGAAGCTCAGACAATTCTCTCAAACTTAAGGTTCCATAGCCATTTTCATGTGGGTGCTTCTATCTGTATTGAGTCAATACAGCCATTTTTATGGAAACCATGCACTGCCATGCACTTCCATAAACATAAACATGTTGGCAAATTGTGACAAACATATTTACTTCTGGGAAAAAAAACTCAAGGGTGATATAAAAATTCTAATTTGTACACAAATGGCTTATTTGATCCTCAACCTAAATTACATAAAGGTAAACAATTGCTTAAGTATATTTTCTTTGAGCGCAATGGATTGGCACATGTAGGCGGCAGCAACACAACAGGTGCAAAACATTGCAAGTGAAGGGCTGGGCTGGGTTATCAATGACAACAAGCACCTATGACATTATTAAAAGCAAAATTATGAACAAGTCGATTATCATCATTGGGAATGGGAACTGCAGAAAAACAAAGAGCCTGAAACAAAAAACTGGAGAATGTTCTGCCAATGACTCTGCCCAATTAGGGATGTGTTGTTATGGTAGCAGCGGGTGGCGAGCAGTTGCATGAATCCATCCAGAGGTGGGCGGAGAGTAAGCAGTGCATTCTGGGTGTATGGGTCAAAAAAGCACAGTACAGGTTGAGGAGTGAGTCAGGCCACACAGCACTAAACACATACCCAGGGAGGTGCAGGTAGGAGATGGGTAGGGGGAGATGGGTTAAGTTGGTGAGGAATGTTGGGGTGCAGGGGTGGAGGGTAAAGGGTAAAGGGTTAGGAGGGTGGGTTGGAACAGACTTGGCTACAAACCGTGGTCTGATTTTGGCCCATTAAGTAGAAACAGGGCTCTCCCATCTTGTCATTTCTCATAGTACCAACAGCGAGATGAGGAGCCATCATCGCTGGAGGGAGGAGGAAGAGCCCAGAGTAAAGAAATGGAGAGGAAAGAGAGAGGAAATAAAATCAAATAAAAACAAAAAATAAAATAAAAAGAGAAATCAGAGGGTTTAGATCCTCAATGAAGACCAGAGAAAGAAAAACGTAGTTGGTTCAGTTTTCAAATTTTTCTGGCTGGCAGAGAAAAGGAAAACCTAGAAAATTAACGGCTGGGTGGAATCCTTCACACAGTGACCTTTCTCAGCAGAACAGAGATAAAGATAAACATTCCCAGATGAATGAGCCAGAACATATAGTATTTGGACAAAAACAAGACTACCAGATGCTCTTATCCATAGCGATTTACAGGAGCAATTAGGGTTGCTTGCTCAAGGGCACATTAATAGATGTTTCACCCAGTTGGCTCAGGGATTTGAACCAGCAACCTTTCTTTACTGTCACAACGCTCTTAACTGCTAGGCTACGTGCCGCCACAGCAGAATGAACATTACATAATATGGCCAAATAAATCACTGATGTTAGAGCAATAACATTAAATGTCATTCAGACATCACTGGGACAGCAAATATTCAGAAAATTCTTTGTTGATCAAAGACTATAAGACATAATGTACATTTGTGTTGATATCATGATATAATAAATTCTAAAGCATTAGATCAGGACACTGAAGACACACTAAAGACTCAGAGAAATCCTGCTTACAGCAACAAGACATTGCAGACTATGGTGTCCGTTAGTCAGAGGCGGTAGTGTTAGTCACAGTATGGAGGGAACATGTACCACATCACATTGCCACACACCATATTCAGGAACAGATCCATCGCCCCTCTTGAGGACCAGGCGCGCCCTCCGGCCACCATTCTTGATCAGCTCGATGGCGCGTGCATGCTTCATGTTCTTTGTGCTCTCGCTGTTGATCTCCAGGATCTCATCTCCCACCTGTGTGTGCAGAGTGAAGAAGGGAGGCTGTTTAATGAGACAACCAGACAATTGATCCCAGGAGATATTAACTGTCTATAACATAAATATTATTATCAAAGTACAACAGAGTAGATCATATTTTTTTCATGGAGCATACCCTCATCTTGCCATTCCTGACAGCCGCCCCATCCTCAGCCAGCCTCAACACATAAAGGTCCATGTTATACTCCCGTCCTCCTCTCAGGCTGAACCCAAAGCCTTTACTGTCCCGCTCCAGATCCACAGAGTAGAACTCTGCATCCTGAGAGAGAGAGAGACAGAAAGAAAAATGTATTAACAGAGGGGGAAGTGCGAATGCCCACAATGCGTGGGCCAACAGGCGTGTCAATAGGTGAGTCCTTACATCAGGACTAATCAAGCCGAGTCCAGCAAAAACTCCCACAAAATCGATGGAGGTACAATACTCTGGAACCAATGAATAATAAATGCTGCCTTAGCCTGTGAGAGGGGCGCAGAGCCCAGAGCAAGGGCACTGCAAGGGCTGGACACAGGCTTACCACACTCATTAAAAGTTTGGCTTTTTTATTGATTTGGCTGATAGCTTGATTAATTGATTGATTAGATTGCTTTGATGATTTGAAAGACATTCTTCATCTCAGGATGAAGCTGCACTGTGTGTTCTTGTAGAGAGATGATTTACTGTTCCCTGCTTTGGGGATTGATTTTAACAGAACAATAGACATGTTTGTCTTTACCTGTGAGGGCAGAGCCTGTGTTGGAGGAGGTGGAGGAGGAGCCTGTTTCAACTTTGAGTTATTCCTGGAAAATAAAATTATTCATATGAACACAACGATATGAAAGTACATCATATTCATATAGAAGTAATCTTTCATATCATTTATCATATTAATGAAGTATGTTCCAAAAAGCCTGTTTATGAATAATAATAACTCACCGAGGCTCTGTGGCAGTTTGGGGTGTGTGCGTGGTGGTGATGGTGGCAATCTTCTCAGCATTGGTCAACAGAGACGCGTTGGAGGACTCTGTGGAAACACAAATTGAGGATTATGGGTAAGGTCATGACCTCTAATCTGAAAGTAATACATGGATTCTGGTAAAATCTTAAAGAAAAACAAAATTAACCCGCTCACTGTTAGATGCTCTAAAAGTGCTCTTTTGTTAAACAAACAATTTGTTTTGACTTGCAACTGGGTCCTGGTCAGGACTGCTGTCGCTTGACAACACATCTCTGTACAGGAATTTTGCTCTCCAGAGAACACAGCCTCCCCTCAAGGCTGCTCTGTTCAACCTGACGCTGACTGCCTATGATGTTGTCATCTACCATTTTGCTCACCAGCCCGAACATCAAAAGAAAACAAGCCTCTCCGCTTCAGTCATTCCGTTTTTTTAAATTCCAAGGGGAAAGAAAAATACATAAAAAAAGTACAAATAGTACAAAAGTACAAAAATACATTAAAAAAGTACAAATAGTCTTCTTCCTTTCTTGAAAATCTAATTGTGTTGCACCACAAGCCATAGCACGACAGCCCACATTAGTCATTATAGACATTGGTTACTTATAAAGGGAATGGGGTTCTGCCTGAAGTTAGCGACAGCACCAGCCTGACTCATTCATCCTTCTCTCCCCCTCTCCCTCGCCACCCTGACAGCCCTGCCTGCCTTCCCCCATGGACTACTCTGGCGGACACAACCTGAACGATTCAAGAACAAATATCGCCACACAAAATGACACCGTCTGGCTGAGGAAGGTCGTGCCTGAATGGCTTCTATCTCTGAGTGTTGTTCTGCCATTAAAATAAAATTGTAGACTACAATTATACGGAACAAAAGCATAAAACGCAACATGCAACAATTTCAAAGATTTTACTAAGGTACAGTTCACATTTTGCACAAGGAGAGTTTTAAAGATATATTGAAGTGTCACAAAACTGTTAGAATCAGAGGACTCAAAAAATACTGTTTTGAAATGTTTAGGGGGCAAGCAAGGAATAAGGCGTTTAAGAAATTGACGAACTCTCGAGCAGCCTGATTTTGTCCTATATAAAACATCATAGAAATTAAGCACAGAGCAGGATAGATGAAGCTCATTTTATTTAACCTTTATTTAACAAGGCAAGTCAGTTAAGAACAAATTCTTATTTACAATGACGACCTACCGAGGCCAAACCCTAACCCGGACGACGCTGGGCCAATTGTGCGCCGCCCTATGGGACTCCCAATCACAGCCAGTTGTGATACAGCCTGGAATCAAACCCGGGTATATAATGACGCCTCTAGGAGTGAGATGCAGTGCCTTAAACCGCTGCGCCACTCGGGAACCCAGCAAAGAGGGGTTAACTTTGCTGATAAAATCATTGACAACAAAAATGACCCTAAAAAGCTTTGGAAATCATTTAAGGATACACACAATCACAGCACCAGATCAGGTGTTGCTAATGTGTGCTTCTACAGGTTCAGGAGTATTGCTGGGAAAGGTACTTTCTTGTATACTGGAGCCTCAGAGTTGAATGATTTGCCTTTGCCCATAAAAATGACGTTGTCTTTGGGCAGCTGTCACGACAGTGACGGATGGTGGCGCACCTCCTCGGCCGGGCGGAGCTCGGCGGTCGTCGTCGCCGGCCTACTAGCTACCATCGATCCCTTTTTGTTTCACTTTCGTTTGGTTAGGTCTAGGTAGGCACGCACCTGTTTTGGGTTAGTCATTAGTAAGGGGGGGTTATTTAGGTTAGCGTAGGATGTATGTGGTTGTACGTGATTGTGTTGCTTGTCCGGGTTTTTGTGCGAAAAGAACGTGTACTGAGTTTTCCTTCTGCCAGTGGTTTATTTTATTTGTGTACACCACCGCAGAATCTTTAAGGGCTGCGCCCCTATACTTTGTCGACCACATACAGTGCTTCAAATAAAGAAGTGTGGTCACGAACTTTCTGTCTCCTGCGCCTGACTCTACCTCTCCTGTTGTTCCTCGAGCCAGCCCGTGACAGAAATCACGTACCACAACTTAATGGAGTCAGCAGGAGCTTCAGCGCCAGCCATGTCCATGGAGGAAACCGTAGACCAACACTCCACCCTGCTCCACCGGCTGGGGAACGCCATGGATCAGGTGTTGGCGCGCCTGGAGAGCTGGGACCGACGTGCTCTCGGCCCCCTGAACGCGGCAGGCCAACAGCCTGCGCCCCCACCAGCACCCACAGCACCCAGTACCAGTGGGGTGAAACTCGCTCCCCCCAGGGAGTACGATGGAACGGCCGCTGGGTGTAAGGGCTTCTTACTCCAGTTGGAGTTATACCTGGCGACCGTTCGTCCCTCTCCCTCGGGGGAGGAGAGCGTCAGCGTCCTCGTCTCCTGTCTCACGGGTAAGGCCCTGGAATGGGCAAACGCCGTGTGGGACAGTCCGGACTCAGCCAGGGACAACTACCCAGAGTTCACCCGCCGCTTTCAGGCAGTATTCGATCATCCCCCGGAGGGGAGAGCGGCGGGTGAGCGGCTGTTTCACCTGAGGCAGGAGACGAGGAGCGCGCAGGATTTCGCTCCCGAGTTCCGGACCCTGGCCGCGGGAGCAGGGTGGAATGAGAGGGCCCTTATAGATCACTACCGTTGTAGTTTGAGGGAGGACGTCCGCCGGGAATTAGCCTGTCGGGACACGACCCACACACTGGACCAACTGGTGGATCTGTCCATCCGACTGGACAATCTGCTGGCCGCCCGCGGACGTCCAACCCGGGCCCTGCTCATTCCACCCTCCAGCCCTCCTGCTCCCACGCCTATGGAGATAGGGGGGGCAGCAGCCAGGAAGACTGGAGGGGGAGGTCGCTCCTGCACCTCATGTGGTCGCAGAGGGCACACTGTGGACCGGTGCTGGGGAGACCCCCCTAGGAGTCCAGAAGGCAGGCAGAGCGCTCCTTTGACACCTCAGGTGAGTCAGCACCAGCCTCACCCAGACCCCCCTGTCCGTCACATGTATGTGTCAGTGTCTTTTCCTGGTTTCTCCCCTCACTCCCGGTTTAAGGCGCTAGTCGATTCAGGCGCAGCAGGGAGTTTTATGGACCGTGGGGTCGCGGCTAAGTTAGGGATTCCCCTGGTCCAGTTGGACCAACCCTTCCCCGTGCATGCCCTAGACAGTCGACCAATAGGGTCAGGGCTGGTCAGGGAGGTCACTGTGCCTCTGGTCATGGTAATGCGGGGGGGTCATGAGGAGCGGATTAGTCTTTTCCTCATCGATTCCCCCACGTTTCCAGTGGTTCTAGGGATTCCCTGGCTAGCCACTCACAACCCTAAGATTTCGTGGGGACAGAGGGCTCTTAAGGGGTGGTCAAATGAGTGCTCGGGCAGGTGCATAGGAGTTTCCATCGGTGCGACTACGGTGGAGAGTCCAGACCAAGTCTCCACCGTGCACATTCCCTCAGAGTATGCCAATTTGGCTATCGCCTTCAGTAAAACGAAGGCGACCCAATTACCACCTCATCGACGAGGAGACTGTGCGATAAACCTCCAGGTGGGCGCTGCCCTTCCTCGTAGTCACGTTTATCCCCTGTCTCAGGAGGAAACAGCGGCTATGGAGACATACGTCACTGAGTCCTTGAGGCAGGGATACATTCGGCCATCTCACTCACCCGTCTCCTCAAGCTTCTTTTTCGTGAAGAAGAAGGAGGGAGGTCTGCGCCCGTGCATTCACTATAGAGGTCTAAATGCCATCACAGTGGGTTTCAGTTACCCACTACCTCTCATCGCCTCGGCGATGGAGTCATTTCACGGGGCGCGCTTCTTCACGAAATTGGATCTCAGGAGCGCATATAATCTGGTGCGTATCCGAGGAGGTGACGAGTGGAAAACTGCATTTAGTACCACATCTGGCCATTATGAGTACCTCGTCATGCCGTATGGGTTAAAGAATGCTCCCGCAGTCTTTCAATCCTTTGTGGACGAGATTCTCCGGGACCTGCTCGGTCAGGGTGTAGTGGTGTACATCGATGACATTCTGGTCTACTCCGCTACACGCGCCGAGCATGTGTCTCTGGTGCGTAAAGTGCTTGGGCGACTGGTGGAGCATGACCTATACGTCAAGGCTGAGAAATGTGAGTTTTCCAAACCAGCCGTCTCTTTCTTGGGGTATCGCATTTCCTCATCAGGGGTAGTGATGGAATGTGACCGCGTCTCAGCCGTGCGTAATTGGCCGACTCCCACCACGGTGAAGGAGGTGCAGCGGTTTTTGGGATTTGCCAATTACTACCGGAGGTTTATCCGGGGCTTTGGGCAGGTGGCGGCTCCCATTACCTCACTGTTGAAGGGGGGCCCGGTGCGGTTGCAGTGGTCCACGGAGGCGGACAGGGCCTTTAGTCGTCTGAAGGTTTTGTTCACCGACGCTCCGGTGCTGGCGCACCCGGACCCCTCTTTGCCCTTCATAGTGGAGGTGGACGCGTCCGAGGCTGGGGTAGGAGCCGTGCTGTCCCAGCGCTCGGGCGCCCCCCCCAAGCTCCGCCCCTGCGCCTTCTTCTCTAGGAAGTTGAGTCCGGCGGAGCGTAACTATGATGTGGGGGACAGGGAGCTGTTGGCTGTGGTCAGAGCCCTGAAGGTGTGGAGACATTGGCTTGAGGGGGCGCGTCACCCTTTTCTCATCTGGACTGACCACCGCAATCTGGAGTACATCCGGGCGGCGAGGAGACTGAACCCGCGTCAAGCCAGGTGGGCGATGTTCTTTACGAGATTTCGGTTTAACATCTCGTATATCCCAGGTTCCCGGAACACTAAGGCCGACGCACTGTCTCGTCTCCATGACGCCAAGGAACGGTCCACCGATCCCACGCCCATACTTCCAGCCTCCTGCCTGGTGGCACAGGTGGTCTGGGAGGTGGACGCGGACATCGAGCGGGCGTTACGGACGGAGCCTACTCCTCCGCAGTGTCCAGTGGGTCGTAAGTACGTTCCGCTCGGTGTTCGCGATCGGCTGATTCGGTGGGCTCACACGCTTCCCTCCTCGGGTCACCCAGGGGTTGAGCGGACAGTGCGTGGTCTTAGTGGGAGATACTGGTGGCCCACCTTGGTGAGGGACGTGAGGCACTATGTCTCCTCCTGTTCGGTGTGCGCTCAGAGTAAGGCTCCCAGGCACCTGCCTAGAGGGAAATTACAACCCCTCCCGGTTCCACAACGACCATGGTCCCACCTGGCGGTGGATTTCTTGACTGATCTCCCGCCGTCTCATGGCAACACTACGATCCTGGTCGTTGTGGACCGGTTTTCTAAGTCTTGCCGTCTGCTTCCGTTACCCGGTCTTCCTACGGCCCTGCAGACCGCGGAAGCCTTATTCTCCCACGTCTTCCGGCACTACGGGGTGCCCGAGGATATCGTCTCAGATCGAGGCCCCCAGTTCACGTCCCGAGTGTGGCGGGCGTTTATGGAGCGACTGGGGGTTTCGGTCAGTCTGACCTCGGGGTTTCACCTCGAAAGTAATGGGCAGGTGGAAAGGGTAAAGCAGGAGGTGGGCAGGTTCCTGCGGTCCTACTGCCAGGACCGGCCAGGGGAGTGGGCAAGGTTCGTGCCATGGGCCGAAATGGCTCAGAACTCTTTGCGCCACTCCTCCACCAACATGTCACCATTCCAATGTGTGTTGGGTTATCAGCCGGTCCTGGGGCCATGGCATCAGAGCCAGACGGAGGCCCCTGCGGTGGAGGAATGGGTTCAGCGCTCAAGGGAGACCTGGAATGCTGTGCAGGAATCCCTGGAACGAGCCAGGGAGCGACAAAAAGCGAGCGCTGACCGGCACCGCAGCGAGGCCCCCGTGTTCACCCCAGGGGAGAGAGTCTGGCTCTCGACCCGGAACCTGCCCCTCCGCCTGCCCTGCCGGAAGCTGGGTCCGCGGTTTGTGGGGCCATTTAAAGTCCTGAGGAGAATAAACGAGGTGTGTTACAGATTACAACTTCCTTCTTATTATCGTATTAACCCCTCGTTTCATGTGTCTCTCCTCAGGCCGGTGGTAGCTGGTCCGCTGCAGGAAAATGAGGTACGGGAGGTCTCTCCACCCCCCCTGGACATCGGGGGGCCCCCGGCGTACACAGTCCGGTCCATCTTGGACTCCAGACGCCGGGCGAGGGGCCTGCAGCACCTCGTGGACTCCTACGGGTACGGCCCGTAGGAGAGGTGCTGGGTACCGGTGGAGGACATACTGGACCCAGCGCTCATCCGGGAGTTCCACAGCCTCCATCCGGATCGCCCTGCGCCTCGCCCTCCGGGGCGAGCCTCGAGGCCGGCGTCGGCGCGCTGTGGGAGCCGCGCGTCAGGGGGGGAGTACTGTCACGACAGTGACGGATGGTGGCGCCCCTCCTCGGCCGGGCGGAGCTCGGCGGTCGTCGTCGCCGGCCTACTAGCTACCGTCGATCCCTTTTTGTTTCACTTTCGTTTGGTTAGGTCTAGGTAGGCACGCACCTGTTTTGGGTTAGTCATTAGTAAGGGGGGGTTATTTAGGTTAGCGTAGGATGTATGTGGTTGTATGTGTTGCTTGTCCGGGTTTTTGTGCGAAAAGAACGTGTACTGAGTTTTCCTTCTGCCAGTGGTTTATTTTATTTGTGTACACCACCGCAGAATCTTTAAGGGCTGCGCCCCTATACTTTGTCGACCACATACAGTGCTTCAAATAAAGAAGTGTGGTCACGAACTTTCTGTCTCCTGCGCCTCACTCTACCTCTCCTGTTGTTCCTCGAGCCAGCCCGTGACAGCAGCTTTAAAAATCAAGTAAAAAACGATTTGTCATCTGTGCCCATATGACTGTCCCCTACGATGTAACTGCAATGATGAGACAGATGTTCTTCTTTGTTTTTATGTTTTATTATCTCGCTCTCAATACTGTGTTCAACCGTGTTTGATCTTGCCTAGCCATCTTGTTTCAAGAAGACCACAATGGAAATAAGTCCCAGACTTTGTGTGTTATCCTCCATGATTTAACTCATGTATGGCTTTTTCAAGTTTTATGTGTGCTTGTTTTTTTTTAAATGGTTGAATTAATAAAATATTTAAAAAAGGAAATCAGTCCATTGAAATAAATTAATTTGATTTACATGACTGGGAATACAGATATGCATCTGTTAGACACAGATACCTTGAAAAAAAAGCCTCATGCAGCACGACACATCTCCTTCGCATAGAGTTGATCAGACTGTTGATTGTGGCCTGTGGAATGTTGTCCCACTCCTCTTAGTTGGCTGTGCGAAGTTGCTTGATATTGGTGAGAACTGGAACAATCTGTTGTACACATCAAACCAGAGCATCCCAAACATGCTCAACGGGTGACACGTCTGGTGAGTATGCAGGCCATGGAGGAACTGGGACATGTTCAGCTTACAGAAATTGTGTACAAATCCTTGCGACATGGGGCCATGCATTATCATGCTGAAACATGAGGAGATGGCGGCAGATGAATGGCATGACAATGGGCCTCATGATCTCGTCAAGGTATCTCTGTGCATTCAAATTTCCATTATTAAAATGCAATTGTGTTCGCTGTCCGTAGCCTATGCCTTCCCATACCATAACCCCACTGCAACCATGGGGCAGTCTGTTCACAACGTTGACATCAGCAAACCGCTCGCCCACACGACGACAATACAGTCGTGGCAAAAAGTTTTGAGAATGACACAAATATTAATTTTCACAGTCTGCTGGCTCAGTTTGTATGATGGCAATTTGCATATACTCCAGAATGTTATAAAGAGTGATCAGATGAATTGCAATTAATTGCAAAGGCCCTATTTGCCATGCAAATGACCTGAATCCCCCAAAAACATTTCCACTACATTTCAGCCCTGCCACAAAAGGACTAGCTGACATCATGTCAGTGATTCTCTCGTTAACACAGGTGTGAGTGTTGACGAGGACAAGGCTGGAGACCACTCTGTCATGCTGATTGAGTTCGAATAACAGACTGGAAGCTTCAAAAGGAGGGTGGTGCTTGGAATCATTGTTCTCCTCTATCAATCATGGTTACCTGCAAGGAAACACGTGCCGTCATCATTGCTTTGCACAAAAAGGGCTTCACAGGCAAGGATATTGCTGCCAGTAAGATTGCACCTAAATCAACCATTTATCGGATCATCAAGAACTTCAAGGAGAGCGGTTCAATTGTTGTGAAGAAGGCTTCAGGGCGTCCAAGAAAGTCCAGCAAGCGCCAGGACCGTCTACTAAAGTTGATTCAGCTGCGGGATCGGGGCACCACTAGTACAGAGCTTGCTCAGGAATGGCAGCAGGCAGGTGTGAGTGCATCTGCATGCACAGTGAGGCAAAGACTTTTGGAGGATGGCCTGGTGTAAAGAAGGGCAGCAAAGAAGCCACTTCTCTCCAGGAAAAACATCAGGGACAGACTGATATTCTGCAAAAGGTACAGGGATTGGACTGCTGAGTCATTTTATCTGATGAATCCCCTTTCTGATTGTTTGGGGCATCCGGAAAAAAGCTTGTCCGGAGAAGACAAGGTGAGCGCTACCATCAGTCCTGTGTCATGCCAACAGTAAAGCATCCTGAGATCATTAATGTGTGGGGTTGCTTCTCAGCCAAGGGAGTGGGCTCACTCACAATTTTGCCTAAGAACACAGCCATGAATAAAGAATGGTACCAACACATCCTCTGAGAGCAACTTCTCCCAACTATCCAGGAGCAGTTTGGTGACAAACAATGCCTTTTCCAGCATGATGGAGCACGTTGCCATAAGGCAAAAGTGATAACTAAGTGGCTCGGGGAACAAAACATTGATATTTTGGGTCCATGGCCAGGAAACTCCCCAGACCTTAATCCCATTGAGAACTTGTGGTCAATCCTCAAGAGGCGGGTGGACAAACAAAAACCCACAAATTCTGACAAACTCCAAGCATTGATTATGCAAGAATGGGCTGCCATCAGTCAGGATGTGGCCCAGAAGTTAATTGACAGCATGCCAGGGCGGATTGCAGAGGTCTTGAAAAAGAAGGGTCAATACTGCAAATATTGACTCTTTATCAACTTCATGTAATTGTCAATAAAAGCCTTTGACACTTATGAAATGCTTGTAATTATACTTCAGTATTCCATAGTAACATCTGACAAAAATATCTAAAGACACTGAAGCAACAAACTTTGTGGAAATTAATATTTGTGTCATTCTCAAAACTTTTGGCCACGACTGTGCATTCTCTAAAACGATGTTGGAGGTGGACATTCGTTAGAAAATCCTTTTGCAACAGCTCGTGTACATTCCTGCAGTCAGCATGCCAATTGCATGCTCCCTGTAGCATTGTGTTGAGTGAAAAAATGTTGGCCTTGCCACTTGGTCCGCGCATACTCTGAGTACGCGGCCTTGTGAATGTTGACCTGTTTAAAGGTCTTGCTCACATTGGCTACGGAGAGCATGATCACACAGTCATCTGGAGCAGCTGGTGCTCTCATGCATGCTTCAGTGTTGCTTGCCTCGAAGCAAGCATAAAAGGCATTTAGTTCGTCTGGTAGGCTCGTGTCACGGAGCAGCTCGCGGCTGGGTTTCCCTTTGTAGTCCGTAACAGTTTTCAAGCCCTGCCACATCCGACGAACATCAGAGCCGGTGTAGTAGGATTCAATCTTAGTCCTGTATTGACGCTTTGTCTGTTTGATGGTTTCGTCTGAGGGCATAGCGGGATTTCTTATAAGCGTCCAGATTCGTGTCTCGCTCCTTGTAAGCGGCAGCTCTTGCCTTTAGCTCGGTGCGGATGTTGCCTGGATGTTGTCATTGTGATCTTTAAAAAAACTGCCACGCTTTGTTTAATGAGTGGTTTTGCATTTTCTTCTAATTTGTGTTTGTGCAACTGATTCTCCTCCTCTCTCATCTTAATTAAGCTACATTTTACCAGTCTGTCTAGAACAGGGATGGGATACTTTGATGGCGGTGGGGGCCACAAAAAAAATTGAACTCATCATGAGGGGCCGCAGTGGCTCGTGGGTCTGCATACCCACATCCATATCCTCACGTAGGGGCCAAATCTCTCAGCTCAGCCAATGAAAGGGCATTCTAGTGGCTGGCTTTATTGTCGTTCTGGGACATGGAACAACACATGCCTACTCATGGGGAAGGAGACAGCTTCCTGTCACAGACTGTTCCTGCCATAACCAGTATTAAGTATGCATTTCCTGCCACCTTGTTCCATTTAGACTGAGGAGATTAACACTAACAGGATGCACTGATTACATATACACTACATTTAACTTTTTTTCTTCATTACAAAGTAGCAGCCAATACCAAATTGACGGACTGCAGTTCATCAAAATGACATGAGTGTGTCTATCAGCCGCTGTACTACAATCAACACACACATACTGTATGTCAACTGACAAATTCATCTCTGATATGGTTTCAGTCTCAGGGATATTCACAAGCTCTGGGTCGAAGTCAACCTTAGGTACAATGCAGCCGTTTTTTATCTCAATATCAAATAATTTCTGGGTAAAAATTAAGTACCTTACAGTAAGTGTTTTCAATTAAACGGTCAAAAATGAATAAAAATAGCTTTTTTAGCAAAGAGCAATTTTTCAAGCAAAAATTTGCTAGGACTGTTCATGGAGAGGAGAGGGGAAAACTGAAAACTAGCTGTTATTGGCAGAGAGGTTTGGAACTCTCTTTCTTATTTGTCTATTAACTAATTTACCGCTTGGTGATGTCACCAGGCAGATCAAAACTCCATTCCACCAAACAGGCTTTTCAAACAGCTCTTACACTAAAAGGGCATCATTTTCACAATTTCACAGTATTATTCTAACCTCATAGTGTGAAAATATAAAAAACTTTTTTTTTTTTTTTTTACTTCACTGGGCCTTTAACCATAAGAGAGGAAAACTTAAAACTAACTACAGAAAAGTATCGAGTGACTTCCTTCTCATTCACAGTCTCCCATTTTGAGCACAGGGCAGGGAGCATGGCCTCTCGCAGCCCAAGGTAGCTCCCCAGGTTGGTGCTTCTGCCAGGTGCTTCTGCCAGTGCACAGCCGTGGTGCCAGCTGACTCCCACTAGGCCATGAATAACTCTCCTCCCTACTGCATTATAAAACAGCCCAGAGAAAAAAAAACAGTCTTACCGTCACCCGGTATGATCCTCAGAGAGACGGTGTTCCCTGCCTCCTTGATCAGGTTGACGATGTCCGAGTGGGACTTATTGGTGATGGAGCAGCCGTTGACGGACAGGATGCGGTCGCCAACCTTCAGTTTCCCACAGCGGTCCGCAGGGCTCCCCTCGATGATGCGCCCTATTTTGTGGGGCATGGCCACACATGCATTTCCAGCTTTGATGTTAATGTGTAGTAAGTGTGTGTGTGTGGGTGGGTGTTAATGTGATTTGGTTATTGATTACATAATTCGATTATGGGAAGAGAAAAAGAGGATGGGAAAAGAAAAGAGAAGGAAAAAAGAGAAAGGGAAGCAAAGGGTTAATCATCCAAACCCCCATAGGCCATTCACCCAGAGAGCACCACCCAAGAACCACCCAAGAACCAGCCAACTGTTGCACTTGAAACAATGGTCCAATCAAGGAGCATGCATGCGGAACACAGGTTACATCCCTATTGGTGGACAGACTTGTATTGGGTGGTCATTAAGGAATTAATGGTCTGGGAGAATACACTTTCCCTTGTCTCTGTCGCTTTCTCTACTGTTGTCCTCTGCACCCCTGACGTGCTAATCGATGGGACTTAAATGACATGGAACTGGTCTGGGCCCTTCGTGGCCCCCACTCAGGAGGCTATCAATAGCCTTGACACGGCCTTACGATTGTCCTCCACTCCCCATCGGAGCCAGGGATTGATGTGGAGGATACAGCCTACGCCACAGCGGAGTGGTAAGTCACTGGAGATAACTGAGTTTCTGGCCCTCGGAATGGCTCAGAGAATGAGATGGATTCCTAAAGAGTGACACTGAGGAATCTCAGGATCCTCGCAGACATCAAGAGAGTAACATGCACTACAGTATATCAGAAAGGCTACAGACAGAGAGATGCTAGCATTGCATGGGGCTGTACAAGGAGAGTGACAGTGTTCAATACAGCACATCTTGTTTACAGAGCAGCTCTGAACAGACCCTAAGGAGCCCTCTCTCCCTCCCCCATCCCTTGCTCACCCCTCTCTCCCTCCATCCCTCCTCCTCTCTACCTCTCTCTCTTCCCGTCTCTCTCCATTCCTCCCCCCTCTTTCTCTCCCCCTCCCGCTCTCCATCCCTCCCACATCCATATTTATCACATCACCTTGTGCTACCAGCTCCCCTCCCTACGCCTTGATTAAAAACTGCACTTGCATCCTGTCACTCTATCCAAATAATGAGATATGGGACATTACGGGGTGTGACAAATACCCAGGATTTAATACCCAATCTGCTGAGCACAACACCAGCACACATGAGTTCATTATGGGAGGATGGGCTGGGCTGGAGGGAGAAAAGGGGTTTGCATAGTATGATGTACGGGAGAGGGATAAAGCCAGCGGAAAGCTCTTTGTCCGTCACAATACCCTAAAACATCTATGGCCCTTTCAGGCTAAAGAAGAATCCATAGATAGTGCATGTCCATCCGTTTGTGATCATGTCTCTCTATGGGACCTATACTAGTAGAAGGAGAGATTGGATAGAGGAACAACCCTTATCAGCACATTCATTCATCCCATCCCCACAGGGGTGATGGGGCTAAAGCAGTAGGCACAGCGAGAGAGAATGAGACAGGAAGAAACTCTCAAATGATACCCACATAGGGCTCTGGTCTGGTCAGAAGTACTGCAATACATTGAGAATATACAGCTCTGGTCTGGTCAGAAGTACTGCAATACATGGAGAATATAGAGTATAATTTGAGACACCGACAGAGACAGTTGAGACAGAGACAGGTATTGTCACTCTCAGTCTGAGGACCCAGCTGCAGACGATGCAGGCGAGCACATTCAGGTCACCCGTAAAAAAAGAGACAAGTCTCAATGGGATTTCTCCTGCTTGTATAAATGATACATAAAAATCGAATCAAACTTTGTCAGATGCGCCGAATTCAACAGACCTTACCGTGAAATGCTTACTTACAAGCCCTTAAAATGCAGTTCAAGAAAGAGTTAAGAAAATATTTACCAAATAAACTAAAGTAAAAAATTATAAAAAGTAACACAATACAATAACAAGGCAATATACAGGGGGTAACAGTACAGAGTTAATGTGTGGGAGTACCTCTACTTTCTATTTTATGGGGCTTCAGCTACAGCCCACAGGATCAATGGAACCGGGCCCTTTGCATGGCACAGTAGCTAACAAAACATATATTTGATAGTAGCCTGGCCCTATAGCATGTTTCACACCATGCTACATCTTCCTGGTCATCAGGCGAGCTGTGTTAGGAGACCTTGGAGTGACATTGGTGCTGCAAACTCATCAGTGGGAGCTTGATACCACATTTGTTCAGAGGAGGACATTTAAAATCCCTCGTTGACGGCTGAGTGACCTTAATGGGGCCAATTTCACTATTTTGCTTTCATAGATAAACGGTATGGACAGCTATAGATTGTGCTCGGTGGAACTTCAATTACATGCTGAGTGAATCAGCCAGGGTCGGCTACAAGTCTGCCTTTTGAATCTGTGATGATGGTGTTTTTGATAAAGCATCAACCAGGCTTATCCCTGGCAGTGAATGTGTCTGGGCACATAAAGAGATTTCTGTTTCCCTAAGCTCATGATTGTTGGGTTTGTGACCTCGGGGCTGTGTCGTTAAGTCCACTCCCGTCAGAAACGGATGCCCTGCTATTAATAAAGCAGGTGGGAACTCAATGAGGAGTGACTGTCAAAATATTGTAATTCCACCCCCAAGAAATGATCAATCATGTCACTGAGTGGCAAGCGGACTGGCGGGCAGTGCTGATGCACTGTTAGGGTTGTGTGCTTACTGGAGTGCTTGCTTGGCAGAATCATGCTTTTTCACAATTTCCTTGTCTCACTTTGAAAACTTTGAGAGGGACTTTTTAAGGAAATAGGTTGTCTAAATAACATCAGGAGTGTTCTGTTATTAGTTTTTAGGCTTAGCGCCTACACAATCACTTGAGAACTGTTCTTGAGCATAAGTTAACCTTTAAAGGGTTGCTTGTCAAAAAATATTGTTAATACTGTGTATGTACAGGTAACTGCCAAAATAAAGGAAACACCAACATAAAGTGTGTTAATAGGGCGTTGGGCCACCACAGCTTCAATGCGCCTTGGCCTAGATTCTAGTGTCTGGAACTGTACTGGAGGGATGCAACATTATTCTTCCACAAGAAATTCCATAATTTGGTCTTTTGCTGATGGTGGTGAAAAACGTTGTCTCAGGCGTGATAGAGAATCTCAGCATAGCATATGGTTTACATAATTTTCATGCTCATCAAACCATTCAGTGACCACTCATGCCATATGGATGGGGGCATTGTCATCCTATGGGGGCATAGCCATGGTATTCAAAATAATGGCCAAAACAATGACCTGCCCAGCATTTTTAACTGGTTCAGATCTTTATTTTGCTGGTCGGAACAGTGGAACGAAATTACTATTTAGTAGCTTCTGTTCAGAACTAAATAATTTAGGTTCCAACCCCTGATACTTACTATCCCTCAGGTACTTGTCTTTACATTATTTTGGCTGTTCTAAATAATGTCACGGGTCTGGTTGGATCTGATTGTCATGGGTCTTGGGTATGTGTAATTTTAACTGATCCGACAGTGACTGCTGCAATAGCGATAGAGAGACATTTTATAATTTATGCTGCTGCTCTTTACTTTTCACGAGAGGGGTGTGTGTAGCTTGTTGTTGGCCAATCATAAGTCATCAAAGTGACAATAGGCTACAGTCATAGAGCCTCCATGTGGGGCAAAAGTTAGGAGAAATCTAATCAATGGAAGATGGAATTAAAATGAAGGAATTCAAAGTTAAAGGAGAAGGATAGGCTACAATGACCAAGAGCCAACAGGTAGGCTGCTACTGTATATTCTGAATGGAGTTGTTGTTATTTGTAATCGTGTAGGACGAGAAAGCGCATGCAGCCTCAATTAGCCTAGCTAGCTTCTCCCGGTTTGATGCAGTCAAGACAGGCACTAGTAATCATATTGGATGATGAATAACCTAGCTATGGCAGCTATTAGTCTACTATAGTGTGAGTCAGCCTGGTTGGTTGCGGTCTCTTGTCTCTCCCTCCCTCCTCCCTGTTACTGTGTCACTCGGTCAAACTCCTAGTAGCCTACACACTCACACAGCCCCTGCTAGAGCATCACCACTCTCTACCTCTCTTATGCTTTATCATCTCCGGTTAACTAAGTATCTTATTAAAAAATATATTTCTCTGCTGCTTCCCTAACTCGGATCGGACCGGGTTGTCCTCGGGTCTGTTCGGAACCACAGTAAAGTCAATCAGCAGATCAGGCTTCGCCAAGATTACATGCCAGATTTAACCATATTTTCAGTTCAACCCAGCTCAACCGAGAGCAAATGATAACTGATTCTCAGTTGACAAAAAATTGCAACTAAACCCAGCATAGTAGCAAAGTCTAGCTCACCATAACCCAGCCCACCGTAGTATTGCCCATCCCACTCAGCTCACCATAACCCAGCCCACCTTAGTATTGCCCATCCCACTCAGCTCACCATAACCCAGCCCACCGTAGTATTGCCCATCCCACTCAGCTCACCATAACCCAGCCCACCGTAGTATTGCCCATCCCACTCAGCTCACCATAACCCAGCCCACCGTAGTATTGCCCATCCCACTCAGCTCACCATAACCCAGCCCACCGTAGTATTGCCCATCCCACTCAGCTCACCATGACCCAGTCCACCGTAGTATTGCCCATCCCACTCAGCTCACCATAACCCAGCCCACCGTAGTATTGCCCATCCCACTCAGCTCACCATAACCCAGCCCACCGTAGTATTGCCCATCCCACTCAGCTCACCATAACCCAGCCCACCGTAGTATTGCCCATCCCACTCAGCTCACCATAACCCAGCCCACCGTAGTATTGCCCATCACACTCAGCTCACCATAACCCAGCCCACCGTAGTATTGCCCATCCCACTCAGTTCACCATAACCCAGCCCACCGTAGTATTGCCCATCCCACTCAGCTCACCATAACCCAGCCCACCGTAGTATTGCCCATCCCACTCAGCTCACCATAACCCAGCCCACCGTAGTATTGCCCATCCCACTCAGCTCACCATAACCCAGCCCACCGTAACATTGCCCATCCCACTCAGCTCACCATAACCCAGCCCACCGTAACATTGCCCATCCCACTCAGCTCACCATAACCCAGCCCACCGTAACATTGCCCATCCCACTCAGCTCACCATAACCCAGCCCACCGTAACATTGCCCATCCCACTCAGCTCACCATAACCCAGCCCACCGTAACATTGCCCATCCCACTCAGCTCACCATAACCCAGCCCACCGTAGCATTGCCCATCCCACTCACCCAAAGTAGTCCCAGCATCAGGCCTGGAGACCGACGACACAATGACGAATCCGAAGCCCTCATTCTCTCCGCGTTGGATCTCCATGTCATATGGCTGCAGGGCTGCGGGGACCACAGCACTGCCGGAGCCCCCTCCTCCCCCACTGCCGATCCCACTGGTGGAGCCACTGCCGGAGCTGACTGTGTTGAGGGAGTTCTGGCTGCCCTGGGGGGTCCGCTTGCCCTCTGTCAGGGAGGGGGCCTGGGTGCTGCTGTGGTGCGACGAGGCCGGGGACGGGGGCACGTCACCCTCCCCTTTACCCACTGAAGAAGAGATGGGGGGAATGAAGAGGTGGACAGGCAATATAAAAACGGTGTTCAGCTAATATATTTTTTTTCTTCTCCTTATGTTTGGCAGGGGCTAGTGATAGTTCACTGAGCCAATAAGCAATAGGTTTTAACTAGCGTGGGTAGTGTAGGTGGCCGCTGTTGTGGAGTGTGTGGTGAGTGTGTGTGGGTGAGTGTGTGTAGGTGAGTGTTTGCCTGTGTATGCATATGCCTATGCTGTCTCTGTGACCAGTCCTCACCTCCGTATCCTGAGCTCTTGCGCCGGACAGTGAGGTTGACGTGGCCCTGTTTGGCGGCCTGCTGCATCAGCTGCACCACCAGCTGGTGAGACTTGCCCACCACGGCCGTGCCGTCCACACAGATGAGCTCGTCCCCCGAACGCAGACGCCCGTCCTCATCTGCTGCTCCATACTTCACTATGTGCCCAATGTAGATCTACAAAATACCATACAGATACATTAGCTCTGTACTTCATTATGGGAATACTCTAGATCTACAAAACATGATACATATAAATCAGCCTTGTACTTCACTTGTAGTTCAAGTTCAACGCAGCTAAATTAAACCATTTGATGTTCCATTCCATCCCAAAGCACAGAATCGTCTAGAATGCCATTGGATGCTGTAGCGTTAAAATGTCCCTGAACTGGAACTAAGGGGCTTAGCCCGAACCATGAAAAACAGCCCCAGACCATTATTTATCCTCCACCAAACTTTACAGTTGGCACTATGCATTGGGGCAGATAGCGTTCTCCTGGCATCCTCCAAACCCAGATTTGTCCGTACAGCTGCCAGATGGTGAAGCGTGATTCATCACTGAAGAGTTTCCACTGCTCCAGAGTCTAATGGCGGCTAGCTTTACACCACTCCAGTTGATGCTTGGCATTGTGCATGGTGATCTTAGGCTTGTGTGTGGCTTCTCGGCCATGGAAACCCCTTTGATGAAGCTCCCGACGAACAGTTATTGTGCTGACATTGCTTTCAGAGGCTGTTTGGAACTTGGTATGCGCTTCAGCACTCGGCGGTCCCATTCTGTGAGCTTGTGTGGGCTACCACTTCGCATCTGAGCCGTTGTTGCTCCTAGATGTTTCCACTTCACAATAACAGCACTTACAGTTGACTGGGGCAGCTCTAGTAGGGCAGAAATTTTACGAACTGACTTTTTGGAAAGGTGGCATCCTATGACGGTCCCACGTTGAAAGTTACTGAGCTCTTCAGTAAGGCCCTTCTACTGCCAATGTTTGTCTATGGAGATTGCATGGGTGTGTGCTTGATTTAATACACCTGTCAGCATATATACAGTATATATATATATATATAGGTATATATATATATATATATATAAAACTCCCTTTTTCTACTTTCTCTCTGTTCATGTCTCTGAAAGAAAAATATGCCACATAACCAACACCTTTTGTCTAAGTCTGCCTAAACGAATCTCCTAAGAACAGCACGCAGGCCTACCTCATGTAACGACAGCACCAGTCATCTCTCTCAGAGACACAAAAACAGACAGTGGAATCTACATTTCTACTGCTTCAAATTAGAGGGAGAGAGTGGGGGAGAACAACTGATGCACAGAAGAGAGAAGGAAGACTATGAGGCTGTTGGTTTGGTTGAGCATCACAGTGTGAGCTGACACAGAATGAGTGTTGTGTGTGTGTGTGTGTGTGTGTGTGTGTGTGTGTGTGTGTGTGTGTGTGTGTGTGTGTGTGTGTGTGTGTGTGTGTGTGTGTGTGTGTTTGTGTGTGTGTGTGTGTGTGAGAGTGTGTGTGTGTGTGTGTGTTTGTGTGTGTGTGCGTGCGTGCGTGCGTGTGTGTGTTTGAAAATTCAGATGAATGACGTGCCCAAATTAAACTGCCTGTTACTCGGGCCCAGAAGGTAGGATATGCATATTATTAGTAGATGTCGATAGAAAACACTCTGAAGTTTCTAAAACTGTTTGAATGATGTCTGTGAGTATAACAGAACTCATATGGCAGGCAAAAACCTGAGAAAAAAATCCAACCAGGAAGTTAGGAAATCTGAGGTTGTAGTTTTTCAAGTGATTCCCTATCCAGTATACAGTGACTTAGGGTTCATTTTGCACTTCCTAAGGCTTCCACTAGGTGTCAACAGTCTTTAGAACGTTGCTTCTACTGTGAATAGGGAGAGAACAAGAGCTCCTGGAATTAGATGAGTGAGAAAATGACATGAGCTCAGAGGGTTTCTTTTATTTTTGGAAGACAAAGGAATCGTCCGGTTGGAATGTTATGGAAGATTTATGATAAAAACATCTTAAAGATTGATTCTATACATCGTTTGACATTCTATACGTCATCTGTAATATAACTTTTTTGACTTTTCATCTGAACTTAACTGCGCGAGCACAGTGCATTTGGAGTACTCTACCGAAAGCGCAAACAAAAAGGAGGTATTTGGACATATATATGCACTTTGTCGAAACAAATGAACATTTATTGGGGAACTGGGATTCCTGGGAGTGCATTCCGACGAAGATCATCAAAGGTAAGTGAATATTTATAATATTATTTCTGAGTTTTGTTGACTCCAAAAAATGGCGGGTTTAGTTTCGTGTCTGAACGCTGTACTCAGATTATTGCAAAGTGTGCTTTCGCTGTAAAGTTTTTTTTTTAAATCTGACACAGCGGTTGCATTAAGGAGAAGTGTATCTATAATTCTTTGAATAACAGTTTAATATTCTATCAATGTTTATGATGAGTATTTCTGTAAATTACAGAAAAAACATTTCTGAACATTACACGCCAATGTAAAATGTGGTTTTTGGATATAAATATGAACTTCATCGAGCAAAACATACATGTATTGTGTAACATGAAGTCCTATGAGTGCCATCTGATGAAGCTCATCAAAGGTTAGTGATTAATTTTAGCTGTATTTCATGTTTTGTGACGCTTCTTCTTGCTTGGAAAATGGCTGTGTAGTTTTTCTTGTCTCGGCGCTGTCCGAACATAATCTAATGCTATACTTTCTCCATAAAGCCTTTTTTAAATCGGACAATGTGGTTGGATTAACGAGAAGTTCATCTTTAAAATGGTGTAAAATAGTTGTATGTTTGAGAAATTTGAATTATGAGATCTTTGTTGTTTTGAATTTGGCGCCCTGCTATTTGGCGCCCTGCGTCCCACATTTCCCAGAGAGTTTAACAAAGAAAACCCAAAAGGCATGGGACTCTGACAGGAAACATAGTGATGAGGCTGTAATAGAATATTGAGGGTTCAGTACATCAGCTGCCCTTTTAACACGCAGTATCATGCAGCAGTGCTGTTTAATTCAAAACTTTGTTTAGTGTTTATTTATGATGTAACACGTGATGTAATAACCAGACATGGGGAATGCCGATACATCTTTTATGCTTCCAGTCTGGCTTTGAAATGCTTAATTGTCAGTCATGTATACAGTGCCTTTTTTCACACATTTTGTTACGTTACAGCCAAAGTTCTCATCAATCTACACACAATACCACATAATGACGAAACGAAAAGAGGTTTTTAGAAATGTTTGCACATTTAATAAAAACAAAAAACAGAAATACCTTATTTACATAAGTATTCAGACCCTTTGCTATGAGACTTGAAATTGAGCTCAGGTCCATCATGTTTCCATTGATTATTGTTGAGATGTTTCTACAACTTGATTGGATTCCACCTGTGGTAAATTCAATTGATTGGACATGATTTGGAAAGGCACACACTTGGTCAGGGAGGTGACCAAGAACCCAACGGTCACTCTGACAGAGCTCTAGAGTTCCTCTGTGGAGATGGGAGAACCTTCAAGAAGGACAACAATCTCTGTAGCACTCCACCAATCAGGCCTTCATGGTAGAGTGACCAGACAGAAGCCACTCCTCAGTAAAAGGCTTATGACAGCCCGCTTGGAGTTTGCCAAAAGGCACCCAAAGACTCTCAGACCATGAGAAACAAGATGCTCTGGTCTGATGAAACCAAGATTGAACTATTTTGCCTGAATAACAAGCATCATGTCTGGAGGAAACCTGGCACCATCCCTACGGTGAAGCATGGTGGTGGCATCATCATGCTATGGGGATGTTTTCAGCGGCAGGGAGACTAGTCAGGATCGAGGGAAAGATGAACAGAGCAACGTATAGAGAGATCCTTGATGAAAACTTGCTCCAGAGCTCTCAGAACCTCAGACAGGGACGAAGGTTCACCTTCCAACAGGACAACAACCCTAAGCACTCAGCCAAGACAACGCAAGTCTCTGAATGGCTTTGAGTGGCCCAGCCAGAGCCTGGACTTGAACCCGATCGAACATCTCTGGAGAGACCTGAAAATAGCTGTGTAGAAACGCTGCCCATCCAACCTGACAGAGCTTGAGAGGATCTGCAGAGAAGAATGGGAGAAACTCTCCAAATACAGGTGTGCCAAGATTGTAGCGTCACACCCAAGAAGACTCGAGGCTGTAACCGCTGCCAAAGGTGCTTCAACAAAGTACTGAGTAAAGGGTCTGAGTACTTATGTAAATGTGATATTTCATTTTTTAGTTTATTATATACATTTGCAAAAATAAAAACATGTTTTTGCTTTGTCATTATGGGCTATTGTGTGTAGATTCCGAATGCACTGTAAGTGAATGGTGTGCTGCATGAAAAGATCCCATTACAAACCTTTTGCTTTTCCTTGGCGCATCCAAACTTAACAGTGACAGACAAGGGATATGGTGGAGGAATGGTGCAGGGATACTCACCGGCTCTCCGGCCTCATTTCCTCCCAGGATGCGGAACCCAAAACCTGTATCCTTCCGCCACAGGAAGATCTCCTGCTCCTGGCAATCTGGCTCTGAAACACACAACACAAGAGCTCAGTGGAAGTGAAACAGAGAGTAGACCTGACACTCAGAAAGTTAAACCTACGGCATGACTGTTGCATTAATCAATACACTGCAATTAAGTTCAGTATTCATAATCATAATATAATAAATACCATTTTGCAGACACTTTAATCCAAAGTGACTTACAGTCATGCATCCATGCATTTTACGTATGGGTGGTCCCGGGATTCAAGCCCACTATCCTGGCGTTGGACTACATTTAAATTCAGTTCAGTTAGATCTTGTTATTAAACAATCTGGTATGAACACCCCCTCCTCTCTACTCTCCTCTGCATCACTTGGCATATTAGGTTCCTTCTTTCAGGTACAGGGTTGGCTCCCAGAGGACAGGAGGAACAAATGCCATGTACATGCTCTCTATGAATGTGACCTTTTAACTCTCTGCCTCTTTTTCTCGTTCCGTCTCTCTCTGTGGAACACAAACACACGTGGCTGTGGGAGGACACAGGCAATTTGGTGTTAGTCTGTTCACCCACAGGGCCAGTCTGAACACAGGGCATGGACCACTTCTCCTGAGGCACCTTCTGTCTGCCACATAGGTTTTATTAGCCCTCAGCTAGCTGTCTGTCTGTCTGTCTGTCTGTCTGTCTGTCTGTCTGTCTGTCTGTCTGTCTGTCTGTCTGTCTGTCTGTCTGTCTGTCTGTCTGTCTGTCTGTCTGTCTGTCTGTCTGTCTGTCTGTCTGTCTGTCTGTCTGCAGGTTGGATAAGTCATTAGCCTTCCACTGATCCCTGTCCCTAGCACAGCAGATCTCTCTCTCTCTCTCTTGCACGCACACACGCACGCACAGTCTGTAACTGTCAGCAAAAATATCCTCTGCAGGAGGGTCCCAGCATGGTCTCATCTCTAGCCCTGTCTCAGTCCTATCTCCTGACACCACAGAACACCATATGAGTCCACAACAGACACACAGACGCACCAGCACACATTAAATACCTCTCCTTTCCTCTCAACCCCCATCTCCAACTCTAACCCATTCTAATAATCCAGCCCAACAAACAGTAAGATCAGCTCCATTGCGGAGGGATCACCAGGCCCAGTTAATATTTAATCAGCAGCAGACCTAGATTCTACTGGCTCTACTTTACATACTGATTAACCAGTACTGCAACACTGCCTGCATGGATTAACCAGCACTGCAACCCCACCTGCACTGATTAACCAGCACTGCAACCCCACCTGCACTGATTAACCAACACTGCAACACCGCCTGCATGGATTAACTAGCACTGCAACACCACCTGCACTGATTAACCAGCATGCAACACCGCCTGCACTGATTAACCAGTACTGCAACACCGCCTGCATGGATTAACCAGCACTGCAACACCACCTGCATGGATTAACCAGCACTGCAACACCGCCTGCACTGATTAACCATCACTGCAACACCGCCTGCACTGATTAACCATCACTGCAACACCACCTGCATGGATTAACCAGCACTGCTAGCACGCACACAAACAGGCTGGCAGGCAACTAGCACTACACACTGACACAGACAGACAGACACACACACACACACACACACACACACACACACACACACACACACACACACACACTGCACGTGCACACATAATGAGCATATTCTGATAATGGATGCATTTTTAATACACCTTGAATGTAAACACATTATTGTTGCCAGACATGCAATGGCCTGCCTCTTATAAAGTGCAAATGGCATTCAAGAAAACAACATTACATTCCTATTACACTAAGTTATGTTTGCTTGTCTCCCCACTCAGTTTAATTGTATATGTTGCAATGTACTGTAAATGACCAGACTCTTTAATAAAGAATAACTGTTTTTCTCGAGGAGTCATCATATTGCCCCCTAGATGGAAATTAATGACCCATTGTTTGGAGAACAAACCATTTCTCTCAAGAGACTTGTAGTGAGTATAGTAAATAAGTGGGGTGGCGTCCTCCTCCACTCATGAATAATGGAGGACCTGAGTTTTGACTGCAAAGGATATGGGGGAGAGTTAAGAACAGATGTTTCTGCTTTTACAACTCAAAACGGGGGTGCCTTCTATCGCCCAGTCTACCTTCTATCATTCCCAATTCTTAGGGTTAGAACAAGGAAAAAGTATTGTATGCACCACACTATTGTTCAAATAGATGTATTTATTTTTTCTGCTGATGAGAACATCTACATTATTTTTGTCAAATAGCTCATGACGTAGGCTTGGGTCAACACTGGATATAACATCATTTTCATTTCTGAGCCATCAGCAAGGTAGGATGCATGTGATCCTTCATTTCTAGTCCCTTCTTCCGCTGACATCAGACCTACACACTCCTCTGAGTGTTTGGAAATGCAGGTGTTTATAAATTGAGAGGTGTCGATAGCTTCACAGAGCAGGGAGACTAAGCTCTCCGGGACATCTTCTGTCACAGAGTCAGGTTTGACTCATACACTCATACCACACACACACACACACACACACACACACACAGAGCTGCTCCTACAAAGTACTTAACCATGCTTCTCCTCCAGGACACAATGCAACACCCACTTACTTAAACAAACTCATACACTGTCTAGTCAAATCCCAACAGAATAATCAGAAAAGTTTCAAGAGTTTCTCTCTTCCCACCAATCAACAGACATGATGATCAGATCCCAGGCTCATTCACTCTAGTTGATACATGTTTGATGTATTTGTGTTCGGCAGCATTGTTGAACCTACACTTGTCAGTTGTGCCAAACAACCACAGTGAAGTGATGACTCACGTCTGCTCTCATACATGCTCCTGGACTGGGCCCAGATCTTGAAGGGGTCTGGCTTCTTCTGGAGGGTCATGGTACCATCTCCAGGGTCCTGGGTGGGCAGGGGAGGCAGGCCAGGCAGCAGCTGGGTGGGGGCGGCCGGAGGGGGGCCTACGGCCTCACTGGGCATGTTGGAGGAGGGGTGGCTGGGAGAGTCTGTGTGGGTGCTGCGATGGCTGCACACACTGTGCTGGGAGCTGCTCTGACTGTCCTTCCTCTCCAGCTGCTGCTGAATGGAAATAATGGGGAGGGAGAGAAAGGAGGGAGAAAGGGTGGAAGACAGGGGGAGAGAGATAAGACGAGAGGAGAAGGTGAGGTGATAGTGAGAAAGGAAGGAGAAAGAGAGGGCCGAATAAGAGAAGACAGAATAAAGACAGGAAGTGAAAAAAGAGAGATGAGTAAGAAGGTAAGGTAGTAGAGAGAGACAAGAATGAAACAACCATCCAAGGTCATTATCATAGAAACACCAAGTGAATTGATTGTGTCTGTCAGTAAGAGCTGTATTCCAACGGTGTGCGGGAGAGATGACATGGTTTCTATGACGCCCACACACAGAACAGTCTCTGAATAGTTTCTTTATAATACAATAAGACAACACGATGTGTTTATTCATACACACACTACGTTCATGTCCCCCCGTTTATCATGACACCAGGCAGGCGAGAACTGCTTCCCACCAAAACGGTCTTCTCAAACAGCTCTTACACTAAAAGGGCATTATCATCACTTTCACAATTGTACAGTATTAATGTTCCAAACCTCTCAGCCAATAACACTACTTTTCAGTTTTTTATTAAAAACAATAATAATAATAATATATTCAGTCCAGTGCAATTCACTGAATATAAGACCTCTAAGCTTGGTTATAAGACTGTGAGACATTTGAAGAAGCTTATGAAAATGGAATATGAAAAACCTGTACGTGTCTAACACATTGAACACATGGAGTCAGGTCAAGGAAACATGTCATCAGCTTGTCCCTAGATCAATTAAGACATTTGATAATTAAGACAAATTAATATTTGTTATGGTTGATGAAATATTAAAATCAACATCATGCATGAGAGGAAAAGCAAACATAGGCTTGTTAGTAGAAACAAAAACACACTTACAAGCCCACACTTTGCAAATGCACCAAGACAGTTGGGTCCCTCTTGCAAATGGCAGTGTACTCTAAGCACATATTTAAAGCCCAGCATCAGAGGCAGAACAGCGCGTAGAGGCTGACACAGACTTGCATGCAGCCTAACATTTCAATGATACAACACAAAGCCTGCTTTCCCATCGTGAAAAACGAATTGACAGTGGCAACCGAACAGGGTCACCATTGCCCCCGCTCAAACCTTACAAAGCTCTCCCCCACCCTGTCACATGACCTCAATCAGCGACGCCCCATCTATGACCGATGCCATATCCCACTAATCCCTAATCCCAAATAGCTCCGCTTCCTGTTAACAGGAACGCTGAAATATGTATGTAATGTATTATCCACATTCCTATAGTATACATACTCTGTGGATGGCTGTGGGTAGAAGTTGCCAGTTTGGCACTGAACTAGGTTTAGCCCACCCTCCCTTTATGACGAGCTAAGGTTTGATAAACAGTCATAATAAAAACACAGTTGGGAGCATAAATCACTATGAGTGGAGTGTTCCTCCTTTGCTGCCTCCCCAAATCTTGATTTAAACCAATAGGGGGGCAGAACACAAAACGGATCTAGGATCCGTTCTAGGGACAACTTTACACTCTGGATGAGGCTCCAGGGGATGCCTTGGGCTGAGTGTTATTTACAGCTGGAGTGTTGTCTCCTCATAGCCAGTATTGCTTTCTCATCAGGTTAAGATGAGTGTTAAAGATGAGGAGGCGTTCGCTCTTTAAACCTCGGAATAAAGTTATTGTCCCTGGAGAGACCATCCTACTGCTCCAGCACTGAGGTAGCTAATGTGCCTCTCCTCCTCTCTGTCCACTGTACCTGTGGGCTCAAGCATGTGAGTCACTCCCATAGAGTGCCTCTAACATTTCCTTCAGGTCTTTCCCTCATTCCATCATTATTTGTTAATCTATCCTCCTCTACACAAGCCACTGCTATATGACAGCCCCTCCCTCCCTCCCCCATTCCCTTCATCCATGACCCTATGCCACCCCTACCAGCTGGTCACTAATACAACGACTCAACCAGGGCACCAAGGCCAACCTTAATCGCTGATAGTATGACAGCATGGGAGAGGTGGAGGGAGGAAGAGAGGGAAAGCGGGAGAGAAAGAGAGATATAATATGGAGAGAGAAAAGACAGGGAGAGGGAGCAATGGGGAAATTGAGAAAGAGAAAACGAGGTCACAGTGAGGGAGCGAGAGAGGGGAAAGAGGGGAGAAAGAAAAGTTCGCAGGGGAGGTATATGGAAGGCTGCATGTCTTTTGTTCTTTAAATAGCCCCCACATCCATCCAGCAGAAAGCAGGCATGCACCGGGGGAATAACACTAACACATGCAGAGGAAAGGGAGAAGAAGGGAGGAGAAGAAGGAGAAGAGAGTTGTGTTGTACTTACCACTAGCTTGGGGCTCCTCTTGGCCGGCACCACTCCTGCAAAGCAGCGGCAGAGAGACAGAGAGAGCATTAATGACCGGTGTTACTCCGTAACCGTCCACCCCGAGCAAAAACAACCACTTCACCGGACGGACAGAGGGACGCAAGGATGGAGGGAAGGACGACGGGTCCTGCTGCAGAGCTGAGCTAGCCCAGCTCTCACTCTCTCTCATTCTCAGAGTGGCGCTGCGCTGTGCTACGTTGTGCGTTAGCCAGAGTGATCACCGCCTCCCCATGCGGTCTGATAACTCTCTCTCTCTCTCTCTCTCTCTCTCTCTCTCTCTCTCTCCCTCTCGCTCACCCTCTCTCTCGCTCACCCTCTCCCTCTCGCTCTCCCTCTCTCTCTCCCTCTCACCCTCTCTCCTCTCTCTCTCCCTCTCGCTCACCCTCGCTCTCCCTCTCTCGCTCTCCCTCTCTCGCTCTCCCTCTCTCTCTCTCTCTCCCTCTCCCTCTCGCTCACCCTCTCTCCCTCTCTCTCTCCCTCTCTCTCTCCCTCTCACCCTCTCTCCCTCTCTCTCTCCCTCTCGCTCACCCTCTCTCTCGCTCACCCTCTCTCTCTCTCTCTCTCCCTCTCGCTCTCCCTCTCGCTCTCCCTCTCTCTCTCCCTCTCACCCTCTCTCCCTCTCTCTCCCTCTCGCTCACCCTCGCTCTCCCTCTCTCGCTCTCCCTCTCTCGCTCTCCCTCTCTCGCTCTCTCTCTCTCTCTCTCTCACCCTCTCGCTCTCCCTCTCTCTCTCCCTCTCACCCTCTCTCCCTCTCTCTCCCTCTCGCTCACCCTCGCTCTCCCTCTCTCGCTCTCCCTCTCTCGCTCTCCCTCTCTCGCTCTCCCTCTCTCGCTCTCCCTCTCTCTCTCTCTCTCCCTCTCCCTCTCCCTCTCGCTCACCCTCTCTCTCTCTCTCTCTCTCTCGCTCACCCTTGCTCTCTCTCTCTCTCGCTCACCCTTTCTCTCTTGCTCTCCCTCTCTCTCTCTCTCTCTCTCAACCTCTCTCTCTCTCTCACTCCTTCTCTCTCACTCCTTCTCTCTCACCCCTTCTCTCTCACCCCTTCTCTCTCCTGCTACTAGGACAGGAGCTACTGACTGACTGACTGACTGACTGACTGACGCTGCAGAAGGTTGCTCCCATCCACCGTACCACTGAAGACGAGCCACTGAGCGACCAAACCACCAAACGAGAATGAGACAGAGCACTCTGCAGGCAGAATCTCAACTACAGATTTAGGATCTTAATTTGAGCGAATTTGCTACAGCAGGAAAATAATCCTGCAACAACAGGAAATGTGAATTATTATGTGGATTATAATTAATGGACATTTTTGCATGGGTTGATACATTTTTCGTAGAGGAAGATCACGTTTGAAATTTCATCGGGAAATTAAACTTCAGAATCCTTTTTAAACCTCAAATACACTACAAGTTTTACATTTCCTGCATTGCAGGAAAGTTATCCTGCAACAGGGTAATCAAATTAAGATCCTACATCTGTATTACCAGGAGTCCAGGAGCTTGAGCATGATATGGACGGCCATTGTCAGCTCCACTCTCACTGAGAGCATCTTCTGAATGTCTCTCTGTGTGTTCAACTACAGCAGGCAGCAGCTCCTCTGCTCAACGCTCGCACATTGAGAAGCAGATCTTGTCTACTCCCTCCCTCTCTTTCTCCCTCTCTCTTTCTCACCCTCTCTTTTTTTCATATGCCCTCCCCCTTCTCATCCTTGCACGGTGTGGCTTGCTTGCTGGCATCCACCCCTCCCCCTACCTCTCTCTCCCTCTCCTCTGACTCTCCTTCTCACTATCACACACACACACGCACGCACGCACGCACAAACACACACACACTAGAAGTAATGGGATGATGAATACCAATAATCTACATTTAAAGTGAACAGCTTATTCCAAACCCCTCACAACCATGATATCCATTCATACAGTTTAGCTGTGAAACAAAACCCTAAATTGTAAAATCAACTGATACAATCAACCTGTTTCAAGCAACTGGTACGGAATCCATGACAAGTAGCCCACTGAGCAGAGCAACAGAGATACCGATAAGCACTATTGTCCCTTCCTTCTTTGTCTTTGTATCAATTCAACAGGAATTCTAAGGTTCTAGCTGCATTTTGTCAACACTGAGTTATTGACATAGCCTTGTTCTGTACAATGTCCTCTACCTAGGTAATATTCTCCAGTTGTTAAGCCATAAAGAATACAAGATAAAACATGTTTTACCAATGAGGGTTTGGAACGTTAAAGCCAATTATCTCAGAATCATATTTTTGCAGATAGAACCTTATAATTAATTCTAAGGTCATGTAGGCTATTATAAAAAAACACCTGCAGCAGAATACTACCTAGGATACCAGATTGATAGCATACCACCTAGGATACCAGATTGATAGCATACCACCTAGGATACCAGATTGATAGCATACCACCTAGGATACCAGATTGATAGCATACTACCTAGGAACCAGGGCCACCGGATCCGTGATAGCATACTACGGCCGTGAGCCCCGGAAACCAGATTGATAGCATACTACCTAGGAAACCAGATTGATAGCATACGACCTAGGAAACCAGATTGATAGCATACTACCTAGGAAACCAGATTGATAGCATATTACCTAGAAAACCAGATTGATGTATAGTGTAACTAGGGAATTTGATAGCGCATTAGAGGTCATTATCAAACTACAGTAGCGCTTTCTGTTTAACATGGAGCATGCTGCATCTGTACTTTCTAGAGAAGGTATAATGAATACCTCCCGAAGAGCATTTGATCCCTGGGGTATCTCCATCTACCAGGGTTCATCCTCTCTCCTGCATCTCATCCACCTTAGATAAAGCCAATAAACCATCCTCCACTTTAATCTCAAACTGATTTAAGGTTCACCTGTGGCCGATGCATGCCCTCACGCTGTCACTATCCCGCAACCCAGCACAAAGAAAACACTCTGAAAACATCAATGGAACCTTCCGGCATTGTTAACACACGATAGGAAAGCTCTTTCTTTACCCATCCTGCTGCATTGGCGAAAATCATTAAATGTTAAAACTTTCTGTTGCTGCCTGCAAAGCCCCTCTACATGATTCATAATTCATCCTCACACTCTCTTTCTACCGCTCCCTCTTTCTCTCTCCCTCTTTCTCACCCCCTCTTTCGCACACAGTGGAATTGCCTATAATGGCAAGGAATGGGAGGAACATCATAGCAAGCATGTGAATGAGTATGTGGATGATAAGAGTGTGTGTGTGTGTGTGTGTGTGTGTGTGTGTGTGTGTGTGTGTGTGTGTGTGTGTGTGTGTGTGCGTCAGGATGCACATAAGTTACATCATAAGATCAACAGAGGTTGATTAGACCAGTGGTTCCCAAACATTGTTTTGCATTGTGGACCTACCTAATGCCACTCAATGATATATCGATGATACTGTATATCGCTAGTCAGGAGAACAGTAGCTAAAGTGTATACAGATCTCCGGCCAGGCTGGCATTAAATCTGACTTACATATCAAATTGATAAAATATGATAAATAATCTGGGGCAATTTTCAATGTGAATTGAATGCCCACTACTGCATTGAAATGATTGTAATGGACTTGTCCCTGCAGACAGCCCACTTATGCAGCGAAAGCAGCAGATTTACATGGCTGTAATGCATGTTCACACGTGGTTCAGCACCACACTGTGTTAGAGTAGTTCCAGCACTGTGATATTGATGTACACGTCTCTCAGTTCTGTCCTTGCTGCCACTGTGTGTTAAATCTAGACCAATGCCAGGTTATGTAGACACCCGCTGATGCACAAGGAACAAAAGGAGATACAATATCACATATTGTAGGGGGGGGAAACACACATTCCTCCTTTCACACATGGCCATTCACACATACACTTACTGTATGTGACACACACTTATGTGTGTATGTACATATACGCACGTACGCACGCACGCACGCACACATGCACGCACACACGCACACACACACACACACACACACACACGCAACATCAGATCAAATGAAATGTTATTGGTCGCATAGACATATGTTGCCGATGTTATCGCAGGTGCAGCGAAATGCTTATGTTTCTAGCTCCAACAGTGCAGTATACCTAACAATACACACAAATACAAATAAAGGAATTAAGAATTAGAACGAGCAATGTTAAGGTCCGGAATGTAAATCTACATTATATGTGTATGATGCTGTATAGACAGTGTGGACAGTATGTGAATAGGGAAGGTGTGTAGAGCAGTACTTATATAGGATGAGCCTTGACTAGAATGCAGAATATACAGTGGGGAGAACAAGTATTTGATACACTGCCGATTTTGCAGGTTTTCCTACTTACAAAGCATGTAGAGGTCTGTAATTTTTATGATAGGTACACTTCAACTGTGAGAGACGGAATATAAAACAAAAATCCAGAAAATCACATTGTATGATTTTTAAGTAATTAATTAGCATTTTATTGCATGACATAAGTATTTGATCACCTACCAACCAGTAAGAATTCCGGCTCTCACAGACCTGTTCGTTTTTCTTTAAGAAGCCCTCCTGTTCTCCACTCATTACCTGTATTAACTGCACCTGTTTGAACTCGTGACCTGTATAAAAGACAGCTGTCCACACACTCAATCAAACAGACTCCAACCTCTCCACAATGGCTAAGATCAGAGAGCTGTGTAAGGACATCAGGGATAAATTGTAGACCTGCACAAGGCTGGGATGGGCTACAGGACAATAGGCAAGCAGCTTGGTGAGAAGGCAACAACTGTTGGCGCAATTATTAGAAAATGGAAGAAGTTCAAGATGACGGTCAATCACCCTCGGTCTGGGGCTCCATGCAAGATCTCACCTCGTGGGGCATCAATGATCATGAGGAAGGTGAGGGATCAGCCCAGAACTACACGGCAGGACCTGGTCAACGACCTGAAGAGAGCTGGGACCACAGTCTCAAAGAAAACCATTAGTAACACACCTCGCCGTCATGGATTAAAATCCTGCAGCGCACGCAAGGTCCCCCTGCACCATATTGAGGGGAGGATGGATGGGGCCATGTATCGCGAGATCTTGGCCAACAACCTCCTTCCCTCAGTAAGAGCATTGAAGATGGGTCGTGGCTGGGTCTTCCAGCATGACAACGACCCGAAACACACAGCCAGGGCAACTAAGGAGTGGCTCCGTAAGAAGCATCTCAAGGTCCTGGAGTGGCCTAGCCAGTCTCCAGGCCTGAACCCAATAGAAAATCTTTGGAGGGAGCTGAAAGTCCGTATTGCCCAGCGACAGCCCTGAAACCTGAAGGATCTGGAGAAGGTCTGTATGGAGGAGTGGGCCAAAATCCCTGCTGCAGTGTGTACAAACCTGGTCAAGAACTACAGGAAACGTATGATCTCTGTAATTGCAAACAAAGGTTTCTGTACCAAATATTAAGTTCTGCTTTTCTGATGTATCAAATACTTATGTGATGCAATAAAATGCAAATTAATTACTTAAAAATCATACAATGTGATTTTCTGGATACACTGCAAAATCGGCAGTGTATCAAATACTTGTTCTCCCCACTGTACTTATGAAGTGGGTAAAACAGTATGTAAACATTATTAAAGTGACCAGTGTTCAATGACTATGTACATAGGGCAGGAGTCTCTAAGGTGCAGGTTTGAGTACCGGGTGGTAGCTGGCTAGTAACAGTGACTAGGTTCAGGGCAGGGTACTGGGCGGAGGCCAGTTAGTAACAGAGACTAAGTTCAGGGCAGGGTACTGGGCGGAGGCCGGTTTGTAACAGAGACTAAGTTCAGTGAGAGTACAGGGCAGAGGCCGGTTAGTAACAGAGACTAAGTTCAGTGAGAGTACAGGGCAGAGGCCGGTTAGTAACAGAGACTAAGTTCAGGGTAGAGTACAGGGCGGAGGCCGGTTAGTAACAGAGACTAAGTTCAGGGTAGAGTACAGGGCAGAGGCGGGTTAGTAACAGAGACTAAGTTCAGGGCAGGGTACCGGGTGGTAGCTGGCTAGTAACAGTGACTAAGTTCAGGGCAGGGTACTGGGTGGAGGCCGGTTAGTAACAGAGACTAAGTTCAGGGCAGGGTACTGGGTGGAGGCCAGTTAGTAACAGAGACTAAGTTCAGGGTAGAGTACAGGGCGGAGGCCGGTTAGTAACAGAGACTAAGTTCAGGGTAGAGTACAGGGCGGAGGCCGGTTAGTAACAGAGACTAAGTTCAGGGTACAGTACAGGGCAGAGGCCAGTTAGTAACAGAGACTAAGTTCAGGGTAGAGTACAGGGTGGAGGCCGGTTAGTAACAGAGACTAAGTTCAGGGTAGAGTACAGGGCAGAGGCGGGTTAGTAACAGAGACTAAGTTCAGTGAGAGTACAGGGCAGAGGCCGGTTAGTAACAGAGACTAAGTTCAGGGTAGAGTACAGGGCGGAGGCCGGTTAGTAACAGAGACTAAGTTCAGGGTAGAGTACAGGGCAGAGGCGGGTTAGTAACAGAGACTAAGTTCAGTGAGAGTACAGGGCAGAGGCCGGTTAGTAACAGAGACTAAGTTCAGGGTAGGGTACAGGGCAGAGGCCGTTTAGTAACAGAGACTAAGTTCAGGGTAGAGTACAGGGCAGAGGCGGGTTAGTAACAGAGACTAAGTTCAGGGCAGGGTACCGGGTGGTAGCTGGCTAGTAACAGTGACTAAGTTCAGGGCAGGGTACTGGGTGGAGGCCGGTTAGTAACAGAGACTAAGTTCAGGGCAGGGTACTGGGTGGAGGCCAGTTAGTAACAGAGACTAAATTCAGGGTAGAGTACAGGGCAGAGGCGGGTTAGTAACAGAGACTAAGTTCAGTGAGAGTACAGGGCAGAGGCCAGTTAGTAACAGAGACTAAGTTCAGGGTAGAGTACAGGGTGGAGGCCGGTTAGTAACAGAGACTAAGTTCAGGGTAGAGTACAGGGCGGAGGCCGGTTAGTAACAGAGACTAAGTTCAGGGTAGAGTACAGGGCGGAGGCCGGTTAGTAACAGAGACTAAGTTCAGGGTAGAGTACAGGGCGGAGGCCGGTTAGTAACAGAGACTAAGTTCAGGGTAGGGTACTGGGCGGAGGCCGGTTAGTAACAGAGACTAAGTTCAGGGCATGGTACTGTGTGGAGGCCGGCTTGTGGTGACTATTGAACAGTTGGATGTCCTGGAGATATAGGCTGTTTTTCAGTCTCTCGGTCCCAGCTTTGATGCACCTGTACTGCCTCGGCCTTCTGGATGGTAGTGGGGTGAACAGGCTGTGGCTCAGGTGGCTGAGGTCCTTGATGATCTTCTTATTCTTCCTGTGACACCGGGTGCTGTAGAAGTCCTGGAGGGAAGGCAGTGTGCTTTGGTGATGCATTGGGCAAACCGCACCATCTCTGGAGAGCCCTGTGGTTGCGGATGGTGCAATTGCCATACCAGGCAGTGATACAGCCCGACAGCATGCTGTCAATAGTGCATTTGTAGAAGTTCGTGAAGGTCTTAGAGGCCAAGACGAATGACCTTTTTTACCACACTGTCTGTGTGGCTGGACCATTTCAGGTTGCCGAGGAACATGAAGCTTTTCACTCTCTCCACTGCAGCCCCGTTGATGTGGATGGGGGTGTGCTCTCTCTGCTGTCTACTGAAGTCCACTATCAGCCCCTTCATTTTGTTGACAATCAAGGGGAGGTTATTTTCCTGGCACTAGTCCGCCAGGGCTGTCTCATTGTTGTTGGTAATCAGGTCTACCACTCTTGTGGCGTCTGCAAACTTGATGATTGAGTTGGAGACGTGTGTGGCCACACAGTCATGGGTGGACAGGGAGTAGAGGAGGGGGCTGAGCATGCACCCTTGTGGGGCACCCGTGTTACACAGGGCAGGGTTCAGACCCAGGGCCCAAAGCTTAGTGATGAGGTAGGAGGGCACTATGGTGTTGAAGGCTGATCTGTAGCCGAAGAACAGCATTCTTATATTGGTGTTCCTCTTGTCCAGATAGGGCAGTGTCCAGTGCAATGGCGATTGCATCATCCGTGGATCTGTTGGGGCGGTATGCAAATTGGAGGTGTCGGGTAGGTGATATGATCCTTAACTAGCCTCTCAAAGCACTTCATGATGACAGAAGTGAGTGCTACGGGCAATAGAAATTTAGTTCAGTTACCTTCGCTTTCTTGGGTACAGGAACAATGGTGGACATCTTGAAGTGGGGACAACAGACTGGGATAGGGAGAGATTGAATATGTCCGTATACACTCCAGACGTGGCTTGGATACCGTCTGGGCCGACAGCCTTGCGACGGTTAACACGCATAAATGTCTTACTCACGTGGAAGTGGGTGAAAAAGGTGAATAGCTTGTCCAGGTCCCTGCCACATACATCTCATATCTGTTGAATTGCAACTTCACTTTGTCCCTGTACTGTCGTTTTGCCAGTTTGATTGCCTTACGGAGGGCATAACTGCATAACTGTTTGTACTCGTCCATGTTCCTAGTCACCTTGCCATGATTAAATGTGGTAGTTTCGCTTTCAGTTTTGCGTGAATGCTGCCATCTATCCACAGTTTCTGGTTGGATAAGTTGTAATCGTCACAGTGGGAACAACATCTTCTATGCACTTCCTACAAGATGGCCTGCTTCTAGGTCCTAGACAACAGTATTTTTTTAGGGGGTGTTATTTCTTTCAATTTCTGCTCAGTATGTTTCTTGCATTATTACCTACAGCCAAAAATTATTTTGGGATATTACACACACACACACACACACACACACACACACACACACACACACACACACACACACACACACACACACACACACACACACACACACACACACACACACAATACACACACACACTATACACACTATACACACACACACTATACACACACTTTGTGCTTTGACTGTGCCCAATAATGTTTGTACCATGTTTTGTGCTACTACCATGTTGTGTTGCAACCATGTTGTTGTTATGTTGTGTTGCTACCATACTGTGTTGTCATGTGTTGCTGCCTTGCTATGTTCTTGTCTTAGGCCTCTCTTTATGTAGTGTTGTGTTGTCTCTCTTGTCGTGATGTGTGTTTTGTTCTATATCACTGTATTCATAAATTATTTTTATTCCCAGGCCCCCGTCCCCGTAGGAGGCCTTTTGCCTTTTGGTAGGCCGTCATTGTAAATAAGAATTTGTTCTTAACTGGCTTGCCTAGTTAACCAAAGATAAAATAAAATAAAAAATACCCCCCCAACCCATCCAACATACATCCACCAGGTGTGAATGATGCATTGTGCTCACACCACCTAGTTCCTTCCTCCTGCCTGAGCCTGAGCAGCTGAATGACAACAAGGCTCTGCTCAATACTCGGAAACGGAACAATGAATCCATTGGCCCGTCACTCGTTTTAAAGGCCTCTGGATTGATCACTAAGAATGGAACACTGGCTTAAAAGGCCCAGTCTTCTGAACATTGAGCAGACCATGCTGTCTCAGACCATGCTGTCTGAATGACTAAGAGGGCCTGGCTATTGTGATGCTAATGGTTTGGGAAGTTAACAGTGTTGGAGTGAAAGAGCAGAGTGGTCAGTGAGTTGATCTGTAATGGACTGAGGACTCCAAGAGAGTGGAGCTGTGGAGCGTTCCAGGTTTAACACTTGGCTCAGAGAGAGATGCTGTGGGTCTGTCTTAACTGTGTCATAGCCACCCAGCTGACTGGGTAGGGACATCTATTAATGAGGAGATTATGGGGAGAAAGTGGTGGGTGGGTGAGTGTGTGTGTTAGAGTCGACATGTGAGTGGGTGTGTGCGTGGGGGAGTGTGTGGGTACATGACATTTATTATTTCAGTGAATCTGTTTCTATGCTCTGTTCAGGCTGTGGCCTTGGATATGTTCTCAGCAGTGCCCACACTAAGGGAATGAATGGCTGTTCTCAACTGTCCATACATCAGAGTGCTACAGGAACCACATGACAAATATCCTATTTTGTTTTGCTCAACTCCTTCACTTTCTTCTATACATCCCCATGTTGTCTTCCTAGTCACCTCTCCATATCTTCCTCTTTTCTTGATCTGCACCCATCTCTTTTCTTCTTCCCATCTCTCCCTCCCTCCCTCCCTCCCTCCCTCCCTCCCTCCCTCCCTCCCTCCCTCCCTCCCTCCCTCCCTCCCCCCCAAGGGGACAGTCCCTGCTGCGGTGCATCGTCATGGCAACAAAGGAAAGGCAAGATGGAGGATATTTACAACTCACCTCGCAGAGAGAGAAAGGGAGGGGAGGAGAGATATTGTGGGTACAAGGTTTTGAAGGGGGAAGGAGGAGAGATAAGGGTGGGAGTGGATGAGAAGAATTCATGTAAGGTACGTATGTTTATCTGAAACGTTCTCCCTCTCCCCTCTCTTGATATTAGTCTATGGGTTAAAAATTGAAAACTAGGACGCCCATTCGTTGGGATGTCCTACGTCCAAGTCACGATTCAATTAAATTCTGATACGTTGTTATGCTATTGTGGCCAGAGGTCGACCGATTAATCGGAATGGCTGATTAATTAGGGCCGACTTCAAGTTTTCAATCGGTATTTTTGGCCACCGATTTGCCGTTTTTTTTAACTCCTTTATTTAACTAGGCAAGTCAGATTAAGAACACATTCTTATTTTCAATGACGGCCTAGGAACGGGGGTTAACTGCCTTGTTCAGGGGGGATTCGGGGATTCGTTTTTGAAACCTAGTCCAACGCTCTAACCACCTGCCTTACATTGCACTCCAAGAGGAGCCTGCATGGCAGGCTGACTACCTGTTACGCGAGGGCAGCAAGAAGCCAAGGTAAGTTGCTAGCTAGCATTAAACTTATCTTATAAAAAACTATCAATCTTAACATAATCACCAGTTAACCTGTTATGGCTAGGGGGCAGTATTTTCTTAGCCGGATAAAAAAACGTACCCGATTTAATCTGATTATTACTCCTGCCTGGAAACTAGAATATGCATATAATTATTAGCTTTGGATAGAAAACACTCCAAAGTATCTAAAACTGTTTGAATGGTGTCTGTGAGTATAACAGAACTCATTTGGCAGGCCAAAACCTGAGAAGATTCTATGCAGGAAGTGCCCTGTCTGACAATTTCTTGCCCTTCTTGATTATCTCTATCCATTACAGAGGATGTCTGCTGTTACGTGACACTTCCTACGGCTCCCATGGGCTCTCAGAAGGCGGCAAAAAGCTGAATCGTGGCTTTGCAGGCTCTGGCTGAAAAAAAGTAGCGCGTTTGGATAGTGGCTGGTCACAGTACTGTGAGACTCAGGCGCGTGCCCGAGTCGACCCCATGCTTTGTTTTCTTTCGTCTGTTTACCTAAACGCAGATTCCCGGTCGGAATATTATCGCTTTTTTACGAGAAAAATGGCATAAAAATTGATTTTAACCTGTTGGGGCTAGGGGGCAGTATTGAGAATTTAGAAAAAAATATGTGCCCATTTTTAACTGCCTCCTACACCAACTCAGAAGCTAGAATATGCATATTGTTGTTCATGTTTGGATGGAAAACACTCTGAATTTTCTAAAACTGTTTGAATGGTGTCTGTAAGTATAACAGAACTCATATGGCAGTCAAAACCCTGAGACAAATTCTGACAGGAAGTGGATACCTGATGTGTTGAATTACCTTTAAGCCTATGCCATTGAAACACACAGGGGCTTATTAATTGTTGAGCACTTCCTATGGCTTCCACTAGATGTCACCAGTCTTTACAAAGTGTTTTGAGTCTTATACTGTGAGATCTGACCGAACAAGAGCCTTGGAACGGTGGTGGCCAATTAGACTCTGGCGCGCGAGTTCATGTTGGGTACTCTCGTTCCAATACGTTTTAAAAGAGAATGCAATCGTCCGCCTTGAATATTATTCATGTTCTGGTTAAAAAAGGCACTAATGATTTATGCTATACAACGTTTGACATGTTTGAACGAACGTAAATATTTTTTTCCCCCTCGTTCATGACGAGAAGTCCGGCGGGCATAGATCATGTGCTAACAACACAGAGCTTTTTGGACATAAATTATGAGCTTTTCCAAACAAAACTACATTTGTTATGGACCTGGGATTCCTGGAAGTGACATCTGATGAAGAGAATCAAAGGTAATGGATTATTTACATAGTATTTTCGATTTTAGATCTCTCCAACATGGCGGTTAGTCTGTATCGCAAAGCGTATTTTTCTGGGCGCAGTGCTCAGATTATTGCAAAGTGTGATTTCCCAGTAAGGTTATTTTTAAATCTGGCAATCCGGTTGCGTTCAAGAGATGTAAATCTATAATTCTTTGAATGACAATATAATATTTTAATATTATATATAATATAATGTTTTCGAATAGTAATTATTTAATTTGTCGTGCTGATTGACTGGCGGTTATTGGAGGGAAACGATTTCCTCAACATCAACGCCATAGTAAAACGCTGTTTTTGGATATAAATATGAACTTGATAGAATAGAAAATGCATGTATTGTCTAACATAATGTCCTAGGAGTGTCATCTGATGGAGATTGACAAAGGTTAGTGCATAATTTTAGCTGGTTTTCTGCTTTTGGTGACGCCTGTCTTTGAATTGACAAAACATTACACACAGCTATTGTCAATGTACTCTCCTAACATAATCTAACTTTATGCTTTCGCCGTAAAGCCTTTTTGAAATCGGACAACGTGGTTAGATTAAGGAGATGTTTATCTTTCAAAGGGTGTAAGATAGTTGTATGTTTGAGAAATTTGAATTATGACATTTAATTGTTTTCAAATTTGGCGCTCTTGATATTTCACCTGTTGTTGATTGGGTGTACCAGGGGTGGGACGCTTGCGTACCACATAGCCCATAGAGGTTAAACAGCGGTTGACATGCTTCGAAGTACGGTAATGTAATATTTAGAAATCTTTTGCGCCATGCTCGTGACCCTTATTTACACTTCGGATAGTGTCTTGAACGCACGAACAAAACACCGTTATTTGGATATAACAATGGATTATTTTGAACCAAACCAACATTTGTTATTGAAGTAGCAGTCCTGGGAGTGCATTCTGACGAAGAACATCAAAGGTAATCAAACTTTTCTAATAGTAAATCGGAGTTTGGTCAGGGCTAAACTTGGTGGGTGTCTAAATAGCTAGCCGTGATGGCTGGGCTATCTACTCAGAATATTGTAAAATGTGCTTTCACTGAAAAGCTATTTTAAAATCGGACACCTCGATTGCACAAAGGAGTTCTGTATCTATAATTCTTAAAATAATTGTTATGTTTTTTGTGAACGTTTATCGTGAGTAATTTAGTAAATTCACCGGAGGTTTGCGGGGGGTATGCTAGTTCTGAACGTCACATGCTAATGTAAAAAGCTGTTTTTTTATATAAATATGAACTTGATTGAACAAAACATGCATGTATTGTATAACATAATGTCCTAGGTGTGTCATCTGATGAAGATCATCAAAGGTTAGTGCTGCATTTAGCTGTGGTTTTGTTTTTTGTGACATTATATGCTAGCTTGAAAAATGGGTGTCTGATTATTTCTGGCTGGGTACTCTGCTGACATAATCTAATGTTTTGCTTTCGCTGTAAAGCCTTTTTGAAATCGGACAGTGTGGTTAGATAAAGGAGAGTCTTGTCTTTAAAATGCTGTAAAATAGTCATATGTTTGAAAAATTGAAGTTTTTGTATTTTTGAGGAATTTGTAATTCACGCCACGCCTATCATTGGATATTGGTGCAGGTGTTCCGCTAGCGGAACGTCTAGATGTAAGAGGTTAACTACACATGGTTGATGATATTACTAGTTTATCTAACGTGTCCTGCGTTGCATATAATCGATGCGGTGCCTGTTAATTTCTCATCGAATCACAGCCTACGTCGACAAACGGGTGTGATTTTGCAAGCGCATTTGCGAAAAAAGCACTGTTGTTGCTCCAATGTTCCTAACCATAAACATCAATAAACAGCCTTTCTTTAAAATCAATACACAATTATATATTTTTAAACCTGTATATTTAGTTAATATTGCCTGCTAACATGAGATTGTGTCACTTCTCTTGCGTTCATTGCACGCAGTCAGGGTATATATGACAGTTTGGGCCGCCTGGCTCGTTGCGAACTAATTTGCCAGAATTTTGCGTAATTATGACATAACATTGAAGGTTGTGCAATGTAACAGGAATATTTAGACTTAGGGATGCCACCCGTTAGATAAAATACGTAACGGTTCCGTATTTCACTGAAAGAAAAAACATTTTGTTTTCGAGATGATAGTTTCCGGATTCGACCATATTAATGACCTAAGGCTCGTATTTCTGTGTGTTTATTATATTATAATTAAGTCTATGATTTGATAGAGCAGTCTGACTGAGCGGTGGTAGGCAGCAGCAGGCTCGTAAGCATTCATTCAAACAGCACTTTCGTGCGTTTTGCCAGCAGCTCTTCGCAATGCTTCAAGCATTGCGCTGTTTATGACTTCAAGCCTATCAACTCCCAAGATTAGGCTGGTGTAACTGATGTGAAATGGCTAGCTAGTTATCGGGGTGCGCGCTAATAGCGTTTCAAACGTCACTCGCTCTGACACTTGGAGTAGTTGTTCCCCTTGCTCTACATGGGTAACGCTGCTTCGAGGGTGGCTGTTGTCGATGTGTTCCTGGTTCGAGGCCAGGTAGGAGCGAGGAGAGGGACGGAAGCTATACTGTTACACTGGCAATACTAAAGTGCCTATAAGAACATCCAATAGTTAAAGGTATATGAAATACAAATCGTATAGAGAGAAATAGTCCTATAATTCCTATAATAACTTCAACCTAAGACTTCTTACCTGGGAATATTGAAGACTCATGTTAAAAGGAACCACCAGTTTTCATATGTTCTCATGTTCTGAGCAAGGCACTTAAACATTAGCTTTCTTACATGGCACATATTGCACTTTTACTTTCTTCTCCAACACTTTGTTTTTGCATTATTTAAACCAAATTGAACATGTTTCATTATTTATTTGAGGCTAAATAGATTTTATTGATGTATTATATTAAGTTAAAATAAGTGTTCATTCAGTATTGTTGTAATTGTCATTATTACAAATAAAAAGAAAATAAAAAAAAATCGGCAGATTAATCAGTATCGGCTTTCATTGGGCCACCAATAATCGGTATCGGTATTGAAAAATCATAAATCGGTCGACCTCTAATTGTGGCACATATTTATGTATTGACAAAACACATTGTACAGCTGGACAATATGCATTCATTAAACATTTCTACTGCGTAGCTAGCAAAACTGAACACCTTACGGACAATCAATTCTCAATGCCTCTGAACTTTTCTCCTCCCACACAAACAACTTTTCTATTTTTCAGAAACTCCATTTAGAGATGCAGAGAACTCCTGGTCCCCTGAGGTGATGAGAATAAATAGCTGAACTGTTGTATCATCATAAACAGTGTTTCTGCCAATCTTCAGGGATGATTGTAACGCTGCGTATCTCAGATAATGCTGACAGCTCTATATGACTCAAGGTAAGAAGGACAATCACGTTTTATTACCGACGTTCAGTATCTAAACTGAAATGAGACCAAGTGATAGAGGATGCATGGCTGTAGCCTGCATATTGCTGGTCTCTCTCTCTCTCTCATCTCTCTCCTCTCTCTCTCTCTCTCTCTCTCTCTCTCTCTCTCTCTCCTCTCTCTCTCTCTCTCCCTCTCTCTCTCTCCTCTCTCTCTCTCTCTCCTCTCCTCTCCCTCTCTCTCTCTCTCTCTCTCTCTCTCTCTCTCTCTCTCTCTCTCTCTCTCTCTCTCTCTCTCTCTCTCTCTCTCTCTCCTCTCTCTCTCTCTCTCTCTCTCTCTCTCTCTCTCTCTCTCTCTCTCTCTCTCTCTCTCTCTCTCTCTCTCTCTCTCTCTCTCTCTCTCTCACTCCTCTCTCTCTCTCTCTCTCTCTCTCTCTCTCTCTCTCTATCCTCTTCCGACAGCCAACCAGACAGGCAGCCAGCGAAACAGTCAGGACAGCAAGCCAACCAGCCAGCGAACCAGACATACAACCAGCCAACCAGAAAGCCACTGCTCCCTCCATTCCCACAACAACATCAGTCTGCTGCTCACAGCTTCACATAGACAATCCAACCCTACATAATGTTTACCCAAGCCCACAGTATCTCAGTACCTCATCAACAGGAAATTGACCAATGAACTGACCTGAGTCTAGTGTAATGACCCCCTGCCATCTACGCTAAGGGAGATCATCTCTGGTGTCTCTCCCCGTCTGCCCCATAGCCATGCCCTTCCTCTCTCCCTTCTTGCTCGCTCTATCCCTGTGGGTGTCCTAGCAGCCAGGAGACAGGCTGTATCTGTGTGTGTATCAGTCTTGTACAGGCCAGTAATGATGCTGACATTTAAGTCAATACAGCAGCGTTATTTCAGCCCAGGCACCCAAGGTCAACTCATTAGAGTTCATAATTGATGCTGCCTGCATATGCCCACCCTCAGCTAATAGGGATCTAGGGAAGGAGGCAGGGTTAGCAATTTCACAAATGATGAGGGCTGAAGCCAAATTAGAGCATGGTTAGAAACTGTATGGATAATGATGGTTGCTATTAACAGTTTGTCTCTTTCTCTAGCCTTGCAAAACTCTGACTGTAACCTTTTATAATTATTTGAATTTAATTGAATTATTATTTTAACACAGTAAGGTTAGAACGCTGTTGAGTAAGGTTTTAGTGTAACCCTTTAAGGAATACATGCACCTATTCATTTTTTTACAGACCTATTATGTTAAATCTCCATTGGTAATTGATGGGATAAAGATGATCTGGATTGTAGTGACATAGGAAGGTTAATCATAGACATTAATGATGTGTGAATACAGCACAGGAGGCTGCTGAGGGGAGGACAGCTCACAATAATGGCCGGAATGGAGCAAATGGAATGGCATCAAACACATGGAAACCATTCCACCTATTCCACTCCAGCCATTACCACGAGCCCGTTCTCCCCAATTAAGGTGCCACCAACCTCCTATGGAATACAGACTTCTGCTTCAACAGCTCTGCTGCTGCCTTGACTAGCTTCAGCCTCCATTTCACATATTCCTCTAATCAAAATCAGTGGCTGTTCTCTCTGCTCTGTACCTCTCTTTCTCTATCCCTGTCTTGCTCTCCCTTCACCCTACCTCTCTCTGTTCCTCTCTCTGTATCCTCCCAAGCTAATTGGAACAGAAGACACTTTGATCAGAGCTAGACGGCGTCTTTGGCTGAGCCCTCTCACTACTAACACACCCAACTATCATCTAAGCAGCACAGACACAGCACCAGAGACAAAGACCAGGCTAATGAGAGGGTGAGCGTGGGAGAGAAAGGGAGAGAGGGAGAGAGAGAGAGAGAGAGAGAGGGGGGTGAGAGAGAGAGGATGAGAGCGAGAGAGTGAGAGATACAGGGGGAGAGAGGGAGAGAGAGGGGGTGGGAGAGAGTGGGGGTGAGAGAAAGAGGGGGTGAGAGAGAGAGAGAGAGAGAGAGAGAGAGAGAGAGAGAGGTGAGAGAGTGGGGGTGAGAGAAAGAGGGGGTGAGAGAGAGAGAGAGAGAGAGAGAGAGGAGAGAGAGAGAGAGAGAGAGAGGGGGGTTGAGAGAGAGGATGAGAGCGAGAGAGGGAGAGATACAGGGGGAGAAAAGGAGAGAGAGGGGGTGGGAGAGTGGGCAAGAGATACAAAGTGAAAGAGAGGGTGAGAGAGAGGGGGAAAGGGGGTAAGAGAGAGAGGGGAGAGATACAAAGTGAGATACAGGGGGAGAGAGGGCGAGGGATACAAAGTGAGAGAGAGGGAAGAGAGAGGGGAGAGGGCGAGAGAGATACATAGTGAGAGAGAGGGGGAGAGAGAGGAGAGAGAGAGGGAGAGATACAAAGTGAGAGAGAATAAGTAAAAGAGTGAGAAAAAGAGAGAGAAAGAATAGAGACAGTGATAAAGAATAAGTTAAATAATTAGAAAAGACAAGAGAGAAAGAGTGAGAATAGAGGGAGAGAGAGAGAGCGAGAAAAGCAGGAGAGCCTATGTCACAGAGTGAGCTGACAGAACACAGGGAGATTAGCAGCATCTCAGACAGATAAGAGTCCCTGACCTAACACCATCCTCCTCTCTTCTCCTCTGTCTCCTCCTCCCATCCTGGACATGCTCTCCAGCTTGCCATCCATTCTCTCTCTCACTTATCTGATCTCCCAGTCATTTTTCTTCTCTACATACAGTGAGGGGAAAAGTATTTGATCCCCTGCTGATTTTGTACGTTTGCCCACTGACAAAGAAATGATCAGTCTATAATTTTAATGGTAGGTTTATTTGAACAGTGAGAGACAGAATAACAACAAAAAAATCCTGAAAAACACATGTAAAAAATGTTAGAAATTGATTTGCATTTTAATGAGGGAAATAAGTATTTGACCCCTCTGCAAAACATGACTTAGTACTTGGTGGCAAAACCCTTGTTGGCAATCACAGAGGTCAGATGTTTCTTGTAGTTGGCCACCAGGTTTGCACACATCTCAGGAGGGATTTTGTCCCACTCCTCTTTGCAGATCTTCTCCAAGTCATTAAGGCTTCGAGGCTGACGTTTGGTAACTCAAACCTTCAGCTCCCTCCACAGATTTTCTATGGGATTAAGGTCTGGAGACTGGCTAGGCCACTCCAGGACCTTAATGTGCTTCTTCTTGAGCCACTCCTTTGTTGCCTCGGCCGTGTGTTTTGGATCATTGTCATGCTGGAATACCCATCCACGACCCATTTTCAATGCCCTGGCTGAGGGAAGGAGGTTCTCGCCCAAGATTTGACGGTACATGGCCCCGTCCATCGTCCCTTTGATGCGGTGAAGTTGTCCTGTCCCCTTAGCAGAAAAACACCCCCAAAGCATAATGTTTCCACCTCCATGTTTGATGGTGGGGATGGTGTTCTTGGGGTCATAGGCAGCATTTGTTCTCCTCCAAACACAGCGAGTTGAGTTGATGCCAAAGAGCTCCATTTTGGTCTCATCTGACCACAACACTTTCACCCAGTTGTCCTCTGAATCATTCAGATGTTCATTTGCAAACTTCAGACGGGCATGAATATGTGCTTTCTTGAGCAGGGGGACCTTGTGGACGCTGCAGGATTTCAGTCCTTCACGGCGTAGTGTGTTACCAATTGTTTTCTTGGTGACTATGGTCCCAGCTGCCTTGAGATCATTGACAAGATCTTCCCGTGTAGTTCTGGGCTGATTCCTCACCGTTCTCATGATCATTGCAACTCCACGAGGTGAGATCTTGCATGGAGCCCCGGGCCGAGGGAGATTGACAGTTCTTTTGTGTTTCTTCCATTTGCGAATAATCGCACCAATTGTTGTCACCTTCGCACCCAGCTGCTTGGCGATGGTCTTGTAGCCCATTCCAGCCTTGTGTAGGTCTACAATCTTGTCCCTGACATCCTTGGAGAGCTCTTTGGTTTTGGCCATGGTGGAGAGTTTGGAATCTGATTGATTGATTGCTTCTGTGGACAGGTGTCTTTTATACAGGTAACAAACTGAGATTAGGAGCACTCCCTTTAAGAGTGTGCTCCTAATCTCAGCTCGTTACCTGTATAAAAGACACCTGGGAGCCAAAAATCTTTCTGATTGAGAGGGGGTCAAATACTTATTTCCCTCATTAAAATGCAAATCAATATACACTGCTCAAAAAAATGAAGGGAACACTAAGATAACACATCCTAGATCTGAATGAATGAAATAATCTTATTAAATACTTTTTTCTTTACATAGTTGAATGTGCTGACAACAAAATCACACAAAAATAATCAATGGAAATCCAATTTATCAACCCATGGAGGTCTGGATTTGGAGTCACACTCAAAATTAAAGTGGAAAACCACACTACAGGCTGATCCAACTTTGATGTAATGTCCTTAACCTGTTAGGGCTAGGGGGCAGTATTGACACGGCTGGATAAAAAAACATACCCGATTTCATCTGGTTACCACTCCTACCCAGTAACTAGAATATGCATATACTTATTACATATGGATAGAAAACACCCTAAATTTTCTAAAACTGTTTGAATGGTGTCTGTGAGTATAACAGAACTCATTTGGCAGGCAAAACCCTGAGACATTTTCTGACAGGAAGTGGATACCTGATGTGTTGTATTACCTTTAAACCTATCCCATTGAAAAACACAGGGGCTGAGGAATATTTTGGCACTTCCTATTGCTTCCACTAGATGTCACCAGCCTTTACAAAGTGTTTTGAGTCTTCTGGAGGGAGATCTGACCGAACAAGAGCCATGGAACGATGATGGCCCATTAGACACCTGGCGCGCGAGTTCATGTTGGGTACCCTCGTTCCAATACGTTATAAAAGAGTATGCATTCGTCCACCTTGAATATTATTCATGTTCTGGTTAAAAAAGGCCCTAATGATTTATGCTATACAACGTTTGACATGTTTGAACGAACGTAAATATATTTTTTCCCCTCGTTCATGACGAGAAGTCCGGCTGGCTTAGATCATGTGCTAACAAGACGGAGATTTTTGGACATAAATGATGAGCTTTTTTGAACAAAACTACATTCGTTATGGACCTGTGATACCTGGAAGTGACATCTGATGAAGAGAATCAAAGGTAATGGATTATTTACATAGTATTTTCGATTTTAGATCTCCCCAACATGACGTCTAGTCTGTATCGCAACGCGTATTTTTCTGGGCGCAGTGCTCAGATTATTGCAAAGTGTGATTTCCCAGTAAGGTTATTTTTAAATCTGGCAAGTTGATTGCGTTCAAGAGATGTAAATCTATAATTCTTTAAATGACAATATAATATTTTACCAATGTTTTCTAATTTTAATTATTTAATTTGTGACGCTGACTTGACTGCCGGTTATTGGAGGGAAACGATTTCCTCAACATCAATGCCATAGTAAAACGCTGTTTTTGGATATAAATATGAACTTGATAGAACTAAAAATGCATGCATTGTCTAACATAATGTCCTAGGAGTGTCATCTGATGGAGATTGTAAAAGGTTAGTGCATCATTTTAGCTGGTTTTATGGTTTTGGTGACCCTGTCTTTGAATTGACAAAACATTACACACAACTCTTGTAAATGTACTGTCCTAACATACTCTAAATTTATGCTTTCGCCGTAAAACCTTTTTGAAATCGTAAAACGTGGTTAGATTAAGGAGATGTTTATCTTTCAAAGGGTGTAAAATAGTTGTATGTTTGAAAAATTTGAATTTTGACATTTATTTGGATTCAAATTTGCCGCTCTTGAAATGCACCTGCTGTTGATGGAGTGCACCACGGGTGGCACGCTAGCGTCCCACCTAGCCCATAGAGGTTAAAACAAGTCAAAATGAGGCTCAGTAGTGTGTGTAGCCTCCACGTGCCTGTATGACCTCCCTACAATGCCTGGGCATGCTCCTGATGAGGTGGCGGATGGTCTCCTGAGGGATCTCCTCCCAGACCTGGACTAAAGCATCCGCCAACTCCTGGACAGTCTGTGGTGCAATGTGGCGTTGGTGGATGGAGCGAGACATGATGTCCCAGATGTGCTGAATTGGATGCAGGTCTGGGGGACGGGTGGACCAGTCCATAGCATCAATGCCTTCCTCTTGCAGGAACTGCTGACACACTCCAGCCACATGAGGTCTAGCATTGTCTTGCATTAGGAGGAACCCAGGGCCAACCACACCAGCATATGGTCTCACAAGGGGTCTGAGGATCTCATCTCGGTACCTAATGGCAGTCAGGCTACCTCTGGCGAGCACATGGAGGGCTGTGCGGCCCCCCAAAGAAATGCCACCCCACACCATGACTGACCCACCGCCAAACCAGTCATGCTGGAGGATGTTGCAGGCAGCAGAACGTTCTCCACGGCGACTCCAGACTGTCACGTCTGTTACATGTGCTCAGTGTGAACCTGCTTTCATCTGTGAAGAGCACAGGGCGCCAGTGGCGAATTTGCCAATCTTGGTGTTCTCTGACAAATGCCAAACGTCCTGCACGGTGTTGGGCTGTAAGCACAACCCCCACCTGTGGACGTCGGGCCCTCATACCACCCTCATGGAGTCTGTTTCTGACCGTTTGAGCAGACACATGCACATTTGTGGCCTGCTGGAGGTCATTTTGCAGGGCTCTGGAAGTGCTCCTCCTGCTCCTTCTTGCACAAAGGCGGAGGTAGCGGTCCTGCTGCTGGGTTGTTGCCCTCCTATGGCCTCCTCCACGTCTCCTGATGTAGTGGCCTGTCTCCTGGTAGCGCCTCCATGCTCTGGACACTACGCTGACAGACACAGCAAACCGTCTTGCCACAGCTCGCATTGATGTGCCATCCTGGATGAGCTGCACTACCTGAGCCACTTGTGTGGGTTGTAGACTCAGTCTCATGCTACCACTAGAGTGAAAGCACCACCAGCATTCAAAAGTGACCAAAACATCAGACAGGAAGCATAGGAACTGAGAAGTGGTCTGTGGTTACCACCTGCAGAACCACTCCTTTATTGGGAGTGTCTTGCTAATTGCCTATAATTTCCACCTGTTGTCTATTCCATTTGCACAACAGCATGTGAAATGTATTGTCAATCAGTGTTGCTTCCTAAGTGGACAGTTTGATTACACAGAAGTGTGATTGACTTGGAGTTACATTGTGTTGTTTAAGTGTTCCCTTTATTGTTTTGAGCAGTATATAACATTTTTCACATGCGTTTTTCTGGAATTTTTTTTGTTATTCTGTCTCTCACTGTTCACATAAACCTACCATTAAAATGATAGACTGATCATTTCTTTGTCAGTGGGCAAACATACAAAATCAGCAGGGGATCAAATACTTTTTTCCCTCACTGTAACATCCACAACCTCCTTTATTCAACCTTTTACCCACTCACTCCTTAACACACTCAACATCTCAGCTATTCATGCAGTTTGCCAGAAGTGTCTTTATCTGTGGACCATTCCCTCCTTCCCCTTCACATATCCTCCTCCCTGGGTTGAGCATGTACCCCACTGCACCAGCATGATGACCAGACACCCCTCTGTCCTTCCTCCTCTCCCTCCCTCCTGACCCTAATCAGTGGACTACGTACCTCTCTGCACCAGCATGGTGACCTCGCTGCCTCTGGGACACTTGCTGAGCAGGTCCACCACCTGGTTGTGAGTCATGTTCTGGACGTTCCTCTTGTTCACCTCCATCAGAATGTCTGACTCCTTCAGGCCCCTGCAGCGGGGGTAGTCCACAATCTGCTTCACCCTCTGACCCCCACCTGTCAAGCTGTCAGCGATTGTGAACCCAAAGCCCTTATCGCCCTTCTCCATGTGCACAGTGATCAGCTCGGGCTGCCCGGCGATGGACGACGCCAGGGTGACCACGTCGCTGGAGGAGTAGCCGTGTGAGCCGTTGGACGCCACCTCCGCCGAGGGGCTGAGGGCCCGTGGCTCCCTCGTCCCGTTAACGGGGCCTCCGGTCTGGCTGCCGTGGCTGGACGGGGAGTCGTAGCTCTGCTGGCCATTGACGATGATGGGCTCCTTGTCCAGGATGGCCACGGAGGTCACCAGGCTGGTGTTGGGGTCGTCGGGGTCAAAGGGCAGGGGGTAGCCGCGACACAGGGCCAGGTCCACCATGGAGCCGATGGGGATGGACTGGAAGATCTTCACCACCTGGGCGTGGGTGTAGCCCAGCACGATGATGTCATTCACACTCACTATGACATCACCTAGAGGAGAGAGACAGGGAGACGGACAGGACAGTTAGTAATACAGTCACTATCACATCACATTAGTACACAGTTAGTAATACAGTCACTATCACATCACATTAGTAACACAGTTAGTAATACAGTCACTATCACTTCACATTAGTAACACAGTTAGTAATACAGTCACTATCACATCACATTGGTAACATAGTTAGTAATACAGTCACAATCACATCACATTAGTAACACAGTTAGTAATACAGTCACTATCACATCACATTAGTAACACAGTTAGTAGAACAGTAAATAACACAGTGAATGTACTATGTGGGGTGCAAGTATATTACCATATGTCTCCAATATGTTTAGTACTTAGTTTTCACAATCACTTCAACCCCCTTGGGAATGGGGGAAATGCTTTCTGTATGAATGGTGTGAAACAGTCCCCTCTGTGGGCTAAGACGGTGTACTGCACCTGTCTCCATCTTCCCATCCACAGCAGCAGGACCGTCCAGGACTAGACTCTTGATCTGGAGGAACTCATCCGGCTCGTCGCCCCCGACGACGGTAAAGCCGAACCCACGGCGGCTCTTCTTCAGTTTGGTGTTGATAAAGGTTCCGTTCAGCTCCGCTGGGTTCCGCGTGAAGAACGGCTTCCCTCCTACAGAACACAGGGAAAATAACGTTATTTGGAACATATTTGTATCTGTCTCTCTGTCTGTCCGTGTCAGTTACATTAGCTGCCTGTCTGTCATTTCACTTGTCTACCTATCTCTGTCTGTCTGTCTGTCTGTCTGTCTGTCTGTCTGTCTGTCTGTCTGTCATTTCACTTGTCTGTCTGTCTGTCTGTCTGTCTGTCTGTCTGTCTGTCTGTCTGTCTGTCTGTCATTTCACTTGTCTACCTATCTGTCTGTCTGTCTGTCTGTCTGTCTGTCTGTCTGTCTGTCTGTCTGTCTGTCTGTCTGTCTGTCTGTCTCTGTCTGTCATTTCACTTGTCTGTCTGTCTGTCTGTCTGTCTGTCTGTCTGTCTGTCTGTCTGTCTGTCTGTCTGTCTGTCATTTCACTTGTCTACCTATGTCTGTCTGTCTGTCTGTCTGTCTGTCTGTCTGTCTGTCTGTCTGTCATTTCACTTGTCTACCTGTCTGTCTGTCTGTCTGTCTGTCTGTCTGTCTGTCTGTCATTTCACTTGTCTACCTGTCTGTCTGTCTGTCTGTCTGTCTGTCTGTCTGTCTGTCTGTCTGTCTGTCTGTCTGTCTGTCTGTCTGTCTGTCATTTCACTTGTCTACCTACCTGTCTGTCTGTCTGTCTGTCTGTCTGTCTGTCTGTCTGTCTGTCTGTCTGTCTGTCTGTCTGTCTGTCTGTCTGTCTGTCTGTCTGTCTGTCTGTCTGTCTGTCTGTCTGTTCATCAACCCAAGCATCCATATAATATAATGAATTGCTCACCATTTGTTAAATCAGTGAGAATAGTCAATGAATGACAGGAGAGAATGCTTAACATCCATGGTGTGTTGGTCATAGCTTGTTAACATACACAGAACATTCACTATGGTACATGTGGGCTGATAGACAGGTTAATTGTTTCCTCAAGAGTTTGAGCCCTTGAAACCTTTGATCCCAAGGGTCCTCTGTCTGGGTCTGTGTCTATGTCTGGTCATGCTTGTGTCACTGAAACTGTACATTGTGGGTGCATTTGATTGCGAGTTAAATGTCTGGTGCACAAGACCCTGGTATTGAAAGTGTGTGTGTGTGTGTGTGTTGTCTAGAAAGTGTAACCCCACTCACGTTTGGTCCCTCCCGGGGGAGGGGGAAGTGGGGGCGGGACCTGAGGGTCACGGTATGTCTCCAGGTGGTTACTGGCATAGACGGCCAGGGGAGCACCAGCTGAGGAGTGTTCCTCTATCCACTCTGTACAGCGAGAGACACAGAGGGACTGTGAAATCACAGTCGCAAACACACACACAAATACACACACATACACGCACACTCATACACTGACACGCACAAATGTACACAATCAATAAAATACAAACATAGGTACACAGACACAAGCATCACATTCATTCATTTGCTGACTAAAACTTGCTCTACACCAGAGATGTCAGACATACTGGCTGGTCTGGGAGGGACAAACGCTATGCACTTTAAAATGACTAAAACCTAACACAGTAAGTTACGCAATAAGAGATACATTTATTGAAAAGATGTTTTAACATTGCATCTGATTATTACATGCCATTTCATCATTACATTGTGTCTCAGTGGTCCTAACACGTAGCAAGCATGATATCAGCAGCAGTTTGCACATGGACGGAGGCTTCCACAGCTCTAAGCCTCCGAAGACAAAGAAGTGAATGCTACAGTGGCTCATGTGTTGAAAGGAATATAAAAATGATGCTTTAATGATCTTTAATCAAACGAATAAGAACCCAAAACGCCAACAGGACAAAGGTTGGGGTCAATTCCATTTCAAATCCAGGAGAATTAATCAAAATTCGAATTCTGAGGAACTAACTTTTCATTCTTAAACTTCAAATAGAATGAACCCCAACCGTGCAGGACAAGACATGAGACGAGACGTGACGAGACGTGACGAGACGTGACGAGACGTGACGAGACGTGACGAGACGTGACGAGACGTGACGAGACGTGACGAGACGTGACGAGACAGACATGAAGAAAGAAAGAAATGGTGCCGTGCCAGGGCAGGAAACGAACCTCGAATGTACCGCTCACCTTCAGGAGGCTGCGGCTGCTCCAGCTGCATCCTGCGTTTAGCCTCCACTATGGGGTTCTCATACTGGGTCTTCCTGTTGATGTGACTGATGATGAGAGAGAGAGAGAGAGAGAGGAGAGGGAAAGGATGAGTGTGGGATATTGATTGTCACCATGATAAATGACAGTACACAGTGTTTGACATCCTCTGGCTCACAGCCTCGTAAATCCCACCAGCTCCGTGACAACCACATAGGTCTACACAAACTACACACTGGCTACACAAAATGGAGTCCGGTTTCAGATAAATCTACTTAGCTTCAAACCAATTATAGTACACTGAATGTAGAAAAGGTCTGACAGAGAGACTGAGAGAAAATGCTAGTTCAGCTGAAATGTCGCAGTTTACAGTAAACTACATGAAAATGCCGATGTATTCCGTTGTATTAATTATTGTGGGGTTAATGAGAGGCATGTGAAAAAAGATGAACCGTGAGGTGTTCCAACTTACTCTACGTAGTAAACCCCATACACTGGGTCATCTATCTTCTCCCATCCAGCAGGCAGCTCTGAAACAGAGCATGTTAACAGCATGTTAACAGCAATGTTAGATCACTGTAAGGACACATTCATTAAGGTCGTATTCTCCTTCAGGAAGTACTCCAGAGGATGACGCTGTGCTGTATTCACGGTCTCTCAGGTGTGTAAACCAACTCTGAAGTGAATCTATGTTTACCTGTCATGACTCAGTACAGTCAGTGGGTCACGGTGCAGATATCTAATATGGAGTCAAACTACTCCCTCTACCTCACTGAGCGAGGCACACACAGGCTAAACACACACACACACACACACACACCACACACACACACACACACACACACACACACACACACACACACACACACACACACACACACACACACACCACACACACCACACACCACCACAGACACACAGGCTACACACACACAGGCTACACACAGACAGGCTACATACACAGTAAGCTGTCAGGAGATTCTGAACTAAATGAGACTACAGGGCTTGACCGCTCCCTCCTTCTAGATTTACTATTCATCCACTCAGACCCAGCCTGCTCATATCTGTCTCTGTCTTCAGAACAGAACCAGCTTATTTTCTACATTATCAACAGCTACAAACAGTTGATAGATGGACACAATTACACGCCTCACACAAGTGAACTTAGCCAGCAGGCCGGCACTGTATATAGTCCAGAACCATATATTAAGAGAGTTGGGCTAGGTTTTAAAACAGACGCAATGTTAGTGCCTCTATTCTCCAAATGTTGGTGATTTAAGAATACAAGAGAGCCTCCCTGTGAAATGAACCGCTGTAAACAAGCAAAACAGAGCAGCGATTTAACAGACATTTTTATTGATTAGCATTCGGGATAATGTGCATCCAATTCAGTACTGTGCTGTGGTGTCAACAAATTGCATATCTGCTTTCAATGGACCTCTTTATAGAAATAAACATCACAATATTCTCAGAACGTTCAGACAAAAATCACATTGGCCCAACAGTCTACATGACCGTCTACACGACATCCACATGACCGTCTACACGACATCCACATGACCGTCTACATGACATCCACATGACAGTCTACATGACAGTCCACATGACCGTCTACATGACATCCACATGACAGTCTACATGACATCCACATGACCGTCTACATGACAGTCAACATGACAGTCTACATGACATCCACATGACCGTCTACATGACCGTCTACATGACATCCACATGACCGTCTACATGACAGTCAACATGACCGTCTACATGACAGTCCACATGACCGTCTACATGACATCCACATGACCGTCTACATGACAGTCAACATGACCGTCTACATGACAGTCCACATGACCGTCTACATGACATCCACATGACCGTCTACATGACATCCACATGACAGTCTACATGACATCCACATGACAGTCTACATGACATCCACATGACCGTCTACATGACATCCACATGACCGTCTACATGACAGTCCACATGACAGTCCACATGACCGTCTACACGACCGTCTACATGACAGTCCACATGACAGTCCACATGACCGTCTACATGACAGTCCACATGACATCCACATGACAGTCTACATGACATCCACATGACAGTCTACATGACATCCACATGACAGTCTACATGACATCCACATGACAGTCTACATGACATCCACATGACCGTCTACATGACAGTCTACATGACCGTCTACATGACAGTCCACATGACCGTCTACATGACAGTCCACATGACCGTCTACATGACAGTCCACATGACCGTCTACATGACATCCACATGACAGTCTACATGACCGTCTACATGACCGTCTACATGACATCCACATGACAGTCTACATGACAGTCTACATGACCGTCTACATGACCGTCTACATGACCGTCTACATGACCGTCCACATGACAGTCTACATGACAGTCTACATGACAGTCTACATGACCGTCTACATGACCGTCTACATGACCGTCTACATGACAGTCTACATGACAGTCTACATGACAGTCTACATGACAGTCCACATGACAGTCCACATGACAGTCCACATGACAGTCTACATGACAGTCTACATGACAGTCTACATGACCGTCTACATGACCGTCTACATGACCGTCTACACGACCGTATACATGACAGTCTACATGACCGTCTACACGACCGTATACACGACAGTCTACATGACAGTCTACATGACAGTCCACATGACAGTCCACATGACAGTCTACACGACCGTATACATGACAGTCCACATGACAGTCTACACGACCGTATACATGACTCGGGGGAGTCATAAGACATGCACGACAATGTAGAGAGCCAACATCTTCATGTATCTGCATGATTCTACTCTACATAACTGGTCATCTACATGCAGTTTCTGGCTATGTGTTCACTGCAGATGTTACCATGTTTCAGTATATATCTTTCAAATACGGCTTCCTCCAGCATGGGCACACAAGCGCATACACGTGCACAAACTCGGCTGCATCGGCGCTCAAAGGGAAATGTCTGACAGAGAGCCTATTAAGCTGACACTCCCAATAAAGCGTTAGCATCTCATTCTCCTCCTCACCGTATTTGATTTCATACAAAAAGACATTAGTGCAGTGTGTTAGCGTGGGCTGCTGCTAACACCGACAAACACTTTGGAGCAGGCTGGATTTCACAATCGATAATCACAGACTGCCTGCTTCTGATGTGCCAGACATAAAAGGAGCTCATAGGTCCGAGACTCAGAGCCCTGAAAGAGTCAGAGATTGCATTCCCTTTCAGGAGCACTTCTGTTTCTGCCAAATAGTCTAGTCTGCGGAGCAGCCTTAACTACGGA